>NC_086286.1:28346380-29043604 GCF_963924245.1 Chroicocephalus ridibundus
CTCTGAAAGGCATACCAGACAGGAAAAGCCAGTTGGGAAATGACCTGAAACTGTTGTTGGCACCGTGCTTTAAAAGTGAGTGAGCCTTTTTTTATTGTCTGCAAAGCAGTGGCTGCAGATCGCTATCCTTGTGTTATGCAATGCTGCGGATACCTCTGAATAGTGGCATTTCATGTGCAAAAAGAAAATCTGAGAAAACTCTCATTTCAGACCACAGGTTTTGATTTTCCTATGGCAGGATTTTTTCTTCTGATTTTGAAGCCAAAGAAAAATTGTGTCACAGGGCCTGACTTTTCATCAGACACTTGAAATCAATTACGAAGCATGCCAAAAGGACTTCAAGAGTGCTTCAGAGAATCCAGATTATTTTCCGGAAACAAGCTTCCTATATTTTGTAACTAGCATCACTAAGAAAGACAAAATGGTTGTCTGCTATGCAACAATTATGTCATAAAAAGAAGAAAAGGAATGAGAAAGGCAAAAGTTTTATAAACCTACAAAGGAAAACAAGCAGAGAGTGACCTCTCTTGATCTTTACTATCAAGGCACCAAGTATGTGTTTCTTAATGTCCAATTCTAACTAAATTTAATCTACACACTGTCTACCGTATTCCCCCTAGGGAATGCAATGCCAAATGAGCACACAGTGTTCTTACATTAAAGTCTTCCATCAGCATTGCTGTGGGCTGGGGGGGATATTAAGTCAGCCCGTCTCCTTGCTGCTCTAGCCTGAAGAAGAGGCCAAAGTTCACCAGTTTCATTAATTCGTTCAGGAAGAGAGGAAAGTAAAAACAAACCGAGTATGTGTTTTCGTTGATTGTCCAGGTTTCATTGATTGTCCAGACAACCAGTTCACTTGGTTGTCTTTTTCTTTTCCCCTTTCCCCTTTTCCCCCTTCTAGAAATCAAAGGGTTATGGAATTTTAAAGAAGTCGGCAATGAAGATACTTAAACAAATCATTCCATCATATTCAACTTTTCTCTCAATGTTTTAATTTTTGCCTTAAACTTCCTTTGCTTCATTAGTTTAATTTTATCAGACTTGATAGTAAGTTTTAAGCATAAACTCTTCATTTGATTATGGTTCTTCATCCAATGAAACATTACTAATTTTCTTTTCCTACTAGTGACTGAACAAAGACTGCGTTTCATGAATGCTGGCTGGGTTGCAGAGCTCTGGCTGTATGAGATAGCTCCTTCTCTCTCTGAAAATGCAACCTCACGTAGCATACAGCAATTAAACTGTTGGGAAATCTGAGAAACCCTGTGGTCACAGGAGATGCAATCCTACATTGACTGCAAAACTCCCTGCCAGATGAAATAAAAATAGCTATTAATTTCACCATGTTAGGAGCTGAGAGCACGTATGGGAGCCAAGCTCAAAAGCCATCCCTTTGTACAGGCTTTCCCCCAAAATGTAAACGCAATCATGCTGTCAAATAAAAACAGAGGCAACAATCTTAATACAAGACACTGCTGTTGCACTTGTGTAATCTGAAGAAATGCTCAGTCTGAGACTGATGTGTACCAGGTTGAGAACCCCACTGGATACTCGGAGATCATATTCGCTGTGGTAAAACATAGTTCAGCCTTACAAGTGTACGAAAGCTAGAGAAACGAGACCAAAGAAATGAAAGAAGGGCTGGACCAGAAAGATCGAGAATAGCAATAGATTACCTTGGTTAACTTGGTAGTTCAGGAGTTCATGAGAAGTTTGTGACTGCTGTTCTTTGTTTTTTTTCTGTAGAGCAATTTCCCCTGTCCTTTTCCGCCTCTTTCATGTTATTTATTTTCTAGTAACACTGACCTTCTGCATTGAAAAATAAAAAGAGTTTCCTCCTCCAAGACAGACTCTTCCATGTGAAAAGATTTTTCTTGTCTATGAGTTCACATTTTGTAAATATGTTTTCTTGCAGGCTTTTCTGACTTGTGCATAAAACTTTAAAACATAAAAATTTACATTTTAGGTAAATGCTGCAAAAGTGTGTTACTTGGAAGTCTACATTCCCTGGTTTTCATTAAGATCTGCATTAGTCTTCTAAGTCAGATGTGAAAATAAAGCTATGGCTCATAAGTCACTTTGGTGCTCTTCAAATGTGCTTTTAGGGTAAATCCTGAATGAAGCTTTTTCCCTGTGTATTATTTATAACGATAATCCAATGTTTAGCCAATGCTTGGCTGTGGAACAACAGAGAGTTGTGAGATGACCAAGCTCATTTCCTGAGTTGCATCTTTTTGTTTTCATAACAAGTCTTTATTTAACATTTCATTTAACAAGCCTTGTGGACTATCTCTTGATTAGATTCTGCATGTTTCCTGCCACTTGCATGAACTGAGAAATGTAATCTTAAAGCCAGAGCCAATATAAATATTTTTTCATAGAGTGATGTAACAACCAGCTTTTTGTTCCACAGAATTCAGACTTACTTGAAACTCTGAAACTTTCGTCCGTCTTCAGTCTGTCCTGAAAAATAATTTCAGGCAGTCACTTATATAAGTGAGGAAGTTGTGGATTTAGCATTGTAGGAAATTATTGCAGAATCATTATTAAAAAAAAAAAAAGGTTAAATTTGTGGGACTAACTTTTTAGGGCCCATACTCTGCTCTTAGGCTTCATAGTGAAAACCTGGAGTGAACTTACTCTGCAAATGTGCTTGTGTGGAGACCAGCAGCTAGTCCAGGAGAAGAGAGTCATAGTGAGTATTTCTGGAGAGTCTGAACAAGAAATTGTGGTTGATGGTAATATCAAGACCAAGAGAAAATGGAATTGGATTTTAAGGGAGAAGTTTGTGCTATAGGCATAGTTTTGGGCAAGAGGCCAGCTGAGATGGTCAAAGCCAAAGATTGTCACCATGGGATATGCCCCAGAGAGGTTCAGCCAAAGGACTTGAATGTTGGAAGTTTTTCACTATTGGTTTTGTGTTTTTTTTTTTTTCGTCAACCAGTGTAAGATTAATTTACAGTGTTTGGGCAGGGGGGAAGTTGGGGGATGGGGTCAAATTGATGGCAAGCTGCCAAAATCTGCTTAACTTCTTTATCAAAAGAAAAATAAACTTTCATCTGCTTTTCTGATGTCTTTGAGTGTGAAAATGGGTGTCTTGCAAACTGAATGCATAAGCTGCCCTGCTGCAATGAATTTCAAATTCTTAAAGTTTATGGGACATTATTAAACCTGCAGTTATAGTGGTATGTTAGCAATTGCTGAGTTTTACTAGCTTTACTTGAGTTCACTTTAAAAAAAAAAAAAAGAAAAATCTTGGTGAATTGCTGCTGCACTTGGTTTCCAATGGTCAATGTTCAATTGCTGCTTGGACTTCTCTGCTGATTGTTTTGATTTGCTGCTCAAAGGCCAACATGTAATTCACTCAGTCTGGTTCCTGAGTCTGATTATGATTTTTATAGTGCCATCTCCCAGTCTCAGTCTTCATAGTTGGGTTTTTTGTTTTTTGGTTTGTTTTTTTTTTTTTGATTGGCCGGGGGTTTTTTTGATTGTAGGGCCGTTGCAGCTTCATTTTCTATTGTGATCTTTCAGTGAGATGTGCCAGGTCTGCAAGATGGACCTATTTTTGACTCATCTCCCATCTGATTGCTGTGAAACTGCACTTCTCCAAGGATGCCAAAGCTTCCAAAATATTCTAATTTACTCAAATTAAATGTGGTCCTAATAAGTTTCCCAGTTATTGTATTTGTCTGACTCTTCTGACCATTTTCATAAAACTATTCTTGTAAGACCCCATTAAAGAAGGACCCTATTTTCACAGAATCACAGAATTTCAGTCACTTTAACTTTGCCAAACTTTTAACTGTTAGGTTTAAATTTTGTAAAGTGTCTGCATCAAACAGAATGTGTTTGCTTAGACAAAAATGCACCAATATATTCTAGCATTTTTCGGAGTAATGCAAAGGAAAAGAATACACTGTTTCATTTACATTTTAACTATTGAGTATTAAAAAGATAAAAAAATAAGCATTTGTGGCCACGTGCTTTGAATCAGAGACCTGACAAAGCCAGAGGTTTGAGTACTTGGGCCAGAAATATATCTTTTGACGTCTACCCTAAAAAATCTTACCTTATTTGATGAAATTATCAACTTTTTTTTTAGAAATCAGGATTCAAATATATTTTTTGTAAATCTTCTCGTTTATAAAGTCAGAATTATATGGAGCATTGACGTTTCCTCGGTGTTGAAAATTTTAGTTTTGCTCAGCTATTACCAAGGTAATTTCTTCTTTGATACCATGTGGTAAAATGCTTTTGGATATCGCATTTTGAAGCTACGAGGGGTACCATTGAAAATGCTAAGAGGTCAATTCCCATTTCTGATTTCTGGAAGATTTTAATTAAGCATGGTAAAAAAGAAAAGGAAGTCCACTGTCATGTGAAGACACCTTCTCTTCACTGATGGTTAAATTGCTTCATGGTGGACGTGGCGGGGTTGGGTGGTGAAGGTGGCCTGCAGCCGTGCAGTTGAAGATCCTGTCATGTAGTGAATGCACTGGAAAGGCTGAATGAAAACACTGGAGAGGGACAGATAAGGATTTTCCTGAATGGCAAAGTAGTCTTGACGTCAGGAATTTTACTTAATTTAACTTATTGCCAATTAACATAAACTTTTAATTACTTGATTCAAGTATTGAGGAAAAAAGGACAATTAAATGAACTCTTAGGGAAATACGTTTCCTCCCCCTTCTCCAGGCTCGGCTTCAGTCCGACTCCTCTCCTCCTCCTCCCTGGTCGCAGCCTCCCCCATCCCCACACGTGTTGCCACAGCCTCCCAGTCCCCTTGGTGAGGTGACAGGTGGCACAGCAGGTTGGGCTCTCCTGCCGAATGGCTTTCTGCTGCCCCTTACTTGTTCTCCTCCGTGCCAGTGTGGGTCAGCCATGGCCACAGTCCCTCAGGGGTGTTCCTGGCCTGGTGTGGGGTGACCTCAGTCCCGTGGGGGTGTCCCTCCTTTCTCAGGGAGCACCTCCTTCTGAGAGCGTGTCTTCAGCCATGTCCCCCATGATGCTGCCTTCTGCATGTCCCCTCCATTGTGTTTCATTTTCTTTCTCAAAATGTGTCTCTTCCTCACGTGTCTCCTGCCCCAGTGGCTGCTTTCTTTAGCTACGTCTGAGCAGAGGTGCGGTGGGCTGCCCTGACAGACTGCAGTTTTGGGGTGCTCATAGTGGTGTTGGAGTCAGCAGGACCTTGTGGTGACCAGCCTTGGACCTCCTCCACACAGGGCCCTGCAGACCCCCTGCTACCCACACCCTGCCATTTAGGCCCAGTAGAAATTTAAGAAGGTTTCCTAACTTACCAGTTCTTGGCTTACACCTTAAGTATATTTTTGATAAATACAGGGCTTGTTATAAATCTATTTTCAGAGCGTCCGAATGTGAAGTCGTATAGATGGGTGTGTTATTTGGAATTGGACTAATCTGAACCAAAATGCTTTCAAGCAGTGGCACTATGCATCGTGGTGATGGGCCAAGACACCTCATGCCCAGGTGAGTGCTAATGAAGCTTGGCGTGATTAAATGTCCTTGAAAAATCTGAAGACAATTTGTTATAAAAGAAAATCTGAAGGTGTTTTGTTACAGGAATTCACGTTGCGCTTTCCTGATTGGGATCTTTCTTGATATCAATCATCTGTTGAATAACTTGAGCTGAGAGCAGTTCAGATGAGCATACCCTAAAAACTGAGTCTTAGAAAAGGCATTCAGATTTGGTACATTTGGTAGAGAGCCGATTCATTAAAACCTCTTATGTTTCGCTGCTGCGTGGAATTTTGCTTTGCCAGATTTTTGACGCCTTTCTGCAAAAGTCACAGATAAAGTTTTGAGGAGAAAAAGAGACATCAAGTATCTTTTCCAATATTTTCTGGTTCTGGGACTGAAGAGCTGCTACAGCTAATTTTCCCTCTAAACATTAGGCACTGCTATTTGAAAACACGAGGAGAGAAGTAGGACGGCAGTGTCCACTAAAAGCATGGGTTTAGTGGAAGATGTGAGAATACAGGACTGGCAGAAGCAGGGGTGAATATTATAATATTTTAATCCTGCAACTTTGTTATGTTATGTTGTTTTTTAACTACAACTTCAATGAAAATAGTATCCCTGCTTATAGTTGAACTGCAGTCAGCTCCCTTTGTGCAAAACACCAATTGATAAGAATGAGTTATGCCAGCAAGAAATAAAGACAGAATGTTACTTGAAAGCCATGCTTGTCAGATAAAAGGGGGAATAATTTATTAGGATTATATCTTACTGTACCTTTGAAAAAAATTACATTAAAAATACAAACAGTGAAGAGAGAAGCATTGGGTGAAGAAATACAGTTAAAAGAGCACATATGTTTCAAATTCTTACTTGGAGAAAAAAATCCCCACATATGTTTTTATTTTAATTTGCATGTGTGTTGTTATCCTTGTGTTAACTATTAGGTAAATAAAAGTATTGAGAATCCATTTTTCGGTGAAGTTTGGTTAGGAATATTTGTACACATTGTGAGAGATAATTTGAAAGCTAATTGAAGCTTTGTGAGGAAACAATTCCCTGCAGGTCCCTTGTTTTAAAATACCTGTCTTTTGTGTACTAGTGTTGACCAAAGGCACCTATTTATTTCGTAAATGAAATCATTTTACCCTTCAGTTTGCATTTTTGACATACCTTGCTAGAGTACAGCATAACACAGAACCATGTCACAGCTACAGCTGTAGCAAGAACTGAACTGTAGAGGAAAACACATTTGGTTTTGGTTAATCAGGTACATGTTTTCAGCCATGATTTGTTTAGATAGCGATTTTAGATACACTCTTGTAAATTTACTAAGTTTTCTACTGAATTGATAGGGGGATCTCATGCTAATAAACCCAGCCATTTGGTCACAAGTAGTAGTGATATCCCAGTGCCATTGAAATCAGTGGTAAAAAACCCATCAGCTTCCTTCAGTGGAACTTGGTTGTTGTCTCACAACTATTGTATAGGTCTCCTGATCTCAAGTCTGCACTTCTGTAAAGATTTCTGGTGAAAAAATACTCATTTTATTTTAGTTTGCAAGACCCCTGACATAAGAAAAACTGCTTGTGTGATGATGGTCTAGAACCATCCTGTTCTGCTTTTGTCATCAAATTAAAGTGCCTAAATTAGGAGCCTTGACCCTTTTCAAGGTCAGCTAAGAGAGATGGGGCAATTTATCCCACCTGGGATCTGATTCATCCTCTGGAGGTAGCTGTGCTGTGCTCTACACAGGTGGGGTAAGGCAGGCTGAGGACCTGCCCGTTACTTCTGCGCTTCCCTGGAGAGCATGAGATCCTCAGGTGCTCAGGGGGGCGTTGATCTGTTCTGTTGTAGGCACTCTGAGGAGCAGTCACTGGAATATCACAAAACAGAAGTCGAGGTGGGACTTCTGAAATTACCCCCCAAGTAGCTAGGCAGTGTGAACTTACCTCTTGATGTTAACTAGAAGAGCAAGCAGGTGAGAAGGAATTTTTACTCTGTGCCTTGCAGGAGCTAGAAATGTGTTGGGCACTGGCCTTTGAATGAAAATAACTTTATGGACTCATTATGCTCCTTCTTTGCTGCAGAAAAGCCAGTGATTTGATATTGTTGCCTCTGCCACTTTATTATTCCAAGAAATAGTCATAAAAAGTAGCAATAGAGTCATTAGAAAACTCTATTAAAACCATCGCTGTGCCTCTAACTGCTGCAGGAAAAGAAAAGGCTTCTGCACCAAAGTTTTCTATCCAAGATTTTTGCCCTCTGTAGAGACGAAGGAGGCTAAAAAAGAAATCCCTGTCTGTAGTTCTTGCCAAATAGGCATGGCTTCAGTGTTTGGAGAACCTCTCCTGGGAGATCAGGAATGGTTTGATGTAGAAAGATTTATGGGCACTTAAAATGTATAATGAAACTGTTATCTTTGCTCTCTCTCTTCTTTCTAAATCATATAAAGTCAGGTGGTATGTACTCACAGTAGTATTAATAACTGTCAAGTCAGGTATAAAGCAAAAAATATTTCTAACTCGGGGAGAACTTAGAGCTGAGGACGAAAACTGTCAGTGGAGAAGTGATTTTTGTGTTGTCTCCAATAGTAAGTAAGGTGCGGTGCTGCTCTTGCAAATCATTCTCTATGAGAAGATCTTGTGCCAAGCCTCGTTAACTTCAGCGGGAGCTTCATGAGAGCCTGGGGATCCTGCCTTTCAGAGCAATTTATGTGACTGAGGCCGAGTTGGAGAAAGAGCGTTGTGTGTTGGAGGGCAAGGTGTGGAGCTGCTGCCAGAGGGAAATAAGCAGGGAAGGAGTTGAAGGGGGAAATAGAAAGGTAGTAATGCAATACTATCAGAAGAGTTTTCTTGGATTAAAAATCCAGCTGAAATACATTCTCTTTTCTATTTAAAAAATACAGCCTTATTAATCCTGGATTGCCAGGGATCAATCCTGCCTCCACTGAGGGCACTAAAGTCTGTTGCTTGGTTTTACAAGCCTGGGGTTTCAGCCCCTTTCAGATCATTCACATACGTGTATTTCTGACTTGCACAAGGTTGCCAGAGCATTGCAGTGTTGGTTTATACCCTCCCGTATTTTCATGCTAAGATGGAAACGTTTTGAAACTCAACTCAGAAAAAGTGAAATTCTGAAAGAAAACACAGAAGTTCCTGTTAAATACTCTGGAACTTGTGTAGAATTTAAAAAATTCTCCAAAGCTGGCTTGAAAAATGTGTGACATTGAGGACCTATCACGCTATCTGTGTTTTTAGACTTTCCTCACCTTTGGCCATCCAAAATTGCTGCTGTGGTAATCATTGCAAGTGATGCTCTTGGGAGTGGAAACTCAATTTGTCAGACTGAAGTACCCAGAGAGAGAAGGTGAGAATATACATTGAAACTCACAGTTTCCCTTTTCTCCGTGTATTTTCTTGCCTTCTTTATTTTCTCCTAGCCTGTTTAAGATCCTCAGTTTAAAAGTTGTTTTGCTTACTGTCGGGACTGGCCTGCTAATCTCTTCTCCAGCTCAGTCCTACGTTCTGTTTCATGAAGGCCAGCACCATTGGTGCTGAGATAGGTGTTGCTGAAAAACCTGTCTTTAGGGTAAGTTTCTTCTTTCCTCTCACCCCCTTTAATAAGAGTTTTGCTGATGTAGTGAAGTCTGAGTGCTTGTCATTAATAATAATTAGAAAATAGTGTCTACAAGTTTGAAAAGGCTGATTGAAAACAGGAGTATACGTGATTCTTGTGCGTTCAAAGTTAATACATAATCTATTTGTGCTGTACTACAGTATAATATAAATTTGTTTTAAATAACTTTTTGTTGCTTTTGGAGATTTGCTGTTTAAACTATCTTTCCCCCCTCCCCCCCTCAGTGGCTAAACACTTTTAACCTCCCTTTCCTAAATCTTATTCTGTGCTCCATATGTATGAGATCTCATTTTGAACACTTATTGTTAATTTTTATGATTGGTGTAGAAGAGAAGCATGGAATCCGGGTCAGTTGGATTGAATCCATGGGAAAATGCCACTAAAAATTAATTTATGATGGATGAGAATGATGCTGAAAAGGCTGACTTAATTTGTTTCATTATGTTTGGGGAATGAAGATGAAGGCTTGACAGCCCCAAACTGAGGTGGGCACAGCAAAGCCCAGTTCTTGGCAATCTTCACGCACAGCTTTGTCCATGTGTCTCTTTGATGATAGGTAATATGCTGCTCTTTGGCAACTCCTGAACAAAATCCTGAATTAATTTTGCACCTAGGGGAGAGTACAAATCATCAGTGTGATGCTGTTTATGGTGTTTATTTTTCAGAAACTTCAGCAGTGCAAAGAAATGGTTCTGAAACATAGGCCGGGGGAGGGAGGAACAGGAGAAATGGGGTAGGCAGAGTAGGAAAAGAGGATGTTTCACACCACTGTGTCCAAGGAAGAATGGAGACCGAGGGCTGAAGACTGGGCAGTGCTTAACCTGCGGAAACTCTGTGTCCTTAGCAGGGATTTGTCCTTCCACATACACCATAACTGTTTTGTACTTTGCGTGCGATGGTCTGCTGGTAACAAAAGGATATCAGTAAATGAATTTCTCTTCGGGATCTGAATCATCTTTAAGCTTCTGAGATGGTGTAGTTTCTCTTTTTATGCCAGATCAAGTAAAAAGTACGGTTATTTTTTTTAATTTAATGTCTGAATAGCTCTCATATACGTTATTAAGAGAACTTCTTTCATGAGCAGAAGCATTAAGTGCTGCCTCTTCTCATTTCACTAATGAAGGGAATGACTGATGAAGTGAGAGTGTGAGAGTTCACACATAATTTCATTCTATCTGAATTTGAAAATGCTGAGCTACGAAAGTGCTAAGAATTTCCATTTGTGGAATAAAGAGGAAGATGACTATCAGAACAGGGCTCCTGCTTCGAACTTACTGCAGTGATTTTCTTTAGCATAACTTCTTTTGTTGTAGGAAAATGTAAAGATTCTGAAAATAGTTTCCATTTTAAACAAAGGCAGCTGTGTTTCTGGGTTAGTGAGTGCTGGTGCTGTGTGTGTCTTCATATGTGATCTTGACGCTCTGGATCTGTCACAAAAAAAAAATGAGGATTTGGCATCTAGTTAATAATGATGGGGATCTACCTTCTTTGTCATCAAAACTCAGTTTTGGGAAAAAGGAGTTTTCTTTACAAAATAATGTTTAAGTGTATTTATAGATTCAGCCGAATTTCAGCAATAAAGGCATGCGTAACTGCTTGCACCTTGTGGTATATCAGGCATCAGTGCTGTAAACTGCTATTCCCCATGCAAATGGTGTTGCCGTATGCAAACATGGAGAAGTCTATGGCCACTTAGGTGTTTACAAGCACACAAACGTGTGCATGTTTATGACTATGCAACAGTCCATGGACTTTGGCCGCGGAAATGTGGTCAATAAAGTGCAAAACCATAGATGTATACATAAGCGCATTCCCTGCTTATTAGCAACCTGCTATAAACCCCTGTTGACATAGCTATTGGTTGTGCGTAATCATCGTGCGCATTTTTAACTATCACGTTAAGATTCCCAGTTTCTTGTAAAATCAGTCACTACAGTATTTTCTTTTTTTATTAATACCTGTGTGTATGAGGTGTCTGACAGAGTTATTATCCACTTTGGTGATGAAAAACTCCTGCTGAGGTCCAGGAGAACAAGATTGCAAAGACCAGCATGATGTCTGTCTTATAAAGCGCTCATTCTTCTGACTGACCATCTGTGTGTGAAAAAGGACTGCTATTACGCAGCAGTAGTTTTGTTGAGCTTGGCCTTGATTTCTTTTTTCCAGATTCTGCCTAGCAAAGAGGGAGGGAGAGAAGGGAAAAAGAGAATTTCATTGGGGAATGGGGGAGGTGGGGGTGGAAGGAAGGAGGGCTGAAAGCTTAAAAAATGAGTGGCTGGTAGAAGAGTACAGTAAAGGCAGTGAATAATTTTACTGTCCTGGTCTAGCAGCTTGGGAACGTGCCATGTAAAACAATAACATCTTCCAAGTGAGAAAGGTAGAGATGGAGAGGAAAGTTAGGGTGAAGCGTGGGGAGGGGACTGGAGGGAAGAGAGGGATTGGATCCTTGAGTGCAGTCATTGCCAGTCCTTGGATCAGCTACTTTTTCTTTTTCTTTTTTTCTTTTTTTCATTAAATATTTGACACTGAGTCAATGCCCAGGATATAAAAATCTGTACTACTCTGTTACCATTGCTTGACAAATAACATTACAGGTAGGCTGCTGGCTTCGGGTTTTACCCATATAAATTAAATCGTTATTGCTGCTTTGGAGCCTTATGGACCTCACCTCTCTAAAATCATCGTATGGCACTGAAGGAGATCTAGAGGCAGGGCTCCAGGAAAGATGTAGGGCTGCTATGCAACTTGGCCAGGGCCTTTTTTCATTTTCTTTTCATACGTCTACTGAATATGTTATCCAGGGGCTTTTGAAGGCTTCGTAGATTGTTTTCCAAAAGTTTAGTAGGCTTATCAATTGAGACACTTTCTGCTAGTTTGCTCTTAGCCAGGACTACAGTGGATGTCTGGGATTCTGGCACAGAGAGTGTCTTGGTCAGTGTGCTGAGGTGCTGGGAAAAATTAAGGTAACTGTGCATGAACTGCACAGTGTTTGGGTGCCTTGGCAAGAAGTATGCTGCTTTGGGAAGCTTTGGGCTAACCTACGGAGCATTTCCTGCTCTGTTCCAGGCTATTTTCTATGCCTGGTTAGTTACAGCGATGTGCTGCAGGAGTGTTGGTTTCACGTGTGCCATGCAGGATAGAGGAGGCTTTCAGGGCATGGTGGCCCAGAACAAAGGGGCTGTCGGTTCGCTGCTGGAGAAGACTTCTTGTCCTGACAGAGATGGTATACGAGGCTTGGGCAGTGGCCACCCGCAGCCCGGGTTTGGGCTCACATGAATACAATTTTTGTGGTATCTTGGAGACATCTGGTTTGGAGGAAACTGATGCTGTGACTGAATGTGGCCTTAGTTCTTAGTTTAATTAAAAGTTAAACTCCAACAGGTCTGATGCACCATCTGGTGAGAAGATGTACTGTGTCTGCCCCTCTTCTTCCCCCACTGTCAACGCGCTGGGGACAGTGACACTGAGCTGCCACTGGATTCATGGTTAAGCCTGCCTTTCATCAGCGACTGAACAGACCCCATGGGACACGTTTCTCTGGAGAGGTGCAGCAAACATGAGTTTCAACTGCCAGTTTGACAAGTAGGTTTTTCTGGAGGGTGTGAAATTGTAAGCAGGCTCCGGGCTTGCTGCGCAGGAGGAGGTGCAGGGCTGAAAACCTGAGAACAATGCTGGGGATATTGGGTCATTTCAGGCATTTGAGCCAATGGTGATAGGCGGCAAGCCCCGGAATGACAACAAATTGGTCTGAAAAAAACCAAAACAAACCAGAAAGTCAACCAAGAAAAACAAAAAGGATAGAGGAAGCTGAGCTTCCTATATTAGGTCTTTTCTTAAAGAGCTAACATGTATCATAGCATTGATGGAGACCCAGCAGGGAGGTAAGAAAGAGAAACGTGTTCCTTTACTAACTCATAACCCATGTTAGTTAAGAGGTATTTCGTGCTTTTATGAGGATGGATGTGGCAAGCCTCCAAGAAATGGGTGAAATAGAGAACTCTTCCCCAATTAGCTATAACATCACAATAATGCAATAGAAGGAATGGTAATCACAGGAGGAGGAAGTAACTGACAAAAATCTGTTCCACGTTATCCAAATTATTCCTGATCTAAAAATGAGTATAAGCAGTAAAAGGACAAAATTTGCTAATGACACAGAACTATTCAGGAAAATCTGAACTCAAATCAACCCTGGGGAATTGCAGATGCTGTTATAATGCTGAATGGCTGAATCTCTTTTCTCAGGTTATTTTCTAATCTTAGTAAATGGAGAGTGAAGAAACTAGTGTAGATTAAACATATGTTGTTACTAGCAGGAAAAAGCTATTCCCGTCTCAGGGGAAGCACCTCAGGTGTTACTATGGCTAGCTCTGACAATGTCATCTCAAAACAATGACAGAACCAGCTGGAATGCTTAGAGTTCATAGGAAGGGAATAAAGATCAAAGTATAGAGCATCGTGCCACAGAGCATTCACACCTGGTGTTCCATGTGAAACTCTGGAAACATTGTAATTTAAAAAGGATTTTAAGAAAAACTGGAGAGATGGATCATAAGGATGCTATGAAATTACTTATACGTGGCAAAGAGCTTGATGGACTTCCTAGGCTGAAAAGAGTGACTCTGGGGGAAAGATGATCATTATATTTAAAAGCAGTGAGTGTGAATGAAGAAGCGTAAGGAAGGTGAAAAAGGAGCTATTTCTCATCATTTCTGACTAAACAAGAACTACAAACACTCAGTTAAATTCTAGGATACCTGATTTTAAAAAAGCAAAAGGAAGCGTGAAGAAGCCGTGGATCTTGTTGCCCCAGGATGTTGTCCTGGACAAAAGCATAATTGTGTTCAGAAAAGGATTAGGCGAATTAGAGGAGGCTGGGTTCTTGAGTAGCTATTAAGCATGATGGCGCAAGTGCAAGCTCTCATTCAGGAAGTGTCTAAGCTTATATCTTGCTGGATGGATACAGCAGGGAAAGAATTACTCTGTATATACCCTTTTTCCTAGAGCTGTTATTAGACTGGACTATACAGACCTTTGGTTGGCTCAGTATGGCAGTGCTAGATTGTGAAATATAGGGGTTTTTTCCCCACTTGGTAGCATAAGTGACTTCTTGTCAGCCGTGTACAAATGGCACAACACATCACTGAGTGAACGGGGAGAGTGTTTCCGGAGGGTGTTCCGTGACGAGGTGGGCTCCGCGGAGCGTGCCAGGATGACCGTGCTCGTGGCAAGGGTGCCCGCATTCCTCTCTGGTTTTACAAGTGGAAGGGGTGATGGAAAGTACTACAAGGCAACGTGCTCTTCATTTAATACAGATCATCTGTCTTAGTCCCAAAGGTGATTGAAAACACATTTTTACAACAGAAAATGAATGGCCACAGTTAATTTGGTAGATGGGAATCTGCTCTGGGAAAGTGAACAACGGCTGATCACAGGGTCACGTTCTTGCTGATAGTGCGGCTGCTGATGTTTTTTCCATATCAGTGTCAAGGAGGGAAACCAGCAGCTCCTATGCCAATGAGAGACCTATCTGTTATGAGTGTCAGCACTTTGTAAACTACTTCACTCTACTCCCTGTCTCTTCCCTTCACCTCTTAGCCTCCGCTTTAATAAATATTTTAGATGGAGAGATATTCTCTGCAAGACCTCAATGTGCTGTGTAGATGTACTGTAAATGTGTAGAAGAGATGAGCCTCCTTTTACCACCTGCTCTGGATTCCACTCACAAAGATCTGATGGTAAAAATTAGTAGGATAGACTGGGAAGGCAGGTGAAAAAGTAAATATGCTCCGATTCAGACATAAAAGCTGACATTAAAAAAAGGATCACCAAAACACTTGATAAGAAATCTGTGTGAGTAGACTCTGACTTTTAGAATGTAACTTAAATGAGTTGTGCTGAGGTTTTGCAATATTTAATTCATGTTAATTGTTTTTTTTTTTCCTTTTTTTTTTCACTTCTGATTTTTGTCCAAAAGTGGAAGTGCAGGAAATCCCCCAAGAAAGGCAGTTCTGGAGATTTCCAGCTCTTTTTGGGGCTCCAGAGATTCAGATAGTTTGGGTAAACCTGTGAACTTTTGGATGTTTATCTGAACTGAACCTGAACTCTAAATCTTCTAGGGTTCACCCAGCTAAGTCAAAGGGAGGAAGGCCTATAATGATAATTTTAATGTTCTTTTCTCATTCAGCCATGGATATGACCCTCCCCAGCCTCCTGAGAATTTCTATGTGCTGCATTAAACAAAGAAAAAGCTAAATAACGTGTTTCACATATGCACAATTAAACATTGTACGCACCATTACAGCTTCAGCTGCTATACATCCCAGTTGCTAGCTGCTCTCTTTGTAGGAGGATTTAGCTAGAAAACAGATGACTGTTTCCAACCTGACATTGCCTCTAATGACGTCTTTCATGTCAGACGAAGATAACTTACAGAAAAACACTAGAAACAAAATTACTGAGCTGTAGTAAGTAAAGCAATAGAAAGAAAAGAAAGCTCATTAAATAAACACGTATGTGAATACGTAGTGTTCATTCTGTCAAGTTTTTAGAAGTGAATATAGTAACTTTTTCTTTGTCTGACCTTACAATCACAGCATCTGGGTTCTTGATGTTTATCTATGGAGACCTCTGGCAAACAGGGGAGCAGTTTATAATCTCCATTCTATAAAAAAGAATTTTCCGTGGCAGATAACATCATAGCCTTCTTGATGTCAAAGGCAAGGCACTATCTGATTTTTCTTGCTGCAGGATTTTACTAATAGAAGTTAATGTAAGAAATCCACAGGAGAGTGAGAGATGGAGACAAGGTTTTCATCTACTTTGTCAAACTATCCACACATAGCCCATCATCCAAAGCAGTTATTGCTGGCTCAAATTCCTAGTCTTGTATTACATGCAATGAAACTATGATATGTTCAGAGGGTTCTCCAGCTTGAAAACACCCAGCAGTGCTACCCTGGCCTAGCTCTCATTATCTTCTGCCCTTTTTAGACTGCATCAGGGATGACAGGGGTCTTACACTTATTAACAAGTAGGTGTGACGAAAACACAAGGCCTGCTTTCAAGCGTCCTTCCAGATGCAAGAAAAGTAATTGCCGGAAAAATGCATAACTAAATTTCCCTTAGTGAACGCGCAGATTAGCAGTTTGGTAGCAAGCCTGAAGAGACAATGCTCTTCATTATGGAGGTGTCGGAAACATGGTGCCCTCTGTTCTTGTCACCTCCCTTTGGGCACCTACGTGAGTACTACTGTTAGGAGCTTTCCGTGCTTCCTGCAGTCTGTGGAGAGAGGGCTAGTGCCCATGCCTGTAAGATCTGCCTCACTTTCTGGTGGTGCCAGGATTTACAAGGAATAAATCTAAAGTTTACTTCCCAAATGCCTTCCCAAGTTATGCTTTTAATGTTTATGGAATCACTATGACTGTGTTACCACAGCAGCAATCATTTATGCCTTTGGAGCTGCCTGCCACTGCAGGGGAAATTCGGAAGAGCCTGTTTTATTTTCAAAGGAATTTGGAAACCGTCGTGCTCCATTTGAGCTCCTGGGTTTTCCGCAGAGCTCAGCGTTGAACAGGGGTATGCTGCTCTCGGCTTCTCTCTGTGGGAGCAGATGCGTGTTGAGACCCCTACAAAACTTTAAGGACTGCTGTTAGGTCCTACATTCATAAGAAACGTCTGTTGCAAAGTTCAGACTGGGTTTGTTCACAGATTTTTTGAGAGGGCCCTCAAACAAATTGCAGTTAATTTATACTTTTGAACAGGAACTGTGTGGGATTCAGTAATTTTGTGGGATTTTCAGATTTTTGAAATTTGGCTAGCTTTCTGTTTGCTTCTGTGTGCGGATCCATGCAGGCATGAGGTTCATAGATATGAAGCTATGAAAGCTGCAGCTTAAGGAATTGTTTTCATCAGCCCTTGAGAATGGAGACTTCCAGTCTGGCATACTTATATTGCATAACGCACTTCACATTGCACTCAGTCTTTCCAAAATACCATCTCCTGGAGTGTATGCTTGAATAAAAACGCTCTCCAGACTCATTCAGTTTCTAGGAACATCTTATTGGAAAAATTGTTGGGTTTTTTTCCTCCTAATGAAACCAATGCAATGAAGCACTGAATGGGAGAAAGATATTAATGAACAAATCCTCTAGAAGTAATGGCTCAGGAGAAATGTCCATGCCAGCCGGATGCAGGAATGCCTCCTAGATACACTGAACCTGGTATGTGCAACTGTGTTTACGTAGCAAATCAAAGAAGATTAGCTTCTATACACAAGGTCCAAGGAGATCTGAACCAGGGGAGTTATACTTACTTGAAGGTACAGTGAACTTTTTATGATCAAAGATTACTTTGGGGCCTTTCCCATAGATCAAACTCTTAGCCTCAACTTGAGATATAGGTTGAGATAAAATTGATTCCAATGTTACAACGTTCCAATGTCTGAAACCTTTTTAGTTCATGTAAATATGCGTCGTTCCTCTGCTTTTGTCCTAGTATCGATAGTATTCATTTTGCCATCGAAAGAATGGTTATGACTTTATTTTGAAGCCGGAGTATTGGATGCAAGTTTACAAAAGCGAGTGCTTACTTGCAAAGTATACTTAGATGTAAGTTTTGTAATTTCTTGTATTCTGGAAATGCTTTACAGGGAAGTCCCACTGAAAGGAGGTCACCATCAGCAGTAAGATTCTGGTGCTGATGTAGCTTTATCTCAGAGAGAGAGAAAAGCCAGGCAATAAAATGGGATTATCAGTGGAAATGAAAACATTTAAAGGAGTGAAGCATAAGAATAAACAGTCTCTCTCACACGCCCACAAAAGAGAATCTTTCAACTGGGCCTTCAGATAAGGAAACGTTTCCACTAGAGGTGCAATTAGAAGAAATAATTGGGTCAGTTGAACTCTGGGTCAGTTGACCCTGGGCCTCTTTGTGGCACAAGTCTGATTCTGCCCTGAGCAGGAGCAGAGCAGGGAATGTGACTATACACAATCCTCGTGGAGACCAGATTCATCGCTTTCTGAGTCCAAATGCCACAGGTTGAAGCACTGACTCGTAATATCGCCAAACACTGGGGGAGCTAAGATCCAGATCTGGGTGGGGATCTACGCAGCGTGATCTGGATCCCCTTTATCCCTTAGGGCACTGTAGCATGCTGTCACACTTTTGCTTTCCCTTGTTGCAGTTACTTATTTGTGAGTCATACAATTCTGTCAGCTCACAGCCCGGTTTCTTCTCTCCTGATAAAGTATGAGAATAGTGATTAATGTCTTATGTTTTGTTGTGCCATGAGTTGCCATGGGAACGAGCTCGAGGTTGCAAATCTAATGAAGTATCCTATCTTGTGGAACAAAGGAAAGCGGGAAGCGATGGTACTGTGGGCAAGAAGCCTTATGTGAAAGTCTGTTGTCTGAGATCAGTTTAGGTCAGTTTGGCTGTCCCGGTACTTCCTATCTTGTCTTTCAGTGCATCAGGAAATCTTACTAGAACTTGGTCTGATTAGGAATTATTCATTACTTAAATATGGACATTAGAATCTAATTTCCTATATGCTTTTTAAAATAATGGCTGTGGAATTTGTGTTGTTTATTGACTGAAAGTTTTTTTACTTGCAGAAAAAGGAAGAAAATATACCCAAAAGCAAAAATATATGGTGCAAAAATTCAAGAACTGCTGAGAAAAATGCCAACACCTTCCTTTCTAGCCCAGGATACATAGTCCGTGCTCTGTAGCGTGTGCACTGAGAGGAGTACATCCTCAACCAGAGCAATGTTAGAGTGATGCTTTCATCGTTAGACTGTCGGAACAGCTGGTTATCTGCAGTGTAGGAACTTCCCGGGGCAAGGGCTGTATCTTGACCTTTGTGTTTTATAGCCAGTGGTCCTCACTTCCTTCACCTCTAATATGCTTCAAAATTATACAGGATTTTGCAGACTGGAAGAAACATCTCATTCTGCACAAAGCTATTAGAAAGGGTGGTGCAATCTCTGAACAACCACTATTATTGTTTCCTAGTCAGTGATACTGCCAAGTGTGTAGGAAGCTGAATTCTTCCTGTACAAGCATTTCCCATAATTTGTACCTTAATTTCTACTACGCTAAGTAAAAACACTTCCTCTCTTGGGGTGGGCTTTTTTTTTTTCTCTTTGGGCGTAAGAAAAGGCTGGAAAACTGTATGGATAACACCATTGCTCAGTGTTGTCCTTTTCCAGAACTCTGGTCCGCGTGGCGTGCAGGATTGTGCTGGGAATTTCCCCCCTCGCGTTTGGGCCCTGCCTGCGATTTATAGGAGAAGGATGGAAGTCCTGACATTTGGAACACAGCAATGCCTCTTGCTTATTTCCCAGTAGAACTTTCGACTTAAAAGATTTAGATGCTTTTCCTTATTAAACAGAGTGAATACTTCAGTGTTTTCAACTCAAAGCCCATCAACATATCTCCATATTTTGTCAAGGGGCCCAGCTGCCAATTCTCAGTGGAAGTGCTGTTAGCAGTGGTGGTAATCCAGCATGGTGGTCTAAGAAAAGGATAGCAGCCAGACATTTGTGTTCAGGCTCCAGTTTTCTCTCTTGCATTTGGCTACAGTCACCGAAACCAAAGCTTTAAAAAAAAAGTCTTTGGTTTATGATAAACAAGATGGTCACCCCGGAATTAGGATCCCCTCGCTTTTGAAAAGGTTGTCTCTTACCTTTGTGCTTGTGTTTCTTGATCTGTCAACTCTCGGCGATGCTATGTTTCTTAAAACAGACTTGTCTGTCTGGTAAACGTTTGCAATGCAATGGTTAAATCTAAGACAGTAAGTGTGCAGATGGTAGACTAGGTTATTAATTTTGGTCTGTAATTGCAAACTGAGAATAGGGTAGGAAAAGTCATACAAAACTGGATTATATATTTGAGGCTTTAATCTCTGCCATTGAATCTCCATCTCTTTCTGTCTCTTTCTTTCTCTCTTTCATTAGCACGCATGTCCCCAGAGCTCATACTCTCTGCTCTGGCTCCCAGCTCATCCCCGCTGTCACCACAGTGGCATTTGGCAGTCCCTGAGGTGAGAGAGGGAGCTGAAAGTGTGCTGTATGGTGTCCTGCAGCTCTGCCCCAACACAAAACACATTTCCCACCTACAGGACGCTTTTTTATGTCTCCCCTTTCCGAATGTTCCCTGTTTCTCTGCCCCCGCAGGACAGCACTCCCTGTCCTTTAAGAGAAGTTTTATATTCAGATTACTAATTTTAACCTGATTATTGTTTGTGAAACCAATAATTGGAAGAAGTCAGTTATTGGTTAACAGCTTTAGCGGTAAATCAGTTCCAGCAGCTTGCTGCGCTGCTGCTAGCATGAATCCACGTGCTTCTCAGCTAGAAGCTCTCGTCTCTCTCTCCTCCCCTCTCTCTGCGATCCTTTGCTGGGTCCATATGGTGCTAGGGATGTTAGCACTTCAGAGGAGTGTTTCAATATACAGTTATGATTCTAATTTTTGGCATCAGCTTTTTATTACAAGTTGATGCCTGGCTGGAGGCGTGAGAGAGTGGGAGCAGAGAGGGCTCTCGACCATGTGTGAAGCAAGGAGACGGCAGGCTGCGGTAGCAGAAATAATACAATAGCTTTTCTCTGGAGC
Source organism: Chroicocephalus ridibundus (assembly GCF_963924245.1). Lineage (NCBI taxonomy): Eukaryota > Metazoa > Chordata > Aves > Charadriiformes > Laridae > Chroicocephalus > Chroicocephalus ridibundus. Next base: position 28,367,108 of record NC_086286.1, read on the forward strand.
ATGAAAATGGGGTCTGGAGCAATCCCCTTGGCCCTTAATCTCTTGCTAATCGATATCTGTTGCTAACCCTGGCGTTTATAGCAGGCACCATGACAGTTTTGCTGGGAGGAAGGGTCAGGATTTCAACTACAATAAAAGTTGCAACTCAGGTTAGTAGCATGTAAAGTTTTTTTGTCTGACATGGGCGCATAAAGTATGAAATCCAAAGCTCTGTTTGAAGATAAGACCAATTCTAGGTACCGGTGCTCATTTTCTATATTGTCTTCAGTTTGCTTTTCATGTAGGTCTAAAAATATAATGAAAATGTAAGCAGATGTGTTTCTATGATAATACAGAATAAGCTCCTGATATGGAACAATTTGGTTTGTATTTTATATTAGGCAGAAGTTGGTACTTATTTATAAGATCAGCAAATGCAACCATATTTCCAGATAAAACCAGTAATAATTGTAAGAGATTGTGTGAAATTATTAGTAAATAGCAAAGAAGCAGAGTAGTATCCTCTGATTAGCAATTACAAAACTTAGAGATACAAAATTAAAACTAAACTCAAAAAGGAATGAAAAGATGTTAAGGATGGATATCCTAGAATGGTTTAGGTTGGAAGGGACCTTAAAGATCATCCAGTTCCAACCCCCCTGCCATGGGCAGGGACACCTCCCACTAGACCAGGCTGCTCAAAGCCCCATCCAGCCTGGCCTTGAACACTTCCAGGGATGGGGCATCCATAGCTTCTCTGGGCAACCTGTTCCAGTGTCTCACCACCCTCACAGTAAAGAATTTCTTCCTAATATCTCATCTAAATCTCCCCTCTTTCAGTTTAAAACCATTACTCCTTGTCCTATCGCTACACTCTCTGATAACGTGTCCCTCCCCATCTCTCCTGCAGGCCCCCTTCAGGTACTGGAAGGCTGCTGTAAGGTCTCCCTGGAGCCTTCTCTTCTCCAGGCTGAACAACCCCAACTCTCAGCCTGTCTTCATAGCAGAGGTGCTACGCTCAGGTTTAGGCTCTGTCCTGAAGTGTTCTTGTTGTAGTAGCCTTATAATATCAGACATTAGCACACGCACAATACCACACACAGCTCTCCCTAATGAAGGACTGATATACCGTGGTTGGTGGGAAAACCAGAGTAACAGAGATTGCCTAGGGCACAAAGGGGGCAAAAGCATCAGCCTGACCTAGCAGGGAGCCAGGTCTGATCCAGCTGAAATTATTAATTCTAGTCCAAAACCAGCCCTACTAAGCATAACCCGGGCACTTTGTCATTATGTGGATCCCTGTGTACCATGTTGCCCTGTGCTCTGGGTCATGCTGGGCTTATAAATAATCAGAACGAGAGCAGCCATGTTGTGTGGGCTGAGGCAAAGAGCACAGGTATGCCCTGAGGAGGTGGTTGAGGGCTGTAGCATGCCGTGAAGCAGGCAGACAGAGGCTCCTGATGGGCAATACTGGAGATCAGGGGTTCCCAGCACGGTGCAGGTGTGAGGTGTGTGGGTGTTTTGTATCTTACTCTCAGGTGCTTGTACCTCCTCACAAACTATGCAGGGAGCCACAATGCCTTAAATGAGGGTTAGAGACCCCACTTAGGAGTCAGGAGTGAGGTAGACTGCATGATCTTGTGTATTGCACTTGCCCGTAAGAGAAATCTTTGTGGTCTGTAAAACTTCGGAAGAGTTTTGGGCCTTTCTGAAAGTAGTTAAGGAACAAAGGAGTGTATGGAGTCCTTCTGAAGGAGAAAAGGATGAGAGTATTCCATGGAGACGTATTAAAGTCAATCCAAAGTGAACTGGTGACTTTACAACCCTCAAGCAAAGTACCCCATGTCGTTTGTTTTATACAACAGCATCGTGTATGAAATATGAAAATGTGTACATGACCTTCTTTTAAACTGCTGTGATTTATTGCTGCCAGAACCATGAGGGAATCAAGACGAGCTTATGAAGAAATCAATGTTATGTGGGATTGCAAAATGATGCTAGGTCTGACGAATCCTTTCCGAAGCCCTTTAACCCCAAGAAATCTGCTGCTTTACTCAGATGTTGCAGAGCGGATATCTCATCCACTCTGATTCCAAAAAGCCTTAGGTCTCTAAATGTTTTTCAGGAAGGTGATGTTTGGCTTTTTTTAGTATTAATGTTTGTGTTTCATGCAGTCTTCTGCATGCACTTAGGTTTTGTTGTCATGATGTCTTTTCGTTGCTGAGAAACTTGAATGACGCTGGTTTTATTTTCTTTGGCAGCATAAAACATCCCATTTTTTTCAGATTATTCAGTAATCTCCATTTGCCTTGCTCTGCTAAACATGCTTTAATTTAAAAGCTACTGTGTTCTTTCATATTTGTAATTTGACGTGTGCTTCTCCCATTTTCCCCAGCCTTCTCAATACTTCTGTAGCGCAGCTGCTGTCTTCAGATTATAGTTCTGAAGCAGGAGAGAAATACTGGGGAGAACCAAAATTTTTTATTTGTTTTCTTCAGAAGATACTGTTAATCTGCTGAAGTAAGAAAAGTCTTTGAGCTGAAAAATGGGTCAGCACAGCCTACAAATCATAATACAATTATTTGTGTTTGGGAAGGTGCCATAGCATGACGTATGATTTTCATTGCCTATTGGTGTTTCCTACAGTATAGGAGTAAACCTGTCTGATATTTACAACTCGGGTTTTTTTCTCTCCTTTTCTCTGTGTGCTTTTGTGAAGAATTAGTGCATCAAGTAGCATACCTGAAACCTGAGATACCTCAAGCAGGTGTTGTTTTCCAAAAATATTGAGGTCTCGATCTGAAGCCTGCTGGGTGATTCGAAGCAGGGGCCCAAAATCGCAGATTACTTTCAAAAATCTTTAATGGGTTTTGACCTAAGTGGAATTTTGACCTATTCAAGAACTAGCTTATACACAGGTATTGTGGTACGTGAACCGTCAAATGTCTCTGACCTCTTGGTAAAGCAATTAAGTGGTCTGCTTTGCACCGTGCAGAGCTAACCTTTGTGGAGGTTGTCTGTACAACCTTTGGGAATGTGAGCAGGTAGTATGTCCTCATTAGGTATGATGGAAAGTCCCCATCAGACAGATGTAACACACGTAGTGGGTGTCTCAGAGTGCAGTGACATGGCAGGTATGCCACCAGGGGGATGTGCTGCAGCCTCAGCACAGCAGTGTGCTGCTGTAAGGCTTCCTGGGATCAGACCTCCTTCCAACCCGTTGAGCCACAGTCATACTCCACTGCTGTGCTTCACCCATCCTCAAAACCCGCTGGCATTTGGGGTCAGTTGGTGGCAGTAGTCTACATGGCCCTGTGCCAAACTAGACTCTCGCTTTCTCCTCGCTGGGGCCATCAAAACATGATGAGGCTTTATTAGACTTGACTTGGGAGTTTCGGTGGCTTCTTCTCAGGTCTCCTACATCTGCCATGGAAAATTCTCTGTTGCTACAGAGTCCTCCACTGTAGGGCTGTGAGAGCAGGAGAGTGCTCCCCCACAGCCCCAATGATGTCTGCTTATGATAATGTTCCTACCAGAGATGCTGGCTGAGAGCCTTGCCAATGAAACTGTCTTCGGTAGCATGTTTCCCTTCTTACGAGAAGAGGAGGAGGGTGACATTTCTTTCCCTGAAGCTTCTGGCCGTAGGGCTTAGAATAGGCAGAGTTTCCTTTGCTTCTGGTAAAAAATAGTCAAGATTATGTATGACAGGGCTGTGTCCTGTATGGATCATGTGAATTCTTTATGCGTCTTAGCCTGAGGTAAGTCTGGCCTGACTCACCATTACTTTGTGGCTGTGTATGACAGGCAGGGATTTCTTGTTCTCAAAAAAAAAAAAAAAAAAAAAAAAAAAAAAAGAATAATTAGGAAAACTGTGCTCAGACAAGATAAATCATTCTAGTAAAATTTTCCAATGTTTTGATGAAAAATCAGTAATGTTTATTTTATTATTAGTGCCATGTGTTATTGTTATTACCATCATTTTCAGTCAAACCTGCGAGTTTATTTTCAGCCTTATTTTCAGATGAAAGTTTTTGCCCTAGGACCTTGATTGGAAATGATTTTTTTTTTTTTTCTTTGGGCCTGGTTTGGCAATGCATTGTCTTTCAATAGGCATGAAATCAGCTCAGGAGGCGCTTGGTTCAAGCGTCAGGATTTCGGGACAGGCCTTAGAGTAGAGGAGTTGCTCGGGAGGTCACATTTTGCTTCTTCTCCCCCTGCTCCCATGTTCTGCTCGTGTGAACAGAGCAATTGGTGCTGAGGAGCTGGTGTCCGCATGAAGAACACTTCAGGTGCTCTACCTTGAACTATTTCTAATCTGGTCCTGTAGGCTGCGTATCCGTAACTGGTTGGAGTGCAGTAGGTGCACTGCTGGAGCAGATCTTACAGTTTAGTTTCATAATCCAGTTTGTGAGCCCTAAGGCTGTTTGAAGTGCAAACCAAATCATGGTAAGTGGGATGATAAGGACATTTTCTTCAAAAGCTTACTGCTGATTTGAGACAGAAAGCGAATGTGAGCGCACTTGCTTTATTTCTTGTGCTCAGTGATTCCTGACACGTTACCCTCTATGTAAATATCCCTGACATGGTTAAATCATCAGAAATGCAGCCATACTCTTACGCAAACTTAAGCATTATGGGCCTTTATACAGTAAAAAAAGAAAAAAAATAACCTAGTATTTTAAGAAATCCTGTGCAATGTGCATTAAAACTGTGTGAATGGCTGTCCTCTCTGTGTTTCAGATAATTGGTAAGTCATCTGGAGCAAATATCTTGTGTGCTGATAAAACATAATCGTTTTTATCAGTTCAAACTGTGGACTAATTGTCACACATTCAGTGGCCTTCAGCAGGAATTTTTTCAAAGCCACATGCTATCTACGGTGTCGGCTACTTTTTTTACCTGGTCTGGATTCTCTTCCACTTACATTACACCCTCACTTCTATGTAAACTCTGCTTCTGCTCTGTTTTGGCTTATCACCTGCAAAGTAGTCACCTACCTTCTGAAATAAAAGCACCGATGGTAACAGTGTGATGTGTCTATCCACCGCAGCCCAAATTCAGTTTAGGAGTAAAAGGTGTCCTGTTAAATTCAGGTTTATCTTCATCTGTCAGTCACCAGTGTAAGTAGAGCTACAAATCCAAAGATTGTAGTACGATATTAGCCATATTTTTCTACCCCTGTATGTTTATAAGAAAACTATGGTCTAGCCTGTTTGGATGTTTCTACTATGTTAAATATATGCAACAAACAACCATTAACGAGTTTTAAAACTGTGATGCTTATTCAGTGCTCTTGAATGTGAGCCAACATTAATTCAAGCTCAGTTGATCCTAATAAGTAACTAAGACCCCATTTCATAAACATGCAATTCTAGCTTGTTATTTCTGGCTCTGCCATTAGGCAAAATTCTCTACCCTCAGAACGACAGAATCGAGGGATTAGGGATAAACTGAAAATCGTGAATAATTCACAATTTTTTCCCTCCTCTTCTCCCTACCAAAGGCAACTCTAGAGGGGGTCAGTAACTGCTCTCAGTTATACACCCTTTATTCTGTGAGTTATGCACACGAGTGTGACCTGCCAGGGCAATGGGATTTGCTCATATGAGTGGAGTCTGTGGGATCGGATGTAATATCTGATACTTTCTATTATCATCATAGGATCACTAGGACAAAGCACCAATGCCTGCACTGAAAGCTTCTACTTACACTTAGCCATCCTGAACAGGGATCTTTGGTGTCTCCCTGTTGTATGTTGTCCCAATACATATTTCTTTTGAAAAGAAATCTATGACATTTCAAAAGAATCTATTACATTTCTTGCTAAGACGCAATCAGTGTAATTTCTTACGCTGGTCCTTCAGATAATCCGGAACATGTGTTATGCTTGTTCCTTAAATAGATTTGTTTTCTACTTCTCTGATTTTGAAGAAAGATATTTTATGAAGGTCTCATGGAGAAGGAGAAAGTTTGCGGAAAATTATCAGGAGATGCATTTTATTACATAAAATCCAGTGATGTAGGACTTCAGATTAAAACAACAAAGACTGAAAAACAATGTATTTCTCAGTAGAGACATTTCTTAGTCAACCTTTGTCTCTACCGTGCCACTGGATATCTCATGCAGCTGTAGAATATAGGTTTAGGACTGTCCTTTTTTGTGTTTGTACAGTGCCCAGTCACTGGTGTCTTTGGGTCTCTGAGCTTCTAGGCATGATGGTGGTATGGAGGAAAGTAAGAGGTAAGGATATATTTCACCTCTCTCCTGCAGTGAGAATTGCTTGCTTGCATTCATAAGGTCTGTGTTGCTAACATACTCCTTTTTGCTCAAACTCCAAGCCTTCTGGCCTTCTGGCTGATGCTGCAGTGTTCATGTAAAGCTGTTGCATTGTTGCAGCATTATGCCAAAATTTTAAAAAAGAACTCTAGTTAAATTAAAAATTAGGGTACTAGTGGCCTTATAGACTTGCTGTCTTCTTTATTCAGTGTCAGTGAATGGCTGTGCTGTTTGGCAGCGCTCATTAATTTTTCTCAAGCGGTTGCTGATGTCGTTATTGTTCTGGGCTTTCTTTTTTCTTCATGTGCAATTGTTATTTTTATCAAAGCATGTGGGGAGAACGCTGTGCACACAGCTGTGTGAGGAACGAATTCAGAAAAGGCCAAGTCAGTTTATAGGAGAAATCAGGTGTATTGCCATCAAGTTTTGGGTCAGTAGCAGGGCACCAAGTGACTTAGCTTTCTTAAAAAACATACTAAGGCTTTTAATTTCTGAACAGAACAGGGGAATGCATGCAACCCACAGAGACTGGAGTCTCTCCAGGCCTATCTAACATAATGAGAGAATTCTTTGTGAAATGCACAAAAAGATGACATTTTAGTGGTGAGTGAAAATATTTGATTACTTTTTCCATAACCTAAAATAATTGGAATGTTCTTTTGCAATCCTGTTCCCGGTGAGGACTCAGAATGTGTAACCTCACCATATATCTACCTCAGAGACATCTCTAGGGCAGTGTGGTGATACAGGAAAAAATGGGTTGAAAAGTCTTTTTTAAGCCCCGAGGAAAAGTTACAGGCATATTCATCTGGGAAAATATCCAGAAGATGAATTCAGAGTCATGACCACAAGTCTGAGGAGAGGAAGGATGGTCTGGGCAAGATTTGGTGAGCACTGCGGTGGTCAGCGAGATAAGGGTGTGCGTCTGGAGCAGTCTGGCATGTCTGTGCAGCCGTTGGCAGAAGGGGAGAAGGGGCACACTGCTGGCTGGCACCTGGAGGCAGGGCAGCACAACCTTGGTCTGGTGCACCCTGCTCCCTGCCACCGTCCTCAGGAGGTCCGCATGCGTGCTGAGCTCTCCTGGGGCTGGTATGGTTTCTTCTCAAGTTTGGAAACAGAGGTCTCGTCCCTGTGGCTGATAGGCAGGGTCTGTCTGTGCCAGTTTAGTGCCAGATCCCTGGTTGGCTTGCCCCTGTGGCCTTACAGGGTTGATGCTAGAAGGATGGTGTTTTCCCAAGGAGTTTTTACAGTGAAGGGTGGACAAACAGAAAGGAATAAAATTGTACTCGCTCCTGGTTGAGGGCTGAAATGGCTACAAGACTTTGTGATCTGTCTTACTTCTGACAATCATTAGTATTTATTGGTGTATGAGGAACAAGTGAATAATACAGAAGGGGTTTAGGCACTTTGCAGCGCAGAGGAGGTTTTTAACAACATCTAACATCTCTGGCTAGCATGAGTGGTGGGTTAGCGTGGTCTTTCACAGCAAAGCTTATTTGGTAGGTTGAGAGGCATGATTTAGCATTTCAGCAGTGGTAAAGAACAGTTAAAATCTGTCAAATTGGTCCTTGGCATTCAGGACATGTATGCTTCTGCAGCAATTGGAGCATTCCTAGGTACAGTGCTGGGTATGTGTATACAATGCGTGTATTTGGGGAATGGAGGCACTGAGCAGTTCTGACACAAGGCATAGCCAACCACGGAAGAAAAGCATAGTCTCTGCTCTGTGGAAATGGCAACTGGACATTCAGGAGGAATCTCATGGGTTGAGATTCCCAATACACTGAGAGCTGAATTGGCATAGGAAACAGGAATAGACAGGCATTGGGCGATATCTCTTTGAACAGCTTGGGATTGCTTTAAAGGTAGACCCAATCTTTCTGCTCCCGGTAATGTCATACCTCTGCTAGCAGAGGACTATGTATATTTAGTTGCTGAGGACAGAGAATGTATTGCCCAGCATGCTCTTTTACCACACTGTTCGTGGATAGTTCTTTCATATTTTATACTGCGTGAACACAGAAAGACCGTTTCTCCGAGAGTGGTTCGCAACTGGACTGTGTTGACACAGCATTTCATGAGGACGCAGAATACCCCGAGTGGCTGTTTCTAATGTAAGAACATTAAACCATTTAAAGCTGGACCAGTTTCATTGATGACTTGGACGATGAATAATATGGAGCAAAGGAGGTAATATCTGTAAGAGGTTGAAAGTCTGGAAAGGGATGGTAGGAGTTATAGATTGACAGAAGATGAGCCAGGCTACATCATGCCTGTTTGCCAAATTAATTATTTGTTTCAATATTTATAAAAGTGAATAGGAAACAGATGGTAGAAATAGAGATGCCTGTCAGGTTTTTGTAGTGGAGAAAGGAGAAAGAGTGAGAGGAAATCAGAATCCCACCATAAGAGGGGAACAGGAAATTAAAATGTCAGACAACTGACAAAACTGCAGGACCACACGCAAATATAAAGAGGTTTCTCTTAGGATCTCTAAAGCATTTTAAATGTAAGTCTTCTCTCTTTTGCCACCCAGAAATCAGAAAAAAGATTTAAAAAAAAAAAAAAAAGGAAAAAAGAGGGAAGTCAAAACACACGCTCAGCCCAGTCTGTTAGAATACAGTATATTGAACATTTATTTGGAAATATATCTGAGTAGTTTGGAAAGGTATTGCTGTAATATCCAGTAAGAAGACACAGAGGAGAGGAGAGGAGAGGAGAGGAGGTGGGGAGTTCCTGGCTCATGTTTTGAGTTTGGTGGTATCTACATCCTTGTCCTCGGCAGTAAGAATTCATAGTCTTTACTCTGCAAAGGCTGGGGACGTGGCAGGCAAAGGTCTTGCAGACTAGGGTTAACAGGGAACTCTGGGTTAAGTTAGTTCTCTGCAGCTGTTCCGAGCACCAGCTGATGTGGTGTGTCCTTACATTTGGCTGTGTTTACACTAGTAATTTCACCTGAGGTGCAAGATATGAGAGATGGGGGTAAGGGAGTACTGCTGGGTAGAGGCAGCTTTACAGTAAAAGTTACACCTAGAACGTTAGAGTGGAGGAGGAGGAAAATAAGGGGTAAAAGGATAGGAAGCTTTCATGTTGAACAGATTTGGTGGAAATATTCCAGGTGTGGCAGGGATCCTGAATCCATGTGGGGTTCTGATAGTGCCCCTCCAACCAGCATGCAGCAGTGTATTCTCCATGCCCGTCAGTAGAAGACAGTCCTGAAATGCCAAGTTGCTCTTTGCAGAAATCTATTTGTGCTGCATCATTGTCTGAAACAGCTGAATTTGGAATGGGCTTGTGAATCCAGATAGGGTTACTGGTCTCTTCTCCTCTCAGAATTGCTTCTGGTTTTCAGTATCCATGGGAGCACAGGGAGATATGTGCTTTGTCCGGCACCCTTCCCAGCTGGAGAGGGTTTGCGGCCGCTCTAATAATCTCTACTTCTTTAGCTGCCCCTTGCTTATGTCTCTTCATATTCAGCAATCATCACTGAATAAGGGCTGTCTGCTGACCTTTCCTTCAACACTAAATTCTGAGCCAACTGTGCTGCTCTGCTGAGATATGGATGTTTTTCTTTCTGTCTGTCTTGTGGTAGGGTTTTGTATGTCTCACTTTGACTTTGGCCAAGTGCCTCAGAGCCTATGGACTCTGAATGCCTTATTTGTATAAAAATGTAGGCTTTTCAGTTGGCTTGACCTCCCAGTAAGTTTCCTACTCTCCTTTGACCTTGTTTCTGCCTTGCCAGTCTTTGTATTAAGCTTTTTTCTCTCTTTCACATGTAAGAGTTCACCGATTCCTCTTCCTTCCCCAATAAAAAGAAGAGAAAATTTTAGTAGCAGCTGCTAATTGTGCCCCAGTCCTTCTGCTGGTGTGTGATGTTCATCTCGGGAATAAGACACTTGCAAGTTCCCATTCACACCAGGTCAGCAGATGCTGCTGCTGAGGGTTGTGTTGAAACTTGTAAAATAGCTTACTTCAATCACGAGTATGGCCTGCCCCATAGAGCTATTGCCTGCTCCATTTTAGCATTAGCTGGCAAATTCAGGCCTTCGCAAGCAGGATCTGTAGACACTCCCTGAGAAACAGTCTATTGTATCTTCATGTTTCAGGAGTAGACTTTTCAGGTCAGTATTGGTGAATATAACTGCAGTTTTGGAAGCAAATGCTAGTCCATCAGTTGGATCAACGGGATCAAGATTAAACCCTTTAGATGAAATGTAGACCACAGCCCACCAGTAAAATGACATTTTATGCAATCAGCTCTTCCTCCAGTTAGCAACTGGTAAACCACAAAAACAAAGTCAGGAGCAAAACCTGGCCCGGTGGAGTCCTTGGTCAATGTCAATAAGGTGCCTGCCAAGAAGATGGATTTTGTGATTTCCTCTCTATTGGCTTTCCAAAGAAGATGTGTTGGAGGAAGAGAAGAAGTGAGAATGCAAATCAATGGTGCAGCAGTTCAGGGTCAAGCGGAGTGTCGGATGGACCCGTTCTTTATTTGTCTGATGGCATAAAGTGGGAGCTTTCCATAAATGCATGTCTCTATATGGCATTTGTTGTAAGCAGATAGTGTGGAAGCAGCAAATAGATTTGGTTTTAGCTGGATACTAGAAGGAGGAGTTAGCGTTTTTCCTGTTTGCTTTTCTCACTTCTTCCAAACACTGTGAACTTTAGCAGGTGCCTCCTTTGGCAGATAGATATCTCAGGAACTTAGCGTTTTCCAAAAGACCTGAACTGAACTTGCCTGAACTTTTCAACTTGTTTGAAATTACCATTTAGGAATAAGGGACATTCAGGTGTGGGATGTGACTAGGAGTCAGTGTCTTTGCTGATCACTGAGTGAGATCAGACTCCCCCTTGAAGCAGGGTATGAAGGATTTTTTTGTACAATTTTAATCTACTTTTCCTTTGACACTACTTCCATTAAAGCTAGATCTAAATTCATCTCAGGTGCTACTCCGAATATGCGTTGTATTTGGTCCATTAAATTTGTGACTTAAAAGCTAAAAAGAAGACATACATGTTACAGAAATGTTGCCTGTGACTGACTGGAGAGGAAAAAGAGTCCAATCCCTTGTCCCAGCATGTTCATCTCTGTGGGGTTTTCCCCTTATCCTTTATTTTTTCAAGGATCTGACTAAAGCTAATGGCCAGCCTGGAATAAATCTTGAAGGTATTGTCTTCCTTTCCTCTCCACTTCACTGAAGCCTGAAATGTGTTGTCCTGCCTGTCCCCCCACCATTGCGCTCGCACAGGGCTGCAGTTACTCACAGAAGGTTGTCACTGTGATGGATAGGAGTGACGTGACTCAGGCTCAGTCCTGCGGAGGAGAAACGCACTGTTGGACGGGGAAGGAGAAGGATCAGCATCAGCACAATATCCCAGGAACTGATGTCTTTTTCAGAGTTACGCTCATCTGTCCTCTTAAAGCATGCCTTTCATAATGCTTCCTTCACCTGCAAGCCTTGCAAAACCCAGCCTCTGGTGGGCTGCCTCCCTTTGCACCAGTCCCCATCTTACCACACAGCCGCTGCTGTCTGTGTGGTCTTTGAAATTCACAGGGCTTGGTGGCAACCAGTAGGGAGGGAAAATAACGTGTTTTATTTATTTAGAGTCAAGCACAGTTTAAACTCCATTCTAAATAAATAAAAACTCTTAGCCAGATCTATATAAATAAAAAAGCAGATTTTCCCCTCTCTTTTGGCTGCTGTTGAACAGCATCAGTTTCGAGACCACACAAGGAGCTGTGTCGACAGCTCTGAAATGTGCGGTGGAGGCAAAGGTGGGAGGGGTAGGAAGGACCTTGATAACTTGCTTTGGGCTTCTAATGCACAGAGGTTCCCTGTGTACATAAAGGAGCCAGCCTGACTGTGGTGGGTTAAAAGGCTAGAAGAAAACTGGGGGCATCTTATGTCTTGAACAGAGGAAAAATTGTATAAAAGACCAGTTTTCCTTCAGATTGTTCATCCACTCTACCGAGTCATCTGTGTGAGTGGAAGGATTAGTTGGCACAGCTGAGGACTACTATCTCAGTCTTTTGGTATAGCCTAGAGGTGATAGAGCACCCATAAAAGTGGTGATTTGAGGAAGAAACACTTTATTCTTAGGAAGCTGATCACATTTGGCCTTTGAGAGTTGAGTCTGCATTACACGAAGGTTCCCACTTTCCATCAAATGGTGCTCCCACACAGGTGCTGACAGTGCCGTGTCTCCTGTTACAACCATCACTTAGGGAAACTCCAAGCATGGTTTCATTTTCTTGGGAATGAAATGTATTACGTCTGCACAAGGTTTCAGATCTCCCTTCACTTTTTAGACCTGCCAAGCTATCAGGAAGGGTGACAAGCGGCAGCTATGTGGAGCACCTGGGTTTTGTTACTCCAGATGAGAGGTTACTCTAGGCCCTAAACAGATATCCGCTTTAAGTGGGTTCTCCTCAGGGCAGCACCCACTGATCATGGATGAGGATGGGCTGGAGGACATGGTTCTGCTGGTCGCAAGATTAGGCTGAGAACAAAAAGGGCCAAATTAATAATCGTCATTTTGTGACTGGTCAGAGGCCACTACAATTATGACAAAAAAAATCAAAGAAACACTCTTGCAAAGTAAAGCTGTACTCACAGTTCATTACCTCTTTCATATTCTGAACCTCCTTGGGCTGGCGGACAAAATGACCAACAGATGTTAGTCACATTGAGGAAAATTTTCAAAGAATAATTTTTTAAACGTGTCCTTTTATAGCTTACTTTACCCACTTTATGTATTAATTTAGAGTTATGTACGGTTATATGTCCCACAGTGCTTTTGGGTTGTCTTGTTCTGTTAGTAAAGCATCAATTCACTTTTCCCGCTTAATGGCACAGCTAGGGTCACAGCTCGTCGTAGGCAGTGGTATCAGAACGTCACAAACTCCTAAATGTCTTCTCAAAACCCTCGTCCTTAAGGTAGTACATCTCAAGGCTGTATTGCACTATGGTCCAATTAGCGGTAAAATGCCATTTTTTCTTTGCACAGATGAAGTCATCATCCTACTCCTACTTCTGCTGTGACAACTTGCTTCAACTGCCAAAAACCTTCGACACAGCAAATGGTCCCAGTCTCCTCAACCCAGAGATGTGAAGAGTTTCCCTCATGGCTCCAGCTGGTGGTGGTTTAGTGAGTCTTTTCCCTTGAGAACACTGCTTACCTTAATAGAAAGAGTGTAAAAGTAGCATTCAGTGTAAAAGTAGCATTTTGAAAATGCTACTTGGTGCATGAACATAGATATTGCGGCATAGGCTCACACTGACTGCCTGTATGAATTTCAAGGCCCCCCAAATTGTTCCATGCATAGGGGATTGGATTCAATTTTTATGTGTGTGTGTATTACGCTTTCAGAAAGAGATGCTGCGTTTTGAAAACCTGAATGTAGGAGAGCTAGGAAAGACGGTGCAAAATACTTTCAAACCTGAATTATATTGATCTTTTCCATTTTCCTCCTTAGAAAAGAAGAAAAAAAAGGGGTTTTTTAATGCTGTCTCCTCTGAAAACATAGTGTCGTTGGCAATGTACTATACGTGCAATAAACAGTTTTTCATGGTTATTAAACACCCCGGCCTTGCCTTACAATTTAACCAGGCATAAAGTCATTTATTGCATTATATGCTGAGTTGCCGTGAAGGATATCACCTACTTATCACAGCATTCTACTTAACTCCACCAAAGAGACTCTTCATTTTCACAACAGAGAACAAAAATAATTTACCTGATTTTAAAACTCTCAATAGTTTACGGCTTCGAAGATAATTTAATGTGTGAGTTTTAATTATTTTCTAAAAATTGTAGCTGAGCTATTAGACCTGAAGCAGAAAGCACATGGTTCTACACCTCTTGTAATAGTGACTATGAATTATCATACTATTCGGCAAGAACGTACTTCTGGAGAAATTTTGTGCAAATTTAGAGAAAACAGCCATAAAATTACAAATACTAACAAATCTTAGTCTTGGGATTCTGAGTGAGTTGGAGCTGCTATTCATTTTTAATTATTTTACTGGAATTCAGTGTAGATGTTAGCTCTGAAACATGAAAGAAATTCCAAGGAATAAAACTAAAAGCCTATGGGAGGCTGTGTTTAAGAAGAACAAACAGAATAATCTGTTTAACTGTAGGCAGGCTAATCTGACACTGATTCTGAACAAAAATCATTAAAATCTTCTTAGGACATACAATTAGCTAAAGGTTATAAAGAAATTGTTGCCAATGAGGATAGCTTTATTTAAGTCTGCTTTTGCCAAATAACTAGATTAAATTTCAAATATTGTTGGTAAAGTTAAATGTGATGACAAGCTGCTCATTTAGCAGACTAGATTAAGATAATGAGTAGGAGATAAAACCACTCACCCTATATTGCAAGGATTAAAAATATTTTGTAAAAAAGTATCTATTAAAAGTTTATCATCGTCATCGCAAGGGTAGAAAGGGTATTCTTATTCAGGAAGTCAGCCAGGCTGATTACTAGCCCAGTGCTATTCAATTGACCCTTTTCTTCCGTTTATTTGGAAATAATTGTGAATTTATTTTTAGAAAAATATCCTGAGGTAATCACACTTTGTTCTGGTAGGACTTTTTTGCTAACCAGGTGGGACTGTTTGATAGGGTATGTTTGGAAAAACAGGCGTTTTATCACAGACAAATGCAAGCACAAAGGTCTGTATTTAAGAGGAAGAAGTCCCTGCACGTTAAGAGTTGTGCATGCTAGAAATCAGCAATTTTAAAGTTCATGGTGGTCACCTAAGTTAACATGAGGTTTTAGGCTGCTTTTAGGAGGATGACTACGGTATTGCATGAGCAGGTGAGAGAATATTATGTAGGATTGCAGAGGTGATTATTCTCATAGATAGCACTGATGAGCTATTTATTAGAAAAGCAGGTTAATTTCTGGTGCCTGTTAGGAAAGGGGGATCATAAACCAAGGAAATATGGGAAAAAAATTTCTGGGGATGCTCTGAAGGCCTATCGATACCATAGATCTTTATGACTCACAAGTGCACCGTGTATAACTTACATGTATAGCGCATAATGTATGCCAGTATTTCTGGTACTGTAATTTTTATCTATGAATATATGTGTATTTGTATAAAGAAGTACGCGCATATATATATATATATGTGTGTGTGTACGTTTGGGAGGTTTGTGGTAACATATCTTCTAAGTTACAATAGTGTCTGTGTAAGAATCTCAGCCATTTAAAAGAGCAAATTAATTCTTTTATTTAGCTGTTGTAATTAATCTTGCTTTACCTCACACAATTTTTATGCTTAAAATGCAGCAGTATCTGGTGTGACTAGTATTGTGTAAACAACTATAGCTCCAGACTAGCTTCATTGATCTCGGTAGCATAACGGACAGCAGAACTCGGACCTCTAAAATTTAATGTCAGTCCTAAAATGATTTTAAAAGGTATTTATATATCTTCTCCTCCTCAGCACTGCTTGTAACCTGAGAGCGTCCATGTGGCTAAGAATACAGACTTGTCTTTTCTAAATTGAAGACGTTCTGCTCATACCACTGGAGAAACAAACTAAAAAATAAGGCAACCAGATGTTTAAAAATGTTGAAAGTTCCTTTTTTTGGAAAGGTAGCTACGTTAAATAAACATTAAAATGCTATTTTTTCTATATAACTATTCATTTTAATGGCACCCCAAGAGTTCATCCAAGGGTCTCTGGGTCACCTGGGAGAAAGTACAGTATATTTTGGCTCCGCGGTCTTTGACTTGCTACAAAGAGCTAATTCTTCCAATTAATGAAATAAATGTTGCTGATGTAGGTGGATTGACAAATTATTTTAAAGGCTAGTTTATTCAAGCAGATGGCAAGTCTGATACAACTAGAATGCTTTAAGAGGCCTTCCCTGGCAGGAAAAGCAGCCCTTGGAAGAAAAAGATGTGGTGACTGTCCACCCAGGTGGCACTTACTCCTTTGGGTATCTTCTGTCTACAGTGGCACTGCAGTGACGCTAGGAAGTATGAAGACTTTTTTGTCCTGTAGGGCTTTCAATAGAGCTTTCTGTTTAGGGCAAAAGCAACCCTGTTTGGACAAGATATCAGTGGTAAACATTGAGAGCTGAGGCAGCTGTAGGTCTGGGAGACCCTGCTGGGCATACTGTAGTTCGATGGGATATTTAATAGAAAAGCAGGTTAATTTCTGCTGCCTGTTAGGAAAGGTGATCGTAAAGCAAGGAAATGTGGGAAAAGAATTCCGGGGATGCTCTGAAGTTTGTCAATACTTGCTTTACGATCGGATGCTGAAAAGCTAAATAGAGCAAGGAGACTAAAGGGAGAATTTCAAGGCTGCAAGTCTGTTTATGTGGGTAACACATAACTTTTGGGAACAGTATGTTTTCTTTTCAAAAATATATTTCTCTCTTTGGAACAGCATCCTGAAATAGCCGCATTTTAATTCATTTTACAGTAGTAGTTCATGAGAGCAGTTGTGTTGCAGTGTTGATATTTCAGGAGTGGATCAGCTCCACAGATTAATTCATTTACATGCGTCAGTAATGGTGAAGGTGGGTTACTGCAAACCTGAGACCCTCTATAGGGTATGTTGATGTCTGGCTGCAATTTCTGAGCTTTACAACTTTAGCTAAACTAATGTGATAGCCTCTGTGTTTCCAGACAGGAAATAACACTCACTGTCAGCTGTACTGTACATGGTGATGGAAAGTGTGTTCCTGCCTTGATACCTAAAGACGTGAAAGGGGTTACAGAGAAAAGCTTCTCATCTCTTGGGGAGCACATCTAGCTCTCATTATAGCTTGAAAAATAGAAAAAATATGAGTTGAAGAAGTCAAATGCAGGATTCCTTTTGCCTTCTTTGGAAGCAAGACTTGAGGCTCTCAGCTGATGCCCATCAGTGTAACATCAGAGGGCTGTAAGCTGATATAGGATGTTGCACACTGCAGTAATCGGAATATACCAGAACAGGCGTTAAATGTACTACCTGAGGTACCACAGCCAGGCCTTCTACACCATAGTGCTCAGCGAGGTCTTTGGCAGAGCACGAGGGTGTATAATAGCATATGCAGGGCTCCACATTGCTGCAGCTAAGCTGCTTTTCTTCCCCATATATTAGCTTGTTTGGAACCTGGTCAGCTGTCTACATGCTGTATGCCGTGCTGTACTATATACAAAAGACAAATGTCACAGCTGGGCAGAAAGCATCTGTCCCTGTAGTGGAGTTAACATCCATGGTCTCTGGGTCTAGCTCAGTGAGAATAATAACTTCAAGACGTGGAATTAAATTGCTTTGCTACTGTATGAGCTTTAATGTTAATTAGCTGTATGAGTGGACATCTGTGTAGGACTAGCTAAACCTCCAAATCCTGACTGAACATTACTCTATTGGGAAATGCCGGACCTCGGTCTGTGTAGATAGGTGAGGTTTTCCTTTCTTCCTGTTTACGGCAAGGGAGCTTTTGGAGGCTGTTTTGTTTTCAGTCACTTGGAGCTCAAACATGAGCTGTCAACCCGGAGAGCAGTGTAATATTACAGATAGTTGGATGTTGTTCACGGAGCCCCAAAGGCTAAATCACCTCTGGTTAAAATATCGGTTTTCAGTGTTAGAGAAATTTGATTTTTCTAAAGAGAAATGTTGGGAATATATGGAAGAAACTGGCTTATCATTCGTGTTCTGGTAGTAGCTTAGTCGTAAAAGCAAGTTGTATTTGCAGTAGATGTGGATAACCTCTTATAATGTGTTGTTTACAGAGCCCAGGAGAGAAATTTCAGCATCATGCCAATGCAAGAGTTTTGTTATCCCTCCTCTTGGGAAAAAGGTATACAAAGAAAATCATTCATTTGTTGTTTTAAGAGGAATATATTTACCTTCCAAGAATTACGCATTGCAGATTGGTTTGATTACTACCATTAGCCTATCTGCTGCTGCAGAATGTTTGCTTTGTTTCTTAAACAGAAAACTAAATATGGTGGTGCGGCTCAAACATGGGGAATATGAAAAGTACGGATTTGCATTAAAAAGGCTGCTTTTTCTGGCTGCGTCTATTGATAAATGTTAAGAAAGCAGCCACTGAGGTCGTTTCAGCAGAGAAATTGGCGTGTTTTTGTCTTTTCCTTTTTTTTTTTTCAATTTGTAGACTGAATAAAACACAATCCCCAATTTCTCCAGCTGCGCTCTGTCTACAGATTGCTCCAGAATTTCTGTGCCTTCAACCTCATCTCTCTCTCTTTTTCCTTTTTTCTTTTTTTTTTTTTTTTCCCTCTAAACACTTCCAAGAGCTAAGAGGACAGTTGCTGGTATGCGGATGAACACTCTGAAAGGAAAAGAATAAATTAACATCAAATGGGCTTCTCCTCCTCCCACTCTGCATACAGAATGTCTTAAGGAGACCATAGCACAGTATCAGTACTGCCTCCCAACACACTCTGTATCCCAAGAACCCCTCCTAGTCCTCTGCAACCTCCAATAACTTCGCTTTCACTGAAAATAAACCTCCTACTTTGGTCTTTCTTTCATGAAATTATTGGTGGTGTCTTCTGGAAGGTGCAAATTGATTAATTTCCCGAGTTCTTTTTTATGTCTAAAAGAACTGGCATTGTAAGGTGCTTTTCAGGGGCTACGTAAGGATGGCATCCTTAATTAATACCCAGTTGGATTCAGCTATTGACATCTGTGATTTCATGCTGTTAAAGAACTGGTATGTGCTTGATGTCACCTGTATTTTCAAAGGTACCCTACTTACGTTTTTTCTATCCAGCCTACATATTAAAGGAGGAGCGTTAGTAAAATGTCAGCACTTACTGCGTTGTTGTATCGGTGAATACTCTTCAGTGAATCAGAGGCTTATGGTTACTTTACATTTCAGGCCACAGAGATGAGGACTGAGATGTGGAAGAACACTTTCCCAGGCAGGGCAGCAGCCCTGGTCGTGGCTCTCCTGTGGTTCCCCTCCCAGCTTCACCAGAGACCTCTCGGATACCAGTCCAGCTGACAAAAAGGTGTGTGTAAAGTTTAATGTGCAAAGATGGGATTTGTTTCTGAACTTCAAAATGCCAACTTGTTTTGCCATGGTTAACAAGGAATGAAACCTCTGATGCTCATGGTAAGAGAACGTGGCTGAGAGAGTGGAGGAATGGAAATTCAGCTGTGCTGTGATAATGTTCACGGCTTTTCTTTATCCTGTATGAGGCAACATGATTATGTTTAAACTTCAGTGAAAACAACCAGAAAACTCTTGTCGTTGTATCGTGTCAGCTTTGATCTGTTATACTTGAGTACGTGTTTTTTGTTTGTTACAGGCTCCCAATCTTTGCTCTAAAAACTACGCTCAGCGTATTGGATCACTTTTCTCCATATCAGTGAATCTGCTTATTGACATCCTGTTAGAGGCCTGTGCAAATAGTCTTCAAAAAGGAATAAATGAAAGACACTAGTGAAAAGCGAAGTTTGACCAGAGGGCAAAGTTCTGTCAAAAACACTTTATCTTTCTTTGTTACTGAGACACGACCAGATGTTTGTTTATAACAAAATGCCTGAGTTGGGATTTTTGAAAGCCCAGATGAGGAAAACTGTATCTAATTGCTGCTAGGAGTGCAGCCATGTCCTAGCTGCAACCTGGGTTGGTGTGTCCTAAAATGCTATATTTGGAGATTCTGGGAGTGGAATAAAAGTGTATATGTTTTCGCTGAAAGGAGATAGGGCTGTCAGTTCAGAAACGCACTGAACATCTGCTCTGGCTGAGCCCTGTGGTTCAACTAGATTAAAGCCCCACATTAAAATGATCATCAGTCAATCAGAACACTTCCTCAGTCTGAGAAACATAACATCACGCTCAGTGTTGCAGTTTCCAAAGAAGCTGATGTGTCGTGGTAAGAAAAAAAAAAATCAGAACAGTGAAATTTGTCACAATTGTGGGGCTTTTTTGGCTTGTGTGACATCACAGACTAGTGTTTAACCTCGGATCAAAAAACTTGGAATTTGTTGTCCTAAATGACTTTAAATCCAGCTAATTATTTTGACCATATCTTGGTTATTAACTCTAGTTAGCAAAATGAAACGTAATTTGTGTTCTTCTAGCTTTGGGAGTGTTTCCAACCAATAAATCTGTAGCACAGACCACAAATTTGTGTTGTTTCAGTGGCACAGAGATCATTTTCCTTTTATTTCAACCCCTAGATAGCCATTTGGGACTACCAGACTATAGGTCTTATAAATTAGAGGACTATGAATTGCCAGGAAAGTTCTGTTTTATGAATAAAAATAAAGCCACCATTACAAAAAGAAAACTCTACCCTGCCAGACAAATCAAGATAACCCTCTTCAGTTGGCATTTGGCTGTAAACTAGTTGTATCATGTATTACAAATAATCCCTTGCATAAACAAGTTGATAACAATTGAGTAAATGTTGGTCTGAAGTATCTTAGATGATGATTTGTGAAGCCTTTTGCTGTAACAATTTTGAATTACTTAGAATTAAATGTCGTTTCATTTACTAATGTGTTTGACTGGTTTGGTTTTGTTGTAGTGAAACAGAGAAGATAGAAGTGTATTTTTTTTCTGCACAGGGCATGTAACAGCATAATTTTTGAAGTTTATTTAATTTAGACCAGCTACAGAATGTATTCATCATTGTGGAAACACAGTGTTAATGAAAAAAATTCTCTAAGTCAATGTACAGCAAGTTGATGGTCTCTTTCAGAAACGCCCACTGCATGTTGAGGAAGCATCTGGTGCAACTTGGATGTTTTTTGTCAGTGATTTTAATCGCCAAATGTGCAAAAGAGCTTACTGCAAATATTTCATGATTTTTGCTGATGGAAGTTACAGATGTGAATTGAGAGACTGGAACCAAGGGAGAGATTTTGGCTATTTGGAGCCTGAAGTGCATTATAGTATGTGGAACCTGTGTGCTTCTCCTGTCCCCCTTCTCATTCCTTCCCTCACACGCTCTTGGAACTGCAGCAGGAAGAAGGCTTCCCTCTTGGGAAGCATCAGTGATCCTTTTCCTTTGCAGACAGGGAATTTCTTGGAAGACAGACAGCTATGTTCCTCCCTCCTTTGAAGTTCTGGCTTGGCCTGGCCTGCTGCACTTTCCTCCTGGTAATATTTGTCCAGTTCTTTATTGGGATGATGCTGAAAGCGACCTTGCAGCAATAGTTCTCACTGAGATGAGTGTTTATATCGCAGACCTTAAAAAGACCACACTAGATCAGATAAATGTCACGTTGTCTATTCTTTTTGGGAACATTGTGAACTAGAATAGTTTGAAAAATAAAAAAAGGAACTGGGAGTCCAGTATTATCAGATGATCTTATGATCTGGGATGGTAAGGAGCAGCATTAAGGTGTCTGTGCGTTAACTTCTCCTACCAGAAGCTGCTCCAAAAAGTCACATTTACAGGCAATGCCATAGTTCTACGTAAAGTTCTGAGAAAGAGAGCTCAGTAGCTCAGAGAGAAAGGGAGGAAGGTGATGGCAGAATAAAACAATGAAAAATAAAAATGAGATAATTGTTATTTTCTCACCTTAGATGTTTTGGTTTTATTGATTATTGACCATGTCAAATTACTGATGTCATTTCCATGCATCCCAGCTCCTCTTCTCATAGTAACCGTTACTGTATTCCAAAGGAAAAAAACAGCGTGGGGGCAGTAAGCAACTTGTTGACAAAACAAGTAAGGTTCTCATTAGAGAGGGAAACATTCTCTATCGTTTAGAGTGAAATTTAAGTCTACCAAATGTCTTCAAATGTCACCATGTGTTCATGGTGACTATTCTCTTGGAAGGCATAGCATTTGTCTGATCAAGGGCCGAGTTGCTTTGTCATGTGGTTGGCATTACACCATGGATGTTCAAGTTACTGATAACGCTCTTCAGATGCATATAGAGATTTGGTGTAGTTGGCCTAGACTTGCACTAAATGTCAGGTGCCACAGAGTGGCTTCGTCTTGGGAGAAAAGCAATGACCAAACTGCTGAAATGAAGGAACAAAGCAATTGTAGGAAAAAATGGTATGTAGAAAGGTGATGTTGCTGGAGCTTCTATTAAAAAGGTAGACATTCGACATTTATCAGATAAAATGAGATTCACTATATGTAGAGTTCTACAAAGAAATCAACACCACTGTCTGTGAAAAGCATTGCACTGGTGTCAAAGGAGAAATTTATAAAACTGGTGAACTAGAAGCATTACTCCCTGGGCTGGCAACTACAGGCTTAAATGAAACATTTGCTATAATTTACCAAATGATGCTATGATTTGCTATGATTTAGCCCTCCAGAGGTCTGGAGCACCTCTGTTATGAGGACAGGCCGAAAGAGTTGGGGTTGTTCAGCCTGGAGAAGAGAAG
Source organism: Chroicocephalus ridibundus (assembly GCF_963924245.1). NCBI lineage: Eukaryota > Metazoa > Chordata > Aves > Charadriiformes > Laridae > Chroicocephalus > Chroicocephalus ridibundus. The sequence continues at coordinate 28,389,708 of NC_086286.1, forward strand.
GCTCCAGGGTGACCTTATAGCAGCCTTCCAGTACCTAAAAGGGGCCTACAGGAGAGATGGGGAGGGACTCTTTATCAGGGAGTGCAGCGATAGGACAAAGGGTAACAGTTTTAAAGAGGGGAGATTTAGATGAGATATTAGGAAGAAATTCTTTACTGTGAGGGTGGTGAGACACTGGAACAGGCTGCCCAGGGAAGCTGTGGATGCCCCATCCCTGGAAGTGTTCAAGGCCAGGCTGGATGGGGCTTTGAGCAGCCTGGTCTGGTGGGAGGTGTCCCTGCCCATGGCAGGGGGTTGAAACTAGATGATCTTTAAGGTCCCTTGCAACCCAAACCATTCTATGATTTCTTCAAGAAATGTCAGGTATAAAGAAAAATTATTCTAAGATTAAAAAGGTAGAGGGACAACAGAGTATGAAATTAGAGTATTTAATATGGTTACTTATGGTGGGAACTTGAGAGAGGGCAAATAAATTGTGAAAAGACAAGTAGAAGCCTATTAGAGCAAGCAACCAAGTGCGGTCCAATTTGAAGAATGGACATTGTCTATGGGGATATGGTCGGGCTGAGCAGAATGGAATAACAGTATCAAGGTCTGAAAGAACAATGACACCGCGTTGTTCCTGAGATCTGCAAATCTGCTTCAGATCAAAAGAAAAACAGGCCTGCTAGCACACGGACTAGTAGGAGAATATTTTATACCTTGATTTTCTAACTAGAACTCATCTGCAATTACATTTCTCATTTCTGTGGTATTTTCAGCCAGTAAAGCAGCCACTTGTCTAGCAGTGCCTATAACCCTGCATCAGTCTCCAGCACTGGACTCCCCCAAGAGAGGACCCTGAAAGCAATTCAGCCACGCAGCAAAAGTACGTAATGTGCGACTACCTGGGTTGGAGATGCCCTGAGTTAGTTTCCCAGATTACCACCACGTGGGGTGGCCAGAGGTAGCGCAGGCCAACTCCCCTGCAAGAATCTGCCCTCTGACTCAGGCTGGTGGCTCCAGATGGATGGCGGAATGTAGCTGTGGTCACCATGTGTCACAGGGTCAGTGTGCCTGGCAGAGCGTGACAGCACACGGCCAGTCAGCTCTTCTCCTCCAACTGCCCCACCACGTGCTCCCACCCCACACTTCTGCTCAAGGGCAAATCTGACGCGGCTATGCACAATGCTGAGCACACGGGCAGTTATTACGAGAGCAGTTAACGCTCTGAAACGTTACTCCTGAGCTTGCCTTGTGGTATCTTCTCTGTGCTGTCACACCGTGTTCAGTGTTTTACTGACACTTGAGGATTTTGGAGAAGCGTGCAGTAATTACTGTGTATTATTATAATCTGCGTTTCTGATATGTAGCTTACCATAAAACGCCTCTTAAACAATTTCTTGTTTTTTCTTGAAGGGTTGCTGCAAATGACATCATTTGTGTGTGAACTTCAGTTGGATATGGTAACACCTTGTAAAGTACTTTAACAAGACAGAAATGCGTAAATAAAGTTTGGGTTTGGTTTCAAAGATCTTCCCTTTAGGAGACTGTAGTAAATTCAGCCCCCAGATTGACACCCTTTTCTCTGTATAAATTTAGTTTTCCAGGGCTAACATTTCTTTGTGGTGCAATTTAATTGCTTTACAAGGAAAGACTACAATAGCGCTATATATCTACAGTGGCTTTCCCTAGCTTTTGGAAAGTATATGGTTTTACAATTAGGCAACAGGGATGCTCTAGTCTGTCATGTATTTGGGTTTGTTAAATCCATTAGCAAGCAATAAAATCTCTGGTATTCAATCTTTTTCACTATTTATATCTTATTTTTATCCCACCCTTTCACCCTTGGCTTTGATTTTCTTTCACTTTTGCCATTTTATTTACAGCCACTAAACAGAAAGGATGCCACTCCTGCTTCACAGCTCAGCAGACAGGTACCGGTGAATCACCGCGCTGGGCCATGCCTATTCAGCCTCTGCTGCCTGTGCAGTTTTTCATAACTGAGCTTTCTCCGTCACACCTCTAAAGCCCCTCTGAATGCAGTCTGTCCAATAAGGCCAGGCTCTTAAAATGGGTGCGAGTGCTACAGGTTTCCTGTATTTTTCTGGTTTCAATGCTTTAAGCACAACTGTTTTTCACAATATCCTTCTTTAACCCAATGTACTCCTGCAGTCTCCGGCTCAATGTAATCCTTCAAGTGCTGGGCAGGGCCTAGGATTCCCATGTGGTTCACTGAGATGTCAGTGTATTTTCAAGGCCCAAACTGAGGGTTTGTTTTAAAAAAAATTAAAATAATTAAAAAAAAAAAAGAGAGACAGGCTAGAACTGTGTACACACTTCAGAAGTATGTGTATGGAAAGCAAGACTCCTAACTAAAAGTCTTCATAATTCCTTTTCCCCATGTTCTGACTAATCCTGGACAGGATTACACAACACGGGGATGTCTCATGTGTAGGGTTTAGTTTTATGAGATCAGGGCAATGTTTATCCTCACTCAATAGGCAAGAAAGGGAAAGGACCTCACCCTGTTAGTCACCACGGTGGTTAGAACATTTGCTAGTTGTGGCTGGGCAGGAATGATGCACAAAGCCTGCTCCCTGTGAACGTGTTAGCCACTGGACTGGTTATGGGGAGTGGTGTCCTTTGCCACAGCCTATTGTGTAATGGGTAAACTTGGTTTTCCATCAGTTAGAAACTCCTCTCTGGAATGAAGCAGACCTCTAACAAAAACTTCTCTGCCTTGAGCAATTGCAGATGACATCCACATTGATACCGAGGAGAAAAAGCTGAAAGAGGTCCTAGGGTAGCATCCAGAATTTGCTTGGGCAGGCTTCAGAATGAAATCTCTGGAGAAAAAAAGGAGACCTGTGTGGATATTTTGGTGAATCTAAAATCTTACAAAGAAAAAGCAGAAAAATCACAAGGCAGGTGAAGCCCAAAGCCTGCCATTTGTTTTGTGGCAGTCTTGAGTCCTGATGATGCCTGGCGTTTGGAAGGATGTGTAGGAACTGGAGGAGCTACCATCACTTGGAGAGAGTTTGGAAGTGTTCACTGAGAGTCCACAGCGTGCAGAAGGGGGGGTGATAAAAGTGCCAGTAAACAAGACGAGCTCCTCGGGGGAGCACTGAACACCAGCACAGCAGGTAAATTAATCTGGAAACAATTTGCTAGCTGTTGGCTGGGGGTATGACTAACGCAAGGACTGAATACAGAGGCAAGAGCTTCTTTTCAGCCAGACCATGTAGCAGCATAAAATATGATGTAGGAGCCTCCTCCGAGTCTGAAGTGGACACAAAGCTGGTACACAAAGCAGAATACAGATTGAGAAATACCACTCTGTGTTTAACTCGGCTATGTTTGTTGGTGGGGCAATTTTAGAGGACTGGAACACTTTTAGTTTGGATGTAGACAGTGTGATGATGGGATACACATACTGGGCTTTCAGGAAAGGCTGTAGGCAACAAGACGTGAAACAGAAACACAAGATTTACAACTAAGGGTTTTACAGCATATAAGGGTAAAAAAAATTATGAGGATAAAATTTGCAATTGTATATTTGGGGAAAAAGCATCTTTTACTAGATCAAAACCACATCAACCACATCAAGAGGGCATGCTTACTGGAAAGACAGGGGACTTAACCTACTAAAGCCTTTGAACTCATCTTTCAGGTAACAGGGATGCTCCCATCAGGGTACTAAGTGGTCTGAGGAATGAGTTTGTCTCTAGAAGACTTCCTTTTCTATAGAGGTGGGGTTTGTAAAAAGCCTGGTAGGTGCGTTGCGCAGAGCTCATAGACCAAGTAGCCAAACTGTGGTGTCACGGTGGCAAATTTGGCTCCACTGGCTACAGAAATGGAGTGACTGGGCTTAACTCGTTAGCATGGTGTGGGGGTTTCTGAGGTCCAGGCTTGCTTAGAGGACTGCTCCTGAGAGCTGAGCTGGGCCTTTTAGGCCTTTCCTTCACCTGCTGAACTTCTGGTGACATGGCAGTGCCCACGCACAGAAGCATTGCCTGAAACCCCTCCCCTGCATGACCGGTGAGAGTCCCAGCCCTGTCCATGCGGGAAGCAATCCGGTGTGTCAAACGGCAACCCGGCAGCTTGCTTCCCTCCTGCAAGGCAGGGCGTGCAGCACGTACATGATGGGCTCAGCTCCCCTGTGGGGCAACCTCAGCTTTCAGGACTGTTACTTTTCAGGTTACAGTGAGTTCAATGAGATTTAAGGTGACTGTTTCACTCCAAGCTGCTGATGAACTGGCAACTGCTATCTTGATGATGTGTTTGTGATTATCCTACTGAGAGTTTAAATTTATTTTATTTTTGCTGGTTGATATTTGCTGTCCCAGGGGCAGGGCATTACATTGTATGCTCTGTGTACGACATTATGGTTACTCTTCAAATATGTAAATAGAAAGAAGTTATTTCTCTTAGATCTCTAGCTATTAGGACTCATTTTTAATGCTACATACATTTGCTACACTTCCCTTGGTTTTTGAAGCCCCTATTCTCAAATCTCAGTCTTTATTTACAAGTGTTATTAGAGTTGATAGCTTGTAAAAAAAAAATAATAAAATTATAAATTGTTTTTGCTGACTAAAGCAATGTCCCTAAGCACAGCAGATAGATTCTTTTCAATGATGTGTTCAAAAACCTTCAGGGACTGCTTGGTTTTTCTACGTACTATTATTAATGCTGTAGTTTTGTTATCAAGACTGTCAGTTTCTTCTTGCAGCAAACCTTTATTACAAGGCTGACCCACCTAACACCTCCCTATTAGTAACAGAAACAAATAAGAGTTGATTGTTCAGCTGCTGTCATTTAAAAAGACTAAATCAACCTGCCACAAAAGAATAATTCCCTCTGGTAACTTTATCCATTTGCCCTTGGTGGTGACACTGTGGATACCACCCTGGTTGAACTATATAGAGAAGCACTTTGAAATATATAGCTTTGCACAATGTTGTAATTGAAAAAAATTGAAAAGCCATACATGGTTCAGTAATCTGAAAAGAATGCAAAGGTTCAGTTCTAATTGCTTTGCACAATTTAATACCATTTTGCTCCGCTTTCCAAATGGGTTTATTCTGCTGTTCGACGTATATCTATTATATAATTTGGCAGCATTGCCTATATACAGGCAGCACTGTTTTTTTTAAAAGGATATGTCAGCATTTTAATTTTATGTTCTGACCACATTTTAAAAAGACTTACCTAACCAAATGACCCACTCCAGGTGTTTGCTACTCCAGCGAGAAGGGTGGCTGCTCCTCCAGTGTCCTGAGAAGGGTTCAGTAACCTGTGAGATGAGTTAAGGCCCTGACTTTAAGCTTAGTAATTAAAGCAGTCTTTCTCCTATTGTGTCTTGGAATCAAGTCTCTAAATTCTCTTTGGATTGGGGAAGCTTTAAAAGCTGTCATGAAATATGTGCTTTTCATAATTTACTTTGTAACATTCACTCAGATTGGCTTCTATTTATTTTACATACCATTCTTCTAGGCGTTTCTGGATATTAAAGCTGGTATACTGCCTATCTGTGAAAAGCAGCTATGCTGAAATCTAAGGACAGATGACTCTGAACAGACAGTCATCAGAATGGAACTTCATCTTTAACTTACAATTCCTTTTTTTTTTTAAACACATGACATTATTTTAGTGTCACATTTTGCTCTTAGTGCATTCCTCACATAAATCCCACATAAAATATGACCATGCCTGAGACTACTTTTTTTTTTTGGCAGATAAGTTTATCTAAAGAATTGTTAATAGTATTAATATCTATAAATACCACAAAGACTAAATCACCATGCATCTTTCTAAAGCAAATTATCTTACTACTGATAGGGATGGTAATAAAAGTTAGTTAAGATGTAATTCAGAATATATATGTATTTTTATATATATTTCAAGCCTTTTCTTCCAACTAAGTAGAGGATTCTTTCAGTTGATGGGGTTTTGCATCTGCTTGTTTTAAGGTTTCTGTGTTGGTTTTATAATGATACAAATGAAAAAAGAGTCATACTGGGACTTAAAGCAGGCAACACCAATAGGGTCGAATTGTTAAAAAGCTTAGGAAAAAAACTTGCAATATTTTCAAGGTCTGTATAGATGTATATATGCAAAAGGCATGAATATAAATACAATCACACATTTCATGTGTGCCAAAATGTATGCTAGTAAATATTACAGTGCTTTTGGGAGGCTTATTGGAAACACAATCCCAGATGAGGGAAGTGTATGAGAATAAGTATATTGTCAGACTATCAGGATGTGAACTGCACAATGGAACAGAATGAACAGCAGAGAGAAGCAGCTTTCTTCTAAAAAGTAAATTTAAAATCAAGTACATCTTCTCCATTTGTGGTGGGAAAATCAAAGACAAATGGAGATAAATTAATAAATGAAGATACGCTGAGGTAAAAACAATTGATAGTTGAGACAGCTGAGATTGAAACTGCTTTTGGATGTCACTTAGTGGCATTGCACAATGTTCTTTGTTCTAGGGCAAGCAGGCTTTAGAAAGCCTGTAGGAGATAGGAAGTTTGTCTGGAGTTTCTAGATGTCTAGAGTCTATTTTGTATATACGTCACTCTCCACGTAGTGCTAGATGTAAATTCTTGAAGCATACTAACTTTCAGCATATTTGTATCCCAATGATATTGGCTTTTATTATTCAAGAATTAAAGTCTTTTATGCAAACTACTTTCTGATTACCTATCAGTACGTTAATTATAGGGCATTATTCCGTTTTTAAGAGAGTATTTCTTAAAATTAAGCTAGCCAACGGTAATTTTGTCTCTCTTGCCTATTTTGACTAGTCCTGCAAACAGTTTGGAACTGATCACTCAGATCTTGGCCAAGCAATGGTCAGGTCCCGACTGCTTTCTGTGGAGGCAGGTGTGGAGTCCACTGAAGATTATTTCACTATAGCTGAAAAAAGAAGCATTGAATTGGGAATCAATAATAAGAATGAAAGAGTTAACTTCTACGGTTTCACTGCCGCTCTGCTGTTGCAGGGACATTATTAACAAAGGCTGGATTGTTGTTTTGGCTACAAGTATTAAGTACAAAAGAACTTTATGAAGGTCCCAGACACAGACTGGCATTTAGACCGACTGTCCTTTTCCAAAGCAGCTTTTCTATTAAATGAGTCCATTATTAAAACATGGCAGCTTTAATTAAATCTCTATAATCTCCCATCAGGAAAATGGCATTAGCCTCCTAGCCAGGAAAATATGGTAAGTCCAAACAGTATTCCTGTTATTAGCGCTTGATTGTCTGTTGGAGCGTTTGATCAAAGGCATGGAGATTTTGATGTTGTTTTACAGTAAGGCTGGCCCGATGTACTCAGGAGTGCGTGTATGTATGGTGGGGGTTTATAACAATTGCAACTCTTTCTGAATACTGGACTCAAATCCTAAAGGCTGCACAGAATACTCCTCTTGTACTGGCCTGGCTCCTCCTTGTGTGGTGCAGCTGCGTCACTACAGAAGTGCTTCAACTAGCTGAATTTATTGGCACATGAGAAAAAAGAGGAGCGTGTAAGACGTGTTTACAAAACATAGATGTGTCTTCCCCTAAGGGCTGTAGTGCCGGGAATTGTAGGTATATACAAAAATAAAATTATTATTTAATTTCCTTTTTGGTTAGATTATGCTAAATAACTTGATTTAAAATCACACCTTTAAATACACCTCACCTTTAAACGTGAGATCAGAAACATCTCTAAAGGATTTCGCCCATCTCTCCGGATAAAAGCACTAGAGATACAGAGCTGGTAAATAACAATAATTGATGTGGTTGTTTAATGAATGGATTTGTCTGCATGTTTCTGTCCAACTTAGCTTTAAGATTTATGCTTAATTCTTGTCTATTCTCCACTTTTGTGCAGGTGACATAGTGACAGCAGATTGAGATGGGGGGTGGTGTGCAGGAGATCTGTTTGCACAGTGTCCGAGTACACACTACCATGGAGAAGTACTCAGGTTGTCTGTGTCATCAGATGAGCTAATTCTTTCTTCTAGGGAAAGGCAACAGAAGAAAAGATCATGGGGCTGCTTGTGCTGGAAGTCCACTTGTCACTTACTTGTCCATCATCGCTTCCCTTCCTGCTCCCACTGAAATCACTGACAGCTGCTATTGACTTCAGGAGAATGAGCATGAAGTCCCCTGTGACAAATATGAAAATGATGGTAGTCCTAGACTTCTGAGTTTTATAGGAATGCAATTATCTTAAATATGGGCTGTTACTACCACCACAAAAAAAAGGAGGAGGGATGCAATTACCCAGAGAACATGTGGCATGCTTTTCATTGATTAGACTGTCCTGTTTGATTAAATTCCTCAGTATTTTTAATTTTCTAGCCCTAATTGCTGCCTTACATCTTTCTTGGGTCCCTTTGTTCTAACTCATCTGCTTTCAGGTCCAGATTTATTTTTTCAATGCATTCATATTCTCCACAAACGTATCCTGTCATTATGTGTTTTATCTGTCTCTGCAGATGGTTATTTGACAGAAACTTTCCATCGACTCCAGAGAATGGGTCCTGTAAATACCCTTTGTGGTTCTCAGGCGGAGAACTTGCAAAATGGAATTGATTAAAAGGTCACAAAACATTACTGCTGCAATGTCTGAATTGCTCCATCAAAGTGGTAGTGTGACAAATGTGTGCAAATCTTTTCAACGGTCTAGTCTGGATTTTAAAAAATTGTTGTATCTTTCAGATCAGCTTTCTGATGTTTCCCAATGAGAGAAACACTTTCAAATTATAGATACAAACTAGTCTCTCCTCTTACACTAGTGTCAATTAGTAGTAACTCTGGAGGTAATGAGGTTCCCTGACTCTGAGTTACAGTAGGATTGAGATTTATCTGTTTCCCAAATTCTGTCTCTCAGTTGTTCCAAATAGCCATTTTGAAAGCAACAGCTTTATTAGTGTAACTAGCTAGGGAGAGACTTCTTGCAGAAAGTGCAAGTAAGCACCTGGGTTACTGAGTAAATACCTGGGACTTTCAACGTCAGAATGACTGATGGGGAGCCAGTGAGTATAAGTAATTCTAGACTTGTTTCACATATAGTACCTGACACAGGAGAAGAAGTAGCTATATGTCCTCTCCTGCTCAGAAAGTCATAGAAGGCCAACAAAGTCTCAAAGTTGTGATGATACTAATTTATAAGGATATCTTGGCCAGGGCTTGGCAAAAGGCTCATTCTCAGCTTATCTTCACGGCAGTCTTTACCATCTTGTTATCTAGCTATCCTACATCAGGAATATAAATTTGCCCCTCACCATTCAAAATAAATATACCACAAATAATTATTAGCCACCGTGTCTAGTTATCTGCGTTAAATCCCAATGGAGACAACATAATTGTAACTTGTATTGTCAGCTAGGTAAACCCCATATGGTGCCTCCTCCTCCTGGTTTTTCTATCAGCCAAACCTCACTGATCTGATGTGTACACTCCATGGTAGAACACAAACCTTTCCTCCCTGCTGAAGGCAAAGCCTCAATGTGAATAACCTCTGTGTCTCTCCATTCACTTGAGACTAGAGAGAGAGAATTTATGTCTGTCTGCAACATCATTAGTGAATTGGGCACTTGAACTAAGCTTCAGGGACTTGAATAGGGAATTGTTTCTACCTTTCTTTATGTGCTCTTGTATAAGCAGAACTTCTTTTGGGATGTAGTGAGTCAGTTTGTCTCACTCTTGGTTTAGGTAAGCAGTCACTAGGCAGATGGGCATCAAACTGGGAACTGTCTTCTTGAAAGTTTGTGCACATATTCTTTGCAGAGTTTATAAGTGGTTTGGGTGGATTTCATAATGGACTTTACACAGGAGTTTGAGGTAAGTTTCTTTCAACTTCTGCTCAGGTTCACGGCATGGTTGAGGTTGTAAGGGACGTGTAGAGGTCATCTGGTCGAACCATCCTGCTCAAGCAGGGCCACCTAGAGCCAGTTGCCTAGGACCATGTCCAGACAGCTTTTGAATATCTCCAAAGAGGGAGACTCCACAACCTCTCTGGGCAACCTGTGCTAGTGCCTGGTCACCCTCACAGTAAAAAAGTGATTCCTGATGTTCAGAGGGACGCTCCTGTGTTTCGGTTTGTGCCCATGGCCTCTGGTCCTGTCACTGGCCACCACTGAAAAGAGGTTGGCTCTATCTTCTTTGCATCCTCCCATCAGGTATTTATTTGTACACATTGACAAGATCCTTGATCCTCTCAGAACAGCAATTTCAAAAGGAACAGGATTTGTGAGCAAAAATCAGTTTGCCTATGGGTTTGAACAAAGCTGCTTTTGCATGAGTTCTGGAAGTGGAGTACCTATATCTGTAGGATGTGTGGATGTGGTGCCTAACCTCCACTCCGTAATCTGCAACCATTTGCAGAGTTGCCTTTCCATCACAAAGGAGTGCTTCGCTGCATGGGCAACAGAGCTGACGGGCACACGCACAGTGAATTTCAAGTACATTGTCACATGCGGGGTGAGGGGAAAGATGATAATGGAGAGCAGCCACTAAGCACTCAATTACTTTGTCTGACTAGTAAAGAGTGATGTGCCAGATGACCTGTTGTGGTGGGCAGATGGCAAGAGCCTGGGTTGTAGGACGATAAGGAATGTCTTATTGAACGAGACAAGTGGCATCGTTTCTTGAACAATGAGAAGTATTCAACATGTGACATGATTCTTCAGAAACTTGTGGAGGTAGATGGTGTTATTGCAGTTTATCTAAATTATTTGGATGACAAAAAGTATTTACAAATAAATGTGACTTTGCATAATCTTAAAGCAATATATAGAGATGGTAGAAATATTGCAGTTCAGTAGAAAAGAAAAACTGAATTGTAAATGACAGGACAGTCCCAGTTCTGTATTTTGCAGTGTCTAATGAAACGACAGATGCAGTACAATCTATTATAGATGGCAAATGTCAAAGATAGAATATGGTACTACATAATTCTCTCACGCACTTCTAGGTTCTCATAAGAATTAATTCATTTTTCTTTCCCAGACTATTACTTCATAGCAACATTTGTGATTTCTCATATAATAATATTGCTTCAAAAAAAGTTCCTTTGGATAAGTGTAGGCTGTGAAGTAACACATTGCCAAGTTAGAAAATACATCTTTTCAAAATGAAGTCCTGTAACAGGAGAAAATAAACAAACAATACTAAGGAGCAACTGCCAGAGTGGTTCACCAAATTCTGTCACCACTGGAGAGCGAGACAAATCTTTTTCTTTTGTAGTTTTTCCTGGCTAGCAAGAAGAGCTGGACACAAAAGCTTCCCTGGGTCTCTTTGGTCAGCTCTTACATTGCCATGTACTGGTACCAGGTCTGCTCATAGAATGTGTTGGGTTGGAAGGGACCTTTAAAGGCCATCTAGTCCAACCCCCCTGCAGTAAGCAGGGACATCTTCCACTAGATCAGGTTGCTCAGAGCCTCATCAAGCCTGGCCTTGAATGTCTCCAGGGATGGGGCCTCCACCACCTCTCTAGGCAACCTGTGCCAGTGCCTCGCCACCCTCATTGTGAAGAACTTCTTCCTAATGTCTAATCTAAACCTGCCCTGCCCTAGTTTAAAACCATTGCCCCTCGTCCTGTCGCTACATGCCCTTGCAAACAGCCCCTTCCCAGCTTTCTTGTAGGCCCCCTTCAGGTACTGGAAGGCTGCTGTAAGGTTTCCCTGGAGCCTTCTCTTCTCCAGGCTGAACAACCCCTACTCTCTCAGCCTGTCTTCATAGGAGAGGTGCTACAGCCCTTTGATCATCTTTGTGGCCCTCCTCTGGACCCACTCCATGTCCTTGTGCTGAGGGCTCCAGAGCTGGACACGTAACTGGTGGCCTGTACACTCATGCTAACTCCTAACTTTGTGCCTGGCTGTTCTTGCAAAAAACTCAGTGTCTGCCCAAATAGATGGGCAGTGCACCTGCATGTATCTTAACGTGCAGGTCCTTACCTTCTTTTTACTCTGTTTAATGTTCCTGCTAGAAATTTAAATCTTCTCTTTTGGATTTACAGTGCGGGAAGCTTGAGCATGGGAAAGAAAAACATAAGCATGTAAACAGGCAATGCATTGTAATCTAGGTGCTGAAGCATGGCTGTCATCCCTCCAGTTCACCTGCTAAAACAAGCTCTGGTGGTGCTCAGATGTCACATATGGCTGTTGCGGCTTTGCCAGCGGCGTTGGTCTGCCCTCATAACGTTCGTGTTCTGTTGTTGTTTTGGCAGGCTACTAACATTTTCCTGAGGAAGGAACACATCATACAAGGGAAGGAAAAACAATGAATTCAAGAGCATTGAGCTACTTAAAAGTAAGGTTCGCTGCCCCCTCCCCCACAATACGTTGCTGTGAGTAAAGCGTCAGCACCAGTGTTATGTACAGCAGTTGCAGGGGAGGGCTGTCACTTCTCATTATGTAGAAACTGAGCAAATGAATTGCATTACTTCTTCAAACAGTCTTCTGAAATCCGGCTGTCGAACAGAACAAGAGGCACCAGTGCAGCTACAGACTTTCACATGGTTTGAATTGAAGCAGTCGTCTTTCCTCCGCTCTCCCTGCAGCATCAAGGAGTGACAGTGTTGGTGGACTAGCAGGGAAGTACTGAACTGAAATGCACAGTAATTGTGCTCTATGATTTTTTAAAACGAAAATGTGGCTATTTTCAGTCAGTCCAGGACTGAAGTGAAATATTCAGTTAGGAATAAGCCTTACAAATACAAAAATATAAAGGAGACCATAGCATGCACTGGAGATGATAGCCTTTTGTTGGGATTCTGCAATATTGTGGTTCTGTGAAAAGTGTGAAATTTGTGACGGTCGCAGTAAAGTCATGGAATCAGTTTAATGGAAATTCCTGTCACTGTGGAACATTTGTAAAAAAAACTCACCAGACTAGGAGTTCCCATGTGTTGGAAAATTTAATTCTTATGATGCTCTACTGCCATTTATGTTTCCTTAATGAATTACCACTCTGCAAATAATAAAGCAGCAGTAGGGTAAAATTCCCTTCAGCCGTAAGAGGGCAATGGGTACAGAAATCCATCATTCTGGTTACGGTGCTAACTTACAAACGATGAAAGTATAATGATTTCTTTACATACACTGTTTGCATGACCCAACTTTTGTTAAATGTGTGCTAAACTGTACTGATATCACAGTTCCTGAAATATAGTATGTGTGACCCAAAGGCAAGGCTATCTATCAGTAGTTTTTCAGATCTGTGGATATTTTGCTTCTGTGGGACTTTGGTGGTCAATGGCAGTTATCTCTATTCCTTTCTTTTGGTCTTTTGCTTAGGGGTTGTGCAGAGCCTCAAACATTTTAAAATAAAGTTTAGCAGAGAGAATCTCTTTTGTAACAGCCACACCGTCTTGCAGCTATAATTTGTGATTAAAAAAATGTGAGAAAATCACTCTGCATATAAAATTCCTTGATATCACATCGTTGTCAGTGTTGGCTTCGTGTTACTGTTATCAGCTTCTTTTCCAGTTTACAGATTAGCAGAGATTGTCTTTTCCAGTGACAGTGGCAAGAGGCTGGGTATGAAACATGACCATGTATGCGTTTAGAAAAACTCAGGTATTTTTGTGTACAGAATATTTATGTTTTAAGTGAAAATGAGAAGAAAGCTGAGATGAGAATAATAGAAATCATTCTTCAATTCAAAAAGCACAAAGACCACTTTATTAAACCTGTGTAAATAACCCCTCCCTTTTACTTAAAGAGAAAAAAACTGAGTACAGCTTCTCTTTTATTGCTCTGATGATGCACAATGCTACAATTTCTTTCCCTAATGATACACTTTTGTACCTACCTGCTCTATTGCTCTGATGATGCATGATGCTGCAATTTCTTTCCCTGCACCTTTGTACTTACCTACTCACGTGCCTGGCAGATTGTGATGTAGAATACAGTTTTATGTTTGTGACTAAAAGCCAAGTTTTAGTTCTTCATGTACTACCTTCTCTGAGGTGTCATGCTCATTCAATAATGCTGTGAACAAATTGCTTCAAGCACGTATTCCTCCTTCTGGTATTATTTACTTTTATTTTGACAAAAAAACTAGAACCAAAGTAGTCTAAAATTCAAGCATGGATTCATTTTCAGCAGGTCAGCCTGTAATAAAAAAAATGTTTAAACTTGTTAGTGAGAGGCATATCAATGAGAGTAAAGGAAGTCCAGAAGGCTAGGAAATTAATTTTATTAATCCAATATGGTGTATATATGCTCTTTCACATGAATTTTAGTTTACTCTGTTTCTAAACCCACTAAATACTGATGAGGGGAATAGCAGTGACTTCTGGATCTACTCCTTTTGTCTCTTTTCTAATATACTGCTGTGGGGTAAAAAACCAGCAGATATGCAATGCCATTGTAGGCACCAGAGACAACAACTTGAAACGCATAATAAAAATTCTCCGTTTATTAGATTTGTCCTTCTGTGATTAAAAACATATCTTAACAGCAGACATCTGTTGGACAACTTACGTGGTTCCTTATTGTCTTGGTATGTGAGAAAATACTGCAGGCTGTATTGCTCAGCCTTGTTAGACCCTAGTACGTTGCGGATGCACAGGAAATTAAGCATATGCTCAGTGGTGGAGTTGTAATAACATGCAAGTTTGGTGTAATCTGTTGAAATGAAAGAGTGCCATTCCTTGTGCTGTGCCCTATGGAAAGTAAAAGGATGAAATGATAGGCGCCCTCTTCCATTGCCTGATTTCATGTGCTATATCTGATTGGCTGTGAATCAAGTTTGACGGAAAAAAAAATAAGCGTGTGATAAGCAGCATGTTAACATGAAAATAATTTTGCAGCTGCTCCTTTGAAGCCTTGTACTATGGCCATTTCGTGAAGAGATCCCTATACAGATCAGTGTTACAGAGCAGAGCACTGCTTTCACTAATTTTCACGAGAGAAGTCAGATTATTATTTTTTCCCCCTCAGTAAACATACTTCTTTGAGGCTTCCTTAAATGGGATATCTCATTCCTTAGTATAAAGACTTTTCTCCCTGTGAGCACAACTAACCCATCTTTTGAAAGGTGACTGCTTTGAAGTCAAAATAGCAAAATAGTACTGTGGGCTGCCAGCATGCAGCAGACTTTGTGTGTAATTTCAAAGCAAAAAAGACCTTCATTGTTATAACAAGGCGTTTGAGAAATATCCAGAGCCAGCTCTGTGTTTTGCAAGTAAATATGCAATGATGCCCATGAAAAAAGTCACCAAGGGCATAATATTTATTTACATACCCATGGTTCACCTGAAATTTGTGTGCTACGAGGGTATCAAAACAGGTAAAAAGTGTTATGAGCTAGATTTCTAAATGTTGAAGACTCGTATGAATAAAAGTATATTTAAATTTATGTTAGAGAAGGTTTAAATCTTCACGTTACAGGACACAAAACAGCCTCTATGGAAGTTTAGTAAGGAACTCATCTTGAGTCTAAATTGAAGTACAGAATTGCTGAAGTACTGGGCTATTTTCCCCCAAATCCAAGTCAAAGATGGACTACATAAGAGCAGTGGCCTACTATTTTGATATGCTATGGTGATTACCACAGATTTGTATCTCCATATACTTCCAGCAGGACATAAATATATCTGTCCTTGCTGACAACCTGGGAGCTGCAGTAACTACTGAATCCTTTTTACAGTGAATACCGTATTTTCAAAGTACTAAGATTCAGAAATGAGGCTGTGTGCCTCTTCGGGATGTAGACAACAATTGAGGTTAAGCCTCTAGAGCCCAGGTCTTGCATCAAGGTATCGTGTTGAATAACATAGGAAATACAGAGGTGAAGGTATGTACTGGACAGTGATCAGTCTAACTTTTTAGGACTGATGATCATTGCTGCCAAAAGGCTCATCAGAGTTAACAAAGTACCAAATAAGTGGTGGCTTCTCCATTTCTTGACCTTCTCAAGTTAACACTGGAGACATATGGAATACCTGTTGCTAAATCTGAATGCGACGGATTCAATACCAGAGCAACTGGGTTAATTCTATGCCCTGTGGTATATATGTCTTAGAGAGCGTGAAAGTCAAACTGAATGATTTTATGATGCTTTCTTGCTGTTTATTGGTAGGTATGAGAAAGGCCCAAGAGAATGCCCTCCCCAGTGGTTGTGTCTGGCTCCAAAGAGTTAATTTCATTTCAGCTGGATTCACCCTGTTAGCTGTATCTAGACAGAGTGATAGAGAAATTCCTTGGAGCTAAGCTGTGAGTGTAATGTGAAGAAAAGTCAACACATGCTATGAGAAATCAGGGATGTCTTTTTCCAGTGTTTAACTTGGTACGTTGTATGAATGAAGAGTTTTCTTTCTGAGACAGTGCAAGTGGTATGGTAACATACACGACAGCGAGCTTTAGGACTTGGCAAGGAGTAAGTGAAAAAGATTGAGAAATTCTCCTCTGGGAAGTGATGAAGAAGAGGCTAATACTAGCAAGTATGGAGAACTTTTATCTGATTTGTAGGACACAGGCTAGAAGCTCCTTTGGGCTATGTTTTACTGAACTGCATGAATTGAAAGGTGCTTATTTTTTATAAGATTTGGAACTTTTCCTTTTCCAAAGTCTTCCAGACAAGTGTTTGATAGCTAACCTGCAACTTTATTACGTGGTACAAATATTATTCCATCCACAAGATTTCCTTTCCCCATGTTTTTGTTTAATTTTCCCTGTGTCTGATTAAGCAGGTGAATTTGTGTACAAGTAGTATATTTTTCTTAAAAAGAAGGCCTTTGATAGTGCTCCGTTCTGACAAACTTAGTAACTGTATATGCTACCTGATGTCAAAACAATTTACCTATTTTTTATAGCTACAGTTAGAGCTGATTTTTATGGTTACTTTAGTCCAAATAAATATTCCTGGCTAAGTGGATCAAGATAAAACCACAATCCGTAGTTGCTTCTTTCAACAAATACCAGATTGGGACAGTCATTTGCCCATTCATGGGGTTTCTGGCTCCTTTCTTAGATATTATCCAGCAGTTACCAAAAAAGTCTAGAAGAAGCTTACGCGTGCTTTTTGGACCTTGGTCAAATCTGACCATATTCTGATAAGGAAGATTTAAAGCAGCAGGTGTGTACATAAATTGTACATATTTCAAGTAGAGTTGTGGGGACCGATGTAACAGTTAGTCCACACAGGGGCCCTGCTTTCTGATGTAGGCACGGTAAAGATGAAAATCCCAACGTTTCTTCTTCTGATCTAAGGAATGTAGAAGGTAACACGTAGGAGACGTTTGGTAAAACCAGGAACTGCTCCCAGTCCTGCAGACTCTGGCTACCATGGAAATGGTTATTTTGTCTTTAATGGTTGACTAAGTGATTCCAGGGTGTTGCCCAGCGTAAGGAAGAAATGTAGACTCTGATTCTGAACGTAGTTGTCTCAGTATCTCAATTTTCATTACAGAACTAGAAAACTCTACCTCTTTTTTTCTGAAAGGGGAAAACCCCCCACTTTTTGGTGTGCCTCCTGACTTTTAATAATACCACAGACGACTTTGCCTTGCGGTGAACCAGTTCCACAAGGAGATTGCCACATCAGATTATGTGAGTTTGCTTCATTTCCAGGCAGTGCTATTTAATATACGTCTGCTGTGTAATAGATGCAAAAAACCGAAATGATTTTCAGTTGCGTTAGTCTTTATTGGATCTGACCTCTGGTCTAGGAGGTGAAGGGAGAGTGGAAAATGAAAGCTGATTTGGTATTAGCCCACTATTCATATTAGAAAAAGTAAATGCTTTTGCGGTTTTCCTTACAGAGGTGTCTTTATTCATTTGACATGCCTTTAATAACTAATTCTAGTTGTCTGGTTGCCAAGATAGATTTCCTACAGGCAGACTTAAAAGTGATTTTGTCCTCTTTGAATGCATGGCTTCAAATGATCCCAGCACAGCAAACATTAAACTTCCCCCTAGACCTTGAGATTTTCTGAAGCGCTGTAATAAAATAAAAGGATAAGACTATTAGAAAAAAAAATAAATTAATTAAGTATGCTCCTTATGATATGAGCAGGAAAACAAAACTCGTTTTTCTTTGCTAGCTAGTGTCTTCTTTCTAGTGTTGGACATAAGCTGTGGATTTCTCACTATGCCCCTTTTATGGACTTCAGTATCACCATTCATAGATGCCTGGGGATGAGAATGTGTTGTAGGTTTCATCTGAAAGCAAGGAGCCAACAGACCCCACAACCTTTCCTTTCACAGATGGCTTTGTTGCTGTTTCTTTCTTACATTCTTACAGAGCTTTAAATATGTATCTGGTATGTCTATGAGCATATGTAAAACTGGCTTGTGAGCTGTGAAGTAGGATGTCTTCCTTGTCATCTAACTACTATGCACATAAAGCAATTGGGAGCAATTTTCAGACTTGGCTTCATACAAAAACAAAAGAGTTTGGCTCTGCTTGTTGCTTAGAGAAAGACCATGAGAAAGAATATCGTCATTTCCAGGCGCGAACTCACACTGTCAAGAGGTATATCTGCTATGGGGCTGTCCCCATGCATTTTGGTTAAAATTTGGAAGTTGGCTTTCTACTGTACTGTTAGCCAAAATCCACCTGCTCTTTGGGTTACTGAGTTCTAATAAGATACTAATTACTCTACAGGTAATTACTACAAAGCTTTATACCTCAGCTAAGTTTTAAATGAGCTTGTTTTGGTAATAGAAGCAGCCTTGCAGCTAACGACTCAGGCAGACTTCATTTTCCAGCTGAGGATCTTGGTGCTGCCATATACAGGTTGTGCTTAATGACCAGGTCACCTCATTCAGTGCAAGGAGTTTCATCTCTGTCCTGCAAGGCACTGAGCAGACAGACCAGTCCCAATCTCTCCCTGAAGTTGAGTCATTTAATTGTCGCCTTATGAGAAGCGATTTCATAGGATGCCATACGCTCTTCCTCCCAGGCCGTGCCCACCAGGTATTTGTCCATTGCTCTTTTGAGAAGCTCTTTAAGCACTGTTGACAAGAACAGTATGTTTTGAAATAAGAGATCACAGTAATAGCTCGTGCAATGCCCATGCCTTTCCTTTCACTGCAGAAAATACCTTGTGGATAAGCCTTGGGTTCATCCCGTTTACGTTTTTAATGGTTCCATCACAGTGACAGCTCAATAGCATTGGTTTGAAGACATAAGTTCATAGAAATAACTAAAGAGGACCTATTTCTGGCAGCCGAATGCACTGCTTACATCAGAAATTCTTGTTATTTTTCCTTCCATACATTACCTTACATCTCATACAATGCAATTTAATGTCCTTTTTGTTAATTGGGTGACCTTAAGGCCTTTCGAGATAGCATTCTGACACTTCTGTACTGCCAGTGCCATGATCATCAGCAAATTTTGTCAGCATAGTTTCATGTTTTTATGCCAAGGACACTGCTGAAAACATCAAACGTGCTCAGTCCGAACTGTGAACAACTTCATGAGTAGCCTCCCATGGAGCCGATATTACTTCTCAGTTACTAGCTCCTCTTAGCTGGTTCCCTGTTAATCCTAGTTTTTTTTCTTCAGTTTTTCTAATAATTTACTCTCTGACCCTGGATTGAATGTTTGTAGAAGCACAGACAGATGGGATCTTCCTTTGTCTGGGAGACTGATTTACTTTCTAAATGAAGTTACAAGATTTGTCTGGGTGATCTGTCTCTGGTAAAACAATGTTTCTTATTACCACATTTTCTAGATATTTCCACGAAATTATTTTTTTTTTCTTAAAAATTTGCAGCTTGCTTGGTGCCCATGAAGCAGTAAATGTCTGGACCCTGCACTCAGTGGTGCAGGGACTCTGTGACAAACTAAATTTCATTTTTAGAGCAAAGCAAAGTCACGCTACACCTCCTTCCCTGCAAAAGCAAGTTTTTTAATGCCAGGGATATGATAAATGACTGCACTTGAAAGAGCCTGCAGCTTATAACATTACCCTGCCAAAATAAAACTACAAAATCTAGCTTTTACAGTACAAACCTGCTTAAGGAATTGCAATTTTAAAAGCAGAGCAGTTGTTTTGAAATGCAATTAAATATTTTGGAAAGCTTCTAATAAATATTGTATTATTTTTACAGGACACTGATTCTCACACCATGCAAGTCATAGCCATTTAATTGTACTTTATATGGTATCAAACTTTCTGCCAAAATGCGGTGTTGGAATGTTTTTCGTTGTTACGGGTCTATCAACGTTACATCATTTACTCACTGCATCATGTGTGACACACATGTCTGCTCTTAACCTTTACAGTTAGGATATTTGAGCCTACTTTAATCAAATGTTATGCTACTAAATGGGTGTTATTCTTTAAAGCTTCCTTGCTGAGGAAACGGGTCTGAGTTTTCATATGTCTACCCACTAGACGTTGCTATCAAATTTAATAGAATCATAATTACCGACAAATTGGCACGCACTAGAGGCCAGAATTTAAACTTGGTTGCCTTAGTTCTGTTCCCTTAACCCTTCTTTCTCATGCAAGCATCCAAAAGCTGTGGACTGGAAGATGCATGTCCACAGTCTCAGGAAACTAGTAAGACCAGTGGCTTCTTTGCAGGAGACAGATGGGAAAACACTGAAGTTGTTCAAAATGCAGATATCTTTCTTCCCTTATACAGGTGTCTGTGGATGTCCCCAAGACACTCTGCCCCTTCCCTGTTATCAATCTAGAGAAGAGACAAGCACCCCCTTCAAACAGCCCTTTTAATGCTGCTGTGTGCAAGGCTTTTGGGGTTAGATTTTATACCCCTCAGGACGACTGGGAAGAAGATACACTCAGTAATTGAACCACACAATGTAGCTACCAGTAACCTGTCCCACAGGGGCCTTTATTCTGGGATCCCTTGATTAAGCTGATGACTATTTCTCCATTCTGAGCCTTAGGTGATAAGTTACACAGCAATTTATGCCACCTTTTGGGAAACTCAGGTAACTGGGAAGGGTTTCTTTGGTGAATGTGACTGTCGGTAGTGTGGGAAGAGATCAGCTTTATGAGCACCTTTCAGAACAGAAGGAAATCACAGCCTACATAACGAAAAGCTTTGGCTTAGAAAAACCTTCTTCCTGTCTCTTCAGTCAGTCTCCTCAGGTGTTTGTCAACTGTGCAAATGTATAATACATATACATAACAAAGACTATCCTAAAAAGCAGGTGCAAGACTATGATGAGAGTCCTATCAAGTTTCTACTTCTTTTTTTTTTTCAGTAAAATTCAAAAGATAGTGTATTGCAAATCCCAGGCCAGCACTTCAACACGGAGGTAGCACCGCAGTGCTGCACAGGGAGGATACCAAAAAGCCCCCACGCATGCCAGTGACGTAGACCCGCATTGTGCAGAGCTCACTGAAGTCAGTGAAAAAGACTCTGTGGGACATCTCAATCAGGCTCTGAAGCAGAAGAATGGGGCCACTGAATTCAACCTGATTTCACTTGCTTAAAGTTAGTACTATACTTAGGTATGTTGAAGAGTTTGAACTAAATGTTCAGTCCTGATGGTAGTGAGACTAGCAGAGTCGCCTCGAACAACTGCTTAAAGAAAAGCTCCAAATCCGAGGTCCTTCCCTACAGATTCCTGTGCTTCAAGCTTCTTCTGCTCTGTCCTAGCTGACATACAGACTTTGGGAAACAAATGGAGGCAGCGATTTGCTTTTCTGGATCCTAGAAAAAATCTTTGCATCAAAGATAATGTATAGATAGCCATCCCAAACTCTTTTTTCCCGGGAAACAAGGAAAACAGAGCATGGGTGAACCGTCAAGTTGAAGTTCTTCTCTTGACTAAGGTCGCTTGGTTTAAATAAATACAGATTTTAAACAACATTATTAAAAGTATCTTTTGCCAGATCGTCCGTTTGTAAATACTAAACATTAATTGAGAAAGACTGTTACCTATGAACCTGTGTGAAGCTAGAGGAATTATTGGAGGGTGAGGTGTGGGGGGTTGGCTGGTTTATTGCTTGACTAATCAAAACATTTCAGTGCCATTAATTACACTCAATGGTTAAGCCTGTATGTGGGTTAGGCTTAAAAATTATCTGATTTGCAGCTCTTTTCTATTTCATTTTGTAGGTAGTGTAAGTGAGTCTGTGTCATGAGAAAATGTATACAACACTGATAAATCCATAAAGTATTTGACCTTTAATCAATCCTAATATTTTCAATCCGCAGAGCCTTCTTAAATGCCTGTAACCTTGGCCCTTCCACTCCCATTCATCACAATTACTGTTTGAGCTGTCTGATGCAATGCACAAAGCATTGCACGTTGACATCCAATATTTTATCATTAATAAAATAAAAAAAAAAAGTAAGAAACATTCCAAGTATTTTCGCTGTTCTGATATTTTCCAGTGCAGTGCCCAGGAGAGGAAAAGGGACAGTTTTGATTTATGTTAGTGCTAGCAGATACTGTTAATTAGTGTTTACTGTTAGCAGAATGTATATATAGTTGATTCTCTAAACTTGATTCTTGATGCTATGCTAATTTTCAGTGATTGTTAACCTTTTCATACTGAGAATAATGTTTATAAAATAGTCCAATAGACAGTATGGATTGCATTTTAAACAAGACTATAAGGAACCTGGAACAGTAGCACGCATGAATTGAGAAAGCTTTGGACCAAATCATGCACACCTTATTCATGAATACATGAGTTAGGGCTAGTAGGATTGTTACAAAAAATCTAACATTTTCTCCCATCCCCCAAGACTTTTATTATTGTCTTGATCAAAGAACGCTGCAGTGATGGATGGAAATGCTAACAAAGTTTACCCACAGAGGGGCTGGTTTCCGTAGGCGGCTGAATGATTCAATGCAGAGAACACTGGACCCCTCGTGAAGGAACTTACAGTTCTGCTGTGCACCCAGGCAGCCACTTTACCTTTCTTGGGCCTTTTACTCTTTGTGCACGTTGCCAGTGAGGATTTCAAGATTTTTTTCTTGGACAGACTCCTTCCACGCACATTCCTGTGCCAAGTACAAAGAATAACGCATTTGGATTGAGATAAGTACGATAAAAATAACTATTACTGAAATTTTCTCTTGTGTAGCATAGGCTTTCACATCACCTGTGATTCACAACCCCCTTGAG
This sequence comes from Chroicocephalus ridibundus, assembly GCF_963924245.1. Taxonomy (NCBI): domain Eukaryota; kingdom Metazoa; phylum Chordata; class Aves; order Charadriiformes; family Laridae; genus Chroicocephalus; species Chroicocephalus ridibundus. Next base: position 28,412,767 of record NC_086286.1, read on the forward strand.
GCAGTAGGTGTTGCCCAGGATTTTTGCTGAAAGAGAACTTCCATTTTCTTTGCGTTCTGAATGAAATATGAGTCCTTGGACCTCTCCTATATAAAAAGCACCATTTGGATATGTTATCGTGTTGCTATTTGTCCAGTTTCAGACCTATAATATGCTCCCCAGATCTCTCACACCCAGTACCAGAATACTCTAAAGAATATTCTTTACATATATATATATATATCTTTATACCTTTTTATATATATGCATTTATATGTCTATATCTCTCAGAATAAGGAGATATCATGACTACTTCAGCAGAGAAAGGTCAGAAGTGCAAAGAAATGGCAACATTCATGGTTTTATACATATAAGTTCCATCTTAGCTGGAAGAGTTTTATGTTCTCTTTCTCCATCTTGCAGATTTTTCTTAGCATAGTTTTTATAGGTCTTAACGATTTATTAGCAGGAATTATACTTTTAACGGAAATAATGAAAAAATGACATGGGAACATGATCTAAGTCTCCCCTCTCCCCCAGTGATAGTTCTCTGTTGTTTTTCCAGCTATTTTGCCAAGCCAAACAAAATTATTATAGCTGAGCACTGATGTGTAAGAATTAGTATGACATGTCTCTGCAATGCCGGATGGAAGAATGAGCATGATTTCATTTTTACTGCAGTTACCCTGTATACTCTTCCTGCCTCTGCAGTTTTGTGCGGGTGGAAGTTTCACAGGAATGCCATAGAAAGATTTACAGACTTTCTGGCCAGGTTGGTCACTAGCCTCTCTGACATCCTGCCTATGTTGACAAGACTGTCTGATATTAATTACAAGATAAAAATCTCAGCCTGCTTCAGAGAGCTCAGGGATCACATCATTTGAGTGTGGGAAATATGGACTGTGGCATTATTGTGCACAGGATACCCAAGTGCCAGACCTTTAGCTCTACATAAAAGAGGTTCTGAGAGAACATTGCAAGTGTGGGAGCAGACAAAATTAGTTAATTCTTCTGTCTTTAGTGGAACTAGAGAATGCTAAAGGAGCTGGTAACCTATTCCAAAATAATAAAACTGTGGCAGCAATTCCATTCTGCTGAGTACTGACTATCCTTAACTCTCAGAAGAAAATAGCTGATCATTGGAACTCATGTTTTCTGCCATTAATGCAGAAGACGTGAAGTTTGAGAGGTCCCAAAGAACACCCATTCCCTTTACTTCATTTATGCACAAAAACTCTATTGTGAAGATTTTGCACATTTTTATAAGGGTTAATCAGATAGTTCTTGCAACTTTGTTTCAACCTGGCATAAAATGGAGGGGCAAAGGTTTTTGTCTGTGTCTATGCTGATCAGGTTTTCCGTGATAGAAGCTCTGCAAGGAGCCCAACTTAATAGCAGTTCCAGGTACAAGACTGAAAATAGCTGAAATTAGGTTAGAAATCATTTCACAGTTTTGTGGAACAATTAGGTCTTCTCCATGCAATGATGCAGGATACTAGAAGTAGTCTCAGATACTTACCAATATGTGGCTAAATTGTTTTCTATACAGTGGCTAATTGCATGGCTGGTCTATGACTCCACATGCGTTTCCACAAACTCTTCCACATTGTCCTGTGGAGGGAAAAACCTAAAAGAAGCTCTTCCTGTGATGCCACCATACTGCTGAAGAGGCTTTAACTTTGGATCAGAAGATCTGACATATACTTGAGTACTGTGACCTCTCCTTCCTCTCTTTGACTCCGCAGATATATACATCCTCTAAGAAATCTGTTGTTCTTGGCTGCTGTAACTCAAGTTATTAGTCCCATATTTTAGGGAAAAAGGGTTGCTCATATTTGTGAATAAGGAGTACTATTTCATAGCTCTTGATTGTCCAAAATTCAGTTTGCTGCTGAAACTGCTTTTTGCTGCTTTATGTCAGAGAGGCAATGCTGGTGAGACTGATGTCTTGTTACAGGCCTGTATTCATTAGTTTCATTGCACACTGGACATATACCTGCTACTGAAATCCTCAGTTATTACTGCATGAAGTTGTGCCAGTTCTCTAGGAATAGATCTGTGAAAAATGTCACTGGAAGTGTTTATCTGGAAGGCAAATGATCTGGGCTCAGTGACGGGCAGGGTGTAAGCAGGGAGGGTATCAGGGGAATGGATCCCACTGTCTGATGCAGTCCTCCGCATAGGGAGATTTTATGATGGGGTTTCTGAGCATCTGCATGTGGCAGCTGTTTCCCCTGAAGCCTGCCTTCTTTTAAATCCCCACCCCAGTGTGCAGAGGAACTGTTCAAGCTGAGGTGAGGACATGCAAGTGGTCATAAGTTGGCTCCTCAGGCAAGAGTTTGGGATGTTACTAATAGTGTTGCCTGAGTAAATGGAGCAAGATTCATCCCTCATGCTCAACTTTCTTTTCCTCTGTATGTGTTTCCTTAGTGCTCGGAGCCAGTGTCCTTTCTCTTCCCACTCCCTGCCTCCTGTTTCCTTTCATACCCGACACTCATTTGAAAAAGCCAGCCATATACAGACACTGAAACTGTTTATCTTGGTAGAGTGAGCATTATCTATGCTTTCCAGCTTTTTGCCTTAAGTCTTCTGTGTCTCCTTTTTCTCAACTTAACTCATTTCCTTGAGTCTTGTTGCTTAACAGCCTGACTTTTTATCCAGATACTAAATTCATAGCAGGCGACCTTCCCCTGTAACCTCTTTCTCTCCCAGTCTGAGTTTTTCTGAGTTCTTGTTCTTTTTTCTTTTTTCTTTTTTTTTTTTTTTTTAATTCTCCTTTTGACGAAGTCCTGAAGCTGGTTTTGGAGGTCAGTGGCCTAGGACAGGTTATGCCTAATTGCTCAGCAAATATATTCTCAGGCCAAAGTGTGGTTCCAGACCAGAGAAGAGACATCTGGTAGTGTGGTAACAGTAATCTCTGAAGAGGAGCTGAAGTTCATCTATTCCTGCATGAACTTCCCATAGTTTTATACTGAATTTTCTAACTCCAGTCCTTTTAAGCTGGATGACCTCCCAAGAGTAGGGCCAAAGAAAATGTGTGTCATTTTTCCAGGGCCTTTAACGTTCAAAGAGTTTTACAAGCATCTAGTTGAATACGAGTCTTTCTGTGTATTCTAAATTGTGAGTTTAGGGTGCCCCCCTTCCCCTGTTTTGTGCAAGGGGAAGGGAGAGGTAAAAAGATATATTTCACCCAGCAAGGCAGAAAATGTTCATTTTGAAGATATTTATGAGTATGTGCTGGTACCTGAAGGTCTCCTCCCGAAAGTTCCTGTAAATTTGCTTACAATGTCCCTTGAAAAACTCAGGAGCCCTAAAGTAAAAATAAATGCAAGTTTTTAGTCTGTAGAGCTGCTGGATTTGTCCTGTGAACTTGGCACGATCCTGTGGACCTACCTCCCCTTAGCGGGAAAAGACAGTTGTGTGGGTAGTGCTGCATCACATAGGAAAGTCAGTGAAACCAAAATAAGGAGATACAGCTCTTTGCCAGGAATTAGTAATAAAATGCAACTTGCATCCAAGTTTCTATGAGGAGTGAAATGATACAGTTCCTTTCCAATAGATGAGTCTGCAGAGGCATTGCAGTTGTTCATGTCTACACATATTTATATATGGCAGCTTTATCATTGAAATATCAACAGCTCAGAAACAAAAATCAAATTAAATACATTTTCCTTCATTTTAGTTCTGTAAACTGTTCACAGCTGTTACTTTAACTGTGATGTTGCAATATTCTGTAAAAGGAGAGAAAACTTCATGGGCTACAGTTCAGTTCCTACGTATTCCTCCAGCAGTCGCTTACGGTCGTGGCTTGTGCATATGTGGAGGGGCCTGAATTTCCCCCTTCTAAACCCACAAAGCTGCAGAAAGCCTGGGCCTGTACGGATCCGTACCTTATAAGAGTTTTATACTGCTGCTAAGTGAGCATGAAGCCCCGCTGTGCCTACGGACCTTTGGACAAACATGCTGTGGTGGTCAATGAACTTTACTTTTGAGCCTCGCACTGTCTGGGTTACGTGATGTGGGGGACAGTGTTACGTTTCCCACGGGGAATCTGGAGGAACCTGTTCACCTCCTTTTCCAACCCTGTGATGTGTTCAGTGCAGTGGAATCCATTACACAAAGGTTTCTCCAGGTACAGGACCATCACTCCCTGCATTTACCCACCTTCCTCATCCCTCATGGTAGCGGCTCTGTACTCTTTGGAGACTTGATGTTCCAGAAATACTGACAAAATCATATGCCATTGTGAGATTTTCACACACACGGTTATGAGATTTGAAAACACATACATCCACGAGCAACAGGACTCAGCAACCCTGTGATGATCTCTGATGTAAACACATGAAGCTGTGGTTGAACCTTATGAGGTACTTTTCTCTCCTTAGAAGACTCTTTTCTACCACGCTGTTTCTTTTTGCAAAAGCCACAGAAACTGAACAGCTCAGAGATGTGGGTCTTCAGGTGGGACTCGGCTCCAGATGTGCAGAACTGAGTCCACACGCACAGTATTTAGACTGGTGTACCTACAAGAAAGCCGTATGCTTGCCTAGGAGCTACGGCTGAGCTCAGCTCCCACTATTGGCAGCAGAGATGCAACCAATATGATCAGTGCCTCTCACCAACCAGCTATAAGTGACTGAATTCATTGTCTCGCTGTTGGCAAGAATGGTAGATCAGACATATATATGGCTCGTGTAGCTGAGCGTGGGGCCGATCCCACCCTTTATTTCAAATGTGGGTGAAATTGGTCAGAGGGCTGTAAAGCTGTTAAGAAGGGATTCAGTAAGATTATATGAGAGTAGGCATTTACCGCTGTTTTCTTGGGAAGAGAAATATTGTGTAATTAATCCTTTTTAATTGTTTTGCTTCTGATGCCTTCACATGTGTTTGCGTCATATAATCAAGTTTTCCTCATTACCACATGGGATAAATTTGACTTACCTGTCAATCAATAGAGACAAAACCAAAAACCTGCTCTTCTTTCCGGAAGCTGAAGATGTGAAAAACAACCCCACCAAACAATTAAACCTTGTAGTAAAATACCGAGTCGGCAATGCTGCTGCTGTTCTCTTATACTAGGATATATAGAGCACGCTCCCGCAGAAAGCAGCAGTGTTTAGCTTCCAGAAAGCGCACCCAGACTTCTCTAAGAAACCCGGCAACCACAGCAAAGAGGCAGATTGAAAGGATCCCCTAATGAGTGAACATATCCAGGGCTTTTAGCTCCCCATCTGCTGTTTTGACAAATGCGTGTGAGCTGTTTTGCCAGCAGATATCACTATGTGTGTCCAAATTACAAGCCAGAATGAGAGAGAAAAAGCATTTCTCTACTCATAAATGACAGGCAGATTTAGGAATGCCTGCTGGAGTATATGTGCATTATTAGGCACATTTTTAATTCTTTTGTCAACCTCTATTATGAGGTCGTTTCACTTCAATGCAAATTAAAAAATAATTTTTCACCTTCCTATGTTCTCTTTTTTCATTACACATTTTTTTTAATGTGTAGCTTGATCATGGCCCTTAGAACGATATAAAAGCCTTTAACCGTCTGAATTGAACTACTGTGGCCTTTCTTGTCAAAAAGAGCTCCTGGATTTATTTCTGTGTACATTGACACTATAAAATGTTACTTTCTTTTCTCTCTTCTGCAGGCAAAGAGCTATAATAATCAATTGTCATTTCAACCTTTGTTCTAAAACATTATGATGTGTAGAAAATTGATTAACTGGAATTTAGTATATACAACAAAAGGAAACTTTGTTGAAATCCAGAGGGCCATTTCTGTTCATTTGATAAATGTATTAGTTTCTTTGGTTTCCTGAATTACCAGGTAAAGGGCAACATTTTCCAGATCTAACTAATTTCACTGAAACATATGAAAGACAAATACCAGAAGTCAAATCTAACATATTCTTCCCAGGGGCCCTAAAAAAAAACCACCCCAAACTCTTTATTTTGAAAAGCTAAAGTAAGAGTTCAAAATTAAATGGATGATTCATGTGGGAGATGTGAACTGAACAACACATCAAGCTGTTGTACCAGCTGAAATGGCCTGGGTTTCCTCAGCACCATTAAAGAAAAGAAACAAGAGGTGAAAAAATAGATTGCTGTTTTATTCCATCTACGCAAGTGTCGCCGTATCTCAGGCTCGCAAGAAACCAGACCCTCTACGACGAGCTCTCTGTGCAAGGGTGAGGGCATTTAGCCTCATGGCTACAGAGACAAACAAATTTTGCTTCCTTTGTCTCTCCCGGGTGTGGAGGAGCTGAGGGTTGGACGGGGTCTGTAAGAAGAGGATGCTGCTCAGCACTGTGAAGCCTTTACTCACAGCGGCAACCCTACTGCCTCCAGCTGCGGCTCTGCGGTCATATGTTGTTCCTCCATAAACCTATTCCCTCCTGCTGCTGCTTTCCTGGATGTGGAGCACAGCAGAAGTCTACCGTCCCATCCTAAGGGCATTCTCGGATGTGGATACTGAACGTCACATGCAAAGGCACCTACTGGGCTTTGCCACGAATCTTGCAAGTGTGAGGCATGCAGCAGCCTCTGCAGTCAAGTAGCAGGAAGAAAAAAAGCAATTGTAAATAGTGCAAATATTACTTCTCAGTTTCCTGACGTGATCATGGTATGTTTCTTACTGAAGGTAAATAAAGAAGAATTAATATTCTCATCTCTGATATGGCAGAATGTAAACACAGCAAAAATTATAGCATATGCTGATGCTTTTTTTTTTGTTTGTTTGAGTAACAATAATTTTAAGCAAATGTAAATGTTCCCAACTGGGAAAATGAGAATCCTTAATTCAGTCTTCTGTAGGAGATACATTATAGTCCCTACCAAGCATTAACAACCACCTCTTGATGCACAAAAGATCCCTCTCACCAGTGTCAGTCACATTTATTTCAAGTCTAGACAAAATAGCTCCTACATGTTGCACGAAGAAACAATGGCGTCTGAGTGCCTCCTGGAGAACATTCAGATCTCGAGCATATTTTGTTTTGCACTGCAGTTGAATTTGATGTGATAGGTCTGGAAAAATATAGAGCTGACAGTCTATATACACAACCAGGTTTTTAGTCCACACGGGTAATGAGACCTGAGCACCCAGCCACTTTTTTCATGCCTCTGTCAATTTAAAGTGCATTTTTAAATGAACAGTGGGGTTATTTGGGTCTATTAATTACAGTAATTGTTTCCTGCGTGGAAACCACATGTATGAGATATGAAAGGCGTGTGTGTGTGAGAGGGAACGCTGGCGTGTGTGAGACTGGTGCAATTCCCCTTTGAAGACTTTTTTTTTTATCCCCAGAGAGGGAGCTTGTAATGAGCAACAACATTTACACTGAAGACTTCAATGCTCCTTGTTGCCCCATCGTTGCCTTGACTTTCACATGGAGATTAAAGCCAGTGGTTGAAGCTGCTCCTCCTTTTCCCATGTGGCTGATATAAATTCTACATCAAATAGAAAGGAGGAAGGGCAGGTTTGGCTGTCAGCAAAAAACGAAGGAGAGGTCTGACAGCAGCAGGAGCAGGGGCTCGCTTCTCATTAATCTGGAGGGCACCAAAAGAGTAAAAATAAAACCTTGGGAAGATGCCGACTGTGCCCTTTAAACAAAGAGCCTGTGATTGGCATAATAAGAAGAGCAGCATTGATAAGTACATGGAAAAATGCTTTTCATAAGGCTCGCCTACTGACGGATATGATGGGAAACTCATGCAGATTTTGATAGTTTGTATAAAACTTAAATGCTGTGGTTTGTGCATTATGGAAGTACAATAATGATTCTGTAGTTCAATTTCTAACCTGTTTTCTATTACAAGTCTCTCCCTTTTAACTTTCACAAGAAAGCCTTCTTTCTGCCTGATTATGGTATTTTTTCCTAGTGCAGAATGATGCCAGAGGAAAATGGTTTGGGGAAAGCTTGGGATGGGATTAATCTGGAACTTTGCTGCAGTGACACATCTCAAATGTGGCTGAGCCTGTGTGCTTTCCTACCCTTCACCCTGTGGAACAGCCTAGTTTGGAGAGAAGAGGGATGGAAAAATATTCAGCAACACATCCTGATAGAGGGCAGCCAGACAGCATGGTTTAGTTGAATTAGGGAAGAGCTATGCTAGGAAGACACATAGATCTCCCAAGATACCACAAGTAGGTAGTTAGCCCTTAAACTGTGTAGATAGTTTGTGTGTTGAAGTCACATCACAGACTTAAAGCACTCCTCAAAGGCAGTAAGGTTCATGCTTTATTTTGTCATTTTCCCAGCTTGATTTTAGAAACACTTGCATATTATCAATTCTGGTTATTTTCTTCTGTGGTGAGGTCCTGTTCTCTGCTCCCCGCATGGTAGATGAGTAGCAGAGGCTCTGTTCTGTTACACCCAGAAGTATAAAAGCAAGAGGTGCAGAGGCAGCACAGGGTTTTTTATCCACCTCCTAGTTTGGGATGGTTCCTGTGCGTGACCATAGCAAAACTTACTCTTGACACAAGTGGGACAATGAATGGTCAGAAATCAGCATTTTGGCTACTCTAATCAATGCTTTTTCCCCTTCTTTCTTTCACCTTCTTTCCCGGGGAAATATTTATAGTTGTTAATACTGCTCCTTTTATCCCTTCTCACCCCAACTGAAGATATATGTAAAGACTTCAAGGTTCAGAGACAAGGCTATGAAATAAAACTCTCTTTGTTAGTTAAGCTAGAAATTTGAACCACCACAGAAGATTACTAGAAAGGCTTTAGGCCAGGGGAAACTTTGGTACTATTTGAACACAGAAGAACCCAGCTTGTACATCAGAGAAGATTTGTGTCAGCAGTGAGACCCAACTAAGAGGAAATCACAACATTTTCTTTCTCAAAAACCCTGTTGCTATCTCATATTGTTTATTGTCTTATTAGGTAAACTATTTCAGGCTTTTGCCAGAGTTTAACTACAGGGCTGATGATATTTGAGGCTCTGCTGCTTTTGATGAATAATAGGTGGTTCCTTTGAAGCCACTCCTTTAGTGCCAGGTGGCATCATGTCACATGAGCACTAAATATCCAGCTGGGCCAAATGAAGAAATAGCTGGGCTTAATGGTAGGGCTAGGGGCCCTCTCTTCCTTTTGTCAGGAGGTAAATTTTTTAGCTCTGCCTGATGTTCATTCAGTGAGATCAATGACAATCTTTAATCGTTTTGGCTCTGTTACTTGCGCACTGGTTGATGGGACAGGTTTCTCATGGCGGTTCTCTTGTTGCAAAGCCGGAACAGAAGGAAATTTGTTCTCAACTGGGCTTGGTCATCAGAATAAGGAGATTGAGCTGCTTTTTGTGATGTGAGTGTTCCATGGGAGAAATGACTCTGGTAGATACTCTCATGTTAGTGCACTGATACACAAAAGGATAAAGTTCTTGTGAGCTCATTAAGTGTGGGTACCAGAAAGGGTAAGTCAGGAAGAGATTAATCTGACAGGGAATATGTGATTGATTGTACCATGTGTTTTGGGTGAGAGGGAAAAATAGAATATGTTCTTCCTAAAATTTTTACTTATTTTGAAATACTGCATATTCAGAAGTATTTTTGTGATGACCAAGTAATCTACACAAGTCTACTATAGTAAGATTTAATTAAAGTGAAATAGCTGAATAAATTCTTTTAAAGGCATAATTTAAAATAGTGTCTTCAATCAAATGTATAGATATAATAGTCTCTGTAAGTGAACTGCATCAGCCTAATGGCTTGCTGTTTTTTATTGGCTTTATTAACTAAGAAAAAACAAACTTCTTTATGAGTTATTTTATGTTTAGGCATGATTAAAAGTTCTCACAGTATCAGGGGATAATAACGGGCAATTATATTTTGAGTTTAAAATGCATTGATTACTCCTTTCCGAGAGAACACCAATGCACAGACAATCTGCACAGAAATAACATGTCAGTAATATCACACTACTGTACAGATTTTAAAGATAAATTTCCATCTGGCAAGCAGACATTCAGGAAGGAACTGTTGCTAATGCTGCTTTCACACAGACCAAGTTCGTAAGGGATAAAACCCGGCTTGAAGCTTCAGTTCTGCTTCTCACAGTTGGCAAATGTAAATATACTGTAGACGTTTCTTAAAGAAATTGAGCACAAATAGCCGATAAGGAAAAATCTGGGTCCTACTGGAATTTTTGGACTACTCAGATGGTCTTTCCAGACAACAAGAGCCAAACAGAAAAACAAAAAGGAATTCCAAAAACGACAATTACAAACCAAGAAGGAAACATGCTCTGTAAATATTAATACTTCAATGTGCTCAACAAACATCAGTTAATTTAACCCATGTGAGGGAAGATAAATAATAAACCCCTCATTTACAAATGGGAAGGCAGAAAGACAGCCTGAGGCTATCGAAATGATATCCCTGTTGACTTCAGAGGACTTTGGAGAAGGTCCCCTCTGATCTGTGCAAGGTCAGGGCTGATGACTGCCACAGGATGCACAACAGAGCCAGGCTCTCTTCTGTTCTTCACCACAATACTAACCCAACATTATATGAGGTAAGATAAAGGAATAATACATAGGTGTTCACTACAAAACACGTTGAGTTTGACGGTTTCCCTAATGTACATGCCATTGATAAACATGAATAATAATACTTTCTGTTACTATAGTGCCGTTCGACCTGAGGTATTCGAGGATTGTTTACAAAAGATATTTTGTAAACACATATTCTGGGAGGGAAGAAAAACCAATCAGACAAAAAACATATGGTACTTTTAGTATACATACTGTAATCGGGAGTTGTCTTCGCTAAGAGTAACTGCTACTGGTAAAAAAAGTAAATACTAAATCTGGCAGAAGGAATGGATAGGGATGGTTGAAAGATACAATCTCAAAGTGGAGTGGTAGCTGAAATCTCTAAATTTACTTTGTGCTGAGCTGTAATGAAGTGTCAGTCTCAGAATTTCATTTAGGAAAAAAAATAATTAGCAATAGTATTGAAATATGTTCAACTGTAGTGAAATGTTTCATTTCAAATGGTGATGAAATCAAGATATAAAATATTTTGACATTATTCATCCCTATTTTGTAAAGGAAGAAAGGTTTCCTCAAAGTGTTTGATTATGTCATTGATTTTTATAACGCTTCAGCTTCATAGCGTAAAGAATAGATTTGACTGACGCTTCCATGCTTAGTCACAAGGAAGGACGCAACTACTGATTCATAAGCACCCATGGACATTGCCTTTGAAGGCCACCTGTACAAGTGCTCATGTTCCAGGCTGCTTATGAGATCAAATAGTTCAAGAAAATAGGGTTTGTCGTCTTTAGCGCTAATAAGAGTTACACAAATGTATCTGGGGAAGAGTGTGCCTCGTGGATATTTTCTTACTTATGTTCAGCATTGCCTTTCCAATGGCCACTGTAGATTTGTTCTCCGTTTTGTGGAAACCTGATTTATATGCTAATTGGCTCACTGTGGGGTTCACTGAAATGAAGGATTATTTTAAAAGGGAACAATATTGTTACTCAACCTGGTAAGTGTGGGAGACAGCTGTCTGCGGTTCATAGTTTGAAATATTGTTTTAACAATTGTTTCTTTCCTTTTCTTAAATCAGTGGTAGAATACCGCCATTGAGGGATTTTAGATACACCTATTTTTTATAAGAGAAACAGACTTGCAGAGAGTGGAGCTCGGAGATGGGGCACCTGTTAGTTATTTTCTCAATCAGTCGCAAACTGGGATCTGAATTCTAACAAATTTCCCTTTTCAGTTGCAAAAGTTCTTCAGGAAATGGGATTACACTGAGTTTAGAAATGTTGACTGTTTAAAACTGGTGCCAAGCTAAAAGACATGTGTTAGCCTGTGGCAGTGGTGTGGCTCCGTGCTTGGCTTTGGGGAAACAGGATGTTGTACTTTGGGGTCACGTACAAATCCACCCCAGATCTGGATCTGAAAATAGCTGCTCTTTGAAAACTTCTTGCCTGTTCATGTGAACTAAAGTCTATGTCCTGAATGACAGTCCTTCATCATAAAACTTACCTGTGCTGTGGGAATTAACTGATGCTTATAAGTCAAATCTAAATTTGGGCTCAGCCGTCTGTTGTCACCATACCTTGAGCCTTGGTGCTGACTTTGAAGTTGTATTTAGATTCCTTACAGTTAGACTCGGAGCGTCCCTTCATCTGTCCCATGCAGGCTCTCAGCCTCATGTAGGCAAGGACAGCCTCCAGATGTGCTGGCGAGCATTTGGTGATGGCAAACAGTGGCTCGTGTGCAGATGGCCTTTGACGGAAGGGCAATTATACTTAGAAGCTGTTAGTAGGGAAGCAAGCAGGCAGGGAGGGAGGGAGGCAGGCAGGCAGGCATCTGCAGAATAGCTTGGATGCAGTTCAGGCACTTGCACAAATGGAAAAAAGGAGTTAGCCAGGAACAGCCAAGCTAGAAAACCCTGTCTCTGCTTGGGCAATGAGCTTCAAAATGAAGGAGAGGAGGAACAAACAGGGCATATTTCCTCTGCGTCAAACAAGGGAAGGATAGCTGAGTTGGAAAGGCCCGGTTGGGCAAGTAGGTCAGCAAATAGGGCTACATGTCAATGCAGAGGGTGAACAGGTTGGGCACTGAAGTCAAAAGTACTTCGTCTCTGTGCTGGGAGCTGGAAGTGCTCACTGAATCTGAAAATTTGTCAACCTACTTGGAAATCTGAGTATGCCTAATTTTAGCTAGCCAAATTTTAACACTTTGCCCTAAAGCCCATTTGTTTTTGTAATCGCCTACAGAATTACTGCAAGGCATAAAGTTTTGAGTTTAACAAATTCTGGAAAAATAAGCGCTTGATTCTTCAGTATTTGCCAGATTAAATAATTTCTTAGTACACATCTTTTAGACCCCAAGATTTCTTAAGGTCCTGCATAATAAACTGTTTGTGGAATTAGCAATAAATTTTGTCACTGTAAGTTACTCTTTAAAGCTGGGAACAAGTATAACATTTATTAGTGTGTTAGAGTTTGCAGTTAAAAATAGCTATCCTGTTTTCATGTAGTGAGTGCACTTTCAGGCTTGTTTTCTCCAGCTCTGTAGATACAGGGAAGGTGACAGAATCAGCATGAATATGTAATAGAAAACAGTATTCTTTGTATAGAAATGAAACTTATTTGCAGCATATTTTGATAAAGCAAAATCCACAAATTTTGGCTTCATTGTTACCTCTTTCAGCATTGTATTTTGGGCTATAATGAGTGTTTTATGTTACCTGTTCTAATTGCCTTATCTGAAATGTGCAGTCTGGTGGTATTAACGTTAATACATTATACAAACATGTAATGTTAATATGTTATGCAAAACCAAATGCCAACTCGTGCTCAGCACGCAGCTTTAGCACTGAGTAATTAACACACAGTGAAGGACTGAACTTCACGTCTGGCATGGGCCCCTCAGGTACCAGTCTTGCAGATGTCTATGCACCGAACTCTAGAGGAAAATTACTGAGATTGCTGCATGCAGTACTATGAATGGCAGTTAGACTATGTAGCATAGACATTTAATTTTCATAGCATTTACTAGAACTGATGGTTATTTATTTGGAAATCTCAGACATGAGGTGTTATTTGATTTAGGGAGCAGTCTATGCAATTTATTACCTCTGGTTATCCCTTGGCTCCTTGGGAAATATCTTAATAGCATTTTCTTGATTAGCTGATTCCTAATTACATTTAGTATACTGTGTATGTTTATTTCATTCAATTTAATTTTGTAATAAATCTTCCAGGCTACGTATCACATGTCTATTAGCTTTGAAAAACTGATGCAATGTATGTTTGTAGAGGAAAGATTTAAGCTCACTGTGGGCTTCAACCTGTGAGAGGTTGAGGAATCTCTCTTACATCAGTAGAACTATTGGAGCCCTCACCCCTGTGTGGAGGGTGGTGGTGGAGAAAGTTGAAGACTGAGGAGGAAGAGGGGGAGACTTGAGGCAAGAAGGATTCCAAAGAAAGGATTTAATTATATTGGAATTGACTCTAGATCATTCAGCTGGACTGAAACAAAATTAATTATAAAGCATTTGTTTTGAAGAAACCGAGCCAGAAAAAGCACCATGCTGCCAAATAATATTTAATAATTGTATTCAGAAATTAGAAAAAGAACCCTTTGGGACTCTTAGTAGATCATTGAAACCAACTGCTCTTTTGATGAAGTATGTGTCTTTCTGAGATTAAATTACAAGGGCTGTCTCATGTTCTCATGAGATTCTGTAAACCCGTATTACATTATTTTAGTAAAAGCAAAATAAAAAGAATTAATTGGTGATCACTGACTTTATAAGAAAGGCAGAGTAGAGTTTTAACGAGCAGTTACTCAACTGTCTGTTCCACTGCTTTTCCCCAACCTGAGCCTCACGTTTTCTATGGCGCTGGGAGAAACTACTTTTCTTGAACAATTTCACATTTCCTGGCCCTGTTCATGTCTTGTAAGTGATGACGTGTCTTAGAAAATAGAGCAACAGAAAGAGAATGATGGTTCTTGAGTGAGTTGGGAAAAACACAAGGAAACCTTTTCAAAGAGAGAAAGGGATGTGTTTACCTTTTGCTTTGGCTTCAGCAGTGTCTAGACACACTTTACGTGCTTAATGGTAACCGCAGAGCTTAGGGGAGAGTCATCTTGCTCATTAATGCCCAAAATAATTCCTCCTTGAGGCATTTGCTTCAAGGAAGTGATAGGCAGTGCCACCAAAACTTCCAAAATCAGGTTTGGCAGGACATGGCAGCATGATTTTGGCTTCTTGAAAACAAAATCTTGAATGCTGCTGATATGTACTGCCAAATGCCTCTAGCCCTGGGACAGGATGTTCACACACAATGCAATTCTCCCTTGAAACTCCATGGGTGCGTATTCACTGCTAACTAATTTTAGGCAATACTTCAATGTTTATGTTGATTTGACGGATAAAGCTTTCTGAGATGTTTTGTGTAGAGAATTCAAATGTAGTCACAAATGAGAAAAACGTTAATTGGATCAGACAGCTCTGTGTTAGATTTCAGGTGCCCCACAGCTGTGAGCCTTTTTTCTTTTCAACAGTGTTTTAGTCAAGAAGTGGAATTAATGCTGGGTTTATCTTAACATTTCTGATTTTTCTGGCTTAACATGGCTCCTTTCTTGCCCAGTTTGAGACTCCCACTGGGAAATAATTGAAGTCCCTCCTGGGAGGGTTTCTGCAGCAAAACTCTTTTCTTTTCAAGCTTCTTTTCTGTTTTGCCTCACTTAAAATTGATGAAGATATGGCTGGATGTGTTGACCGATTTTTTTTAAAAGGGCTATGGGTGACAAAGGTGGGCAGAATGGCTGATGTCCAGCGATACTTGGTGCAGGACTTCTTGGTAAAAAACAAGTATCACTCTCAGATTTTTTTAAGTGTTAGATTTCTAATTTTTTTTCAGTGTTAGGCAGATTGTCATGTCTCACGTTTCATGAAAACATTTCGTGACAAGGTATGCTGTGAAGGGTGTGCTGTGTGTGGAACAACTTGGAGGATGGAAAGATTAACTTGGCATTTGAGGATCTGGGCCTTTTCTTAACGCTCTCCTAATGGCTGTCACAGGAATTACCCTCACAGGCACTTTTCTCCCAGGATCTTCCCTCTGTAGGGAAATTTGTACTGCCTCTTCCAGATTTCAGTGAGAGAAAAGGCAGTGCTGACTCTCCTGACTTTAGCTCTACAAACAGAAGTTAAATCTCTGCCTGAAGTTCAAATCAGGAACTGTCCCTAAATTAAGAGGGATTTGTCAATCTCTCACAGGTTCTGTCTTTGAATGTGTTCTGCTGTCTATCGCAACAACGCGTGATCTTAGAAACCTCTGTGAAAATAATGGCATAACAAGGTGAAAAGGAGTGGAAATAAAAATTCACAGCTGGGCTGATAATTGCTGAGCGACGCCTTGTGTGTAAGCACTCAGCCAGTATCCACGGCCCTGTTTTGGCTGAACAGCCTTAACCCCACCTTGGAAAGGCTGCAGGGTTCCTGGAGGCCTACAGCAAACTCTCTCCCTTAATCCCATAGGAGTTCTTTTTTTGCCAAAAATTTCATTTTATGGATCATAAGGAAATAACAGCAAGGTAAAGCTGGGAAATGAAGAATAAAATGGAGGAAGATAAGAAAGCATGTGTGCTGTATCTTCATGCTAGGCCTTGCTTTCCAGAGGAGCCACCGTGTCCCCCAGCTGTTAGGGGACCCAGTGCTCCTGTCTGGCTTTCTGCCACAGAACAGGCAGGGCAGAGATAACATTTCAAGGACATTTAAAAAAAAAACCCTATAACTACTTAGAAAGCCTGGTCATTCTTGCACATCTCAAACGATCCCAGCCCCTTGGAGCAGGCTTGGATACAGAGCAGATCCCAAATGGCTTCCCCCAGGGATCATGGCTCCTGCCGCTGTGTACATATCCTGACCGTGCTCCTCGGGTACTGCCGGGCGATTGCTACATATCAATCAGTACAAGTAAATCTATTACTGCGGCCATTATGACGGCCATAAAGTGGCTATAGAGAGAAAGTAACACCACATCACTGGGGTCTTGCCTTTGAACATGTTCTCAAAGATATAATTAAAAACACCAAGTGCTTATTTCAAAGCCAAAGTTCGTAAGTGATGGGTCTGGCATCATGCCTATTGCAGGAAGGCTAATTACACCATAAATTAAACCTTTTTTTTTTCTAACCAAACATTATGACCTTTAATAAAATTGTTTTTACAACCAGCTGTCAATAAATCATCCAGGAAAGCCAGTGAGAAATGTTCTGTGAGCACTCCACTTCTGTGAATTTCATTAGCTGCAGTTTATTTGATTTTGTGAGCTATGATGGTTTTTAAATCTCAAATTAAAAGCCCCGAACTATAAAAACTAATTCAAGAACATTAGCATCTCGGTCTCTGAAAATGAGCCTCTCTAATTGCAGAAATTAGTCAAGATTGTATAACGATCAGGAGGTCATTAAAAAAAAGAATAGTGCGTAGGCAGTGCTTGATTTGGCTACAGCAGCTCCAGAAAAGCTTTTTTTGAACGTATCCTTAACAACAAAAAATATCTCCAGGTAGGCTGGTTTGAAAGCACTGTGAAGCCTTTTAACCTAGTGGTTTGATTTCTTAGACATCAGTTTTTGGACCTTATTTATTCTCTTACGCGCATCAAGCCTTTTGAGTTTGGACACGTGCAAGAAGTTACGATGCATATTGTACCATTGTGTGTGTAGCAGTGAAGTATGAGGTAACATCGATAGTCTTTACTTCAGGAGCTCTTTTTGTTTTGCATTCTTAAGGCTCCTGTACTACTTCATGATAATTGCAAATATTTGTAGGAAATATACTATACTGCTTGATTTGTGACTTTAAGATGGACATATTTTAAAGCTAGGCATTTTTATTAGATTTGTACCAGAAAATGAAGCTGTTAACATTCTACTCCTCTGCCTCATAAAGCTTGTCTAAGTAGAAGAATGGGTTTATTTTATGCTTTAGAAACATTTAGAAAAACTTTAAGTTTAAATCTGATAAAACAAGATAGCAATCCTTATTCTCTGCTCTTTTTTGGAATGACAGGTTTTGTCACATTTCTGTTTACTTCTTCATATTTTTTGGCATGGTCATTTCAAAGTCTTCTTAACCGTCACTGTTCAACTGACTTCCCATAGCTCATTTGTGTGGAATACGTATCATAAAAGTCGGATATACCCTGCTGAGCCACACATAGCTTCCATGAGTCCTTGTTTATACAGTTGCTGACATCTCACACAGACGTCTCTATTCTGCCCTGTGGTTTATATTCAGAAGGTTCCCCAGGAGTTCATCTATAAAGTGTGTCCACTTCCTTTATCTTTTTTGTGTTTTTTGTTTCAGGGACCCTAAAATGAATATTTAATTGTAAGGTGAAGATGAAGATGAGACTTTCTAGCACCTACTTTTTACTAGTGAATTTTAAAAATGACCTGTTTTCCTGTACTCTCCCTCTTTTGTTCTTCCAGACTTCTTTCCTGTCCCCTGTGTCTTGTCTCAAGTACTTGTACATTGCCTGAACCAAAGGCCTTTTGGCATAAAATATGAAAAAAACATAAAAAAGTTTTGAATCTTTATTCACCATTGCAGGTTCCCTGGGAAACCTGTTGGTGTGCATGGGAGGCTTTGAGATACCCACTCCCCTCCTTCCATGAGCTCTCCTGAGTCTCACTCTGAGACATCAATTTCCCTGCATGTTTTCCTTCTCTGGGTCCCACAAATTGGGCCACTCACGTATTTCTCACCATGCTTTTGATGACAGTTGCACACATGCATGCGCACTGTCAAAAATAGACATTCACATTGTGCCCTAACTTGTGGTCCCATGTGTACCAGTGCCTAAATGCAGACATACACATGCACACGCTTGTCTTTGTTGTGGTGATTGAAGAGTCCATTTTCATTATATGGCTTGATTTTACAAAGTAGGTTACTTCCGAAACAAACAACCTTATGTTTACATTCCTCGCATTTGATCTTTAGTTGGAGATTCTTATCATAGGTATTCTGATGATCTTTAATGTTTTCAGACTGAATTTCAATTAATCCAGTGTTTTTTTCCCCCTAGGCATTTGCTTGCATGACACGTAACTGTCAATTAAATGCCTTGGAAAACCAGTTTGAAAAACAGGACTCCTGCCCCCCAAAATCAAATACTGAAACATAAACTCACTTATTGTGAGAAAAATAAATCAATTATAAATTAATGCTAAAAGCAAGATGTAGGCTACTGACGGGGGCACGAGAAATCAGAATGTATAAATATCAGTTACTTGAACTCCATGAAATATACACACACGCGTGCCTGCATGTTCACACGCGCATAATGTTAAACTTGATCTGGACTTTTTCCTTCTGGCTTCATTAATCAACTAGCCAGTTAATCTGAAATATTTCACTTCAGCTTCACAGATCTGTTTTATGTATATACATTTTTCAGCTTTTATTTTGTTTGAGATTTTTTAATATTACTTGGCTTGCCCTTCCATTATTCTTGAATGTTTGAGGTTGGGGGAAAATAAAAAGTAAATTACAGACCCCCATGGGCTGGTGTAACACAAGAAGGCAGATGTTTTTCCCTTTTCTCAGGTCACACGTTGTTTTTAAACTGGATGCATTAAGTTCAATAAAATGCTTTAAACAAAATACAAGTTTCATGTAATAGTAGGCGTCTCTTTCTGCAACCATGTTTATCGTATGTGGAAGCCATAGGCACTTCAGATTAATGACTCCTATTTAGTTCCTATTAAGTACTACTTTGAATAGGTATAACTTCATCCATATGGAATATGCATCATAACTGTCAGAATTGCCTTATATAGGGTATAGTTTTCACAAGTTTTCTACCTAGCGGTCTATTAATCTATCTTAGGTTTTATTCATTCATTCATTTAAATAATGAACAATTGACTATTCCAAAGGTACCAAATAAAAAGTATTTTTCAGAAAATATTTTATCCCATATTGATTTAACAGTTAATCCTATAAAGTGAGTACTCTCTGGACACATTTTCACCATGCATGAAAATGGAAACTCTGGCAACTGAGAGAAGAGTGTCAGCGTGTATGACTCTTGCTGTGTGATATGACTTGCTTGTTAGGATTTTGTATCAAATTACTGCGCTTTTTTTCCCTTTTTTTTTTTTCTTTTTTTCTTAACAGCTTTAGCATTAGCGGAACTACTCCTTTCATTATAATTGGGCTTTTCTTATAATTTGGTTTTGTCTTGCAGCAAGACTCGGGAAGTTCCTAGAAGAGACAGTATAAATTATAATTATATCAATAGAAGGCAACATCTGAAGGAGACAAAATGCAAGGACTTGCATTTTCTGTCCAAATTGGCATCAGAGTTTTCAAGTTTGGATTTAAGGTTTTAGGTCAGGCCTGGTACTAGGAGAGCTTGAAACTCAGCACTTATTACTGATTACGTGATTGCCGATAGCCCCAGGCTCATCACAATTGTCCAATTTTAAAGAAGTTTCCATGAGACTTTTCTGAACTGATGTCCTTTTATTGCATTTTTACCTGGGCAGGACATAGAAGACGAGTATTACTTTTGTGGGTAAACTTTTTAGTTGCTGAGTGCATACCTGTTACTTTATACATGCTCCATTATTTGCCTTCCATTCTAAAGTGAAAGTAAGAGTTTTCTAGACTGCTAAAGAGTCCCTGGATTGTGGGAGTGCTCAGGGAAAGCCAAGATACCAAACACCTGTTTTTCACTAAACTTGAGGATGTTGGGTAGGTCAAGAGGGGAGCTGTGGGTTAGCTCATTCCACTGTAAAGCAATGAAAGCCATAAAATATTATGAGCAAAAAGCCACCTGTTCTTGAATTAGTGCTCGCCGTCTACCTTTGTGGTTTAAATTGAAAGTTCAGTATCTAGGCAGCCTGTTTTCCTTTTGCCCTGACTTAACCACAGTGTGTCAATTTGTACGGTGCCTTCACAATCAGCTCCATCTCAAAGCTCTCTGCAAAACATAAAAGCAGGTGCACACACACATCCCTTCCTCTCCCAGGCAGAGCGCCAGAGCGCACTAACAGTAAAGCTACTTTTCTGTAAACGAAGCATAAAAATCAGGCGAGTGTCAGAAACTAAATTTGATACCAAAGTACTAGAGAAGATTTTCAGAAAGATACATCCATCATGATGGATGGCTGAGTCAGCACTCCTTGATTTATTTCAGGTGGTGTATTCTACAAATGCAAATGCTTTCCAAGTACCAGCTCTGCTCTGGCAGCTTCATAGTCTGTCTTTGCTGGACAGAAAAGCTGATGGCCTCAGTCTATACTGCTGTGTGTCAGTGTGGTAAAGCACGAGCTGTTGTACAATTTGGTTGGTTTTGAGGGGATATTTGGTGTTTGGGGATTGGTTGGGTGTTTTGTTTGTTTGTTTGTTTTTGCCTGGCACCACATTAGTTTGTTTAGCTTCAAAATGTAAGTGTGGAAGAAAAGGAACTGACCTTATGGAAGAGCCACGAACCTGATGAGAGGTACTCTGTAGTCTGAAGGGGCAGGGCCTCGTCATCCCATTACTACATTGACCAAAAGAAAACTGTCTGAAGGCAAGAAAAGCGGATAGAGAAAGTTTTATCGTGACATGCCTGAGGAGTTGGAAGCCCAAACAGATTTTACTCTGTCCTACTCTAAAGTTAACGTCAGTGTGGCTGACTCTTGGGGACTAAATGCCATACAGGTCTCTTTTTCTTTTTTTTTTTTCAGGTTTTAGTGTATATGCTTTTATTCTTGATCTTCCAAAAAATGCTTGCTGTTACTGAACTCAATGATGCCTCTGTGCCTGTTTTTGCTTGTGGCAAAGGCTTTTTAATGTGTTGTATTTGCTCAGTTAGCATCCAGTTCAGTGGGCTCTGAAGTATGAGGCTGCTGTGGTATGTTACGCTCTCAGGAGCAAGTCTGTTTTTTCATTAAGTCCTTGGCTTTTAATATATTTGGGGCAACAGTTATTTTGGGCACTTACCTATGATAACTAGGTGAGAGCTTATGCTCATCCTCCCCTTCCCACGTTGTCAGTGAACAGAGAGAGCGAGCATGAGAGCACGCTTGGGGCAGTGATTCAGATACCACATGGGCTGAGGCATCGCGTCTGGGGATGCATCTCCTCTCCACAGACAGCTTGTACAGCAACTGTGCAGCAAAGCTTGGGCTAGAGTCCCTTTTAATGCTCTTTTGTGAAAAACACGTGAATGTAAGGCTCTCCAGCCTCCTCTTGGTGGCCATGGGAGGGTTGGTAGTTTATGCTAGGTCACATCCGTACACCTCTGCCACTATATCTAATGAAGCCCTAACATTAAGAGTGCAGCTTTTGTGAGCACTCTACATAGGCAGCTCTCGTGAGCACTCTACATAGGCAGCTCTCTGCCATTTCCACCACAGATGGCACAGTCTAAAACCATGGCCTTGCTACCAGATGAGCGCATTGGAAATGCAGGTCTGTGAAGGATGCAGGCTTCTGCAGTGGTCCATGTGCACTCCATCAGAGGTTGTTGTGAACAGGCTGGTTGTGCAGCTCCACAATGAAATTTGCACCTACTATATCAAGTTCTTGTCACTCATCTTCTGGTGGACATGAGAGAGGAGCTTTATCTTTAGCAAGAAAAAAAAAAAATATTTTTTTTTTTTGCAATGTGGTATGTTGCCTTAAGGAGTATCCATATGCAGTTCAGGCTTGTTGAAAGTCATCTTCACTGCTAAAATATATTTGCCAAGCAGTACAAAATGCCCAGGAGAACTTCAGCTTGCCTGTGTTTCAATGGTTTGATGTTTTCACATTTCTCTGTGTTTTCATTTGTTTAAAAAAAAGTATTGTCTAAAGCAAAATATTCCTTCAGATGATGTTATAAATTTTAGTCTTGCGTTGATTCTTCTTATTTCATTATTTCTGGCTCATTTAAACTCCAGGATCAAGTAAGACAATAATCAGTTTACTTTTGCAAGCAAAGGAAACAAAAAGAAATAGCTAGGAATGTTAGAAAAAATTCAAAGGAGTTGTCTCGGTCTCTGTAAGAACTACACACAGATTAACTGATGGGTTATAATGCCAGTATTTCAAAGTTAGCTTATATGACTTTTATTAGAAAAACCTTAGAAAACCATTAAAAATTTAAAAAAAAAAAAATCACAAAAAGATTAATGAAGTGGCTATTTGATTTAGCCTTTGTACAGGCTATTTACCTAAAGCGAAACCTCATATTCTGCTCTGCATACTCCAAATCCACTTCCTCAGTTTCTGAGCTTGTGCTGTCAACCATTTCCAAAGCTCTGTGGTAGCACCATTAATAATCCTTTTGATATTCTTTTCTCTAATAAACTCATCATGAACTCATTTGGTATTAGCATGGATGTCATAAGTATTTCTATGGTATTCCATCACTTAATAGAAACACCCAGTTGTGGATCTGACTAAAACTAAAGCAATAACATTGCTGTGGATGAAAACTTGAAGGAATCCCATCTCATGTTATGAATATGAGTGCTGCTGCATGCTCTGATGTGAAGTTTGACTGCATTGTGGCAAGTGGGACCATGAGGGAGATAAGAGACCGATTCCTGTCTACACCAAGCTTGGCGGGTGCTCCTGGTAGCATCCAGGGCCATAGTGGGGCTCCAGGCATTACACTCAGGGTGCAAACCCTCCCCCATACAAAGGCAAGGTCAGTGTAGCTGGTTCTGTGATTTATTTTTTTTACCCCAGCGAAAAGTACTGGGCAGTGGCGACCTGGGTACTGACACTGGACAGGCACTGATGGCTTTTGGTCGCTCAGGTCAGTGGTGGCAGAGGCATCTGCCCTCCGGCATGGCAGCTGCTGGCCATGGAGCTGAGCTGTTGCTGTTGGGTCTTTCGTTTGTCTTAAAGCTTCTTCTCTCAGAGCTGAGATGGTGTATGAGAATCGTGGCTCTGATGCCGCTAGTACTTGGGCTTTTGCCATGAGCAGGCCTGGAAGTAGAAAGAGGAGCAAGAAGGTCCTCCTCAGGTGGCTTTTCAACCAGGGTAAATTGTTGTTGCACTGTGGCAGTACAAGGATAATTCCACAAAGGAAGGGTTTGCCTGCTTTGGTTTTTAAGCAGGCCACCTCATTAATTTCAACTGGAATTCTGCTTAAATTTCATAGCACAGGGCAGTGCCAGGCATACAGCAGCCAGGCAAAGGAGGAGGATGAGCCACTCATGCTCTGCCCTTCCAGTCCCGTACTCTGAATTTACCTGCTCACAGCAGCATTTCTCCAGCTGTGGGGACAGGCAAGCTGATGGGCAAAGTAGGGCACCGCATGCAGTATCGTAGCATATTCGCTGCCTTTGGCAGGAGGAAAAAAGGCAGGCTCGGAAAACTTAATGAAGTCAACAGGACCAGGATTTCCCTATTTTAACTTTGAATTTGGTTTCGTACATGGGTCTGCTAGCTGTGATTACTGGTCCTTGCAGTGAAAATAAATCACTGCCATAGATGAGAAAAGGGAGATGAAACTATGGTGTTACTTTAGTCCAGCATCATCCGTAAAGGCAAATTAAAAACAAAAGTAGAATGACTCATTTAACGCGGCAAAACAAAACCCCTGCTCTTTAACATTGCTGAACAGACACGTCTCTCCATAGTCACATCAAAAACAAAGCCTATATTGAAATTGCTGAGGGGCAATTTAAACTTTGCTAGTGATTCATACAGTGCCTTTACATTGAAAGTCAGGGGTTTTTTATACATTTTGGTTTTGCTTTTTGGAGGATTAGTAATTTACGTTTAGACTGGGGAAGCAGAAGGCAGACTGGTTTATAAACTTCACATTACTGACCATTTTTTTCATACAGTGGGCTTTTATTTTGGCAGTAATTGCAAACGATCTTTGCACTGCAAAGGTATAAAATGTCAAATTGTCGACATCTAGTCAAAGCAAAGGAATATGTCAGCTTTTTAATGAGTCCAAATATTGGTCTGCGTGATTATTTTATTTATGTGATTGAGGTCAATTACATCCTTTTAGAACACAAACAATAGTAATCATTTAAATTTTTCTGTTAGCCTTTTAACTGTGGTTAAATGTTTTTTCCTAAACAGCTTCTTCTAATATCTTTAATTTGCAATATTTTTACTGGTGCCAATTGTTCTGCTAAAGTTTTGCAATGGATATAAACCACAGTGGTTTGTTCATTACACTAGATGCCTACAGATTTCTTTTTCTCTGTAGCTGTGCTGTATGACTTTTATGTGAAATTGATTCTATACAACTGTAACTAATAGGATTTTCCTGGAAACAATCAGAACATCTTGTACCAATGTTTACAATAAATATATAAGAAGAAATTGATAGCTATCTAACAGTTTCCAGGAAGATGTGAATTAATCCAAAGCCACCCTCCGAATGTTTTTCAAAGGGAAAGATTGGGTTTTATTTTATTTGTATTGAAACTTGTCATGTTATTTGAATTCCCTTGACATTTTTTCATACTTTAGAGACTTTTTTTTTTTTTTTACATTGTCCATCCTTCGAACATGCTGGTCTTACGTTGGTGCCTGGAAAATGTTAATTGAACAATTCTGAGTTTAACCCCTCCTTCAAGTACTTTGTAAAAATACAGCTGTTAATAACGTTTATTTGGCTTCAATTTAGATATGAAAAAAATCCATTTCAGGAGGTTACTGAAAAAAGGTTTTGACTTAATATGTGTTCCCCACATATTAAGAGCAATGGCATGTGCTGTAAAGAATAAAAACCACAACACACAGACATCAGTCCTCATGGGCTAATGGAAATCTAGACCTGATTAAAAACCCATTTCAGGACTTTTTTATTGCAGGGGTGGGTTTGATAGCTGTCAGTGTACAGGAAAATAGCACATCTGGAATCTTACTGTGTACTTGTGCTGGCTGGTATAACTCAACCTGTGTGTCAGATATTTTTTTTTAATAGCCAAGATTTATTTGGTTTCTATTAATTTTTTAAAAGTCTTTGGTAAGTATGCTTATTAAGTACTAAATTTTTACCCTCCACAAATTAAAAACTATATTTTAGTAGTGAGCAGCTTCCTTTTGAGAAAAGTAAGAAAGCCAGAAATATGCATTAGTAATGTGGAGAGTTAAGTTATTTGATTACAAACGTACCCCAGTGGGTTCTCAGGGATGACTATTTTGCAGTTTGTTTAATGAAAGTTGCATTTTTCTTGTGACTTTTCTATCTAGTTCTGGGAAGTCTAAAATGAGATATAAAACAAGTAGCAGACTGTGACTCACTATAATATCAAGAGTTTATTTTCCCATTAGGACAGTGTATATGCCTAGGAAATTGTAAATATAGTTTTAAAAACACTCAGACTTGCTTGTAAAATATGAAGCTTCCATAATGAGGAGGCTTTTTTCCTAAGATGTGTCTTGGAGAAAAATGAAGTCAGCTACAGATCGAGAACTCCAGTGTTGTTTTGGTTTCAGATCTAAACAAAAATTTAATGAAATATGTATATTTGTAATCATCCTTAAGTTAAAAGCAAGAACAGAGCAATAAAAGTTCTTAGACAGTCCCCCACATCCTTAGATTTATTGTCTAGTTAAATTTTTAATAGTGTAGTTTCAGAACTTTTCTATTTTAATTCCTCTAGAGATTTGTACAGCTGAAATATTTAATATATTTAATATATTTTCATAGATTCAAATCGTGGTCTAAAATCAACAATGACCTGGATGTTGCCTGTCTTGGATAGTCCTAAAAATCTCCAAAGATTGAACTATGCATATGAATTATTAATCTTTTGGCTGATTTACTCAATACTGTCATTTTAGTCCTCTCCTACTTGGCAAAACTACAATATTTTAAAGCTCTTTCAGGTTAGAGTTACCAGGTGAAACTGTAAGTCTTCAATGGGAAAAGAGCCAAAAGGGGATAAATTCTAATCGCATTCTATTATCTTCAAGATGGCAACGTTTTTGAAGCAAATTATATATTATTTATTCGATTTATATACAGTATAGATGGATACATATTTAAATGTCATTCCAGTGTTAAAATGACTAGTTATAAAAGCCATAACAAAGGACCTCTAGAACGTCACTACAAAGCGACCAGAAAAGTTCAGCCAACTCATTTGGCTGAGGTGGAGAGAAAAAGTACACCTTTCTGGGCTAGAGTCACCCACTGGAACAATCATTCAGCAAGCAGTCATAATCTTGACATAGCAGTGTGTCTGTCAACTTTATTTGGACCAAAATCAAATTAAATACCTGCACATGAGCTATTTGGGAATTTTGTGGGATACCATATTATTTGCCCCCAAATATACCAGTCTTTTCAATTTCTTACAGGCTTTAGAGCAGAGTGCAGTAGTGACTTCTCAGATAATTATTTATGTTTTACAAAATGTACCATGTGCATTTCCTTAGGAAGTAGTATGCCTGAGAAGTAAACTGTACTTGTCAAAATAAACGAGCAAAGCATATGTCATGAAACAAAAGCCTGGCCTTTGGGTTTCTTACTAAACAGGTATTTTCAGAAACAGGTTTTAGAATGCTGTGATTCATGGGTGGTCAGTGGGAGATATTCTGGGCATTATTTTTTTTTAAGAGGAATTGAACAATCCTGGCTCTCGCTGGACCCTAACCTGGGCTCTTGCCCTGGGTTCCTACCTTCTTTTGTTGATTAGTCTTAAGAGGTGTAAAGCTAGAAGCAGAAAATGTTGATAAGCAAAGTCTGCTTTTTCAGACAAGATCCGCCACATGTCCACGTTTTAGCCCTCTAATCAAACTGAACAAGGTATGAAGTTACTGACAGGATTATGGACCTGCAAGGACAGGAGTCTGCAGTTAGAAATTATTGGGAGGTACCATTTTTTTTTTTTCATCTCGTGTAGCATGGGACTTCTCTACTGGTTTCTGACAAATAACAATTTGTAGTAAAATTTTGCATTGTTTTGTTGCAGCGGGTCCACCCGGCGTCAGTGTTTCCATTTTTATTCTCAAAATAAGCTTTAACAGTAGGACGTGTGGTTGACAGGACTTTCTTGAGGCATGGATCCGTGTTAATGGGCCAACGATTGTGTTTTTGAGAGGTGCTGCCTGTCAAAGCACTGCTGGTCTAATGCTGCGTCTGTTGGACTGTTGTGCTTCTCTGGGCAAGGGCAGCCACTTCCAAACGAGCCGGTTTTGCTCCACAGACCACAGTGAGTAGCTGTCATCAACACAGCCCTGCTAGGCTTCTGTGGTGCAGGTCTGACAATACCTGGGCCCGATGAGTAGATGCTGGTGTGGAATGGGTGATCTGACCTTGGTAATCCAGTGGGAAATATGGAGTCACCCTGCTTTTGTGCAGCACCACGCTCCCAAATGTCGTGCACAGAGCCTCTGCTCTCAGCAGGAGGCTTTGGTAGAAACCTTATGCTGGGTGTGACCTGCACCACTGGTGTATGTCACTCAGTGGGCTGCTGGTCACTAATAGATCAGAACTGTGTTGTCCATGTTTGTGGTAGTTGTTATAATTCTGTGGTGAATGAGGTCAAGTCATTCCTTTTGGATGCTTGCAGAGCATCCCCATAGGACTGCAGCTCTTGTGTAGATTCCTGCATTTCAAGAGAGAGGACAGATCCTAATGATGACCTCTTAGACATTTCAGCCAGCCATTCTCACATCAGGCTTATAGACCTGAATTCAACCAAAGCTTATTTTTTTAGAAAGACATTTGGTTTTGCTATTAAGTCTTCAAGTGACAGGGAATATATTATGTCCTCAAGTAGACTATTTTAGTGCTAATTTACCTCCCTAGTAAAAATGCACATTATTTTTAGCCTGATTTTTGTCTGCTCTAACCATTGGACTTTCATATCCCTGTCTACAATTTTAAAGTAGACTTGATGATTTATAAGATGAGAAATATTTTTGGCATGGATGAGAGTATAAACTGTGATCAAGTCAAGCATTCAAATTACCTTGGATAAGTTCGAATCTCTACAGTCATTCAGGAAAAGACAGGTTTTCCAGCCACAGACCCATCCCTCTAACCGTTTTCTGAACTGTTCCCAGTTTCTAATATCCCTTTTAAGTAAAAGTCTGCAAGAGAGCTTAAGTTCAGAGGTGCAGCAGACCTTGTCCTGTGGTCTTTTAGTACCCATTATAATTTAGCCTGTGATCCTAAGATGCCCCAGAGTACAAAATTTTCCTTTCAAAAAACTGCGAGCTTTATAAACCTTACAGAGCTCTCTTTCAGGACGGTAATTCTCATCATTACAGCTGTCACACCATATTTACTGCTGTCACTGTTTTCTGTTAAAATGATGAAGCAAAGCAATGTCTGCAATTGTTAACGTCATCCTGGGTACAAAACATCTCATGTTTCATTGCAGACCCTAAAATAGAGAGAAGTAAACTGGGGAGGAAAGCTTTGGCAACCCTGAAAACCAAGAACAGAAATTTGCTGCCTAGTGACAGTAAAATGAGAGAGGACATAAGGATGACAAAAGGGAGTCTATGTGTGGGACACTTCAGGACACAGCTATGGAAAGCTCTTGTGTGGGGTGGGATTTTCCTGTGTCCCCACGTGGAAAGTCTGGGTGCAAAGGTCAGAACTGCAGGGCCTGCTTGGCAAAATACAATTGAAAGAATCATAGAATTGCCTAGGTTGGGAGACCTTTCAGATCATCTAGTCCAACCATCAACCTAACTCTGACAAAAACCATCACTAAACTATATGTCTAAGCACCACAACTACCTGTCTTTTAAATACCTCCAGTGATGGTGCCACTTCCCTGGGCGGCCTGTTCCAATGCTTAATAACCCTTTCAGTGTAAAATTTTTTCCCAATATCCAGTCTAAACCTCCCCTGGTGCAACTTGAGGCTGTTTCCTCTTGTCCTATTGCCTGTTACTTGGGAGAAGAGATCGACCCCCACCTCGCTACAGCCTCCTTTAAGGTAGTTGTAGAGAGTGATAAGGTCTCCCCTCAGCCTCCTTTTCTCCAGGCTAAATAATCCCAGCTCCCTCAGTCACTCATAAGACTTGTTTTCCAGACCCCTCACCACCTTCGTTGCCCTTCTCTGGACCTGCTCCAGCACCTCAATGTCTTTTTTGTGGTGAGGGCACCAAAACTGGACACGGTATTTGAGGTGGGGCCTCACCAGTGCTGAGTACAGGGGGACGATCGCTTCCCTAGTGCTACTCACCACACTGTTCCTGATACAGGCCAGGATGCTGTTGGCCGCCTTGGCTACCTGGGCACATGGCTGGCTCATATTCAGCCGGCAGTTCAACCCCTTCTTGGATGAACCAGGGTTTCTGCTCCCAAAAATGGTATAGGAAGTCCCACAACAGCCGTGTCTGTCATCCTAGTAGCTCTGACAGAACCTAGTAGACATAAGGCATTGGCTTGTTGGTGTCAGCTCTGATTATGTTTGAAAGATTATTTTTTTTTTTTTAGCATTCATACTAGCTCCTACTATTGTACATTTTTTTAAAATGTGTATTCTGTAGAAACTTCACATTTGTTCTTCATGGGGAAAGAGTTTGTTGCTACTAAGGTGAATCTTCTATTATATACCAAAAAAAATAAGAGATGCCCCATCTAAACTAAACCCAGTTTAGCTGTTATGCTGGTGGGAATGGCCTGTGCTTGTAAGCAAATGCAGAGACTTCTTGCCAGAAGGGGGTAATTATACAAATGCCTCTAATAAGCTGTAGAATTTGTTTCATTGAGTAGAGATTTGAAAGCTGAAACAAATGATAGACTTCCAGAAAATATCGGTTTGTGACATTCAAAGCTGGAAAATATTATCTCTAGTTTATAAACTGGGAAACGAAGTGCGGAGATGATTATGTGATTTGCCAAAGATTTCAGAGACAGTGTGGAAGAGAACTTAAGTGTGACAACGCTTCCAAGGAGAAAGGATACCTCTAATGTATATAGAGTTAGCTTAGCTCCTTATTGCCTAGCAGAGTCCTACACTTCTCCCCTTTGTGGCTGTGAAAAAACACCTAATCAAGATGGTAGCGTTTTTTGTGTATTCACTTTTCATAGGTGCAAATGAAAGCACCATATGGAAAACAAAATTTAGCTGATGGTGGATATTTTAATAGCTATATCAATATGAAGCATTCTTTTTCTTTACTCTGTTCATATTCAACAAGGACACAGATCTACTACTACTTCCCTCAACAGAAAGGGTCACTGAAATAGTTCAAATGATGGTGCTTTTCTAAGCAACCTAAGAGAATTAACTGCACTAAAATGCTTCCTGACTTGTGTTACCACAAAAATTGTAAAAACAGTTTTACAAGCTGTTGTGCTTTAGTGCAAAGCAAACACATTAAAAACATTTAATGAGCATTGCTTCTTGCATCTTCCTGTTAATTTATATAATTTAGTCCTATAAAAGAATCAAGAGCTGTTTGTTTGGAGCAGCTTAAGCTGTTTATTAATAGTTGTTGGTCATGCTGTAGTTGTAATGTGAGCCTAGATAGGAACTCACAGTTGTAACAGTTCTATGATACCAAGAGAAGTTAACTTTGCATTTGCTTAAATGTGTAGGACGCAGGTATGACGCAGTAGAATGCAGCTAGATTTTTTTCCTACCAGGAATTTGATATTCTGGTGCAGTGCATCCTCAGATTCTGAGCCTAAGGGACCTCACACCTCCACCATGCCTTTCAAAGTTGGTGTGGAAGCCCCCACGTGGGCTACGGAGGGGTGCCTGCGGTCCTGCAAAAGAGGCAGCACCACATGTTGGGAAGCACAGTGTCAACGCCAGAAGGTTCAAAGGCCCACTTAAGAAAACGACCCACAACTGTAAGGGGATGGCACAGACGACCTCGGAGATCATCTCCTTTTTTGTTTCCAGGGCTGGCTGGCTCAGGGCAGCGCTGGTTCCAATTAAAGCTCAAGCACAGCTGCAAAATTCCAATGGCACCCACATCTTAGGCTCAGCTTTACTGCCTGCCTTCCTGTATCACCGGGCTGATACGCAGTATATGCAACTGATTTGGCAGATATCTAGATTCAAGAATAACTTGGCATCATCTGTACATATTGTTGGCAATTTTTCAAACCTTTCCATTCGTGTGGATCTCAAAGCCGGTCTCGCTTCATTTGTAAATGCAGTTACTTGCCTAAGTCATGCGTGATGCCCTGTAATATAGTTATTTCTCCAGTAAGCTCAGACCTGTTGGACAACTTTGTGCTGGAACTAATTATGCTTCCTGACATCCACTGAGGAGTGACTCATAATTTGCATATGCTTGCCTTGTATCATAATTCCTGAACTGCCAATTGAACTCATTCTGTATAATCACATTGTATAGTAATGTGTTTTTTCATAAATCATGTAAATTGTACGTTTTATCATCTATAGTTTCTTTGTGTCAGAATCTTTGACTGTGTTGGTTTTTTATATCTCAGATATAAACGAAAGCTAAAGGCTCAATAAGTAAGGTTTTATGACTAATGCTGAAAGTTTTCTACTATGTCGGTTTAAAAATACACTAAAAGGAACAATGTTATTTTATGTTTTGAAATTTTGCTCTAGTGGAGGAGAAAAATTATGAAACAGGAGAGAAAGAAAATGGTTGGTGGTGAGAGAAATGTGAAGATGAGAGATGTGAAAGAGACTGAGGCAGCACTTTCTTTTCTCTCAGCCCCCTGCACAGGGCTCACACCCAGTTCTACACACTACAGGGAGTTACTTTTGGTATGTTAGTGGGGGAAAAAAAAACAACAAAGTGGTGCATAAATTTTAGGCTGGCTTTTAGGCTGGTGTGGTGCCAGTTTCACCACTGTTCTTCTCCCTTCTTTACTGTGCTCGGCATCACAGATGTCAGCTAGAATTTATTTTGATAATTCTGCTTTCTTCTGTTATGAATGACCAGGCTGGGCTCAGTTCCGACTGGAATATTAGGTAGCAGCTGGATATGTGAAACTAAGTTTAATCATGGCACAGTGCTTTCTGGTAGCTTAGATGTACTAGGAAAAGAATGTTGTCCCTCAAGTGAGGTTAAATAGGTCTGCAGGTGATACTGCTGGAGCAGTAACACACCCTCTAATTCACTGAGTGTAGCTTGTGATAGGAATGTGATGTGCCAGCTGGATAGGATCCTGCTAGGAATGACTATAAACCTTTTTATTAAACATGATTCTGCTTGTCTGTACTTCCCTCTCCCCTCCACTAGTTCTCTGAATTGCAATTTCTATCCTCTTTTTTATATGGCAGGAAAAATAGCCCAGATGAAAGCTTTCATTCTTTGCCTTATGAATCTCTTTCCTCAGACCCCCTAAAGGGAAATTGTTCCTGGAAAGTTTGGACAGTTCCTTTATTTTCCTTAATACTCGCAAACACTAAACCACTGCCTCGGAAGAGATATTTGTATTTGCCATTTGCTGCTCGGTGATTTTTTTCTTTTATGAGTTTTCCCTGTCTCTTTCCCGTCTTCCAGGGCACAGCTTGTGGAAATATGTCACATTTCTGTGGTGCAGCAGAGTGGGAGGCAGCAAATCTGGATCTTATTACCAGTTTGGCCATAGTCTTCCTGTGTGAACACTGGTAAGTTATTTATTTCTGCACTGATAATACAGCGATGTTAATCACTTACTTCATGGGGCAAGGGTGGCTGATTTGTAACACGCTTGAAGAGTTTAAGCAGTTCAGATGGGACTCCCAAAGCCAGGTCTCTGTCGTGTGTTTGGCTAGCATGGAGACTTCTGGGCAACCTGAAGCTCCTCTGTGGGACAGAGTAAGTGGCTACAGCTGGTAATGCTGATAGCCCCCAGATGCCCTGGGATTCATCTGCAAGGCAGCCCAGACCTGCTCTTCAACAGGTCCTCATGTGAGTCATCCCCACATCCCACCCTGTTGAGATTTTTGGTGCAAAACGTGTAGGATTAGCAGGGTTGGCTATTTTTGTTATGCGAAAATAAAAGGAAAGGAAAACAGGCTGAGGTCTGGTGAGAGGAATATCAGGGCCACAGCAAAAAGGGCTGGGAAAGAGGAGGTGGTCCCCGCCCTGCCAGATGCAGGTTTATTCCTTCATGTCCGTTTAAGCCATGCATTAAAAAGTGCCAGTGATGGACCAAGCTGGTACCAAAATATTAGGGTTGATTCATATTATAATGTACCTTTCAGCCATCTTCTTGTTCCTCAAGATAAACAAACTGCATGGGTTAAGGAGTGCATTCCTCCCCACGAGTGTCAAAAATCTCTGGCTCTCTCTGTTTGCTCAGTTCCCCTGATCCTATAAATTACACAAGCTGTGTTCGTCTTGGATTTACACCGCCTTATTTCCCCACTCATTGCATGGCTTGGCAATGGCAGAAGAGACATATTTTTCCTCTCCTTCCTTCTTTTTGTCTTTTTGTTGAGCATTTTATTTAACTGGGACTGTAAAATGAAAGCATTGTCAGTCTGGTACAACACTTCATGCTTTATTTGACAGTGGGCACCACTTATACCATAGTCTAAAGGTAGTTTAAAAGACATGCTAACCCACTCCTTCAAGTACAATTCAATAAGAAAATGGCCACACTTGGCACTGACAGGGGTTAAGAACAGAACTGGCAAAACTTCACATTCTTGCCCTAGAAACCTCTTGGTCCACCAAGAGAGTGAGCAACCTCCAGGCTCACAGACAACAGCTGAGCTTTGGGTTTGGATTCGCATGCCGTGCAAAGACGATGACACAGCCTAGGAAAAAGGAAGAAGAGGGAAAGCTCCCTCTTGATAATTAAGCTATTCCCCAGTCCTTTCTGGTTTAGATCCCCATCCAGCAAAGGCTCCTGGATGGACTTTATATACTTAAATAGTTCCACTGAGGCAGGTGTGATTTTGGGGTGCTGCCCAATTAATCTTATTTAAAATCACGTCTGAAGATTCAATTACTTCCAGGACTGTGTCTTTGCTGACAATCTATGGATCATTTAGAAAAAAAATGCATCTTCTCATAGCAATCAAGATACTAGGAGGAAGCCATAATACGGAAAATGGACCTGGTTTTCCCCAAATTGTCTAAAATTAAAGATTGAAAGTCCGATTTTTACAGTTTCCCACTGCTAAGCCTTCCTTCATGAGAAAAAAATTCGCAGACTACATTTGACCAACTTCTGAACAAACAAAATTGGAGCAACCTGTTTTGCTAAGCTATATTAATAAACGCTTGCTGAGAATCTTTAATTTCTTAAATTCTCCACGCTCCTTGCTGAATACGTGGAAAAGAAAAATTGTACAAGTGTTATTTTGGTTTAAATGCAGCCTTATCCATTTTGTGGCCTTAGTCATGAATTCTAATCTCTCACACTTGGAGGTGTTTCCCTTAATGCTAAACTACACTGAAGATTACAGTTTTTTTGAAGGTGCAGGGATATATGAACAAGTTCAAAGGCCTTAAAATTGTATTAGTTGGTAGGGTGTAGCTGGTTTACCAGAGTTACCAAAACAATACTTAACTTCTATACAAGCACAACATGCAATTAAATACATTCATCTTGATCTTCAGAGTGAAATTGAATCAGCTTCCAGAATTTAGCTACGCTTGATATCTGCACGTAACACGAGATGGTCTGAAAAAAGCTTCCCAGGGCTTTTTTGTCTTCTCTTCCTTGATATACCAGGACCTGCAAATCGAAGGGAGCAATATAATGTGAATACGGAGGTAAGTGATGCCAGTTTAATGGAAAAATCATGGCAATGAAGGTGTTTTCGTTCTGCTGAAAATCACCTTAACTCCTCATGCAAGACTTCTGCTTTTGTGACTAGCTTTGTAGGGTTTCATAGTTGGAAACATGATATTGTCTGTGGCCTTCATGGACGAGAGACCCAGTACGACATGCTCACATTCTATCGATTTTCCAGATCCAAGAATGCTAATATTTTTCACATGCAATCACACTGGTGTTTACATTATTTGGGGAGCTGAAGTCTGTTTTGATGCTTTATGAAGTCTGACATTGCTTGAATAAACAAATTCTTAATAATTGATTAAAAAGCATAGTTGTACCACTTAATCTGTCTGTGCGGAGAGAGGCATTTTTCCTCTGGGACAGGAATAACCCAGCATTTAGTTAATCAAGTTTTAAAAGCTGTGAATTTAAGCTCTTTGGGATATATACATTACCAATTGCAGGAAGTTGGGAAATAAAAGGAACTTTTCAAATAAAAAGATGTCAATTTAATAGCAAAGGAGCTGGAAACAGATGTTTCACGCAAAGCATAAGAGTTGTGTCATTCCTTTAGGTTTTCAAAGTCACTTCTTGTCAGATGCATTGGTTAAGAGAGAAAATTAATGAGCTGTGTTAAGTTTTATTACACAATCTTCTGATGTGGGAAAGCTTCCCTCCAGGAACAGCTCTGTGCATGGCTTAACTGATTTAGGCATGCCTGCTGCAGTATTCTCCAGAATGTGTTGGAGATCAAAGTAGGGGGAGTTGTTCAGGTTTTATGGCAAGGTAATTAAAAAAATATGGGGATTATTACATATAAATCATACTTGCATAAATTTGCTGGCAAAATAAAATCAAATAAACACGTTTAAAAAATGAGATCAGGAAAACATTCAGCCACATTTTTTACCATTACAGATGCAAAGCTATACCCTGAAGTCTACACAGTTGACCTCTTTCTTCCACTGCAGAGAATTTGGCCCGGTTCCATTTTAGCGGTGTTTTCATTTACATAAAAGAAAAAGAAAAAAGAAGAAGAAAAAAGGCATACTGAGCTCTCCTATCTTGTGACAATGTGAAGATGGGCCCTTTGCACCAGGTACAGGAGACGGAGAAGGGGTCCCAGGGAGGGCGGTGGCAAGACTTCCCTTGGTTTCTGAGGCGATTTCATCTGTAAATTTATTCTCCTAGAAGTAGACTCGTGTGCCTGCCTGAGCATTTATCTTTTCAATGCAAATGTTAACATTATACAAAACAAGACACAAGAGCAGACCTTGTTCCTGCTATTGTTCCGCTGCAGACTGTAAGCAAAGAGCAGGTTTGGACCAACAGCTTCTGGAAAAGGGGGTAAAAAAAAAAAAAATCCCTAAAAAAACTGCAAAGACTTTCTGTTCTCAGCTACATAGAACTTCTGAGGGGAGTGCATATGAGCTGAGGAAAGACCGTAGCTCATCCTTTCTGGCCACATATGGGAGAAATGGATGCATGTGCTATGCTCCAAACAAGGGCTCAGAAATCGCAGTCTAGAAAGAGGGAGAGATGATCCAGTTGTAAATGTTGGAGTCCTGATCGCAAAATGCGGAAAACGTTTCTCTCTGGGTGGGAGAGAAATGAAGAGTATTGTGAAACTTCTGTTTAATCAGAGGAGAGCTTCCACATTTCTGTCACATAAATATGCAGAAAGGATAAGCTTATAGCTTCAGCTGTCCTGAATGCAGCGATACCATATGATGACAGAACACACATGCACATGCCTGTCTAAACATATACACAGTTGTAGCCAAAACGTATAACACTGTCAGGACTGAGCTTTCTCACTCTAAGGATGTGCATATGCCCTCTTTGGTCTAATTGGGTTTATGACTACATGTGCATGTATATGCAAGAGATATAAAATACAAGTACAGTAGCTTTTGATGTGAAATAACATTTATTTTCTTGTACCAACTACAGGTCCCCGAGAGAGTACATGTAAAGTTCACACTGGAAGCTGCACAACTGAAGGACTAGCAACAGAATAAGCAAGCAAGCAGAACTTGGCTGTCATTTTAACAGTCTTCTCTGCTGCAGTCCTAACGTGCATGGAGGAGGGGCTATTGACTGGCAACTCCATGCAGATGAAACAGTACAATTGTGACAATTAAAACCTATGTGAAGTATCAGGTGAAAATTCCCCTGTGCTTTGGTCTTCTGGGTGATGAAATAATTTCCTGAAGGAACTGAAGAAATCCCCCTCTGATGTCAGATTTTTTAAGGGTACTTGACTGTGAAATATAGAATCACAGGATAGTTTGGGTTGGAAGGGACCTTTAAACGCCACCTAGTCCAACTCCCCTGCAATAAGCAGAGAACATCTTCAACTAGATTAGGTTGCTCAGAGCGCTGGCCAACCTGACCTTGAATGTTTCTGGGGATGGGGCATCTACCACCTCTCTGGGCAACCTGTTCCACCGTTATTGTCCATCTTAGACTTGTCTCAGTGTTCGATATGGCAGGTCTCTTCCACTTCTAACCTTTTTCAGAGAATCAATAGACGCTGTGTCTAATAATGATAATGAATATATATTAAAGATATATTATCTGAGTCTGGAAGTTGAAGGCTGGATCTGAAAGTATTGCAAAAGTTAGTTGTATTTGCATGCTTCCTGAATATGCACTGCTGTTAATCACATGTGCACAATCTTGAAGACAAGGACCAGAAAACTCATTGAGATTTTGAAACAACAATGATATAAAGCCCATAGCAAGATTTAATATAAAATCTGAACAGTAAAGAATTCTGTGATGTATCTGGTTCTTGTTTGATGTACTTCTACTGCCACAGTTAATATAGTGTTTGCAGTGCGCACATAAAGCAGATACGCCCAGATTCCTCTCTAAGAGTTAAATTATTTTATAGCCATGTATGCTGTCTTTCCTGTTATTTTTTCCCCACAATTTCTATAGGCTGTATTTAGTTTATGTAAGCTCTTCTTAACAGCTTTCAACAAATTTTGCTGTAGTGTAATGGTAGAGGAAGATGGTTACAAAAAAGGTTATAAAGACTCTTCTAAGAAATTTCTAAGCACGGGGGCAGTCCCTCTTTCTTGGTAATTACCAAAGTCTATGAGAAAAATAATCTCCAAATGAGGTATTCGAAGACATACTATTCTGTTCTCAGGCACTGGTGAATGTGTATTTCACTACAGCAAAATAAAAGTAACCCTCCTACACAACATCAGTCAAAGTCTTCAAAATATTTCAGCCCCTGAAGTAGAAATGAAGTAGTTTCCTAAAGGTTGGTGCCGGGCCCTCGGAGGTAAGGTTCAATTTCAGCCTTACTTCTTTGATATGCTTGAAAACATCAGTGAGCTGAGGGTTTTCTTGTGTTTGCTGCAGACGTGCTGCATTCATGTGTGAGTGTTTTCTGCAAGATCTGCAGAAAGACAGGAACATAAAAAGCCTGTTGTACAAGCCATAATAATGTCTGGCCAAGGTCAGTCTGAACTGAGTATTCAGGATGCTTTAAGCAATAGCCCCATTAATATCTAAGTCCTCGTGTCCAGTAGGAAGCTGGTTACTTTTACTGGCTTATTTGTGGCTCTCAGTGTCTGCAAGCCTCAGGAACAACATTGTTGGGAAGTTCATTTGTGTTTGGGTTGGTTGGTGCATATGTGCTCCACAGTTGCATCCTAAAGTGCTTTGTTTCATAACTACTGTGTTGATGCTTGTCCTACTGCCACTGCTGCTGTTGCTGGCCGTTTCTCCCCTTCCTGGTTCTCTTGCTGGCTTCCTGCTACACTGTGGGGGAAAAAAGAGGCAGTATGTTGGGGATAACCTCCATTAAACTCTCTGCTCTGCTGAAGGGACTAAGGAGAGACCAGGGGAGAATATGGACTGTCAATCTGTCAACAATTTGTGCCTCTCCAGTGCTTCCTGGAAGTAAGATGATGAGTCTCAGCACAGAGTATGAGTTCCTTGTTCCTCTGTGCTGCTCTGTGCTTGCTTTTCCAGGCAAAGTGGAGCACTCCAGGACCATGCAGCAACCCCTGATGGTCAGTGTGACATATGTGGTCTGCTGTGCTACTTCAGCAGAGAGGGAGGGCGCCCTGGGGGCTGCGGGCCAGGAGCCAGTGGTGGCCTTCGCACTAAGCCCCTGAGATGCCTGCATGCTGGTGGAGCCCCGGGAGACAGAAGCACAGTGCCTTCTTCCCAAAATCAGCACGAATCCTCACTGCAGTTGTGTTAAAGTCAAGGGCTGGACAAAGCCGACTCTAAGCAGTTAGCTACTTAACATCCTTGTTTCACCCTTGTAAAATGGCATTGTCACTGGGAAAGGCTTTGAAATTCTTATCTAGAAGCTGCTTTAAAAATTGGAACATTATTATTATTAGGTTACTGTGCAACTAGAAAAAAAATTTACCCTGGACTTTTCTTCATATATGTTTATGCCTAGAAGGCAGCCTACATGGGCCTGTATCTAGACAGACTCACGGGCACAGTGTTTCTCAAGGTATAAATCATTTTAGAGGCTCACTAGGTTTACTTCAGACAGTTCCATTATCTCTCTCTGGAAGAAGTTGTGTTATCAGCTCAATTGCAGCTGTTAAACCATTTGTGGCTAGAATTTTCTGTCTGTGTGCTAACGTCAGTTTTGGTAGGAGAATGGTCAGCAGAGGTGATGCTGACTATCAAATAAGTCATTGCTCTCCAGTGACAGTGGTTAAGGGCTTTAAAGCAGAAACAGGACCTTTAAAAAACTGCTTATTCTGATTCTAAAAGTATCAGATAAAATGAGGAACTTGCTCTGAATTGGAGGGATGATTTTGTGATGAGATACATGGCTTGGGGAGTCTGGTTATAGGCCATCTGCATCTCATACCTCCTTGAAGGATAAATTTACACTTTGCCAGTTCTTTCTTTGGGGTTGCACCATCTTTTGCTTTCAGCTATCTACACAGATGAGGTTCAGATACCCTCTTGTACAAAGCAGTGCCATTTAATGGTTTTTCCCTAACTAGAGCTATCTTAGTTTATGTGAAGCAAGGGTATGCCTTTCTGACAAAGATCTCTCTAATCCGTTGAGTACGTTGTGTGTTTATTGATTTATTTTTTTTTATGAGAGAAATGATTTGGTAATTATCTTTGAATTCTTTCACTTCTGAGTGTGTAGCGTTTACTGTATGGTTTTATTGATTAAATAATGGCATACATTTATGTAAGAGCAGCGTGTTCCTGCACAAGATCTTCCACACTTATAAATGAGGTGCACCATGTATTCAAGCACGGCATCAGTTAAGCTGACTTGCACTGAGGACGTTGCTGTCCCAGTTCTGGTACAAGTGTACAAACAGGTATGTAGCACTGTGCATTGAGATGATGAATACGAATTCAATTACATCAGCCAAGCTGCTGTAAGAGAAGAAAATCTTTTTAGGAAACATTGCTGAGGGCGAGTGTTTTTTAATGGTATTTTCACTGCTATCAGGGCTGGTATTGTAGAGATAACTGGAATTTCTGGTGTGACTATGCAAAGGCACAGAGAGTCTGCTCTCCTACACATCATGGTGTGCTCAAGAGTTAGAACACAACAGTAGTTTATGGAAACCAAAGAGAAAATAAATTTAACAGATGATCCTAAATATTTTCAGTGGGATGACTTAGTTTCCCACTCAAATTATAACGTGCTTGTCTAGGTACCTCCCTCTCTTGCGACACCATTGCCAGTTATTCACTTCTCTGTGTCTTTAACGAATAGCCTTCATTCAGTTGTTACATAATCACATAATCATTTACCTTTTAAATATACATTTACAAAATGCTAACGCAATGTGAGTTTAAAGGCAAAGTCCAACCCAACAAGGGGTGAATCAACACACTGAAAGTCGAAGAGTGGCCACAAGATGTGTTTTCAAAACATGACGTTCCTCGGTCAAAAGGAGGAATTTCAGTTCTTTGCAATTAACCCTACACTGGTAATCCTTCTGCAAGAAGGCATACACATCTGTTTGTCTTTCCGTGCAATGTGCACTGTGGCAGGATAAAAATCAGAAGCAGAGCTAGTTGCCCTTCCAGGAACTCCCAGATCTAATGTAAGATTATAATCTTGGCATCTAGGCTGTTTGAAGATGGAACAAATAATAACAGAGAACAAAACCCAACCCAATTGTCCCTAAATTCCAGTACAGAAATTATGGTTAAACCTCCCTTGATACACTTCAAAGCCGGCTTGTGTTCTTTTCTGTGCTTGTTCCTTAGGTTCACTGTAGGTAAGTGACTGCTTTTCAGCTTTGAACCAATTCTCATTCCTGAAAGCATTTTCCAGACCACAGCCGCTTTATGGGCCAGCTTCTGCTCTCAGTGAATTACAGGAGTTCTGCTGGTGACTTCAGTGGGAGCAGGAGCAGTGTTAATGAAGTAGTACCATAAAAGAAAAAAGTGGGGAAAAAAGAGGTAAACTACTTTGCCAGTGCTTTGAGGTTAGGGTTAGAAGGTTGCTATAGTCATTACAGTAAAATGATTCATTCTACAACTTCTTCTTTAAAATGGAAGTATAACATTGGCTTATTATGCACATCCTGACCTCTGCCTGTGTACATACTCTCGCTGCATATTCTGATTTTGGCAGGAAGCAAATATCGGAGTCTTTTTTGCTTTGCATTTGCTACAGACAACTTTTTTGGACTCCATGTGACAGATCAGCTATTTCTCCCCTGCTGCTCTCAAAAGTTTTTATAATATCAGCCTTAAAAATCGCATTTCTTTGGCAAATTTCTCCAGGATAAAATCAACCATAAAATGAAAGAAAAATGCCTTTAGGCTTACGAATTCTTCTTTCTCTCAAGCAGCAAAATGCTGTTATTTTGAGAAGTGTCTGTGTTCATTGTTTCTCTGAAATTTGAACTTTTTCCACTTGGATACAGTTAACTCCCTGAGAATCTCACAGGAACAGTATTAGATGTTGCTCTCTTCGCAGGAGAGCAGGGAGAACCAGACAGCCAGGCCACATCGATCCGGGCTGCAGGACGTGTTTAGTGAAAAACCTATAGAGCTCAGCTTCGGGTGTCAGCTGTCAGTCTGCAGAGCATCTGTCAGAGGAGTATTTGCTTCACTGCCGCTGAATGTGAGTAATGCTTTCACAATATGGCAGTGCGATGCTATAGATTACAGTTGTAATGGAGCACATCCTGAACAGCTGAGCCTGCTCTCTCTCGCTCATTCAATAGCAAGAGTTGCCTCGCTATAAGAGCTTGGGGGATTATGTACTCCAAACAGCTGTCTATAGCACCATGGATTTATTTGGGCTAAATGAGAACTTGCTTTCTTTAGCTAAATCAAACTTTATCAGACAGTTTTACTGTTGGCAGTTAAAATAAAATGTGTTTGCTGAACAGTAAACACCTTGTTACTGTTAGGAAGGATTATATAAACAAAAGGCATACACAATGAAGTCTTATGCCAACTGACTTACTGTCAAAATAATATACTGCTGTTAGCAGAATTGTGCTCACTTGAAGGAAATTATAGGCCTAAAAACACATCTTGAATGACAAAGAAACCATTTTTCCACAAATAATCTTTAAAAAGTTTAATACACTGTGCCTTGTAGAAGTGGTTTCAGAGACTGAGGATGCTGTATCCTCATAAGGGAAGGTTAGGAAAAACTGGGTGAATTGCCTATAATCTTCAAAGGCTTTCTGTATTTGCATAACGCACTGGATCAAGTAGATTTAGCATATTCCCCCCTACAAGATATATGAAAGTTGGTTTTGTCCAACAAAAACCCCCTACAAACCTTCTCTTTCAAAATAGGATACAGTGCTCTTCTTTCACTTATTACACTACGTAATCTATGCAACTACAGAACATTCAGGAGAAACCAAATACATGTTACAATAGAATTGGGCTATTTATGCACTGCAAATCAGCTTCCTTTGACTCCTCAAGAAACTGAAAGTAAGGCAGATATTCTGTTTTATAATCACAAGCAAAAAAGGCAGGTCCAAACCCAGCAGAGTCACTGAAAGGAATAACGCTGACTACGAGTTTCAGATTATTCTTCGGAGAGTTTGAAAATGAGTTTACTTTCTTTGTGTTAAAAACAGAAGTCCCAGTTCAGGAAAGTGTAGGGCTGATGCTATTTGCACTTTCTCGCTCCATTCTGAATTTTACTGTGCAAAATGGTTTGCATTTCTTTCTACATATGTACAAAGCGTTTCTTTTAACAGACTACCCAAGAGTTAAAATATCAGAATACAGCTGAAATGACCAGGAAATGTCTTCTGCTAGTAGAA
Source organism: Chroicocephalus ridibundus (assembly GCF_963924245.1). Lineage (NCBI taxonomy): Eukaryota > Metazoa > Chordata > Aves > Charadriiformes > Laridae > Chroicocephalus > Chroicocephalus ridibundus. The sequence goes on from NC_086286.1 coordinate 28,456,150, forward strand.
CCCACTATGTGACCATAATGTAGACTGCAAAGACAGACAGCACCTTGAAGGTCAAGAGCTATATAGGCTGAAGCTGGGCTAATGAGTTCAGATACAAAGAACTTCTCAAGGATAACTTGAGGAAAGATTCATAAATCTGAAAATTCTTGGGGAAAACTCTATACAAAAATATGTTGTAGAAGATCAGTTAAGCATTTATTGGTATAATTAGGCTTATTCATTACTACTTGTATGTATCGTACTTTGGAAAACTTATTTTTCTAGGAAAAGAACTCGCTGGAAGGTTGCAAAGGGGAATTTTAATGATGACTTATAAATTTTCCTTTAGCCAAAACTGGCTCCAGGTGAAATTAAGATGAAGCTTTCCACACGTTTCCCAACAGAATGTGTCTTGCTTCCTCAATGCCATGCCTGACCTTAGAAATGCTCCTTTTCTTTTCCACATTCTCAGTGAAAAGCTCATATAATATTATTCTGTGGACAACTACACCAATTTTGTCACAATTACTTTTTCCAGTTCCTTAGGGAAGCTTGAGGACCTAGTAATTATCCCTCTGTGCTGCTTGTCATGGCTGTGTAGCTTATAGTGCAACAAAATGTAGATAGGTTCCTTAAATCCACCTTCTTACATCTTAAAAAAAGTCACAAGTGAAAAGATTTATTCTATTTTATCTGTCAGTAACAGTTAGAAAAAGATATCTGGTTAATATATGTTGGTCCTGTAAATTTCAGCACAAGTGCTGTAACTTTCATTTTGTTGTATTAACTGGAAAGGGTGTTTAGGTGTCTTTCCATGGGAAATCAAGGATAAGGTGACTTCATGAGGATTTGCTATTGATCTTCCTTAAGTAAGTATATAATTTATGCTGGTACACAAGTGCTCTACCTTGGCTAATTAATTAGGGTCAAACCCATTACAGGTTCACACTGTTGACCTTTGACATAAACCTGAAGGATCAAGAAAGATGATAATCTCTTTTAATTATTTCCTAAATTCAGTTTTTAAAAAATTCAACTACAGACAGGGTATTTTACAGAGAACACAATACCTTAGAGTTTTGTTCTTCCTTCAAACCAGGCATTAAATGGCTCACCATTCAAAGAAAAGATCTGTCATTTATGAAACGGAATGCAAATTTGCACACTCTGCTTCTTTCTTGCGTGTATCAAATTGCTTTCTATGGCATGTGATAGTAGAACAGGACTGTCACAAAGGAAGATGTATAATTAAAATCAATTCTCCCATGCAGCTAACATTTCCTGAGCAAGTTGCTCTGTAAGCAGTGGCTCAAGTAAGGCGCAGTTGCCTTAAATATTTATTTTCTTCTGTCCATTAAATGTCTTGCACTGTAAAAACTCCTGACACTTAGTGAGGAAGATACGTGCCATGACTATTTAGAGCTACCCATACCTCAACTGTCCAGTTAGTTCATGCATTCTCTTTGGCCAGGTGCCTGCTGCTACACAGAGGGTTTAATTGCAAAACTCCGACTGCCCTCTTGTTTGGACTATTGCACTGACCTAGCTACTGATTATCACTGTATTTCTAGGAACTTAGTTATCTCTGTGACCTGTAATCCTTTGTCAAATGTGGCTGACATTTGGAAAAGATTTCAAAAGTTAGAAAGAGATCAAGTGTGTGATTGCACAGGCTCATTTCCTTAGGGAAGAGTAATACACAAATATATATATGTATTTGCAGTGATTTATCTGGTAACATATGTATCAAAGCTGTAGGTAATTTGAGATTTTGTGGTACATATAAATGCTGTGTTCTGAGAGTAGCGAAGTGAATTGAAGTTAAAAGTTGAAACACAAAGGAGCTTGAAAAATTCTTACTTTGGATCTGCTGCCAGAAACATAAAGTATGTTACCTCTAAAAATAAGAGCCCTGTCTTCCAGATGATGTGTGTTTGGCCTTTAAACAGGGATCAGACTCTTTTCTTCGTAAAAAAATAAATGGACACCTATAGTCTGGCTACTATCTCTCATTATTCTCCATGGGAATTAGGCACACGGTCTAAAAACCCCTAGCGAAACTCACCATTGCCTCCAGGTAGCTGCTTTTCTGGACTTTCCTAGCCTGCATTTACCTTACTTTTAACTGTTGGTTAATTTTAAATTCTCTACGGGGCAGTTATCTGAGTCTCGGCCATCTTTTGCTGCCACACCAATGTCCTAGTGGTCCTTCCTCTTGTTCACCATTAAAACAATGTCCAACAGTTTCATTTTTAATCGTCTGAGAGAGTCAGTGGTTTGCAGCTGTTCTGGGTTTCTACCTCTGGCGAACAGACAAATGCTGTTTGCTGTACCGTGCGTTTGGCTGAACAGAATCTGGTTCCTACACCTGCTGCTATAGTGCTGTCCTTCAGTAACAGCGCTGGATTCCTCTTGCGAAGCAGCCTTTTCAGTGTTTCACAGGTCTGGTGGTAAAGGCACTCACTGTTTCATCAGATGATTTTAGTCCTCTATTGCTCCACCTGCAAAACCACAACCTAGCCTTTGGTGAAAACAGCATTTGAACTTTCTTTCCTAGATCATAAAATCCACAATTATTAGTGCTCATAATCTGGCTCCCTGAAATCGGCGTATCCTCTGGTTTCAGTAAGAACAATGATCAGGGACAGCAGAAAATTCAATTAGGTCTGGTTCCATTAGTTGACTTGAGGTGTCTGCTTCCAAGAGGAGACTTTAGAAAGAAGGTGCCGGCTTGCACACAGCTGGTCTCACAGGGAAAGGACACAACTGTTAATCAGCAGACAGAACATTTACAACAAAAGGGTATTTCAGGAAGACACGCGATATGAAGTACATTTTCTTTCTGATGGACAGGCAAATTAAGACATATCAAAGACACGTTATATGCTTTGAATTGTTAAAAGCACCATAGCTCTTTAAATAACTGCCAGCGAGAATATGGGTTTGCATGTTTTCCGTAATGCACATTAGTTCTGACCCTCCTCCAACTGAAATCAATGGGAATTTGTCCAACTACATCAAAGGAAACAACACTGGGACATGTAAGTTTGATGCAGATGACTGATTATTGAAAAATATGTATTTGTATGCGTGAGAAACAGGACAAAATAAAAACCAGGAATACAATCTCCATTAGATTTAAAGAAGTGCTTGGATTCAGATTTTTTTTCGATTCTGCTCCAATGGGTCTTGTTCCAGACCAGATTTAAAACTACACAAATAGCTGCCCTTCTCCATTTCCCACTTTTCAAGATGGCAAAAATTTCAGGAAAATCAGATTGATCTGTGAGATTACTGGCACTGTGGAAACTGAGAGCATATCAGTATGATTAGGACCTTTTTCGTGATTACTGAAACATCAGACTTTCCCCTTGATTTGGCCTCAAAATGTAAACTTTGATCCTGAGCCTAAAATATATCCTGTTCTAACGTAGTTATCTCTAACCTGAACCACAACCGGCATCCTGAAATGTATGCTCTGGGATCAGCAGCGAGCCCTCTAAGTCACGCTATCAGCACAGAAAGGCTTTAAGATTGACTTAAGTAGGCACTGGGAAAGCCGGGGTGCCCCTGTTCTCCCTGTATGTAACATTGAGGGAAACAGCCTGGGAAAAAAGGGACCACGAGCACAACAAGGCATAATCCCTGCTGGGTTCACATCCTCCTTGGGCAGCAGGCATCTATATGCAATTGAGAGCAAGAGCTGAACTAATATCCAGATGGATTCCTCAAGGTACGGGGAAACTCTTCACCAGACAGAGGCATGGCTATGCGCAAGAGACACGATCGCTTTTTATTTCTCCCTCTCTGCCTTCCTACAGAAGCCCTAATCACAAAACGTGCCATTTTTGTCTAAAATGATTTTGAGAGTAATGCTGTGGATTTATGCGGATTACTTTATGCAACTGTTGGCAGTGTCAACAGCAAAAGATGACCTTTCAGTGTATGTTTCTATTTGCAGTGTTCGTAAAACCTGGACAATCTGCAGTTACAAAAATGAACAGATAGATCTGGAGGCGTTTGATTTACATTCTCAGTCTTGACTGTCTACTAATATGCTGGTTCTCACTACCTGTATCCTTTAAATTGTCACAGACACCCCCCAACAAAAAAAAAAAAAAGTCTGCACTGCACTGAAAACCTTTAAAATAAATAGAAAATAACTCTCTCCCCCCACCCCCACCCCAAGCACTCACATTTGTTCCTTCAAAATTAGGACTCAGCAAATAGTTGGAATACATCTGTACTCAGAGGAATCCACATCAGATCATAAATTTGTTCATGTTAAACACAAACATATGAATGCACTCTTATATCCAGGGACTATGGAAGGGTTTAGAATTTGCACACTTCGCTCTGTGTAATGCCAGGGCAATGTTTCACTCATCTATGTAAATAGAAAGCAGGCTTGTTGCATTAAAGGCATAAGTATCCTTATGCTCTGCATAAACATCACAGGATTCAATTTTGAGAAGGAATCACATAACTTGTCATATCTTTTATTGTGACTGACTTTGGTGATGGGCATACACAAACATATGATTTTCCACTCAGTGTATCAGCGTGTCTTTTGGTGTGCATTTGCTGCTAAAATAACAGGAAAAAAGATTAACCTCAGATATGCAAATAAGCTTAATTGAATAAAATGGGACAAATTACCCCACTGTGGGAGCAGTTCCTGGTTTGGCTGTGCTGCACACACCACTAGAGCACCAGGAGAGGGCTTGTGTGGCTGCCCCTCACTCCTTCCCTCTTTTTCTGGGGGTGGTGGCAGAGCTGTACTGGGGTGACAGGTACCCCAGCACAGTGAAGCACTGTAGTACAGAGAAAGGGACACCAATTGCATTATGTTAGCCCACCTGAGTGTAATTTAGAGACACCTGAAATTACCTGTCTCTCCTGAGAGCCCCAGTTCGGCTACTCAAAAAAAAAAAAGAAAAAAGATTTCATTAAAAATAACAACTTCCCCCTTAAAGTTTATAACGCTTGTCATAGAATCATGGAAGCATAGAATGGTTCAGGTTAGAAGGGACCTTAAAGATCATCCAGTTCCAACCCCCCTGCCATGGGCAGGGACACCTCCCACTAGACCAGGCTGCTCAAAGCCCCATCCAGCCTGGCCTTGAACACCTCCAGGGATGGGGCATCCACAGCTTCCCTGGGCAACCTGTTCCAGTGCCTCACCACCCTCACAGTAAAGAATTTCTTCCTAATGTCTCATCTAAATCTGCCCTCTTTCAGTTTAAAACCGTTACTCCTCGTCCTATTGCTCCACTCCCTGATAAGGAGTCCCTCCCCATCTTTTCTGTAGGCCCCTTTTAGGTACTGGAAGGCTGCTGTAAGGTCTCCCCGGAGCCTTCTCTTTTCCAGGCGAGAAGAGATTTTATAGCTGTGTGATGCAGATCACAAAACCCTAGCTTCGGCCTCCTCTTTGTCACTGCAAAGAAGAGGGGAAATGTGAAAACAGTTGACACGCAAGGCCCCAGAATCGAGTCTCTGCTAAGATCATTAACGACGTGTTTGTAGGTTTTCAGTGTTTGGCAGTTGTAAGGTGACCTTGGGCTCTTGGCTCATGTGGGGTGGGCAGTGCTGGTGGCGTGGGAGATGCCTTTGGAAGATCTCTCTCAAGCCACCTGGAGCTGCAGGAGGAGGGCAAGAGATCGTTGGTAGAGCCTGTCCTCAGGCTCTCTATTTATGTTATACCATTTAAAAAAAATTTAAAAAAAAAAGGGTATGGTTCAGTATGTTCATAGTGTTAAAGAAACGTGTCTGAAAACCAGCCACTTACTGATGAGGGAAAGAAATCTAGAGGGGGAAAAAAAGTCTACTTTTAGAAGTATTTTTCATGGAATGTCATTTATAACTTTCCCACCCCTGAAGCTTTATACTTCCTCCCTTCCCTGGAAAAACTGGAAAAAAATATGGAGTCTAAAGAAACCTACTTGTATGTGTATGCCAGATTCAAGTTTTTTTAAGCCATCTACTTCTTGTGAGTTGTTTCCCTTGGGGCTATTATTTATCATCTTTTACAAAACAGATAAAGAGGATTTCCTGCTTCAAAAAATGTACAGCTTAGGGCCCAATACTAAAAAACGTTATTTAGAAGAGGACTCCCATTGAAGTCAATGGAATTCCTTGAATGAGAAAGCATTTGCAAGATCAACCACTAGGAAGAGAAAGAAGTGTACAATAGATGACTGTAATACTGGGATAAAGTAACAAAATGAAAAGATGAGGAATGGTAATTTATAGTTGTGTAAAATTATGGAAGATAATGAGAATATCTAGGGGCACGAGCTTTAAAAAACAAATTGTCTTCCTCAATTCAGCTATATGTCTCCATATGGTGAAGAAGTAGCTATGGGTTTTATCAGCCTTGCTAAAATAGCATTGGAGAAGTCACTCCAGGAGAAAATATAATCTAATCTAATCAAGCTAGGGTATTGTGGTCTGCATCACACAGCTATAAAATCTCCAATACCGGTTTTTCTTTATTTCATATGAAAATTAGTTTCTGAATCTGAAAAAAGATTTCTCTGAAATAGCAAATCAAAAGGGAACTTATGCGTTTCACTCTTATTGTCAGTGGGTGCCTCTCCTAGCATCAGAGAGTGATGAAGACAGTGTGAGGAGGAGTGGGTTGCCTTCTCTTAAAGACTCGCCCATCAGTCAGTTGTACAGGCAGGACACAAGGGCTGGGTTTGATCATGTAGCAGTCAGGTACGGCCAATTTCATCACTTTTCAGCATCAGAGATATTAATCTCATCTTCATAATTCTTACTTGTTCTTCAATTTTACTTAGGGATGTATGGTCTTTGTTTAAGATTGCGTCAAGATTTTCTTGGGTGACCTGGATTTACTTGGCCAGGCTGGATAGTGTTTTGGCTCTCTGGGCCAAAGTCGTTTCTTCATGAAACAAAATGACACAGATTGAAACCTTGAAGAACAGTTGCTAACAAAAGGCCTTTCTAGACTTTTAAAATGCTGAGCTTCTTTCTCGCCATCACTGCCGTTAAGGCAGTAGTAGCCTGTTGTTGTAGGTCTATGATGGGCTGAGCGCACAGGACTGGTGGGACTCAGAGGGAGAAATAGCTTGTGTGCAGATGTGAAAAAGGATAAGCTACCAGGTATACAAGCTCTTCTTTAAGTGCGCAACATAAGTGAAACTTTGGAGCAATTATTCCCAAAATGTATTTAACTTGACATTTTTTCCTTTTTTTTCAAGCTCCAAGAAGGGATTTTATACTTATAAGTGTGCCCATTTGCTCAACAATATCAGGCAATCTGACAAAATATTCTAGCAATCTTGCTCTCTCTTGAAAGGACAATCACCATCCTAACGCATGTCTTGGGCTAAAGCTGGTCATAATAATCCCTGCAAACTGTTTATTCAATGAGCCCCTTTTCTTGGCTCTTGAAGAGTTTCTTTATAATCCTGCTTTTGACATTTGTAATTCTTGAGTTTGTGAGGTTTGCAAACACGTTTGATCTGGGAACTGCACCTACACAGTTTGTACTTGCTACTCTGAATTCACTTATCCAAGGTTTGTGATTGATCGTAACTCCATTTTGCTTGTTGGGCTGGATGATTTATGTGTGTATAGAGTATCTCTGCTTCTCTGCTTCCTATGCATTCAATTCAATTTATTTATTAAGCCAACTTCCGCTACTGGCCCAAGATACATGTTTTACAGATCTTTACAGCAAAGAATTTTCTTTGTGAGCACACAGAAAATGAAACACAACTAGAATTCCCCCAAAGCTAAAGGGCATTTTAACTCTTCTTTTTTTTTCTTTTTTCCCCACAGTGTTTAGATACTGGAAAATTCAAACACCTGAATTCAAACAGTGTTAAATATATGTACTTTGCTTTTTTCTTTCTCTGTCCTGTCTGTCATACTAATGCAGAACTATAACACTCTAGAAATAATAACAGCAGCTAGGATTATCAGTTTGTTAACAAGTTTTTGTTAAAATGCATGTGAAACGGCACACTGTAACGGCTGAAGTAAAAGACACTGAAGAGGTTTGGTCAACACCAAAGGTATATGCTTCAAGAGAAGCATATACCTGTATTAATCTCTGCACTATCAGAAATCACTTTATTTTTTCATCTCTGGTGCAAGTTTCATGTAACTTTCCTGTGCAAGGCACCCAATATTTTTATCACCCTTCCTCTATGTAACCTCAAGCTTTTAAGTTACGGGGACTGTGACATTCTTGTAAAGAATATGATGAATAGGAAAATAACTCCAAAAAAGGTGTAGCAGGTTAAGAAAAACCTTTGCATGGCTGAATGCATTCACCTGCTTAGTTCCAGCTCTGTAGAGCCTTCCTAAGGAATTGAATTTATGTGCCTTACTTGCAAAGTGGCAGATGAAAAAATTCTTGTATTCAACTCTTACGAGCCCTTCGTGGAGCGTAGCTGAGAGTGAGTACTGTGTTACTGTCATTCTCAGATTTGTTTTGGAGTGGTCTGCTCCAAAATCATAGAGATAGATATACATATATATTTATATTTAGGTGTTTATGTTCGTAAATATACATATCAGCTCACACGCATGCTCATACTACAGAAAGAAAGTCCAGGCAATTAAATAATCACGAGAGATAGATTTGTTCCTGTGCATTACCAGAAATGAGAGTAACCATTATGCCTGTGGTTTCCTTCAGTTTCATCATGGACAGTTCTGTTAGCAAAAATACATCTGTTTTCAGCACTATCAAAAAATAAAATCTATGGTTTTAACTTAAAATGTGACGGGATATTGCCTGGAATGTTTTCTCATATAGACAGTGTTATCTGAGTCCTTCCTTGGCAAGAAGTTCAATCTGAAGACAGTTCTCAGATGGTTTCGGCAGCTTAGTTTGCAATGCCTCTGGAAGCAGAGCGCCGTTGTCCTTGTAAGGAATTCCCCCTCCCCAGTCCCTCAAACTTTTTCATCATTTGGGAAACAGACACTTGACCATGAAATCTCTTTCAACTACTATAAGCAGTTCTGGAAATTAAAGAATTACCTGTTTACTATAGGCATTACTGACATAATCTGTGTCTAGAGGGACCCATCTGCATCGTGTCATCCACATGGCCTTCCTTGATAGTGGCAGCGTGGGATGCTGCAGCCCGGCTCAGCCCGCAGCCAGTGCCGAGATCCCCAAGCCCTCATGTCCATTAGCTGCGTTGGGGGAAGCCGCTGTCGCAAGCTGTGGCACTCACGTGTGTGGGGATAGATTAAGCCTTTCGCAACCTACAAAGAGCAACCTAAAAACAGACCACATGGAAGAGCTATGTCACAGATTTCAGAGGCTTTTCTTTTTTCTTTTCTATTTTTTGAGAGACCAGCACTCATAAAACAGTGTTGAGAGGGCATTATAGTAAGGAAGCAAGCAGTAAATTTGTAGGTTTGCATCTAACAGCTGGTTTGGGAGGGGCCGGCCATTAGGACAGAGAAGGAGAAATGTGGGATGGGGGAGGGAAAGGGAGATTGTAATAACACTCATAATTAAAATGCTGCATTCTAGCTGCTGGGGAAAACAGTGCTGCAGATTTCTGGAAGAAATTTGATTCCAAGAAGTGCAAGAGGCCATGAGTGAAAATTCTTTCATAAGCAGGAAGTGAGAGAGGGAACTATAAGGAAATATTCTGTTTATTTTGGCCATCATTCTGAAAAAAAACTGCAGTAAAAGCAAAGAGAAATGGAAGAAAGAATATTGATAAATGATGTGTGAAAAGTACCTAGAATTTCGGGACAATGCAAAGCCTAATTATGAACATGAGTAATTTATTCATGTGTTGTCCCGGAACTAATCGCTATTTTGCACTTTATTAGGAATGGAAACTTGCGTTGTCTCTTTCAAACATACGGTAGTTAGCTGATTAATTGAGTGGTTTGTTCAGTAGTATGACCAGCTGTTATAAATGTTTTAGTAATTTTTTTGGCATTAAAAGTAAACAGGCCCTTTTTTGTCTTTTTGGCTTGGCCGAATAGGAAAGCACATAGCCAAACCTAGATCTTGTTTCATATCCTGAATTTTGTTTTGAAAGCATAGTAAAGCTAAATGTGTTGCTGTGTTTCTAAGCAACTTCTCACAAGATGCAAAAAAAGGTACTTATTTTGCTATGTTTAAAAGTCCTTTTGATGTTGTATTTTGCTTTACCGGTTACCCTCCCACCGGCTGTAGCCACAGCTTAAGAGACATTTCTTGTAGACCCTTGAGACCTGGTTTTTGAAGGATCTGAGATGTATTTTTGGAGTAGGCCTCTTTTCCTGCTGGATTAATGTCAAGGAAGTAACTGGAAAGCGCCAGAGATTCTCACTGATTACGAGTCCAAGCCCTCCGAGGAACACCCCTGCTGACATTGCAGGTTACAGTTGAGATGAATGGAGGCATATTCGAAAGTAGGAAAGGCTGTGTGGCAAGGGGCATGCGATTTCTTCTAGAATACTGAATCTCCTAAGAAGTTTGAGAACGGCTTGTGGCCATGAGAAGCGAGTTTGTCCAAATGCATCCCCAGCTGTGGGATGGCATAATTTGAGTGTCAGACGCCGCCTTTCGTTCAGATTTGGAAAGCTGAAGGCCATCCACATTTGCGCTTGATTCCTTGCTGAGCCTGAAGATGCTGCTGGGCTGAAGAATGTCATTGTGTAGTTTCCATTGTCGGCTGTCACACTGCATATGTTTTGGGACTGATCTGAAGTTTTGTTTGACATCATGACTTTTATAAGAATCAAAACCCCCAAATCCCTCAGATGAAATCCATATGGCTTTGTTCACAGGCTGAAATAAAATCATGCTCACAGCCTTTACTGCAACTGAGGGATATTTGGTGGGAGTGGTTTTTTGCTTAATAAAAGTATAACGTTCAAATGCTTGAAATGTGGATATTATTAAGTACCTGCTCTGTGAGAATAACTCAAATGCTGTTTTATTCCCTGCCCCTTTCGTTAGTTCATATGCACAAGAGTCAGATCTGAGGCTGACATGAGGAACGATCTCCGCAGCCTGGCATGGACCCAGCTTCGCTTGAACTCTGTTTTAGACATTATTGGGTTTTTGTCTGCATTTTGGCTCCTTGCAGCTCAGTGCTGAACATTTGGCATGATGTGTGGTAAGGGTTATTACGATGCACAGAGGTGAGGTAATTCACATCATTTCTGCAGTGTAGGCAAGTTTGCTTGGCTGCTAGAGCGGTTAAAGCAGGAAGCTTCCCGGTGTGCCGAGATGCTGATTACTAAGGGTCAGGCCTGCGCTCACCATGACATCATAAAACACAACCAGGGTCTGATTTATTTAAGAACTGTCATATCACTGGTTCTGTCAGGAGAAAAACAGAGGACAGAGAAGGTGAGGGGGAGCAGCAGGCGTTCACAGCGCGGGATTTATGTTGAAGAAGAAAACATTGACGGGTCCTTTGCCAATGATACAAGAAAAGTTTTAGATACGTGTGAGGCTGAGGTACAGAGTGGCACTCTTCCCTCCTTTTGCCGAGTCATTTCCAAAATGAAGAAAACATTAATAGCAAGTCTGGCATGAGAGGAAAGACTGTGACAAAGCTCTGGCCAAATATTTAGGCCTCCTTAGCTATTGCTCTGGGCAAATCCAACACCATTTGGCATGTGGGAAAGTGTGCAAGATTTGTGTACACATAAAGAAGCATTGCAGTCCCTTTTGAGGTAGCACATGAGAAAACCTCACAGGGATGTCTTCCAGACACAGCCACGGGCAAGTGGTTCTTCCACGGTCCCACTGCTGGGCTTCTGCGCCTCCTCTTCCCATAGAAATATATTCCCTTATCTCTCCTCACAAAAATTATGTTTGGGTCCTGAAGATAACTCACACAAAAAACCTACTTTGTCAAGGCCATTAACACGACCCATGCACTCTAAAAGCAATGGAAATTCCCATTTGATTGAGACTGTAGCATGAGTAAGGGAATAGATTTATAAATGGACAATGCAAATCTCTATACTGATAGAGTACATCTCAGCTTTTCCATACAGCCAGTTGTAAAAGCATCTGCTTGGTGTAGCTAACATCCCACTTTAAGACCATTTTCCTGATTTGATGTGCTAGATTTCAGTTTCAGCTCTTCAGCATATCACATGGAAAACGTATCACAGGTTCTTATGCCAAAGAGTACTCAGCGTTTGGTTTGATACCCTACTGAGTTATTTCTGTAGTTCTAGTACTTCCTTTACTTTGCTGTCTCAAACACTTTTCAAACGCAAAGTAGAACTTGCAACAGGCAGGTGGTACTGCTACAAAGGGTAAATTAGACACAGGCAGCTTCACTGATTTTCCTGAAGACCTCCCAGTACAGGGCTATAAAGGCAAAAAAGGGTACTCCAGATTCTCTGCTCTGGTCACGATACTACACAGCCCCTCGTTTCCATGGTGATCAGAAAACCTGTCTTGAAAATCTTAGTTGGATCACAGGACTGAGAGTCCACAGACGTTAGAAGTAGAAAATAGTAAAGAACACCAACTATTGCAGGTGGGGACAAAGCTCCAGAACTCACATCAGTTCTCTAGGTCACTTCAGAGGCAGCCCTTCAGGTCCCGAGTGCTTAATTAAAAAATTAATTAATTAACTTTCATTAGTCTTTTACAAGCTATATAGATCCCCACATGCTCCCCACCTTTTTCCTTGCTTCTCTCCTCCTCAAGACTTGGATGAGTGTCCTGCACCCAGGGGTGAGTGAGTAGCTCTGAAAGATGGGTCTGACCCATCTGGGTTTTTTACGGTAACCTGGGGGAAGCACAAAGGAAAGCTGAAGTTGGCACTATCAGAAAAAGTAACTGATGTCGTCTGGAAGGTTTTGATTATTTGTTAATAATCTAAAAAGCAATTTTACTGTGTATTCATTTAGGACTTAGCAGTGGCAGCTGTGCTACCTGGTACTTTAAATAAGCAGTTCTGCTGAAATAAATGTGTATATGTAGCCCGGTACAAGAGAACTTCCAGAGAGTAAGTCTCATCTGGGCTGATGTACATATCTGAGTTTCAGAATGCTTTTTAGGAGGAGAGTGCTGAGGAGTAGAGTGAAGAAATGATTCCTCTTAAAATGGATTTATAAACCACTCTTGAATTCACCTGCAATAGATTTTCCATCTTTAAGTGAAGATCCTGCCTCAAGGTGATGAGGGCTTGCTCCAAACACATCCTTTTTCCATAGATCACTCCCATGCCCAGTTAAAGGCAGTGGGCATAACAACTAAATTTTTGTTCGTTTTGTACAAATAGCCCCGGTACTCTAGAAACACATTTGATGGTGAGAGCGCATTGATATCTTTTGACACTGTTACCCACAGGGATGCTGAGGAATATTTTTCCTTTCTATATTGCGTGCAGCAAAGACAGGTGGAGACCATTACAGAGGTGCTAGAATCTGTTGTTCACTTTTGTTATTTGTGATGATGACCTGAGCCAGGGAAGGAAACAAATGCATGGGGTGCGTTTTTCTCTTTGTACGCACTGAAAGCGTGCATTTTTTAGGTGTAGGAGAGGAGATGTCTCTATCCCGATCCCATTCTGTCAGCCTAATGTTGCCATTTGAGCTTGTGTTTTACCTCTTTTCCTCTGTTTAAAAATGGCTGTAACTAAAAACTGGCTTGCTACATTCGTTTCAGAAATGAAGAGGAGAGCAGTGACTTTTCTTTATACACCCTGAAAATTCTCTGAACTGCTCAGAGCTGTTCCCAGCCCTGCATCAAGAGGAAGGTCTGGCTTGAGGGAGGAGTAGGCAATTGAAGCCTACTCCTCCCTCAAGCCAGACCTTCCTCTAATTGAAGTCAGTGGGAGCTCCAGATGCTTTACCTTACAAATCAGAACCTACCTGTCTCTAGTGTTATCTCTTTTTGATTTGAGAAATATTTAGGCCTTGTCAGAATCGTTTCACTAAAAGTAAAAAAAACCAAAAACAAACAAAACCAACAACAACAAAAAAACAACCAAAAAAACAAACCCCAAAAAACCCCCCCACCACCACCAAAAAAACCCAAAAACTAAACAGACCCCACCAACTGTATAATTCAAACATTCCTGCTGCTGCAATCCTGTATTTTTATGGAGAGCGTATAGGAAGTCCCGTGTTTCTGCACGCAGTGAATGGCAGTGGGTGGGTTATTTTTGCTCAGAAATGAAAGGCTGGCTTTGCAGGGGTTATCTCTCTCAAGAAAGCACTTGCCTTTTATCCTCATTCAGGGTTGAAGGATGGGGAGCCAAGCTGTGAGCCAGCAGCAGCCAGAGTGTTGTGGCTGGCTATCGGAGCCACAGCCTGGCTGTGCCTCTCCCTGCTCCTTCCCTGGGGCTGGTAGAGACTTGCAACACAGTCAGGGTAAGGGAAAACCCTGGTGAGAGAGGGAGAGAGGCTAAAATCAGGCCCCTCTCACTTCCTTGGAAGAACAGAGATGCTCAGGCCCTCGTCCCTGCTTGAGCAAATATTGCCATGCTGAGTGATGAGGCGAGGTTACTGCTGAACTGACTGTTAAAGACTTTTATTTCTTCCAATAGAATGCACCCTTGGACTGTATGTTTGGTCCAGACAGGAAAGAACAAAGGGGCCAGACAGAGAAAGGCTTGCTCTTAAAAAAATCTCATTCCTCTGTATTTCTGTGCGGCTTTAGTTGGCAAGCAAGTATTTAATGGACAGGCTATAAGGGGCCTCCCTATGACAGTATAAAGAAATTGTGTCTTAATTAACATTAGTCATTAGAAAATCACCACGAAGGACTAATTTTATTCAATTTTAGTGGTCCCCATTACATCCTGTATATAAATCACAGTATTTTTCTTAAATTCACAGTCTTTGTTCCAGGGCTTAGTTGTATAGTAATGCAGCTAGGGAATTGCTCCTTGCATATTAATTAGATGAGGATTTTTATGTCAGATGTGAAAAACTTCTAAAGGACTTGTGCCAGTTCCCACTGTCCCCTTTTTGACTGTAACCAATTTAAATCTTGGGCTACTGAACTTTGGACTGGTAGTATCATTAATTTGCAGTATCACTTTTTCAAAAAAGAAAATATTAATTGCAGGAGGGCAAGAACTGGCAAACTCACTCACTAGATGGTGACTTGAGTTGGTGGTGACCCTTGGTTGTCTGAAATCAGAAGCCCAGAAATACAAGAAGACTTTTTCAATCTTGATCAATGGTGTGTGCAAACCCTGTTTATTTAAATAATAGTGGATAGTTTAATGTTCATCATTCAAAGGGAACTTTTTATAACTTTTTTCTCTAGGTTCATGCTTGCTTTCTGACCCTACTGCTCAAATGAACTGCAGGGTTTGTTGCTCTTTACATACCAGCAGTTTAAGTTCTAAAGCCACTCTTACTGACCTGAGATCAGATAAATATTCTCCTGGGAAGTTTTAAGTTATTTGCTGACACACAGTTGGATTAGGAAGGGTACAATTTTGTGCAAAAGCAGACAAAAGTAGAGATGTTCCTTTCCGTGAAAGATCTTTGACCCTTGGTCTTTGCCCTGAAAGGAAAGGTTGAGGAAGCATTTTTGCAGGGTGTATGAAAATGGTCTAGCAGCTTTCTTATGAAGAAGCTTAAAAAAAATCTACTTCAGCTCTATGTGAATAGAAGACCCCAGAGTAAGCCTCACTGGAATTACTGGAGAAACTCTAGTGGACTTCAGCAGGCGTCAGATCAGGTCCAGGAAGCAAAACTTTGGGACAGGGTTTAGGCTTTTTTAAAAAAAAAAAAAAAAAAAAAAAAAAAAACCATCTTGCAAGTTGCCAACTTGGAAAATGTTGATAGTCATGAAGGATCTCTTGCTTCTAATTCTCACAGCATGATAAAATTACAGAGGCGGTGATTGTAGAGCTAAGAAAACTAGATCTTCATACGCTTCAGAAGGGACCTGGGTGTGGCTGGCAATGGAGGGTGCTGCACAAAATAGGTTATTTTCTTGTTGCAAAAGTGTTCTTGAGTGGACTGAAAAGAGAGCATCTCTGTAGTTTGAATTCATGTGCTTTAATATATTCCTCCTTTCTGCCTCCTCCCACTCTTTTACTTTAGTATGTTCTTGGAGAGGCTTTTTACTGATCTGAATTAAAGCAATAACATTTTATACTCGTAGGGATACTTGCCTGTTTTGCATCTCTGGATGAATGTTAAAAAGCTGCATTACTGCTTTTTCTTCTTTCTTGCTGTACATATTTGAGTGCCAGATTTATCAGTTCTAGTTCTCCCAATGCTGGAAAATGAATTTGCTTCAAATTATAGCTGTTTGAATGAGACCAGTGCACAAATGAAACCCATTACTGTGTGCCTACAATAGGGCCAAACCTCTGATCTCAGTTTCAGTTTCGTAAATGAAGAGTCGACTCTAATAACTTCAGTCAAATCACTTTGGATTTACACCAGGGGAGCAGAAATCAGAATCTGGACTTTCATGTTTAGTCTGGGAAGCATTTTGAAATTCTTGTGGATGAAAGATACTAAAAATGTATGTTATTATTATGTTATTCCTTTTCCATATCCCACTTCACATCATAGGACTGACCATATAGCCTAGGATGGTTCAACCCACACTTTTCCTAAATTTTAGCCCTTTAATTTGATGATTATAGCTTTTTCATGTCATAACTCTACAGTTAAGGTTAACCAATCATTTTGATTTTAAACCATTCTCTTCAGTAGCGTCTTGGGAAATGTGTATGAAACCTACTCCACCATTTTTTGAACTACAATATGGAAAGTTAATCTTTTTTTCCCATTTTTAATTTATTTAGCCTTTTCTTGCCAGCAGTTTACTTGAAAACTTCTTAATGCACAGTCTGCCAACTTGGCGTGGACATCTGAGGAATAACTTTGTACACGCTAAACCTTTGTTAATAATAGTCCCGAGCAAACTGCAAGAGGAGAAACCGCTGGCTTAATGTATATTAAATATAACAAACACCTAGTAGAATAAAAGATCTTTGGAAAGATAAAAAAAAAACAATGCTGAAGTCACAGGACTTACTATTGTGCAACCACATGAAGTTATCTCTTCAGAAAAATTTGGATGCTGAACACAGTAACTGTCTTCGGCCTTGCAGCTGCTCTGTCCAGGTCTGGCAGTCCAGGAATGTGTTTCTGAAAAAGAAAGCTTAGGAATATAATGAAAAACTGGAGTTTAAGGATTAAATGGATGAAAAGGGGAACTTAACCATGAAGTTATGGGTCTGGAGCAGGCACACCTGAGGCCAATCCTAACTCTGTAGCTGTATGGGGAGCTGGACCCTGCTGCATGCAGGGCCTCTGACCCAGCTGCCACTGAAATCCGTGGGGAGCAGCCTGTCAGTTTAGATTAAATTTCTCTCAATTAGGCCAAGTTTGGGGAAGTTTTGAAGCACATTTTCAAGCATGAGCTTTGGTCTTTTTGACCAGAACTTGCACTGTTCTCATGCATGACATGCGCATGTTAAATTTTGTCCCAGCAGCTTGGCTTTCAATTTCTAAAAATAAGTTGACCGGCCCAAACCTTTTTGCGTGGCTCAGTTGATCTTCAAGTGAGCACCAGAATGAAATTCTGGAGCTCTTTTGAATTTTGGGTAGTTTTAGGTGACTTTCTCGTTCTTGAGTTAATGGTTTAGAAATAAAAACAAACAAACAAAAAAACCCCACAAAATAACACTGCAGCCATTCTGATACATATTTAAATTTTCTGGAATGATGTCAAACTTTGACATCTATCTGAAATCAAACGAAGACAAGCCAGGAATATTAGCACTAACGATATTTCCAGCAGTAGATTTTGTAATATCTTCTGCTAATACAATTGTAGCAAAAAAGTTCATATCTGAATCTTCTACAGGACTTTTCCTCTTGAAGTGCTTTACAAAAAAGACGGGTGATGCTAAGCTCCTGTTAAATGAGAAATCACGGAACAGTGTGATGGAAAGGTTATCCAGCAAACTAACGGCAGGAATGGCACTGGAACAGACTCTTCATGTGGCGAGTGAGCTGTTACGCCACTTGCTGGTGTACTGTCAGAGGCAGCTGGGCTACCGTCTGCTCCTATACAGCCTGTTCCTCTGGCCCTACCTAAAGAGGAAGGGAGCTGTCTGCGCTCCTCTTGCGGCTCATGTCTTCTCTTGAAATGAAAGCTCACTTTCTCAATTTAAAATTCTTCTCTGAGAGAAAACTAAAACTAAAAATGTCAAACAAGGGACTGGGGCCAGAGGGAAAGCACCTGATGCAAAGAGTGTTTCAAGTGGCTAGCAGTTTGCGTGAGACTCCATGAATAACAGAAAAAATTAGATCAGAGGCCTGTAAACCATAATGGGTATCACTGGAGGCCTTAGAACATAACATACTGCATAACAGCAATCACCATTTAGATTTTGTTTGACTAGGTACTCAAGCATACGAGCCAAATGGCAACATGTGTAGTAGTTTTCACTGCAGATCAAGCATAACTTTTTACCTTGGAGATGTGACAAGACTAATAGAGGAATGTGTTATCTTGAAACCTCCTTAAGAAATAAGCAGCAGACGTTCAACGCCTCTGTTTACTATTATTCCGTTAAAAACCCAGTAATTTCTAGTGCATTTGGGAAACGTATACACATTGCATATAGTCTTTTTTTAAAGTAGTTGTGATGGGAAATGTCCCTGCTCACTGATAGTGGTACAGAACAGCTTTCCCACAGGTGTGATCTATAGAAAGTCTCTCTTCTGCCACCTCTAGCCAGTCCTGACAGCATTTAAATCCACATTTATCCTTTTACACTCTTCACAGAAGAAACAACTGGTATAGTTGCATCGGTGCGTATTTCAAATAGCCTTTATTGCAAATCTTTTCCAGGCCTATCAGTTTCTTCCGGGCTTTTGCCCTGCGAAAGAGCTATATTATGTAAACAGGAAACATATAGCAACTTGTTAATTGCTGGTTTATTTTTCTTCTGCAGCAACATAGGCTGGTTTTCTTATTGTCACTGGAGGGATCAAATTACGGCATGGAGTTTGGATGCTGGAGAAGAATGTTAAAACAGTAAACTGGTTCAGGCTGGAGGAAGCGGGGGAAGGCTGGGTCCTGCTTTGTTGATAAAGCCCATCAGTTTTTTCTTTTAAAACTTGCTTATAAATATTGGTGAAAAGGTAGTTTGGGAAACTGCCCTGAAAATCAAGGTAGCTTGGGAAAACCACTTTCTTATCACAAGGCAATGCTTAATGCTGAGGTTTAGAGCTGTTATCATTGCCTGCGATGGCCAGCATATCTGTGAGGGCTACAGAGCGGTTGAGATATTGTTTTTTTGGCTGTGCTGGAATCGATATGCAGATGCCACCTCAGCCTTGCTTTCATCTGAGGTACACTCTTGAGGCCTTGTGGCACTAACACACACACACACACACACACACACACACACACACCAAAAAAAGGACTAGAGTTGGCTCTTACTTGAAGAAAAGACAGAGGAAATGGTGCTCACTGATAATGAAAGCTGGAGGCAGCTTCCATTATCCATTTGTGGTTCTCCTGTTCCCAGTTCAGAAAACTCCCCATTCAACCAGGATGAGTCCTTATATATAATCCTTTAATCTCAGACCAAGATAAGCTCTTAAACCTATTGTGACCTTTATTTCGGGGAGTAGGTTATTGTTATAATTTCCCCTGGATTCTCACTTTGATTATTGCAAGATCCTCTACTACAAGCATAAGGCTCTCTACATTCATTTTTTTGGTGCCGTTGTGTGAGAGGTTGTGGTTGGCTTTTAGTGGTGGATGTTGTCCCTTTCTGGCTTTGCTTTCATCAGCAGGCACTGTGAACCAACTGGAAGAAATCCTTGAGAAATATAATAATCGTGTCCTGATACACAGTTTACTTCCATGATGTGTCATATAAGATACTCCCAGAGTTTGCGTTGCAGTGGGCTGATGCATGACTGAACGTAACGTATGCCTCGAGATTCATGTCTGAGAAAATACATAATTTTGTTGCCCTGCTAATAATAGTTTTCTTATCTGACAGGAAGCCAAACCATTACTGCTGGTATCTTTAGGAACCATCGTAACTGAACAGGAAAATAACCCCGCAGTGAGGGGCGATGGGGTGTTCCTTGGAGCACATCCAGTCAGTCTCCCCATGGGGGACACCCCTCTGAGTACTTCTAAGAGGAAAATAGTGGCGTGAATGTATTCCTGGGGAAGAGAAGAGAGGGTCTGTTGTCAGTAGTATACTGTCAGTGCCAGAATCAGGATATCACATGATATTGTGAGATATTTAGTGGCATTGGAAGGCCTGAGGAGATAGGACTGTTTCAAAGGAGCAGTGTGTTACAGAAAATAGTCATTGGATCAAAGTGAAAAATGTGAGCTAATGAGACAGAAGTGATGATACCATGAAGAGTTAACAAGTAATCCTCAGACAGTGATTTCTACTCCTTTCTGAAATTTTGTCAAATTCTCTCACTATTATAGTAAAACACTTCTGAAATGAAGAACAAGACTCCACATAAAACCAAAATAAATCATGGGCCATAATGAGGAACTCGTCAAACATTTTGAAAAGTAACAAGAAAGTAGCAGGGAATGTTTTACTAACCTGATACTTCTGGTCGGTTACAATTATTGATATAAAAACTTCTTTGGAGGTCTATGGCTCTCTTAGGATGGCCACCTCTTATGCTGAATTGCATGTTTCCCAGGCAACAAATGCATTTTACTTCTGTGCTTTAAGGTTTTTATTTAGGAAGAAATGAGCCTGTCAGGATGTAGGGGACCTAAAGAGGGGACGGAAGAGGAATAGTTGCAACAGGAGAATATCAAACAACAAGCAGAAAAGAGAATAAGCTTTATTTTCACTCAGAGCTGGAACTGTGTACCTCAGTCCAAAGAGTAGCCCTGGTGAAGTTAGTGGGAAGACCAGTGCAAGGCAAGAGCGAAGCTGGCTCCAAATCGGAGGCATTTATCTGAAAATGCCTTAAAAGTAGAAAATCTATCAGATTTCAGTTAAAATAACAACAATTCTTTGCAGGCCTGCCAAATGTCTGCAGGCTTCGGGTGATTTATTGTCAAATCAATGCGTGGCGAACGCCAAGGTCTGCCTTCCCCTCTTTCCACGCCAAACAGAGGAACCTTCACAAGACCTTGGCACTTGTCAGATTTAAATCCTTAGGGCAGTATTTCTCGCCTCAAGTGCAAAATTCACCACTTCCCTGTGAAAATCGGTACGGTTGAGAACTGTGCAGGCAGAGCAGAGCTCACTGCTAGCACTTATACAAGATTCATTATGGGGGTTTGGGGTTTGCGCTTGGTACAGAAATGGGGGGCGGGGAAACTGCTAATTCTCCTCCACCCCCTTCCCCATTAAGCCTAAAATAGTTGTGTTAAAGCGCAATCTGGGCCTGCCTAATCTCAGCGCTGTTTTTTAGAAATAATCTTCTCTTTCCCACTCTCTCAGCTTCTTTGAAACATAATGAATTGGAATTACATGTAAATGCCAGCAATATTTCAAAGGGAGGCTGAAACACAATGTCTGGTCTCTAATTAGTTTTGCAGTGTGTGGCCTGTAAACTTGATGATAAATGAAGCAATTAGCCATCAGTGGCTTCAATTAGATGGCAGTAAAAATGGTAACAAAATAAAGTCACCAGCGAGGAAATTTGCTCTGAAAAGTGCTGCTGTGGGTTGGCTTCAATCTTAACAATGAATTGGGGCTAATTGGCTCGTTTGTTCATTGTTTCTCGGGGGCAGCACAACTGCCTAATTAGTGAGCGCTTTCCAGGGCCCAAAGTAAACAGGAAGGGAAGATGTGATGCTGCTCCTCTCTGGAGGAGAACCCTATCTCCCCACGCCAAGCAAATCGCTGTGGGGAGAGCACGTTCTTCTCTTCCTCCTCTCTTTTGGAAGAGCAGTGAGTTGGTTTTTACCCTTTTCCAGGCGGTCGCTTAAGCCTTGGATCCCAGGGCACTTCTCAGATGTTTATTGACAAAGAAAACTTCAGAAGAGCCCTCTCAGACCCTGTTCTTGAAGCAACAATCAGAAGCCAGGCGCTGGCTTGCTGGCATCGTACTGGGATGAGAAGGAAAAGGCAGAGGGAGCCCAGCAGTGCTTTCCAGCTATGCTCCGCTGTGTAGCGTGTGGCTCTGTTGGTTTTGACGCTTAAGTGGGGGACTTTCCTAGTGAGAGATTCACCAGTGTTTTCCCACTTTGACTGGTATTTTTATTCCAGGACGCTCTCCTCTGCATAAACAGGACAACTTAATTGCTACCCAAAGTACACAATAGCAGAAAGAGCCAGGCTGCTGGTAAAAACTGTTTTCTGCCTGTGATTCTGAATACATTCCTCTGTCCCCACCTGTGAAGTCATGCCTATCTACTGATGATTATCATTATTTTAATGGGAGATATCGGGGCCGTCTCATTTTCCATAAATGCTTTTCAAAGATGATGAAGTGAAGAAGCACAAACAAGATAAAAGGGAAGTGTGAAAACACAAGGGATTTTCAAATCGGGGTTTACGTTTTCAATTAGGAGACTTTGTTATTGAAAACAAGAAGCCAATTTGTCAGAAGCAAAGGCTAATTTGTCTTCACCTCCGAAGGCTGGAGAGAAACAATACACCCTGCTCACTCCAAGCCTCTGGCTGGGGAAAATGAAAAGGCCACTTGATTCCTGTTCTCCCAATTCAGCCTCTGTAGGGACTGCAGTACGTGTTTTAGAGAATGGTAATTATTCCTTTCCAATGCTCAGTGGTATCCTAAAACACATTCTAATGAAAATACAGCAACTGGAGGGGGGAAAGAAGTATTGTAGTGTCAACACTGGTTATGTGATTTGGGAGTAAACCAGTCTGGCCCTGCTGACTAATTCATTTCTGAAGGTGTTAAGCCCATCTGCTTCCAGAAATGCAATTGTCTTTCACTACAGATTTTACCAGACTGATACCAAGATGACTTGGAGAGTCTCAATGGAAATTTCAAATTCAGTTTGACAGTAGAAAAATGTTGGTATGACATGTTGTGATTACACTGAACTTTCTGCGTGGGGTTGTTTTTGTTTGGTTTTTTTGTCGCCTCCAGGTTGACATCTTTAGTGGCACTTCACCCATGGTGCATTCATTGCACAGCACCCTTCATGTTTTTACCTAAAGCAAACCAGAACTTTTTACCTGCTGATCTGCAGTGCTGGGTGTCCCTGCCTGCTCCTTAAGGATCCTGGCGTATGGGCTCTGCCGGAGCAGTCTGGGAGGGTCTCCTGCCCACATCAGCCAGCCTGTGGTGTGGGTCAGACCCACACCATGCTCTGCAGAGACCGGTGTCCTCTCGGGAGATAAAACCAAATGTTCTGGAAAGGCAGGACGTGCTTATGTGCACAGTGATTTCCACTTACATATCCTGAAACTCTATTGAATATCTTTAAGCTCAGGAGGTCCCTCGCTATCACTGGCGTTCCCTGGAGAAAAACCAACAACCCTACGTGCTCAGAGAACTGTGCCTATTTCTCCCTGGGCAAAATGACAAGCTTCCAACAGTACCCTGTTTATTGATGAAAAACAACTAGCTGAAGAAGAAAAAGTAAAATTTCAGTGCCATTCCCTGAGCAGTTGAGCCGTGGTGTTGTTCCAAAAGGATTTGTGGCCTTTCAAAGAGCAATCTACCATTTTGCTTCTCTTCAGGGAAGTGTGAACCGACGCAGTTAGCAATCCTGGCTGACATCTGAATTCTTAACAGGAGGAGTATGTTCTTGCAGAGCCGAGTGAAATAACTGAGGCTGCGTTGCATCCCCTGCTAGTTGTGGTTATTATCAGTATACATATATTACTAGCAAACTGCTGGGCTGGACGCTTAGCCCATAAACTAAAAATACTTTTAATGTTTTGCTCCTCTGTTCAGAGATTTGCAATTGGAAAAAAATAAGGTTGTTATTTAAAAACAGGCTGCTAAAATGAGACACATAAAATATTGCAGTATTTTTATTATATATAAAATGAAGTCTCTGCATTTGTTTTTTATTACTGACTTACACACAACAAATGAATATGCTCTGAGCCAACAATTTCTACTCTGTTACACATGTGCACTGTGTTCCTCTGCAGTGGGGTTTGACTAAGCCCTTCTACCCAGTTGAAAGAGTAGGCCGAATGATATTAGCTTAAGCAATGAGAGTCAACAGGAAATGGGGGATTTGGGATCTGAATAGTAAAATGAGTTTTGGAGCATGTCATTTGCACAATGGCAGTTCTTGGCATCCAGTGGCTTTGTGCTAAAAATGAGAGTTTATTCCTCAAAAATCTCCAATTTGGGGAATGTATGGTGGGCTTGAAAGGGCTCAGAACCTCTTGTCTGAATGACACTGTTGGGGCTGGAGGGCAGATGAAGACTTTAATCGCTTCCAGTCGTCTGCTTTGTATGGTTCAACAGGAATGAGTTAGCATTACTGTGAGCAAAGCCAGCGTGTGAGACATTTTGAATCACTGGTATGTTAAAACTGGTCAAATCTTAGAGTTATCAGTATTAAAAAAAAAAAAAAAAACAAACAAAAAAAACCAAAAAAACCCCACTATGATCTTAACTGTTTCATCTGCAGCAGTGACACAATACCTTGCCTACCCATTCCACAGCTCCCTGTAGAGTAGTGGCTGAATGCCAGCTAAAATTGCCTAGGAAAAAAGCCTTTTTTTAGATTCATTGCAGAAAGACAATCACAACAAAATAAAGAACAAAGTCCACTCATCTTGAAGTAGCTTTTAGGAAGCATGCAAGGTCTGGACCTCCTTTCGCTTACTTCAATATTGGAGTGTCATATCTTTGGAAAGATTCCTGATGTACATCAGTGGAAGCCTGTAAAGAGTAAGGTCTGATAACTTCATGCAGAGATGAATAACAGAGTAGATTAACAATCACAAATCTTGCAATATTGGAGGAGAACAAAGCTTTTCATCGCAAAACTGTATCTGGATGCAAGCAGCAGAATAGGGGTTTGTCACATCAGAGAGTCTTCAAAAATATATAAAGCAAACAAAATTATGATCAAAGAGAAAATTGGGAAGCTGGTTGTTTGTGTTTGTGGTTTTTTTGTTTTGTTTTTTTTAAAAGGCTCTGAGCATTGCCAGGGAAGTTCCTTCTACCACCACCCCCTGCCCTAATCCATTGACTATGGTAAGACCCTAAAGGTAGGAAGCAAGTCCATGACCCTTTCCATGTTGGCCCATAGCGCAGGATTAGGCTGTGTAATACATAAACCATATGTTGTCAAGCAACAGCTTGGCTCATCCTGCATGCTAATATTAGAGTGGACTGATACCATTCCACACAATCTCCACCTATAGCTGTGCCTTGAAGACCTGCATTAAATTGGATCTGAACCCTTCAGCCCCACTTCATGCCGGGCTTAATTCACATGTACCTTCAGTGATTACTATCTTCTCTCTTTAGCAATTGCTGTTACTACTCAGTGGGAATAAAGACTGGAAATGACTCTTCGTGCACATGTGCCCATGTCCTGTGGTCTGCTATTCTCCCCGTTAATGCAAGATGGGATGTTGAAGATTAGTCCCGTGTTCTTTCCCATTATGGTCTCTTTCAGAGTGAGCTGTAAACCTGTTATCACTCCAGAGGGATTAGTTATTATTTTGTCTGATTATGAGATTAAAGTGTGATTAAGAAGGTATAAAATGGCAGGGGGTGTAAAGTCCCTAACATGAAGAGAAACTTAATTCCAGGATTAGACCATTACCCACCACAGGCTCTTCATCCATGGATTCACCTGCCAAATGCCTTAGTCGGATATTTATTACTTGACTCCATTTACTGTCTGGACAGGTGAAAATGGCACTTAGTTATAGCCAATGGGCATGGAAGCCAATTAATTAGCATATGGAAGGTGAAAACTCTTTCCTGGCGGAGTACAGATGAAGAAATCTTTAGATGGGATGATGTGGTGGAAGACATGAATATTAATATTCTCCAGGGCTAGCACAATTATTATGAAGGATGTCTGTCTAAGTCCTAATAGTATTTCATGAATATAGGGTTATTTAAGACAGATTACTTTCCTAGGAACAAGGGCTTGCTAAAAAACTAGCTCCCTAGACAGCAAAATGTGAAACATATAGGTTTCTCTTGCCCTGTCTTTGTATAAATCTAAATGCTCCTTGGTCACACATAGCATTCTTTTCATGTCTGCTCACCTGCTTCTGCAAGTGTTGAAGCGGAAGTATCTCTGTTTGGAGTTTATGAATAAGTTGTTTATTTGTATTTATTGGTAACCTACAAACTACATTAAGACGAATGGAAAAGATTTTCCATTCTTTCAGGGTGGCTGTCCTTAAATTTGGGATACAGGAACATGCACAATCCCTTGACACAGTGTTCCAAGGGGAAGCCAAAGGTTAGTGGGGAACCCTTCAAAATAGCTACTCATACTGGTAAGATGGATGTTCAGGTGGACCAAATATCTTCTGGAGACCATCATGGGCTAATACGTTCTCCACCTGCATCAGGATAGTGAGGAAGAGCATAAACCCTGGTGGCTGCAAGAGAATTTGTTTATTTGTTTGTGTGTTTATTGAGCCTGTTCTGTTTTAAGCAACTAGGACAAGTTTCAATAACTTCTCTGGCAGTAGTCATGACACTGGTGCGAACAGTTTCTCAGAACTCAGAGATTTCTTGCTGCTATCCCAAACATTTCCTCTATGTGATTTGATCTCAGCACTCCAAGTGAATTAGGAAATTCCTAGAATCATAGAATTGCCTAGGTTGGAAGGGACCTTTCAGATTATCTTGTCCATCAACCTAACTCTGACAAAAAACATCACTAAACCGTATCTCTAAGCACTGTGTCTACCTGTCTTTTAAATACCTCCAGGGATGGTGCCTCAACCACTGCCCTGGGCAGCCTGTTGCAATGCTTAATCACCCTTTCAGTGTAAAAAATTTTTCCTAATTTCCAATCTAAACCTCCCCTGGCGCAACTTGAGGCCATGTCCTCTTGTCCTATCGCCTGTTACCTGGGAGAAGAGACCGACCCCCACCTCTTTACAACCTCCTTTCAGGTAGTTGTAGAAAACTACAAATTAATAAATGACAAACAGTAGTTGAGCATTTATTGCTTTTACTTACGTCAAAGAGTTGCCTCGTTGAGCAAAGGCGGCATTGCACTGATAACGTTACACATAAGTTTGAAGTTTGTTGCAGCAAGTGTGAAGTTCTGCCTGTTCATGGCATGAGAGTGTGTTTTTCAAGCTGCTTGGTAAAGGGTGGATGATTGACTTTGTCAAGAAGAGCTTGGATCTACTGAACCTAATTTTCCTTGCGGTCATTACTTACCTAACAGAAAAGTTGTATTTTGGGGGCTTGTCTGAGCCCCCCAGTTTCAAAAAAACAAGGCCTGACACTGCCTAAAAGACATCAGCCTCTGTGAGCACGAGACAGCTAATGGCTCGAGGATTGTTGGGACAGCTCTGCAGCTCTGTCCCTCAGCACTCTTTGTCACCGCTGATGTTGGGCAGAGCCTGAGGGAAGCATTAGAGACAGCTGCCCAATTGTTTAGTTAAGGAAAGCTGATGTCCAGTTAGAACTGTCACTGAGATGCAGAGAGCTGGAGGCATCTCAGGAACAAGAGGCAGGTGGTAGGACAGCCACTGGGGGCGTCCCTTCTAAGGGGCTACGCAGATGCTTTGTAACATGCATACATTGTTAAGCAGCTATTCATGGTAGTAATGCTGTAACAAAAGTTTCTTCCTTTTTTTTTTCTATTACTCCACTTTCATTATATTTACTTCTGTGTGCTGATAAGAACCAAATTTCAGTCCTTTGAGGTTTATCTTTAATGAGGGAAAACAATGCCTAGGTGAGCGATAACTGAACGCTTTGAGGAGCCATTCACTGTGCACAATCCTATAAGAAAATAAAAATAATAAAACCTCTTAGTTATCAATGAGATTAGTAAGAGGAGACTGGAAACCCCTCTCCCATCTCTACCCATAGGACAGAGGAAAAAATGCCAGGCACGAGTGCTTGCTTGAAAATTAGTAAAAAGATGGTAACAGGGGTAGGCTACTCAAAGCACCTCTCTTGTATGGCAGATGCCGTGTGTAATCAAGATACAGGACAGTAGAAGGATGGATGGTTATCTCATTTAAGCTGCAGTGAATAAAGCTCTGAGAAGGGCTGCCAGGCTCGCTTTTACATACGCGTTTTCTGCATCCAGATGAAAGTCATTTTCTAAGAGCTGGCAACTGCTAACAGGGTGTGCACCGATGGGCTCTGGCCAGAGGTGAAGGTCTTTTCCACAGAGGCTGAATGCATTTTTGGCAGCTTATGTTGCTCAGAGAAATCAGTGGGTTTTGTAACTGTTTGTTATCTGAAGGCTCTGTGTTATGCTGTGCAGTGGTCTTTAGAGCAAGGTGGATTAGAAGTAGATTAGAATTGCCGTAAATAAGGCTTTGCATCAGGCTCTTGCTGTTTGAACTTTCTGCAGTGCACAGTGCAGGTCTTATGGCTGAGCTTCTCCCAACCAGGAACCTGAGGAAAAGATGTGTTTGTAGTTGATGGGCTGCTTTTTTTAATTCTCATTACTTCTATTACAATATGGAGCAGTGTCCAGAAATCTGACCCCAAATGATTTCCTGGTGTGCTAACGTAGTAAAGGCAGATAGTGAGCCCATACCCTAAGGAAGCTTGCAATACAAGAAGATAAGTAAAAAAAAACTGGAAGGGCATCGAGAGGCATGCAGAGATGATACGATTTTCTTCTGGCTTTGCTAGAAGAAGGGAAAGAAGAACTTGGATTTGTCCTGTTGACATTCCAATATGCTGTCCATTGGTCCACATAAAAAGTAAACAAGGCTGATGTTCTTTTTTCACACAGTTACATGCTGTTTACAGTCCAATAGCCCCTGATACTTATACAAAATTCCCAAAGATTTTGCAGGGCGTGTGAGTCAAATCCTAGCTCTTGGATATAGATGGTGCCGGGCCAGGCTTGTGGGACGAAGGAACTGGCTGATGAACAAGGGCTGCTGGCAGTGACTCTGGACAATGCAGGCGTTGTGGGGCAGCTGGGTGAAATACATAAAAAGCTGAACATACAGCAGACAACTGGGTCTTCAGCTAAAAACCACTGAGAAGAAGAGCTGGTCTGAATTGTAACTATCATCCTGTGAAGGATGCAATGAGCAGACTGTGAAAATAATGAGATTTGAGAATATTGTGCTGGTCCAAAAGACACTTTATGAAACACTATTAGATGGATGTATGAAAGAAGTAGTATATATTTTTGTGATATCATTGAATGTTGGACCAGAGAATATGGATTTTCGTACCAATGCCAGGAGAAGGCCCTGCTTGTCATATGAACACAAAATGCACTGAAAGATGACCAAACGAAGGGTGAGCTCGTTAGTGCCAGCTCATGGTGTTATTAGTGTATGTGGTATATTTTCTCGTGGTTTTAAAGTCTTAGTTCCTGGACATGTGTAATTACATAAGAGTCTCTCTTAGGGTTGGTTTTTTTTCTTCTTATTATTTTTAAGTGCACCTAGTCCTTAAGGAGCAAAGCTGAAATATGCTATGTGAACAAAAGTTGCTCAGAAACCAGAAGGCAAATGAAAGAATTAGAAGGGGTTGATGCTTTGCTTTGGTATGTTTTGTTTTTTAGAGACATTGTGATTTTTAGGCCAATGTCCTGAATATTTTAAGACTGATTCAATATTTTTTGAATCCTTTGGCTTGTCTCTGACCTGGTTCTGAGAAGTCTCTGAAAGAGGAGTCACACAAACCCGCAGAATGGGCCTGTCATCTTTTCTCTCTCTGATCTGCTTTTGCTGCATTTCATAGGAATCTTCATTCCCACCTGGGGAGGGTGAAGTAGAGTTTGGAGGCTGGAGATGAGCTTTCCTCAGGCACCAAAGGTTCGAGGCTTAGAAATGCTTCCGTTCATTCCTGAAAGGCATTATGACAGTGATAGAAATGGGAGAGGAAGAGAGAGTTAGGAAAAAGGGAAAGAAAAAGTTGTTGTGATACATTCTGAACACAACTATGCTATGCCTTGGCTGCTGTCCTCTAATTATTAAAACATGCTGTTGGCTAATTCATGTGCCTTATTTTCAAGGGGTTTGCACAGAATTACTCACACTTATGCATTTTATATCTCATAAGCCTGGATATGAATAATAATGGCAGACACCTGATGGTCCTGAGCAGCCTAATGTCAGTCAAATGAATTCTCCAGTTTAACAGTTAGCAGTAGTTTCTGGAAATGGGATTTTTTGATGTGGAAGCAACATTATTCAGGTCAGATGTTTCAAAATATTGATGGTGTTGTCTTTAGCTCTTTTGCTTGTGGATAGGTATAGTTGGCATAGCAGTCATAATACCATTAGTAGACCTAGGGCCCTCACCTCTGCTAGCACAGGCAACCAGACAATATCAGTCCCTTACTCTGTGCAAGGCATAAGGCAATTCTGACTACGGAAAAACTGATGACCTCAAATGGATCTAAATGCTTGCTTACTTTTCAGCAGTTACACTGAGGCTATGGGTTGGATTAGAGCAGCAGCTTCATGAACCTTTCTACCTGTGAACCTCCCACTCCTTAGGTGTGAGGTACATTATCTTCCTCAGTGGCTGGCTCTGATCCATCCTTCCTTGCTGTCTTGATATTTCCTCTAGGACTCACCTAACAACAATACTGTTTGTCCAGATTAAAAAAAAAAAGTGATTAAACAACAAACCTCACTAGATTCCCTATGGATATTCCTCCCCACAAAAAAGCCCAAACACAAAGCTTCTGCCTTAAGGATACAATTAAGCTTCCAATTAACAAGTACACAAAGTCACACCAGAGCGAAGCTATCTTTGTTTATTGGGAGCGAAGCTAAGTAGCTCCCATTAATTCCCCTTGGCTGAAACCGTTAACACCTATTGGGGTTGCTTTGCATTTCCCCACCGGTGGTGCGGGATGGCCAGTCCCTCCTGTGGCAGGCAAGCAGAGTACTCCTTCATCTCCTTGAAGGATAATTAAGCCTGGCTCCAGATCTGTCCCCCAGCAGTGTCTGGCTGCCTGCCTGGGCCCTGGGGAAGGGCTTGAACTGCTGGGGCACCTTGCTGGCTGCAGCACGCGCTCCTGGGGGGATGACACTAAGTTGCTCCCTCCTCACTGGATCATAGAATCATAGACCATAGAAGGTTGGAAAAAGACCCTTAAGATCAAGTCCAACTGTTAACCTAACACTGCCACGTCCACCGCTAAACCACGTCCCTAAGTGCCACGTCTACATGTCTTTTAAATACTTCCAGGGATGGTGACACATCTCCCTCTGCAAACAGAGGGCTGCCATCCCTTCCACCTCTACTGGCCTACACAAATTGTAAGAGTTTCAGAGCATCTCCGCCAGTGCAAAAATTCATATATTTTAGAGCCCAGTACTAAGAAGGGGAGGAACATAAGGTCTTCGATGTGGCACGTGATGCTATGGTAATGCACATGTGCATGAAGAAATAGGGAGTAGGAAATAGCAAACAGTCTTTTCCATCTCACTGTGTTAGATGAATAAAACTGAGCTCCATAGACATGGTCACACATAAAAGAGAACCTCACCGACACAGAAAAAAATTGTCAAATCAGATTTCCCTTATGGGTGTTCAAGTGCAGTGTCGTAAGGAGCTGAAGATGGCATTGTCCAAGTGGTTCCCTGGGCATCGGGAGGGGGCATGAGCAGTGCAGGGTGCCTGGCTCTGTCTGGGGGCAGCTCTGGGACCCTTCAGGAGCTTTTGCCCCAAATCCACTCACTTTCTTCTGAATGCCAGGTTTAGGATGTGTCCGAGAGATGCTACCTTATGTTTCTACCATGAGGTTTTATGGAAAAAGTCTATCCATAGATTTAAGCCTAACCAGACTTTGCCGTATTGAGACACGGCTGCTGTTTCCTGCTGGATGATTTGTCCTGTGACAGCTAAAGGAGAGGCTAATGAAAAATGAGAAGAATGTGCTGGCCATCTTAGCAGCCATATTTCACAGTGTGGTTTTGAAACCGTTTGTTTTCTTAACTTCCTGAGGTCAACGGTTACGGGAGATGGATGTCACCACATGTGCTCGTTTGGAAAAATAGCGATGGTCAGGCTTTAGGTTAGTGAACAGTATTATGGAAAGGCAAAGAACTTAAAAAAAATACAATAAAACAACTTATTTGTGACATGGTCAGGATTTCAAAAATCTCAGTTCAGGATGTTGATTAGGCAAATTCAGCAGGCCTTTCAGTTAATTTATGATTTGTTCCAGAACTGAATAACCAGTGCATGAATATTCAGAACTACTTTAGGCTTTTTTTCTAATTAATATTAAGGCCTTCTTGAATTCAAGTATGACTACAAACAGACTCCTATCTCTTCCAGGAGGCTTTTGATCTTAACTTAGTATGAAAACTTGTTATTATTCCTCAGGTACTGGAAACGCACTCACTTAGGGTACCAGTTGAGCACTTGAACACATGAATTATTAGGGAAAGTAGTCACTGATGTTGTCTACTGAAGAGTATAAAAGCTAGGAGGTTTTAAATAAAATACCTCCATTTAAAATGTTAGGATTCAAGCAGCAAAAGTGCACTAGTAATGTTTTTAGCATGTACATGATATGCTCACTCCCAGCTTTAAAATACTTCCCAAACGAGGATACACATCCTCATTTTACAAATGAGGAAGCCCGATGTGATTTATTTATGCTTAAGCACAGGGCTAAAGACCCGGGCTGTTAGCGGGGCCATGAGGGAGCTCTAGGCTTCGGGCTCCCGGAGCGAGTGCCAAGCCTGGGGAGCAGCCGGTCACCCGGCGGGTGGGGGCATGTGGCAGCATCCGAGCCCCCGGGACTCTAACAGCTTTAAAGCCCAAATTGGCTTTGACCTTGTGGCTGCTGGACGGAAGTAGCTCTGGGCTGGACATGCTCCCTCCCTGCGGTGCAAGACCCCCAGGCACAAGCGGACTGCGATGGTCCACGCTGAGTTTGCAACAGCAGTGCCTTACCTGTATCTGATTCAGTGCCTGTGCGGTGCTCCTCTTGCGTGGGCACGCTATCCTGTTATTAGCCGTGGGATTTATCACATGATATCCACTAGCTCCCCTGGAAGCGATGGGGGCCGGTCCCCCTAGGTAGGGAGCTGAGAATATACTGCTTCTGGCAATAATAAAGAGCAAGGCGATGCTCCCTCCACTACTTCGGTTTCCTGGCTGCGTCATGCAGAGCATTTGTGTGATACTCGGCGCTGGCTAGCGATGAAAAAGAAATGAGCTGGAAGGAAAGGGTATGACAAAAACGAATGGTATGGTATAACAGAAACTGGTTATAACGCATGAGACGCCAATACGGAGCAGTTAGGCTTAAAAATGCCGAACAGATGGCATAGGACAATGCAAAGATTGTTTAGCATTACCCTGAGGTATAGTGAAATATCGTCAGAGGTGTGGGAATGCAGTGAGATTTTTCCAAAGAGGTCTTCTGGGACTGCTCACACACCCCAGTGTGTTGGCAAGCGTTGGGAGACAAATTGAAACTAATAGCTGAGCAGGTGAGACCAACAGGATCTGCACTCATGTTGTTAAAATGAGGCTTTAATAATACAGAGTGGGACAGTGCCGTATATTCGATAGCTATTTTTGTTGCCATTACAAGTAATTTATTTTATGTAGACATCGGAAAAGATAAATTACTCGGAGCAGAGGCGATTAATATGTTAGGCAGAAACACTGCGGCTCTTCTTTCAAATGCCGGTGTCCATACATAGGAAAATTTACAGGGAGCTGCGAAGCTATGGCAGCCACTTTAGAGTGCTAGAAATGAAGGCACTTACTAGATTTAAACTAAACTTGAACAAAATACGTTTAAATGAAGGAAGAAATCCTAAACATCCTACTAATGTTTTTTTTAAAACTTAACTATTACAATTGGTTATTCGCACAAGTGTTGAAAAAGAAAAAAAAATTACACTGGCTTTTTAAATGTTAATTCCGATATTGCATTAAAATAATTAAAGGAAAAGTACTACTTCTTTCTTGACTGCTGTCTTAAAGTATAAGACAAAAGTTGTCAAACATTTGCATGTGGTTTCTGTGGAAACAGCCTAAGAGTGTTTTCAGTTAAAAGAAAAAATGCTCTAACTTTTTGCAAATTATATTGGCTTGGGATGTGATGATGCTGGAGAAGTGTTTTCTGTTTTGTTTGTAAAAAGAAAAATTTTCAGAGGTCGTATGTCAAGCTTGAGTTTTTCTTGTTTTCCACAAAACCAGCAGGTGGTACTTGCAAGCAAACTGTATCTTCAAATTTGGCAAAAATTCCCAAGAAGCAAATATATGGGAGATCTGCAGTTTGTTTCAGTGTGAAACTTGGCAAGAAAAATTTTTGCCTGCAAAAATCAGGGCTTACTTATTACATTAGGCGCTTTTTCTTTTTCAATATGCAATAAGGACATGAAACGTCTCCTGGATGCTCCCTAGAGATGGACAAAGTTCTCCCTTGAATTCTTTCTTACGAGAAATGTATGCGCATAATTTTTTGAAAGGTTTCTGTGAAATAAAAAAGCGAAAGCTGAAAATGTGGGGTTGTTTGAGGTTTTTGGTTGTTGCCCCAAACAAAAACCCAAATAATAAATCACTTTTTGACAAAACCCCAGAAATTCAAAGACTGTTGTTTACTTATTTAATTTCTGCTGAAAGTTTTCAGGAGCTGTTTTCTCTCTGCCTGTCAGCTCTCCTAACCTCCTCCTCTCTTCAGGAAGCATCTCAAGTATCTTTTATTTCAGGATTGCTTCATAAGCCTGTGTTATTTTTTACAAAAATTGAAACTCTCAACGGGACTATACCATTCCTATCAATTCCTGCCTACATTTATAGAATTAGGCGCCTTGGCTGTTAAGAGTTTGATCCTGCAGTTCTGGCCAAGAAAAAAAACCCTTCCCCATCAGCGTCAGACGTTAAGACACCAGGACCAAACCAAATTCCTGTTGCCCTGAAATTCCTTGGGTTTATGATCCTCCAGGAGAGCGTGGTTTGGAGGTAAACTCTGGCGAAAGGCTGTGCCCGGGAGGGGGATTTCACGCCTGCAGAAGTCTGGCAGGAGCTGGCTCCGGGCATGGTAACCCCATCAACCTGCCCTCCTGGGACCCTCTGAGCTCTCAGCTGCCCTCCAGAGCTCGGGGAGGCTCCTCTAACCCAGCCTCCAGTATTTGTAGGCCATATACTATTTCTTCTTGTTATTCCCGAGGAGAACCGTTGCCTGCTTTGCTCTCTAGCCTTTGCGACCTGCGTTTCAGGCTAGCTCTCCTCATGCACGCACAAGAGTCCAAGCAGCCCCTTTCCTACATTATGGCACCTTCCGAGAGCTCCCTCCACAGCCCCACCGAGAGCCACCTCCTTCCCACGACTGATTTATTGCTTCTCCTCCCCCTCTTGTCACAGTAGGTCAACGCCACACTGAGGCAGTGACAGTCTCCCTGCTGGAGGTGGCCCCGTTTAACACGGCTCTCCTCGGGGAGGTGGGTGGCCGGGCTACGCTGGTGCCAGGGCTGATGTCTGACAGACAGATGAGGAAGTCAGCGGGACATCACTTTGCATCTTTTTTTTTGCCTTTTTTTTTTTTCTTCTTCTTCTTCCACAGAGTTGTCAGGCTTTCTGCTCGCCGTATTTTTAAACCAGGCTTCCGACAGCTTTTCATGGGGGGAAAACTGCTGAAGTAGTTTTTCCGTCTCTTTTGGGGGGTAGAATAGTCCAGTGAAGTCGATGATGAAAATAAACAGCAAAACAACGTCAAAATGAAACACGAACATTTCAGCAGAGCTTTGTCACTAAAGTCTTTTTTCGAGTAGTTTAAG
The DNA here is from genome assembly GCF_963924245.1 of Chroicocephalus ridibundus. Lineage (NCBI taxonomy): Eukaryota > Metazoa > Chordata > Aves > Charadriiformes > Laridae > Chroicocephalus > Chroicocephalus ridibundus. Next base: position 28,491,933 of record NC_086286.1, read on the forward strand.
AAAAAATTCATAGGAAGCAGAGTACTTTTTTTTTTTTTTAAATGCAAGCAACAATAAAATAAACAAAGCACAGCACGTCCAGCAGAAAATACAGCTGAGAAAACCTCTACAGCAAAGCTTCATCTTTAATGCTGATTTCTCCGCGACTGTGGGCAGGGACAATTTGTGTCCATAAAACCGAATCAAGCTTAAAGTTAGAGAGAATTAGATGGTCCTACATCTGATTCTTCCCTGCCTTATACCAGGATACGCAAGTAGCATGGCTGACATTAGCGGGGCTAAAATCCAACATCCAAGAATAAATTCTTACTCATGATGCACTTCTGCATTGGCTGAATAGCGCAGCTGCCAATATTTTTAAAAATTGAATTAGCAAATTAAGATAGCGATTGTTTCTCATAAAATAAACTATACTGTGTGTCCCAGACAACACATATGTGGGAATTAATCTCAAGCAGGCAGAGGCTTACTTAATTGATTAACTTTTAGATATGGTAAGTAACCACACTGGAGTCAATGCAATAAGTAAAGCCAAACATATGCTTCATCTTGCAGGGCTGGAGCCTTAAAGCTGCAAAGGTATAAAAGAGCTGCTTAGCTGGAAGCCACCGGATTCGAAACCTTTCTCTCTTTTACCATGTACAAAAGAAAATACCTTGCATTGTCCTGCAACAGCTTCATTTATCCTGAATTTAAATGCAGTTCCCAGAAAATAGCTCCCATTAGGATTGAATTAGAAGGCACTGACACTTTTTCCAGCACGTGTTACTCTATTCCTCATGATGTTTGTGGGAGTTAAGGGTAGGGAACACATTTTATCTTGAACTGATGCAGGATTCAGCCTCGTACTGAGTTGTAAAAATTGTCCCCTGACATGTTATTCTCAGATACTTGTAAACGCTTGTTTCAGCATGAAATTTCTATCGGAAACATTCGGCATAGAGAAATATAAAAGTAAAAAAGTTATTTTGTTGTTCAAAAATTCTCCCATCTCACTTCCAGAAGCGGCTTGGATGCAGCTGGTACCTGTGAGACGTCAGGAACTGCTGACAGCTGAGAAGAGGTGCGAAGGCCAGCGCCTCCACGAAAACCTCTTCAGCGTGCAAGGCTGGCAGCATGTCAGTACCTGACTTGTAATCAGGTGGAATATTAGGATCTAGATGCGATGTTCCAAGGTCTTCAGCTTTTCCATGGTTTTTACTTGCGTGCCACAAATAGGTGGCTTCCCCGAGCAACGGCTGTGAAGTGTAGTAAGAGATGCCTGCTCTTTCCCCTTACCCCCACTGGCTTGTTTAGATCAGGGTTTCAGAGCCATGCTGATGAAAGGTAATTTCAGCTCAATTTTCAGCTACATCCAGAGAAAAAAAAAGTAAGTGAAAGCCCTAATTTTGCTATTTGTGGATTTACAGTGTGCTGCTTATTTTGGATCATCTCTGTTGGCAGCTTGGACTTACTTTCTCATTACACACCATTCTGCAGTCATGATGACATCTTGTACTGGAGTGCAAATAACATTTATTTTTCGGGAAAAATATAGACCTAGTGGTTTCTAAACGTTGTGCTGCTTCTTTTTTTAAGGTTTTTTTTTTAGATTACATTGAACCTCTGTCAGGAGTAATGTTTTCCTGGTGTATATAGTACTTGTGGCAGGGTGGTGAGGCTGCTGTGCTCGAGGTACATTAGGTTTTTTGCAGAGCCTGTTGTGTCCTCCTTAGCCGTTCCACCGGTGATGTCTGGGCTGGGGCTCTTGGGAGCGCTGGATCTGGCTACCTCTACGCTAAACACTCAAATAGAATCATAGAATGTGTTGGGTTGGAAGGGACCTTTAAAGGCCATCTGGTCCAACCCCCCTGCAGTAAGCAGGGACATCTTCCACTAGATCAGGTTGCTCAGAGCCTCATCAAGCCTGGCCTTGAATGTCTCCAGGGATGGGGCCTCCACCACCTCTCTAGGCAACCTGTGCCAGTGTCTCACCACCCACATTGTGAAGAACTTCCTAATGTCTAATCTAAACCTGCCCTGCTCTAGTTTAAAACCATTGCCCCTTGTCCTGTCGCTACATGCCCTTGCAAACAGCCCCTCCCCAGCTTTCTTGTAGGCCCCCTTCAGGTACTGGAAAGCTGCTATAAGGTCTCCCTGGAGCCTTCTCTTCTCCAGGCTGAACAACCCCAACTCTCTCAGCCTGTCTTCATAGGAGAGGTGCTCCAGCCCTCGGATCATCTTCGTGGCCCTTCTCTGGACATGCTCCAACGGGTCCGGTAAGCCACCATCTGATCCCTCAGCAGAGCAGCTGTATGGCATGTTTGCTGGTCCGTGATAAAGTACACGGAGGGATTTTTGGGAGGGATGTGTTAGCTGGTCAGGTACCATGCTGAGAGTTTACCTGGCTGGCTGGTAGCCCAGGGCTGTGCAAGCCTGCCTGCCCTGGCCCTGAGCAACCAGCCCGGGTATCTGGGAGACGGGCCGTAGGCAAAAATTGCTAAAATTGAGAAGATGGAAGCGCTAACACCTGGAAAACAAAGACAATCACCTGAGAGTGCCTGGAAATTGGTATCCTCGTCCAGCTAACAGAGACATTATCAAGCGACAAAAGATCTCTTGCCAAATGCTGTTGTATCATTCTCTCCCTTTAAAATATTAGGGGAAGAAAAAAATTATGCTTATTCCAGTACGTAAAGGAAAATTCAACTAATCCAGACCTTCTATATTGCAAAATATTTCACACGGCCAAATTATTTATTTACTTGTACAGAACATGTGTCACAAATCTGTTAAGTACGAGCCATCCAGGGTGCATTTTCTTGTTTGAATGATGAGTTTGGGCTCTGCTTTGAACAGTACAGTTTGAAAAACTCTGAAATGAACAGATGTATCAAATAATTATATCAATATCATTCCAGCTTTTATATTATTTATGCATAAAATGTGCATGTATGTATATATATATTTTATACAAATCTGTATTTAGACAGGTTATATATAATTGATTTGGACCATATTCTGAACTGGTGCAATATTGGTCTTGTTTCAATGAATGCTATGCAATATATACTAAGGGTCTGGCTTTTTTAATTTTAAACTACCAAAATATATGCTTGACTTCACACATTCAGCAGACCCACTGTGCACATAGAACATGAAATAAAGTATGTGCAGCACCAGTCCTGAATTTCTTAAGTCAAAAGCTCGTATGACTTAGACCACTCTATTCCTTTGTGGAGCTTTCCCATTTTTCATTAAAGATGACGTTCTGTGCTATAAATGCAACCACTCCAAAAAAAAAAACAAACCCAAAAAAAGAAAGAAAAAAAAAAAAGAAAACCAGAGTAAAAATGAAACAAAATATTCCTCAAAATTAAAAACAGGATGATATTCTTATGCAGGCTGTAAATGTTTTGGACTGATATGTGTGTGTGTGTGTGTATATATATATAAACACACAGACAACTAAATGCTAGTCCAAAACATGCTTAGTGCTACGTCTGCCAGAAAGGAGTCTTGTTAATGTGTGAATTTGTGAACCGTTATACAATCAGACATTTTTAGGTATTTTTTTATAAACATGTAGATAGTTTGCTGCGGGTACTGAAGGGTGTAGGAAAATATCTCTGTCTATCGTCTCTGCATTTAGTCTGATTCAGTGGTTAAGATTTTCACACGGTTGAATTTGGAAAGCGGTTGGAAAAATGTAAAAAGCCTAATAAAAGCTGGTAGTGCAGAGAGAGACCGTGGGATGCGATTCCATGCCTGTAGTGCTTTGCTGCTATAGCAATAAGCACAAGTTTGTTCTCTGAAATGCTGCAGCATAACCTGCAAAAGCAGGTTTTTCCCCAACTTTTTCCATGTTTACAACTGGATTCCTCTAAGAATAAGATCTGCGCGTGGAGAGGAGAGAGAGAAAAAGTGTTTAACAGGGAGGAGGGAGAGCTTGTGACAAAGGAGCACTATCAGCTAGAGGACAGACACTGCAGCTTTTGAGTGCGTGAAGGTAAGAGCAGGATGGAGAGCTGAAAGGCCAACGCGTTTTCTTTCATTGGAAACCCCCCAGTGTAGGCAGTAATCCTTCCAGTCTCTTATAACTCTGCTTCCCTTGGACTGTAGACTTTCCCTGTGATCAGGACAGGCGGAAAACATGAAATCAGTTAATTAGCCTTTCAGCTGGAAGCGTTTAATCTGATGATAAAAATCAGCAATTGGGAAGGGCGTAATGAAGCAGCCGTAATGCTTAATGATATTTTTTTTTTTTTTGTGGGATATATAATTAAATCTCACCTGGGTTTTTCTTACTGGTAAAACATTATTTGGGGAATTCAATCAATGTGTTACACATCTTTCAAGGATTCTGGTGCTCTTTGTAAACTGCTTCCCTTACAATGACGAATTACTGATCTATCACTCCGGGTTAGTTGGCCCCATGCTCTTACGCAGCGCGGACAGACGAGGCATGTAATTTCATTCCGACTTGCTTTGCACACTTTGCCTTGGCCTGCTGGCAAAAGCCCTCTGGTGCCAGGGCTCGCGTTCCAGCTGTTGTGCATTTATCTTACTATTGGTCAAATACTTTATCATACCATAACATTTTTTGTAATGGGGCTGCAGGGCAGACAATATTTGTGGGAAAATCTGTGGAGCCTGGCTGCGCCTTCTGGTACGCTACGGGATGAAGTGGTTTGTCTCCCTGCCGTTTAGAAAGGTCATGTACAGACAGGCATTTGGCTAAAGACCACCAAAAACGCTTTGCTGAGCCCAGTTTCTGCGTGTCCTTATCAGATGCAGCAGCATCCTGCCCTCAGGGATTCGGATGCTCCTCACCTGACGGTGCTTTCTGTTTGCGATACGAGCACGGTCCCCACACCGCTGCTGCTCACAACCTCCTATCTTTCACTGCAATTGCCTTCTGACAGCTACCTGCTCTTCCTCATCCATTTCCCCCTTTTCCAGTGAAACCTGAAACCAGGTGAAACTTGCTCAGTGTCTGATTTCACTTCCAAATTGAAATTCAAAGCCAAAAGAAGTCGCAGGTCTTCCAAGGTTCACCAGCCTCTTGTCAGCCAAGGACACAGACATGTACGACAATTTAGGGCAGTATGTGGAAATAATGTGACTCAAAGTCTTTCCTCGTTGCTTTTGTCCATACCTGCCTTTAAAAAATTCCATTTACTTTGTACCTTTCTCCTTCCTCTTTTGTGTGTCCTCTGTCTGATAGAGTATATGGATTGTGTTATTGTACCAAGGGCTTGACACGTCTTAGGTACAGGATAAATGCCCATTTTTTAGCGGGTGGCATAACGATATAAGTTAAAACGCATGACAGAAGTTCACAAAATTTATAACCACGTCCAAGACAAACCTCTCACTGAATTGAGAAGTTTTGCTTGGGTGAAAATAAACAGGTATGTCCAATTAGGCACAAAGTCTGCACATGGGGATTATTTTTGGTTATTTTAAAAACAATTAATTTATGTTTGTAAAAAGAAGGAATACCAGTGGTAGTTTACTTTGGATAATTCTGCTAAGCATCTGGACTTTGAGGAGATTATGTAAGCTGAACTAATTGCCAAACTTCTGATGCTTTTCCTTGCTAGTCATAATTTAATTCTGTATTCGAGTTTCTGGCTTTCACCCCTAGTTCCACATGATCTGTGCTTTGTGTAGGGCCAGGGATGGTGAGTAAACAGTAACTATGGTAATCCTGAAATCCCTCTGTTCCTATGCCAGCTGTTCGACCCATCCACCTCCTAGGTGCATATTAGAGCTGCCTTAAGGCTGTTCTAACTTTATGCCTGCTTGACTCCCGCAGGAATATTCGCACAGCTGGGAAGAACAAGACTGTCATTACTGCATAGGTTTTATTTATTGTTTCAGGGTAGTATTTATGCCGGCCATATTTCACATTTATTTTGAAATCAAAGGTTTTCAAAAGTGGTAATTTCATAAAGAAACCGGACAGTTAAAAACAGGGGAGCTACAAAACTTGTCAGAGCCCAGTATATTGAAGGTATCCAATTCTATACATAAGCTGCACTAACGATAGCAATGGGAAAAGTGGAAAAAGCGCCCATGTGATAAGGCACCAGCTGTGAACGGTTCAGTGGTCTACAAAAATGCTCCTACTGTTGCAGCCGCTAGCAGAGTGACCCAGGGGGTGAGGGAAAGTCATGGTAAGAAATCTGAACAAAAATGCGAACACGGACTCAGCCACAGAGGCATATTTTATCGTTGTTTAAGACTGTGACTTTTTCCAGCATATTGAAATGGCTGTCCTATGCTGTTCCAGCGAGAACTACTGTGAAAGTTCAACATTTGATCGGCCCTCGAAGGTCTCACCTGGTGCCTGTGACGGGAGTTTGAAGTATGAGAGCAGAGTTAAGTCACTGTATCGAATCTGAGAAAAGATTTTGCTAGGAGAAAATAACTATATTCTTGAGTCCCATTGCTATTCTTTGAGACACTAATGTTTCAGTCACAGCTGGATCTCAGCTTCTTTTTTTGTCTGGCCCTTGGGAGGGTCACAGGCAAGTCATGAAGTGTGCTGACATCTATGGGGCAATTTAGCCTAATGAACTGAGGGGACAGACGCAATCAGGGCAGAATGATGGTCTGTGTTTGTGGTTCTTACTCCCTTCTGTGGTGCCTGGCTAGCGCCTGGGTGCTGCTCCTCATTATCTGTGTTCTCATTAGCATTTAGCAAGGCTGTTGCCTTTAATTCACACCCACAGTTGGTAGTGTAGCCCTGGGGTTGCTTCCTCTGTCTCTCCCCATCCTTCTGCTAGCCTGTCTCTGAGGAAGGCAGGTAGGGCTCTGAGTGTACAGCTGAACTGATAACTAATTAATAATGCTGGGACAGGTTAGATGGCAATTTTTTTTAAATGAACTATCTTAATATTATGGTCTACTTTGAGATCTGTGGAGACAAAGAGTGATTCAAGTGTTGCCATTACTCCTGAGAGAGTGTGGGGTCAGGGATGGAGATTTAGTTATGGACAACTTGCCAATTGCTGTTTGCTGTTTGCGGTGGAAGATTGGTTTTCCCTTCCTCAAGCAGATAGCCAAAAACTCCAGCATGAGAGCAATGACACACCAATACAGAGTGCACAGCAAAGAACAGTGCACCACATCTCTTCAGTGTAAACGCATGAAATCTTCTGGCTCTTCCCTGAGCATCTGAATGGAGACCCCAGGGCTGGTGGGTATGGGCAGTAGGCATCTGAGAACAGAGTCACTGTCAGCCTCACTGAGAGCTGCATGTCTGCTCTGGGCCTCTGAAGCCCTCACAGATGAGTAGGCATGATGAGAAGGCAGCAGGTTCTTCCTTCAGTTCCTTCCCACCTGCAGTGGTGGTAACACAGGACCTTGCCAGCTAACTGACCCGTTCATTGTTTTTAGCACAAGCATGTCTTGTACATCTTTGGATTTACGGCTCTTCAGATATCTCCTGCCTTCACAAAGTGACAAGTGCTTGAACTAGATTTCATTGCCGGGCAGCCCCCAGCACAACTCCTCCAAGCACATCCTGCCAAAGGGAAAACTGAAACTGAGCCTCTGGTTCTGTCCATCCTGCAGCGGACTGATCCCTTAAGGGATACAATGACCTCCCTTTCCACCTGGTAAAAGCTCATATTCCACTTGGTGGCCTTGTACTCTTACCTCCCTCATCTCCACGCCTTCTCTGAAAACATGAAATGTCAGGCTGCTGCGTCCTCGGGCACGGAGGACACAAAATCCTGTGCTAAAGAAAAACCATCCCAGCCTTTGGTTCTGCCAGCACTTTTCACAACTGCATTCAAGCTGACCTCTGATGAATGTCTGGCAACAACACCTCACAACTGCGTTCAAGCTGACCTCTGATGCTCTGATGAATGTCTGGCAACAACACCTCAGGTACGGCAGCTGGTGACCAAAATGAGCCATTCTGGGTACCACAGCTGGGACTCATTAGTCTCCCACTGGGACAAGCACCGCAAGGCAAAGGGAAAAGTCCTCCAAGCCAGGCACGCTATGGAGGGAAGGGGCCAAAAGCTTTGCAGTGACCTCACTCCTCCCCCGGGACTGAGGCGGAGCCACACGCATTTCCCTGCCGAGGCAGCCACCAACGTGAGAAGAGCACCGGGAGTGCTCTCCGAACTGGTGCAGCTCCTAGAAAAAGCCCTTTTCTTCCCATAACCCAGGCACTCATCTTTCATCACTACGACACCTCTCTGATGAGGCCCATCATTTGCTCCTGCCTGACCTACATGTCTTTTCTGTAGGCTCTTACCTCCACTGGACTTTTGACACCGGCTTTGCCCAGCCAACACGCTGCGACTCTTCTGGTGTGGTGTCACCACGGCCCTGCTGGGGGTTTTGGGACCTGCTGTGCAGACAGCAAGGACTGGGTTTCAGTCACTGAATACAGAGTTGTTTTTCCCCAGAAAGTCCCTGGCCGGACTCCCACTACCAAAATAGCAATGGGGTTATCTACACATTAAGCAATGCCAGCATCATGTCTTGTCACCTAGCGTCTCCTTGCCATAACTGGATGTAGTGGAAATCCCAGCATGGGTACAAGACAGCTTAAAGGACAAATGATTAGGATGTCCTATGCAGATGTGAAGGGCTGTGGGATAAGATTTTCACCATCCCAAAGAAATTCCATAATTTGGAAAAAATCCTGTCCACTCCTCATCCTGCCTCCCCTACAAATGGTAGGTTATTAGAATTTGAAACTGTTTCAAAGGACACTTGTGAGAAAAAGAGATGCCGGGGGACCTGTCTGGGTCATAAGTATTTTCCCCGTAGCTTGATTTGAAATCTTTCATTGCACAGGAAAAACTCAACATATGGGGAAAATCACACTGAAGGACGGAGTACCAGACTTTTCCCTCTGTCTGCTAAGAAGTCACATTCATTGCATCATTACAGCTTGCCTTTATTTTCTATTCACTCTGTATTATTCACTAGAAACCTGTTTGCTATTTATTATTAACTAGAGCATTAAATGCCAAATTAGGTCTACAGAAAGAATCCTTGGAGTGGGTCATATAGCATGGGTCATATAACATGTCCCCACCTGCTTTGGTGGATCAGGTACCTCGCCTTTGGACTTCACCACAGGCTCTATCAGAGCACGAGTGCCTTTGCCAGCCTGCGCCAGCCTTGTGCCCGTCTCCCGTGTCTGCAGTGACCAAATCTGCGCGAAGCACCAGCAGGCGGGTGAAAGACCAGGTTCAGAAGAAGAGCAGTGCAGTCGCTGACTTGCACACTGGAAAGCCCTTACTCCTACCGCCAGGAAAGCCGTTTCTTACCAGTCACCTTTAATGACGTCTGCGCTAATAGGTACTCAGAAAAGAAAGACTGCTTATTTGCCCTGTAACCTCAGTGGCTCTTTGAGCTCTTGTAGCCACCGTGGATCCCCTGTCTATTTTTTACCTTATGATTTATCTGTTGCCTCCACTTTTTCAGAGCCCTCAAAAAGCTGGGTGAGGCACCCAGAGGACCATAAATGCTGGCAGAACCCCTCAAGAGGCGATATGTGCAGTGCTGGAAGATCCTGCTGGCAAAATCCTCCGTCCTCAAATTGGTGTGCAAGCCGACCTGCAGGAACTGCCGTGAGCAGCTGTGCGGTTCACATTTGCACTAAGAAATAGGAATTCATCTCAGTGGCTGATGATAGTAGGCAATAGGACTCCCCAAAACAAGCAGCTTGAATTCAAACTGTTTATTTATCAACAGATTGGTGAATTTGTTTACTAATGATCTGAAGGACTCCCTCTCGTATTTTGACCCAAATATGTCGGTAAGGCGTCCCTGCTTCACATTTATGCGTGGTGGATTTGCTTTTCATGCACCTGCTATTGCTGTTAGGTTTCACTGATGAGCAGAGGCAAAGCTTTTCTCTTCTGAACAGTTACTGAATTACATTTATTTTCTCATGCTTTTTACTTGTCTCTCTGGAAAAGATCTCAGGTTCACAGGCTTAATGCTTGAGTGATCCACGGAGACCCATTTCCTGCACATTTCAGTGCTCCAGGTAACAAAAGTCATCTCTCCCTGGTCTCTGAAGTGGAAAAGCTAACTGTTCCCTTCAGAGAGAAACCCCCTTTTGTTCCTACGTTATTACTTACGACTAACGACGTTATGAAGGGTTTGCCGCTGTGTCTACGCTCGTGCTGCCGCTGCTGGGCTGTATCACAGTGCGCATTCATGGGCTTTTTGCTACGCTCCCAAGCGAGCGTGCTCTCCACGGCATCACTTTGGGCTGTACGGCATGAGCCCCATTTCAGGCAAAATCCTCACTACTTTGGTGAGACTCTGCGTCCTCAGTACTCCGGATGACTCTTCCCTGCTCAGGGAGGGTTACCCCGACAACCTCAAGGGTGGGTTTTACGAAGCAAAGGGTGCAGCTATTGTCTCTGCATCTGCCTAGGGCAAGAGTTATCTTCAGTTCACCGCTGCCTGGAATTGCTTGTTATTGATTCCTGTAAATTGTCTTATTTGTCTGAGGGCTGCCCAGATGAACAGCAGACGCTTGAGAACTCTAAATGGGAGTCAGCCACAGAGTTCAGAGATTAATCTGTCCCTTTGGGGTGCTGAGCAGCCAGCAATCCAAACAGCTTGTTGTAAGAGGCTTAACAATGCAGAACAGCTGATTTCAGATTCATCCATTGAAAACATACATTCATGTTGTTGGATGTTGGAATAATGCTAAATCACTTTAATCTAAACCACATTTGAATACGACTCCCACAGTTTAAAGGGCACTGAATTAATCTTGTGAGTAACGGAGTTGCCTTGTAAAATGCATTTGTGTGATGTTGTAAGAAACTTATAAGAAACTTGACTGTGAAGGGGGCAGCTCTTTGAACTTGTAAACCCTCACTGTTTAGAAATATATAGCTGTTTGAACACACGTCTAAATGCAGCAGAATTTGAACAAACTGTTCCTCTGCTTTCCCATATTTTAATGTGCTCATCAGCGAATATTTATGTACGAAGCCTGTAGTAAGCGCAGTCGTCATTTTTCAGCTGTCTCCAATTGGCAGATCGATGAAAAATTTGGTGTGCTCCCACTCAATTGAAAAAAGTAACTAACAGGCTGCTAGGTCATTTTCTCTCAACGTTAATCCATCATTATCACCTGAAGTGCATTACTTTGAAGACTGAAGAAGGTCCATATTTCAATTTAAATGATGCCTAACAGGTATAAGCTTGACATTTTCAGTTCCCACTAAGGCTTAAAGAGCTGACAACATTTTATTTTGCTGAGAATATATCTTTTCCTCCTCAAGGACTTCTATACAAAGACCTAGCAGTAGGCACGCCTTTATGCTAACCAGACAAGTCTAGTCAGTTATTCAGAAATGCCTTTGTTTTGTAGGGCTTAAAATTATAGTTGTGTCTGAAAGAAGTTTTTTCCTTTTTTTGCTGTTAATTCATGTTTGAGATTTTTGTTTGTTTTGTTTTGTTTTTTTCTTCTTGTGGTCAAAATCTTCATGATCTTGGAAAAGAAGGCTGATGCTGGTAGATAAGATACCTGCTTTGTTTGGGAAGGAAATGCAGGAATTTGGTTTTGCAGCGGCCAGATGGGCTTCAGTTTGGATCTGTCCTCCAGCAGAGGTAAAGGAAGGCAGTAGCTCCTTTTGGGTGAAATGGCAAAAACAACCTCTATGGAAATCCTTTTGGAGGTATGACATGGGTTCTTCAAACTTGCTGTGGACCAAATCCCTTTCTGTGTGGACATCAGGACTGCCCACAAACAGGAGAACTGGTTTGTTGCTGGTACCCTGTACCCAGAAGGAGTTTGGAAAGGGATCACACTTTACCAGAATAAGTTCAGCCCTTCCTCTCCTTTCCCGCAAGGCACACGTATGCACAAATGCATGCCAGGCGTAATACAGTTGCCAAAGGTTGAGAATGTCAGGTTCAGTCAGGTCTCAAGAACCTACAGATGTTTCAAATCAAAATGTTACCTTAATAGGAATAATGAGGTGTCTGAGAGAATATTTTGGTCTGTGCCATTTGAATGGGAAAAATTATCTTTTCTCTACCTTGGGCATTCCATTCATCTGAGCATCTTCAGCTCAAGCCCCTTCCCATAAGTTATCTGGAGAAGAAAGATGGTGATTTTTTTTTCTCTATGGCAACAATGGGTGTAATTTACTACCTTAAAAGTGTACAGATACACAGTAAGGTATTCTGAACAAATGTCAAGTGGTCTAATTCCAGCGCTGCTGGGCTGGGGTGCAGGCCCTGTTCATGGTACGTACTCCACAGCACCAGGCATCAGGTGCAGAGACGCCCGCAGTAGGAGGAAATCCAGGAAAATGTACTCCCAGGTGCACTTTCTTTCACCTTGGGCACAGCAAAAGCACATCTTGCAGCAACCAGGTGGACTCCAGTCTGGATCTGTCACGTAGGGAAGATGGTAGCTCTTTTTCAGAGAAAGGAAGGAGCTGCAGCTGTTAGAACCTGCTGCTCAAAAGGTCATGGGAGAAGATGGAAAGCATTTTTACACTCCATCCCGCTCTTCCTGGGAGAGACCTTGGAGCCTGGGCCACAGCTTTTGCTGGATATAATTCACTCTCTGTTTAACTTTGAGGATTTTTTTCCTCCTCGCTCTACCATTCCTTGGAGAATCTATCTCATGCTGGCCAGTTTTGCATAGTCAATTATTAACTAGACATCATTTCAAAAAAGTGCTTTGAAATAATTTCCTTTGGTTTATTTTCTGGAAAAAGGGGGGAAAAAAACCCTTTCCCCCCCCCAATTACATTGTTTCCTTTACTAACATATTTTGCATGAGATGGTTGTTTTATGGGAAATTACACAGCTCATTAACTTCTGGAGTAATTGGTATCCAACGGTGTAATCAAATCACAGGCTATAAATAAAAGGAATTTTGATGTACAAAATCTTAATTGAGCCTGTATCCCCAAACATCCAATTTTTGGATGCATCTTGCCAGCTCAGCAAAATCTAATTTACCTGCTTTGCTAAAATGTTTACCCATCAGAATGATCTGTTCCTATGGGCAGCAGAATAGTAAATATTTTTTAACAGCCTGTATTAATATCATATGAACACACTGACCTTTTAAAGATTATTCTCAAAAGGGACTAATGAAGACACACACAACAATAACATTTATAAATAGAAAGGCTGAAGGGAGACAGGCAATTGAGCAAGAATACCATTTTTTGCACCTGGAATTTTGTACAACTCTTTTAGAAGTTACTGATGTACATTTTCCAGTCTTTCACGAGCTGTAAAATCCCATTCTGTTTTTTCTACCCATCTAGATTTATACTGCATTCCTCAGTGTGGTAGCTTACCCTTATTATCTCAATGCATTATATCTATTCAGATATATCATCATTAGGTGATAGGTGGCCTATGAAAATAAAATTCAGTAAGATGAATCTGTAGCTACATATATAACGGTCTGATCCTTATGAGATATGATGAATTTACTTCCACCGCCTGTTCTGGTGGTGCACATCAGCTAAGAGCTGACAATAAGTACTTAAGACCATTTAAATATATATCTGGAGACAGGGAGAGACATATAAATATATATACGTATTGAGAGATATAAATGTGTACAGGTTCAGATGACGTCTTTTGAAGAAAAATGTTTCCAGGGAGACTGTGGGTTCCTCAGAGGCTGAAGTAGAGGGCCTAGTAAAAAGGGTCAAGCTTAGGCTTGAAAAATAGTATTTTACAGGCAAGGAAAACCATGGATTAATCAACGTATGTGTATGTATAAACACATATGCATGTATATCTTTAGATCAAAATATATCTTTACTTCCTTGCACTGAAGGCAGAAGACCCAGCCAGGCAGGTAACATTGGCCAGACTTGTATTAATGCCCCAAGTGTCTGCCAAGTGAAAATCTGCTGAGTCTCCGAGAGTGTAAACCAGGTGCTCTAATCTCTGCCTCCCTCAGCCTCCTCGCCAGAAAGGACACACTGCTGAGAGTTCCTCTTTCGTGGTGCTAGAGCTGAGACCTCTGAGGGAGTATCCATAGATATATCATTCCTATTCTTCCCACGTGTTTTAAAATCCACACTCCAAACCCTTGTGCATTGTCCGTTTCTGTCCATCATTCACAACCGAGTGAAATGAAGGACTGTGAATAATGGTAATGTAAAAAGCAGCAGGCAAATGTAATCTCCAGCAATGCTGGGTGGGGAGCAGCATCTCTGACTGGACTTGGCTTGTGTTTATAGGGGCTGCTATTAATAATAAACAAAAGTCTCTACCCCTTTGCCATATGATAAGCATCATGTTCAGTATAGAGTTTCAAGATTTGGATCTGTCATTGAAACCTCTGAAACAATACATACATGACCAGATCTGAACCATCTGAACTGTTAGAAATACAACTGTTCTGCAAAGTCCACTACAGAGCCAGGTGCTGCTGCCGCCAGAGCAGCATTTACACGCTCTCCGGAGAAAAAAAGGTCACGCTGGGCCAGGGTGGTTTTCGGTACTCAGCTTTCCTTTGGTGATATTGTTAGACATGGAGAATATTTAAACAGGGTTTATGGCAACTGGCAAATCAACTGCCTTGAAATGATATGTATAACAAGGGAACTAAGGAAAGACTAAAAATATAATCCCTAATCTAAAGCATCTGACATGTTTTCTGGACAGTAGTTTGGTATTACCCAGATGTATGCTCACAGAGCTGTCTATGCAAATCAAAAACATCCATCATACTGAAACGAGTTTAATTATGAAAGTTTTGCTTTTCTAGTAAAGCTTTAGTTTCAGTTATTCCTGATTTCACACTACTCAGCTGCTCCTTTTAAATTACATTCTGCTTCACATCCATCATGCTAAAGCTGTTGGAATCACAAATGCAAAAGAACGCAAAGCTGATTCCTAAAGATGGAGATGAAAATCTTCAAACCCCTGTGCTTCTAATGGAACGCATTCCTTAATCATCGCAATATTTTTAATTTGTGAATTTATTAAAACAATGGTTATTAATGAGTATGGGTACAGTGGTGCTTGTGTTGTCAGATCCCGAGGCTGCTTGAGACCTTCCACCACCCCAGACGGCAGTGCAGCTTGCACAGACTGCTTCTATAAGCCTTAGCGTCGCTATTTGGTAATACCAAAATACTGACCTTCCTGAGGTGTGAGCGCTGGGATTCGGTAACCCATGCGCAAAACCCCACCAGCCTAGACGAAGCCAATGGCAAGGTTACCTTTGCGCACGATAATGTCTCGTTTGTGCTGACACATTGCCCCGGTCGGGGTCTCAGCTGGCCATGCCTGTGCTGCTAAGAGGTTTGGGGTCAGACTCCTGCCCCAGGGAGCCCTGTGCACACCAGCTCACCTCCCCATGGCTCACAGCTGCCCTTCCATGGCCACGCTGCCTCAACAAACGCCAGCCAGGGTCCCCCAAAAGCCAGAGGGGCACTGCAGGCATGCCAGGAGCTGAGTCGAGCTCGGTCCCCAGCCCCTTTTCCCGAGCAAAGCAGGGCAGGGCGCATAGAGCAAAGCTGTCCTTCCTCAGCCACCCCGATGCTTTGCTCCTGTGTGGGAAGACATTTACACGCATCAGAAAGCTTCACTGCAGCCTGAAATGCTCCCCAAAGGCTACCCGTGGTTTAAATCTCAGAAGCAGAATCATGCTGGCTTTCTCTAACACGTGAGTAGTAAAAGTAGATAATTCCAGGCTGATTACTTAAAATTTTTCAGCTGCACAGTTTATATTGATACAACATATATTTAGCTGTGGCCCTGCTCATCTGAGACCTTTAAAGGATTTAATTAATCCACAGAAAACCCTGAAGACTGTTGCGCTTGGCCGAAATCTGTACTGCCGTGACAGAAAAGTACCTTCATCCTTTAAACAAATGACAATTAGATCACCAATATTCTCCTTTAAAATAGCTGTATCACTTCCATATCCACTTGTTTTGAATTTAAGATGCTGCTGAAGACTCCATCTGGAAATTCTAGGTTAAAACACTCCACGCCATAAAGTCAAGAATACAATAAAAGCAGCTTAAAGCAGCTCTGCTGTGCTTTCAAGTAATTATTTGCAGCGCCAGTTTGGTGGGGGACGTTAATGCCCAGGATCCTGACCTGGCTGGCACAGGGGTGCCCGGCCCTACAGCAGCTGCAGAGAGCGGCGCATCACCTGCGAGGGAGGACAACCACAGCACGGAGGTGATGGTGGCCACGGTGACCTGTAAAAAGGGAACAGTGGAATACCGCTTGCTTGCTGCCCTCCCCAGTCTGGGAGATCTCACTTGAGAGTTGCAGTCTTTGGCAAAGAGATAATCAAAGGATTTTTTTTTTTTAATGTGAAAAAATTGTGTAAGGAGAAAGAATAATCTTTATATGCATATATACACCAGATAATATAATACATCAGATAATATTAATATTAGAAAAAACTTGCAGGTTTTCAAATTCTCTTCAGAGTTTTGTTGTAAATGAGTTTTTCTACATTTTTTTGCAAGTGTGACCTATTAGAAGCACACCTCTTCTCAGGTGACCCTCATCATTGCTGTCTGCCCGTAGCTGGCTATCTTTAGTGCTGTAGAGGAAATAGGGAGCAGCTGTAATTAACAGATCTGAATCTATAAACCCACTGCAGAGCCCTCAAGGAGCTGGGATTTACTAGTGGCTAAAGATGAGTGATTGCGCCCTGGTTAGTGAGTGTAAGTATTTGTAGCAATGCCTGATTTCTCGCTTTTCTGTCCTTGAGGAGCTGAGCTGTTGACAGTAAGAGTTCATATAAATTAATTATTTTGCTTCTTAAATTTCTTAACAATGAACAATTATAACCAGTACTTTTAGAAATGTATAGTCTTACATAAACTGCAAGATGCTTCTGAACCTTTGTGGGCACCTTTCACTATATTGGTGGTCCTGACCTGCAGTTTAAGAAATACGGGGGGGGTAAAGGATTAAGCAATGAAGTTATGTGAAGTTCTCTTAATAACTGGTAATCCTGTGGTTTGGGATATGACGTTTCTTACAATATAAGGGTAAGCTGGTACATACGGAGTGGTGCGGGAGACCACCAAATCTAATAAATATACACAACTTGCTTTTTCTGAGTACCTGGGGGAGTGCATTTACTGGGTGCTGATACAGGAAGCGCTGGATAGTCCATAATATAGAGCAGTGATGTTTCTATGTTAATTTTCAGTCAGTCCTAAAGGTTCAAATTTAGCTTATAATTTTTAAGTCTTGTTCTGGCAGTAACTGTTCTGCCTGTGAGGTTTCATATTTGCTAAGGAGTCTATTTTTTTTTTCCTCCTGTTATCATTTAGTATTGAAGTAAGCTTATTTTAATGGTGCATTTTATTTTTCATTTTGTGAAAACGTAACTAAAGTAGGATGAACACAGGTTTCCACTCTCAAAAGCCACCTAGGGCATTTCTTTCGCACAGCAATTTGAGGCAAAATCTTGTTTTTTGTAATGAAAAGACAGTTACTACCCCAAGCAGGGTTGAATGGTGCAGCTATTCTGATAGGCTCCAGGGTAATTGGATTCTTAACATTCACTCCAATCAATTCCTATGAATAGTTAAACAGAGCTCAAGGTAGCTTTAAAATAGTGCAAAGTGTCATTTTTGCTGTGAAACCTTCTTCTTGGTTTCTCAAGAAGAGAGAAATCTCTCATTCTCAACCAAGAATGAGAACTTGGCCCCTTCAGGAGACTAAGGGGAAGACTTCAGCCTGCTTTCCCCTCTGACTCCCTATTTGTAACATAATTATTTTAACTAACTTTTAATTTTATTTCCTCCTTTTGTTTAGAGCTAGCGACTGTAACTTAATACAGTATGGTTTTATTACTACTGCTAACCTTCCTCTGCCCGATTAAAAACTGGACAGGTGGTTAGCCACCATTTTATGAGCAGTTAAAATATTTAGCACATCACCACTAGTTTCGCATTAGCACCAACCCTGGGATTCATTACGCGGTTCAGCAATACAGAAACCTAATGCATTATGCCCCAGCAGGGTTCACCTCAGCCTGAATTCCGGCTGATTTTTACTCTTGGTATGGATGCAAAAAGTCAACCGCCTTGCAAGAGGCACGGTTACATTAGGCAGCTTGTCTTTGGACCATCTGGGTACGCTTGCAGTGAATCCAGTTAGTGAAAAGTGCTCAACTGACACCAAACCAGAGTCCTCCATCCACCCCATGAAGGTGCAGATGCAGCCTGAGTGGCTGATGTGCAGTCCTTGCTGGGAGGGTGTTTCCCATGGGGAGGGGGGGGAAAAAAAAAACCAACAAGAAAATGTTCATGTTCTCTTAATCACTTGCCCCCACACACGCCACTGAAGCTTCCAGCAGTTAACTGCTAACCTCCGAGATGGTGTTTGTCATGTAGATACGCAGCCATTAGAAATATGAGAACCATCTGGTTCCTCTCTCCTTGGAGAGCAAGCAGCTATCTGCCAAGGTGGGCTGAAGTCAAACGGATTATTTCAAGATAAAAGGCTTGTTTTCTTTCTGTAGTTTCTCTCAGCTACCCAAAATAACTGTATCTATTTTTTTTTCCCCTGCCATTACTGAGCACGGCTATACGCAGGTTCCCCTTTTAGCCCTCTTTTCTATCAGTTTGCCCTCTGCATCCCCTCTCTTCTTTTTCACTGTTTCTATTTAACTCCAGTTCAGTATTTACTTCTCAGTAAAGCAGTGAAATAGCCATGTAGCCAAATCTACCATAAAGATTAATCTTGATCTGTAAACTGAATTTTAAAGGATTTTTTTTATCTATTTCTTTAAGAATGGCTGGGATTTTCAAGGAGAGAACTGCCTCTCAAAGGAAAAAAAAAAAGGCGTTAGTCTGAAAGACCGCTGTTTTCTCATAGACTTTTACCCCAAATAAAGAGTTTTCTAAGAAACAAGACAACTTTTCAGGACAGTCCAGTTTTTAAAGATGACTATATGTGTAATCACGTATGTGAATGTGGTCAGTTTGATTGAATTTTTTCCAGTGGGAAGGTTTGAAACTTGCAGAATCCCCTTTGGGATGTTGGGGCTGAACCTGCCCCCGCCACCCCGAGGCTCCTTCAGCCCCTGCTGCTGTGCTCCTCCTTCCCCTGGCAGCCTGATTTTGGGAGATGCTTCTCCAAGGGCGCAATGAGGGCTGCGAGACACCAGCAACACCCCCTGGCACCCTGCTCTTCAGGGAAACTGCAAACTGTGCGACGCCCAACTTCCAAGAAATTTGCAAAGAAGAAAATTCTTGCTAGCAAGCAGAGAAACAACAGCTTACAAGTTGGAAATATACGTATTGACGTTTGATTTCTTGCTGCTGAAACATACTTCGGGGCTTCACGTAGCCCGAGCTCAACTGCTGGTTGTTTATATAGGCTACTGGCTGTTTACATTAGGTCAACACACAGGACGGGCTGTTTATACCAGACCAGCAACAAATTCCACAGCACAGTCTGTGTCTACCACTGCTGCTCTTTTATATCTGCAGAGCTGGAAATAAATAAAAAAAAAAATCGGCTCTGGAAATAAACAAGCAACAAACCCTCCTATGTACGGAGTGTTCCCTCTTGCCTGAGAAGTGACCAGCACCATAACTTTTTTATGGTCTGTTCAAAAATATGCAGCATGGGGAATTAGTCCAGCACAACAGGAATGGCAAATGATGGGGCAGAGCAGAGAAGGAAGTGAATGGTCCGAGTTGATGTTTGTCTCCATCTATAGGGGACACAGAAGACCCATTTGGAAGCACTTCTTGGTCTTTATTTCAGCTGCGAACCCAGGTTTGCAGTGCGCATAGCTCATGGTGTAGCTGGTTCCAACTCCGCAAATGCAAAGACGCCTATGTTTAATTTAATTCAAGTGTTTCTCTTCTAAATGACTTCATGGGTTGCTCTGAAAGAGCTATGGACAAAGCTTGGATCTCCCACCCTGGATGAGCAATGCTGTTTGTATCCTTCATGACACTGATAAACATTTGCAATGCTACTAAAAAGCTTTTTGGCCACAGATAAGTGGATTCCCGTAAGGCTGCGAGAGAAGGCGGGTTTCTGTCCCACTACTCTCAGCAACCCCTGCTGACCTGAGCTGCCAGGGTCCATCCCTATGGGATTCATCCCAAAACGGAGGATGTCTTGGGCCTCAGCTCCCCACCGACCACCCTGGAGTTCCTCCTCTGCTCCTGGGCTTTCCCAGGAAGGGTGCTGCCAGCTGGAGGGAAGACAAGGGAGAAAGCCCATCTTTTAACTTGCTTATCTTGCTGGTCCCAGCAAACCCGTCAAGGAAGGTTCTGACTGTCCTGATGCTGCTGGGGACCTTAGTCCTATGCTGGGTGATCGCAGATCCTCAGAGATCAGACACGTCTTATTGTTTCTGGTAAATGCATGCTTGATGTCTAAAACCTTCAGATCTCTATAATTTTTGCACACCTCAGCAGTTTTGTTTGCGTTTGACACTTAACTCCAAATGCAGTTTGACTTTCTTTTGATTCTGGGCCCGCAGCTGCCTGTGTGCTTTCCCAGCTGTGACCCTAGGGAGGAGTGCAATGAGAAAGGGCAGAAGGTTGAGCAACACCCATCCAAACGGGGATTACTTCACCTACCACTAGTCAGCTAGGTGAGCTGTGGCTAGTCAGCTCTGCGCCCTTAACAGCTGATGAAGAGAAGAGGTATCTCCCAAGGGTGACTCTTACAACTAGACACGGAAATGGGCAAAAAGCATCTGAGCAGTGTCTCATCCCACATCGTCTATGGACTATTGATTACAGAGGAAGCCTAGATGAGTAGCTTGCATTAGATATTTGACTTCTCAGTGACTAAGGCAAAGGCAGAGGAATCCAATCCCGTCCCATCCCACCTCTCCCAGTCCTCTGCAAATGCCTACGTGCACCAGCCTCACTGGGGCTGCCGAGTCAGGTAGCAGCAAATGAGTTTTGTGAGGATGCATGCAGAACTTGCAAGTCTTTCTTCCTAATAAGCCCCATCAACTACTTCGTGTGCCCAATCTTGCCACCACGGAAGGGTCATCTGGAAACTCCCCAGCCAAGCTCCCATGTCTGACAGATCTAATTCCCCCGTGTCTCTTTCTTGTCTTGATTGGGGTTTTTTTTGTTGTTTTGTTTTTTGGTTTTTTTTCCGATGTGCCTTTCTATACCTGTGTCACGCAGGATCAGACATGAGTTATGATGTTAATGGTAGATTTCTTTTAATAAATAAATTGCTCCAGGAGAGTGCAACTGGTTTAGCATAGCTTACTATTTCCACCAGAAACTGGAAGCCTACTGGGGGTCTCCACGCTTGCCCTCAAGCCGAGAGGTGATTTAATGAACTGCCTACTCTAAGGGTTGCCTTACACTTAATTCTGAACGAGAAATTACTGCCATGCCAGTTCTTCTGTTTTCCCTGCTATAATATCATCGGGGTGAATTTAATACAGTATCAAGGTTTTGACTGGGTTTTAAGTTTCAAGTGAGCCCTTCTCAAACACCCCATCGTTACACAATGCTGGGTCA
This sequence comes from Chroicocephalus ridibundus, assembly GCF_963924245.1. Taxonomy (NCBI): domain Eukaryota; kingdom Metazoa; phylum Chordata; class Aves; order Charadriiformes; family Laridae; genus Chroicocephalus; species Chroicocephalus ridibundus. The sequence goes on from NC_086286.1 coordinate 28,513,403, forward strand.
CAAGGCACCTCATTTTGCAGGTCTCTCCAAGGGTGATATTTTTTTTCCTCTACCTGCTCTTATTGTGACCATTGCTAGCAGCCTGAAAAGTCCCCATCCTGTGTATCTGAAATCTTCCAGTTAAACGATAAAAGAAAATTGTTCATGAAATAGGCAACGCTGGACGCATTCCTGATGGTTACACAAGGAGGAACTGAAGCTCGCAAAGCAACAGAAGCTCTTAAATTTTGGCAGCATTCAGTAAACTGTCTCCCATTAATAAATAACTGACATAATTTTCAACTTTTTACTCCTTTACAGATGCCTCTCACTTGGCAGCTGGCCTCATCCCAGCCAAGTCAGGAGCAGTAAAACCTCCCGATGATTTCAGCTGGCCGAAGGGTCAGGAGGCTGAGGCCGGATAGCTGGATGCTGCAGTGCTCTGGGAGGAGCAGCAGCCACTCCGTGAGTAAAAAAGATTCAGTTTGATCTTCCTTAGAAAGCTTTTCGCTGGTTTTTACTCTCGGGCATGGATGCGCTCTGTGGGAATCTGCTTCCAGCGCTGCTTCGCAGGCTCCCTTTGCTCATATTTCACGCTAAAGAAAGCAAGCTGCGTGGTCCGTGGGTCAGGTTTGGGGAGGTAGAGGAGTGTGCATCCAGGCAAATCGATGCTTGCCAGAGGGGAGAAGGCAGCTGTACCTTTGTTTTTTTTTTCCCTCTGCCCTAAATCATTTGCCCTCAGCCCAGACGCGGGCAGGCTCACGTGTTGGGAAGGGATGCCGTTGTGCAGCTGCCAGCGCCGCATTCGCACCGGGGCTGCGTCCATGCCTCCGCCGACTTCAAGGGGAAGAAGTGGTCCCCCCGCAGCTTATATATCTATAGCTGGCGTGGAGCGGCACAGGCACACCTGAAAAAGGAAGAATAAAAACCCCGCCCCAGTATTTAAGCCTCGAGTTGCAGCCCTGGCCACTTGCCGTTTGTGGTATTTTTTTATTCCAGTGGCGGAAGGCAGGTAGGAGCAGCACAGGGGCTCCAGGAGGGTGCCTGCTTTTCCCCCAAAATTCAGAGCCCGTTGCAGCAGCGTGTCGCTGGCTGGTAGGAAGCTCAGGGGATCTCTTTTGCGCTGTGCGGGACTGGGCCCGCAGCTCCCACGCTGGCCTCTTGGTCCGGTGTAAATTCCGGAGCAACTCGGGATGTGAAGCATGGGGAAGCTGAAGCAGAAATCTGCCCTCAGCAAACGCGCTACTGTGTGATAGGGCTCCGTGCCTGCGCGTTTAATGTAACCACTGCACCGGTTTTCTAACAACAACTTTAAATGCCATTCATCAATAAATCCATTGGGCTGCTCGGCTTGTATTACATGCCACTGATTAACTACCATTAAATTAGCAGTTAGTGTAATCAGATATAAACATTCCTTTGTGGCTAAGCTGTTAAACTTTTTTTTCCTTTTTACAATTGCGTGTAACACATGTCGGCACGAGACAGGCTCAGTAATTTCACATTACTGCAGCTAAATTATGTTTGTGGGCTCCAGAAACGCTTCTGGTGCTACCAGGCTCGTAAACACCTACCTGGCAGGGAAAAGCTACAACTCCTGCCCCAGAGCGTTCAGGGTTTAACGGGACTCGGCGTAGTACAGTGAGGGAATTTATTACATAAATATGTGCATGGGCTATGGACAGGCAATTGGTAGGAGGAGTTCAGAACTAATTTGCTGGCATTTGCTGCTGATTTTTTCACCCTGGGTCGCGTTATTAATTGGCGTAAGTCAGCACCCGACTCATTACAAGGGGACGTGAAAGAAAGGGAGGCGTCTGCAGCTTAAAAGGAGAGGGATGTGGCTCTGAGTGGCTTTCAGCTCCGGGAACTCCAGGCTGTCGTAGTCAAAAGTGGATTCTGATTTTTCAAAAGGAGAAATTTCATACGTATTGATTTGTAGAGTAGAATTAACTATATTTATTTTATATGTAGCTCTGAATCCTCTCCATTGCTAGGTACTTTTGTAACTTTTAAAGACAAACAAAACACACAGCTGCAGTAATACTCATCGTCCACTTTCGGATATGCCTGTGCGATACAGCACACAATGAAATTATTACTTGAAGTTGCTACCTCAGTGCCAATGTTAAAGGACAAAAAAATAACAAGCAGTAGAATGTCCCCATCATAGCTTTCCATTCCCTCTCAATGCAAGAGAATAGCTAGAACTTGCAGCACAACCAGGAGATGGACAAACTTGTCTTCAGACAAAAAAATGCAGTGGAACTGAATTTTTAAAGGTTGAGGTGGTAGGGTTTTTTTTGGTCTGTATTAAATCTGATTACGTTTCTAGCATTTAGATGTCTTGTATTGGCTTCTAGAATCTTACATGCTTAAGATTACACTTGCGCATAATTACAGGTTTTGCATCAACAGCTATTGGTGTAAAAAACGTGTGAGCTGGAAGCTGGACTACTAGATTAGCTGTTTCAAAATTCAGTCTTGCCTCTTTAAAAAAACATCACATCCAGAACATCTAATTCAGGTTGCTGGGGTTTGGTGTGGTTTCTTTTTCATTTTAGTTGTACTGTTTGGAAACACTATGCGGATTGTTACACTTAGATAATATGTTGGCATTTGGTTTCGTGGAAACCTGAAGTTTCTCCAGCTACGTTCAGATGGCTTTCCAGAGCCATCAGCCTTAAAAATGGGAAAGCGAGAGAATTCAGCTCAGCTGCACGTGTTGTCTTACATTATGTTTGATGATTTGAGAAACATATGATACAAATGACTTGGGTTTCCAAAACCTAATAGTGGGCCACTCTCCAGACGTATTCTCCCTCACTCTGACTATGAGAAAGGGGAATTTATATGGCTGCTCTTAATATTTTCTTCAGGGGTGTAAACCTGTAGAAACCGGATTAGTATGTTGACTCCCTCAATTAACCTTAATCTAATATCCTGCCTATTTAAAATAGTGTAAACATTGGTGTATAGGGTTAAGGGAAAGAGTTGAACTGAAAAAGATTTATTTAAGGATTAGTGTAGTAGCTAAATTAGAATTAAATCCAGGAAGTAAACATCCCAGCAATGCAAGTTGTGGGAAACAAGAGACCACAGCAAAGACCAGCGGTTTGAAACAATAACGTGCCACCATGGGAAGAGAAAGGAAGAAGGGGAGAAACAAGTAAACCAAGCATTACTGTACAAATAAGACTCTAAGCCTATTACTGCCACACAGGTTGTGGGGAAACTCCCAATTAAATGCAATGGAAAGAAACTTTTATCCTTTTCATCTTTCTTCTTGATTTGCTCGGTTGAACTACATTGTGAAGTGAAATACTCACAGCGATTACAATAAAAGGATACATTTGGAGAAGAATCCCTGAAGGTACAGAAACCGTCAAATTTGCTGGCATCAGATTTGCTAAAACGTCTAGCGAGGGTTTGCTAGAGCCTTTGGATGAGAAAACAAGCAAAAAAAAAAAAAAAAGTCGCTTCACTCTCTGTTAGGCAGCACTAGGAACCAAATTTCCCCAGGACATACATGCATGAATGTCTTCTCTAACTTAGCAGTGATTTTTATCTCTGTTCTGTCCAGCAAGGCCATGGCACTTTGTACGGGCTGTGGCATGTCTCAGGACCAGCCAGAGGTTGCTCCACTCGTATCTTGCTCCTATACAAATAGGATGGGTTAAAATCTGAGCAGAGTCCTAAATGAAACATCTTGGACTCCAGGAGTTCTCTGTCTGCCGAAGGCCGAAAACAGATGACTACGCTCTCAGAACATGGAAAGCTGCCTTCCAAATTTCAAATAAAAGTACTAAGCCTGGCTCTCAGTAGTTGCTTAGTAAAACCCCGGATAGAAACATGCTATCTACTAAATTATCACTTTCAGGCCTGGATTTTTGTTGGCAATTTGCCTTCAAGGTATCAGTCTGATCAAATCCTACTGAATTGGTGAAAAAAATCTGACAACAATTCAGCCTGGGGTCGTACAGCTGAAGGCCGCTCTGGCTGACCGATTTATAAATGAGATAAGAGCTTGTTCATTCAATAAATGCAGGTTTAACAGGTTTTCTTCCTATATACCCAACAGCCTCAGCAAATGGCAGATGTCCTCTTTTACCGTCAATCCTTATCAGCAGAAAACCGAGCCCCTCGCTATGGTGCCGCCGAAGACAGCGGGGCTCCTGTGTTAATGGGGCTTTGCCCACCCTGAGCCAAGGCAGCAGCGCTTCGGTGAAAGGGCTGTGAGAAGCCTGAGGAGGAGGAAAACCTGGAGCTGTGGGCGCCCGGCTGGCAAGGCAGAGCTGGGAGCACGCGTGGGGTAATCTTTTCCAGCAGAACACACAGATCGCTTCCCAGCCACATATATAACTCATTTTTTAAAATCGTTTTGGCAGTTTCTTTGCGCTTTATACCCCCAGAAGACTGAAATGATCCAGCCAGCTTATTCCAAAGGAAAATATCTGAATTTCAGCTCCTATGAGCTGTTGTCTTGTAAAGGCAGGCAGCTTAGTATTTCATCTTTCTGACTAAAGCAGCTTTTAACAAGCTCGTTCTTGGCAGAAGGTTTTGGACTTAACCATGACTCAAATGCATCATGTGTCTTAACAGCACGCTCTGTGTGAACAGCCACCCTGCTTGGCAGGAGATGCAAAGAAATGCTGGTCCAGGGGTGACTTGAGCCCTCGTAGCGTGTCTTCTGAGGGGTCAGTGAGGAGGAGGGAAGACTGCAGCGTCACTCTTCTTGCAACATCTCCTTGCCGGACAGGGGAGATAGTTCACAAGGCTGACACTTCACAGGACAAAAAAAAAAAAAAAAAAAATTAAAAAATCACAAGTTATTTACTCTTGTTCTAATTCTCTTCTCCACCTGCGAGCTGAGCACCCTGTCAGGCAAACCTTCTGGGTGGATGTGGATGGCAAATACAAATGCGACAACTCAGTGTTCCTCATTCGCCTCAAAAAAAGCACAGTGACATCAGCAGTAGTGAACAAGATCTCTGGGTAAAAGCTCAACAGAAGAGTTTGCTAACAAACCTCCCTCGTCCGTGTAGTTCAAGCTTTCCCCCTGCCTGGCTCCAGCCGAGCTGCTCGGGTTTAGAGCTTCATGATATTTTCAATAACGTTAAGGGCTTGAGCGGGTCCTCAGTTGAGGGGTGCCGCAATGGCCCCAGGACATGACGGCAGTGCTGTGTTGGGGGCAGAGGATTGGGCACCCCCCGTCGGGGCTGGGGAACCCTCACGCACCCCTGCTCGGCACAGGCTGCACTGCCCCAGCTCGACAGTGCCAGGCACCGGCTGCCCTCGCATCCCCCGCAGCAGGGACGGAGCAGGCGGATGATGGGGCATATGTCCATCCCTAATCACCATCTGCTTTAAGGTTTTGTTGCTCTTTTTTTTCACGGCGCGCAGTATCTCGCTCTGGGAGCTGTGCCCCTGGGCCAGCCAGTGATACCTTCTTCAAGCTAAGCAGATTTGTATTTTTCTGACAATGTAGGAGGACTTATGTCTTTTATGGGTGTCCTTTTGTCAGATGCTGGGGAAGAGAGGTCTTACTATAAGCATGAAGTCGACCCGGTCCGTGTAGAAGGGGCAAAATCGGTCCATAGATCAACTTAGTGAAGTACCACAGCATATAAATAATTTAGCTTTGCTTAAATTATGTTACCTCAGGGCCCTAAAGGATTACAGGGGGCCCCTTAGTTTCAAATAGATTGTAAAGAGTACTATTTCAAGGCTAAGTCCCATATACCTGTCTCTGAAAATCAGATATGGAGAGGTCTCAGCTAGAGTATTAACCCCGAGATGTTCATTGGGCACGTTGGGCCAGTCTGGACCCATTTGTTGGCATCCAGACAGGCTCCCCAAGAACATACATATTGTGAGTTTATATTACTTAGACTAACAGAGTTTGCTGCCTCTACCAGTGTCTGCCATCTCGCCAGCTTTACAGTAGGCTGGCAAGAAGGAGCTTTTGCTTTACAGCAAGAGAAACTTTAAGCTAAGCTGGCAGCACCAGCCCTGGTCGATATCTGCTGGTATTGGTTCTCCCCGTGGCCACAGCGGTGCTCGTGCTGGCCGGAGGGAGGTGGTTCATCAGCAGTGAGGTGTGGTGGCCGGGGCAGGAGAAGGCAGTGCTGCCCCTGTGGCTGGGCTCGCCTGTGCTCATTTACAGGGCTTGTGAAAGTACAGCCTTGATGCAGGACCCACGCAACTCAGTGGGGCTTTTTCCATTGACACCCATGGATTTTTCGGAGCAGGGCTTTGGACAGGATCAGCAGGGGAGAAGGCCAATTTACTTGTGGTGTCTTACTGCCCGTTGCACTAATCCTGCATATGAAAAAGAAGGATCACATCTGAGTAGTGGTTTCCTTCCCTTGTTTAAATAAATTCAACTGCTCGGCTTCTGAATTCCCCACCAGAGCTCCACGTCGGCTGGCCCTGTTTGTGGAAAAGTCAGCAAGCACGTTCCAGCCAGCGTGGGGTATTAATGAAGGAAGCCAACGCTGGGTCGGTTCTCCTTGTTCCTCTTACCGGCTATAGAGTTTCACAGCCTGGGATATTAGTAAATATTTATGTTTAATTACTTTCACTTAAGAAAAACAACCACAGCCAAGAAAACTACAGAGCAATTTAATGGGTTTTAACTTGCCACACTAAACCGCCTTCTTAAACATAATGAATTATATGAAGTCATCCGGTTTCAGACTCTCTTAGAGAGGAAATTCAATTCAAATAAGGTTGCATATTACTAGCTTCAGTGTCTGAAAACATTTATAGTGCCAGTAACTGTTCCATTGCCCTGAGTTATTCTGCAGCCTGAAAGACAATAACAAGCTCAGCTTAGAGGAGTGTGCTGTGGCTTGGTGTAACTGATAGATGAAATTGCTAGGTTCGCTGCCTCAGGCGAGAAGCGGCGAGTGAGTGTGTCGGAGTCTCCTTTTACGTAAGACAGTCTGGGTTAAAACAAAAACAGGGAAGTAAATATGGCATTGGCTGCTCAGCAGCATTGGGTTTGCATCTTTTCCACAAGAAAACAGCCTACAAAAGGGCTTCTTCCCTCTGGGTCCTAGCTACGATGCTGCCTTTCTTAAGTACAGTGATTAGGTTCAGGTATATGTCCTTCGGTCCATTTTTGCAGTATAATATAAAGACACTTCTGTTCTCGGGCACCACTGTGGGGCTCATATTCAGGGAGAAGATAAGGGGAACGTTAGGTGACCTACACAACTCTTTTTTTTCCTGGCAGGTAACTAATGGAAGGAACTAAAAAAAAAATACCTGTACTCTTCCACCTAGAGATCCCAAACTGCTGACCTATGTGTAGGATTAGGAATATCCATCAGGGTGGGTATTTTCCCTCATGAGACAAACTGTTATCATTGGTCTGAGTTTGGCAGTTAAGAGCCCAAAGGTCTTGCCTCAAAGGCTGTAAAACTTTGTGAGGCTTTCAGTGTCCTTTAAATGGTTGTCCTTTAAAGTAATTGCATACTCTAAAGCTCCTTATAGGGCTTAAGGGCTTTATTTGCCTAGGACTATTGCACACCTTGTGAACAAAGCTGTAATCCAAATCCCGAGCTTGGTTCTGCCAACTTCCCAGATGTTGATTGCTAAACTTGAGAAGGCTGCTAGGTGTTGATTGCTGAAGTATGTAGCCTGCATGTATGTCTACCAACATGTTAGACAGAAGATGCACAGGGAGAGCCCCTGTATTCCTGATGTTTCTGCAAAGTTTGGTATACAACTCACATTTGGCAACTTCGCTCATCTACTACGAGCATGTATAAAGACTGCAAAACTGAGGAAAGATTGCTATATTAGAAAGCGCTGCAGTGTAATAAAAAGTCCATGCATAAACACAATGCCATCACACTTTAACTGTTTGCCATGACTAGCTGTGAAGACTTTGCCCACTTTTGAGTAGGACTGTGAGCCCAGACAGGCAGCATTCAGTGGAGCTAGCTTTGATTCCAGAGCTTATGGGGTCCCACTGAGATTACAGTACAAATTTATTTGATGCTACGTTTCCCAGTCACCTCCTACTTCAGATACTTTTTCCCATCGATTAGAGTCTTATCTGAGAACACATTCATTCCTCTTGATTCATACTCCAACCTTGAAGGAATTCCATGAGTTTCAAGTCGACTGATTGAAGAGTGAACCTCTGATCAGTACTTGTATGGGTTACAATATCAGCTTTTAGATCATTTAAAATCCTTGAAGATCGCCTCACAGGATGACAAATAACAGACTTTTCAATAACAGACTTGTGGGACAGAGATTGTCCCCTTCCAGGAGTCACACAGCATCTGGCTGAATGGATCTGTAAGCTCCCAGGCTATGCAAACTACGTGACTGTATGAATTTGGTCTGATCTGATTGCAAGGTCTTCACTTCCATTCACATCCAGCTAGCCCTGACTACTAATGAATTATGTGCCTTAAAGTTTTACTCTCATAATACAAAAGTCACCCCTGGGAGAGCATTGCTGAACATGCTTGATGAATGTATGATCTCTTCTTTAAAATAAACCTCATATAAAGTTGCTTAGGTGTTCTTACAGAAGATTTCTGATAGGATTAGAAGTGAACATAGAGCAATGGAAAAAAAAATATTCTTCATTAGAAGGGATTACATTTAAACCTTTCAAGATGACTTTTAACTTACACTTGAGTCAGCTGTTGAATGGAGCTCAGAGATTATTTCTTGTCAGGACCTATCAAAACCCCCTGAGATCACTAAGGCATTTGAGCATGTTGAGCATGAAATTTTCATTGCTCTCTATGTTGCATTTTTACTATGTCTAAAAAAACCTGTATTCACTTCTAAGGGTACTTAGCCATCTTCTAGGAGAACTAATTTCATTTAAGATCAGTCAGTAATCATCTGGAAATGAAACCATTAATTTTAATGCAGTAAGTGCACGTACACATTAAATTCTATTGCTTTGTCTGAATTTAAAAGGCGAAAGTAGGGCAATTTCAGGCCAGTGTAAAGTTGCAGTTGCCTGTACTTTACTGCTCACCTCTTAAGAGAGAAGAGTACAGTGTTTCAAACCTCTAGTCCCCTATGTCACTGAAATAAACCAGAAAGGTTTCAGGAAGATGTGGATCAAGCTTTTGGACTATACCATTTACGCATGAGGATCTTCCCACCTAAATATACATCATCTGTAAAGTGCACAACAGACTTGACGGTGAACTACCATTGCAATCAGTAACGACACAGATTTCACGAGTCCTGAAACTTGCTACCCAAACTTGATAAATGTAAAGATCTATTGCGCCAACTATAAATGCATTAAAGAAAGCATAATAATAAGGGCGCAAGCAAAGCCAAGAATATTTCCGTTTTTTCAAAGGCTTCCAAACATTTTATATGCCGTGAGATCGTATGCAGAGTCAAGGCATCGCATTTCAAGTTAAAATCAGACGTTCAGCTGTAACTTTGAATGTATGGGTTGGAATCAAACACAATATTTTCACATTACTTGAGTTTAGACTTTCTTTGTGTTTTTATGTTCCTGTTCAAAAGAAAGGAAATCCCTGATACCAAGACAAGTAATCTGTGTTCTGAGCCAATAAATCCTCAGGGAATTTGAAGCAGGTAGATTGTAAGAGGCCCTTTTAGGAGTCTGAAAAGCAATGGGTGACATTAGACGGATCTTAATGAGAGTTGCAGGTGCTCAGCTTTTAGGACGAGGTCATTTCCCGCGTGTTGGCACAATGACAAAGATGGAAGATTGAATGGTTCTTCTAATTCACGACTCAGTAATATATACTCCTTAACTGGAAACGGCTGAAAAGATACCTTTGGAATGCTCTTGGTGCCCTAACATGTCCTAAACACTGCAGCCAAGTCTCAACATCATTAAAATAATAGATGCAAATAAGAACCTGCTAGCCGGTAATCAACAGCAGCTCCTTTCCCAACCCTTATCTTTTGGTTACATGTTTAAAAGAGATGTTCTGTGGCTTTGTTGCCATCCTAACTTCGGGGCAGGGCAGGGGGGAACCCACAATCAAACCAGAAGTGCCAATGCATGTCTTTGTATTTAATTTTAACAAGAAAAATTGCACAGGTGGAGACTGGAGAGGCTGAGATGTCTGTCTCTGCCTTATAGGAAAGCACAGCGTTGGCACCATGTCCAGCCATGGGCCAGGCCTAAAACACCATCTAAAATCACCTCAACTTTCTTGTTTGTCTCTTGACCTCTGTTTGTGGTGTCACAGCTAAATGATTCAATACAAATTCCCTTGAATGAACGTGTAAATAAGACCAAGTGTTTACATTTCAAATGGATCGTCATTAAGGTTTCAAGCTGTCAATAGGACCAGCACAGGAAAATGTTATTATTAGACCTGAAAGTCTTCAAGGGAATGCGTGAGAAGAAAAGCTAATATCAGGGGACCAGTAATCTGTTCCTAGCCGGCTTTTAATTCCGCTTTGCAAACATGAATGATTTGGAGTGTTGAATGAAGAAGCAAGCTACAGAACCTGCACCATGCGTTTAAACTACAGCTGGCTGGAATACTATACGCCTGAAGGCATCATTTTTAAGTTCAAAGGTAAACATTTGGTTTTTTTATAGAGAAAATTAGTTGTACAGCATATTTGATTTAGTATACCGCTACCTAGTCCAACCTGTAATTGAAATGTATTAAAAAAATAACCCTGCTTCCACTGACAGCATGCAGTTTCCTAGAGAGCCGCATGCTTGCTAGTAAACATCAGTCCTCTGGGCCAGGTCTAGAAGACAGAGGTCAGAACTTCTATAACTTAATATTTTTCAAGGCACCCTAAAGACTTCCTCTTACCTCCCCAAGTAAATTGTTTACAGCCTGCTCCAGAAAGGAACTCCCCTGCAGGACTTTGACCGTGCCTGTAAACTGATAAAAAACCTCTCCCTGGAAACTTCCCCTGGTGAACCCCGCCGTAATATTTTATTGTCTTCGATCCTAAGTGCATACACAGGGATCCTTTCTGGTAAAAACGCAGGCAATAAATAACGCTGAGCAAGGAGAGGTCTATACATTGAACCTTATTAAGGAGCGGTGGTGGCATTTTGTAGTTCTTCTTGCTGTTGGATTAAAAGGGTAAATGGAGCTTTCTAATGCCAGCTCACGCTGACCTGCAGAGCTGTCACATAGCATTTACATGTGATTTTGGACATTTTAGTATGGCCTGCTTAGATTTTTTTTTCTTATAATTGTGGGGCTATTTTTGTTAAAGTAAACTTCTTAAAAGTGAGGAAAACCTATGCTGCACAAGGGGGTATTGAGAGCCATGTGTTCCATGGTACAGAAAGATACGTTATGATTCTTATCTTCGTGGGACTGTGAAAAAATAGTTCTTTGTCCTCAAACTCATTAAAAAGTTATTTAATAAAGAACTTGAAACCATTATCAATATTTACAAAAGAAATGCTTGAGAGCTGAGTTATGTGTTTTGAAATTCACAGAAGGCTCAGTGCATTGAAGCAACAATATACGTGATAGGAAGTATAGCTGACATTTTCCAAATATAAAAACCAGATGATGGAAGGTTTAATTTCTATGAATTGGAGCAGTAGCTGAGAGCCTACTAATCTCTCAGGAGTATTTTCAGCCCATCGGGGTGCTCAAAGAATATAAAATTCTCAGCATTTCTGGAAAAGCAGTTGAGAACAACGTGATTTTCCTAGATTCAAAGGTGGTTCCAGTCTTTGACCTAGATGTGAGGACCAAAACAATTTTTAAGGGTTGTTTTTTTTCCCTGAATAACAGCATATTGTGTTTGGGTTTGTTTGGTTTTTTTTAATTCTCAGGATAAATAGAGCCAAATTATCAAGGAATATTTTATGAATAATAAAGGGCATTTTTTACATGAGTATATGGTTTTTCTACTTGCAAAACAATGCTGCTGACTTTATTGGCTGGTATCTATTATGCTTTAGAGAAAGGTGGGACTAAAAAGCCCCCTGCAAAGCGTAACCACGTTTGACTGCGGGTACATCCACAAGGCATCTGCAAAACGCTGTGAGAAAAGCAACCTCCAAAGAGAGATGTAGCCATTAATTGACTCCCTAAGTACCTGAAATCTTTGGAACCTGAAAAATCCTCAGAAATCCTTTCAACCCTTAACCCAGAGGTGCCCAAACCCTGTTGGCAGGTCTGTCTCCGCCAGCCGAGGCTGCGGGATGCTCCGGTTCCCATGGGGCACAGAGAGCCGTGCAGGTGTGAGCTCCTGGGAACGGCCAGGCTCTGCAGCCATCCCTGGGCTCTGCAGCCATCCCCGGGCTCAGCCGGACCTCGCAGAGCGCTGCCGGGCTTCTCCCCGGGGTCTGTGAGTCAGGGCATTACTTTCCTAAAGCTGATGTCAGCAAACTGGCCTTTAAATCCACCTTTTTCGTTAGAAGATAAATGTGCCCCAGCTGCTGGAAATGTGGGTCCTGTGTGTTTCTGTTTCTTCTGCTCATCATTTAACCAGGGGCTGACTCTCAGTCCTCTTACACAGCAGCTGAAAAAAAACACCAGAGTACAGAGTAATTTCTGTAATAGTTTTTAATATACAGCCCATTGTGAGTAGTCATGATGGAGGGAATCCCATCTTCTACTCTCCTGCCTGAGCACTCCAGTAAAAGGTGAGGGGCAAACTCTGGTCAGGCAGTACAGGGATCCAGGTATGGTGGTCTCCTGGATCGCAGGATAATCCTAACCACCAGGTTACACGATGAGGTAGCAGTACTAAGCCACAGTCTCTCATCTTTCCCAGGAGCTACCTGCTCAGGGGTGGCTTCCCTGAATCCCAAGTGCAGAGAGGCATCTCCTTTCGGCCTTAAGCCAGGCACCTACCTCTGTATTGCACTCTGTACTTGCTGGTGAGTTTAAGAAGCTCTTTTCTCAGTCTGACGGTTGTCCTGACCCCCATCCATGGGCAGTTCTCCCTCCCGGCATGCCCAGGCTCTTCTCGTGCATGACTTGAAGATAAAAATCCTATGAGTGACATGGCACTGTAAAGTTGGCTGTTGTGATGCCAAAGTGCCTCTTCTACGTTTATAGCCCCAAAAACCTTGGTCTAGTCTTACTCACGCCAATGGCACTCAAAAGTAAGAGATCGGTACTGAAGCACGTTAGGATGGGAATCAGGACCAAAAATACTAAGCGCCATGTAATAACAGCTGCAGCCTGGGGCATGAGCCCTGCACAAGCACAGCAATGCCCTATTGCCCCTGTACTTAATATTGCTGCAGGCGTATTTATGTCTGGCAATTCTCATCTGGGATCCACACACACAAATACTCAGTTACCAGAAGTAGCTATGTGAGATGTTCATCCACATGATGTGTGAAAATCCTGAGCTGTTTCTGACTGCAGATCCTGAAGTGCTTTTAAACGCTCTGTCTTTAGCAGGCAGGTGGGGTTTTATACATGCTGCAGCGTTGATGCTGTGTTTTTTCACCGTGAGCGTACTTCCCTGCTATTGCTGTCAGGGCTACACGTTTCCTACACTATAGCAACAGTTGATTAAAAAATAGTCAGGTAGAAGACAAAAAAAACCCATCTGTTTTGTTTTTCATTTTTAATTACACTTCAAGAACTTTAAATCTACTCTTTAGCAGGTTTGAAAATCATCTACCTGGAATGAAGAAATGGCAACAGGGTCACGGAATAGACACAGAGACCAGTATCACGGCAGAAGGTGGGAGCCTGACCACCAAGTGCATTAGTTTTCCCAGGAGTTTCCGACTCGGTGAGTATTCAATCAATACACTAAGGCTGAGCTTTAAGCAGTAGTTGGATGAGGTCTAATCCGTACATCTGGAAACAGCCTGTGTATCACAGAGAATACGTGCAGAGGGGGCTGCTCTTATATTTGTCCCATGTGTTTGCTTTTATTTGATTTTGTATTTGGGTGGGAAAGGGAAAGAGGAAATTCTCTGACATTTTCACATGCCTTTTTTTTTAAGTGACTCTGAGAAACAATTCAAACATCTTGTCTATTTAAATGAGAGGCTGTAAAGCGACCTGACAGCTTTTGTGGATGCAGTCTTGGGTAGGAAGTACCACATTCCCATCTCTGAGAACCAGTACTGCGATTATCCTGCCAGCATCTTTGGAGGTAGATACCAAAGGCACAGGAATAAATTACAGATCCAGGTTTTCCTCTTTGCCATATCTTTGTGAACTAGTAGACAGCAAGAAATTGTCTTCTGAGTACAAAATACTCTGCTTCTAATCCTTTCCATTTTTCTATGCTGCTGGAACAACTAAGATTCAGGTAACATCCTTCTGTACCTCTTTAGTCTGGCCCTTGTATTTTAATCCAAAATTGTTTAGCCCCTTCTAAAAAACTAATACTAATGTAAAGGATTTTATGGCCTGGCAAAATATCTGCATCGGTAGCTTCTACAACCATGTATAAAAGCTCCCAGCTCCTAAAGCCCTTCAAGACTATAGAAACAAAGGAATTGAAATAAAAACATTGCTGGTGATTAATTACACCCGGGTTAACAAAATGCCAGCCTTTGCTAATTGTTCCGGGAACCAGGAGGAAAGAAATCAGCGTTGCCCTGCTGGAAGTGGCTCTGTCACTGCAGCCCTCAAAAGCCCAGAGGAGGAGGAGGGTTGAGAAAGTGCTATTTTCTCTGCTGGCAGGAGGAAGGAGCAGAAAGGATGACCGGAGGGGCTTGCTGCATGGAGAGAAAAGGGGGTGTGCTGGGAGAAGCAGGCTCAGTGGTGAAGACAGGGAAGACAAGAAGACCACAAGTGGAACCGGGAGAGAAGAGCACTAAAGACACAGCAGAGGCAGCCAAACCTCCCACCGCCCCGGGGCAGCGAGGCAGGCAGAGGGCAGCCACTTCCAGGGACACACCAGAGCTCTGCCTTGGCAGTTTGAAGTCAAATAGTTGAGTTTTAGTCTTTCTTGCTTTAATGCTGCAGCTGCCCAGAGCCACGGGTTGCCGCCAGACTCCGGCTTATCCTGATTCCTCAGAACAAGCTCCCAAAGCTTTTTCTTGGATGGCAGTTACGGAGAAAAGTGATGGTGGTAATGGTAAAATACACCAATTTTAAACCATCGATCCCAAGCCATTCAGTAACCTTCACGTTTGCATGATTGTGCACTATGCTCATGTAGTATCAGACTTCTCGCAAATGTTACCGTGATATTGCCTGGACATTTTGCTTCCCGTAATAACTCAGTGAGCCATGGCCAGAGAGAATTGCGCCCCGGGCTCAGCAGCAAATCCAGCACGCACCCCTGCCCTGCAAAACTGCTCCTTTCTGCCCTGATCCTTGACAGGAGCCCTGGTTACCCATGCTGGGTGGTTAGACCCCAGGCTGCTGGAGCTGTTCCTTCACTTCTGAGCAGGTTCTCATTTGATGTCAATTCATAAAGCTCCACAAATGAAGACTATTCACACCCGGAGCTCACCAGCCTGCATTAAAGTATTAGGCTATTGTTTATTAGGCTGAATGGATATTATGTGCATGCGTGTATGGTTTTTCATTTTAGATAATGAAAAAAGAAAAAGAAAGAAGTAAAAGTAAGAATCCTGAGAGTGACGATGAACCTCGAAGAGCTTGCTTTGAACTACAAGTGCAGGGACGAGGCAAGGTGGTGTGATTCACTGAGAGGAGGGAGCCCTGGGTTGTCTCCTGGGTGGACCAAAGAGAAGTCATCATCTCCCACTTGCACTTGGGCTTCTTGCTTCCCACTTCCCACCCGGGGTGTGACGCCTTCCAGGCCCCTTTGGGAACAGAGCCCTCTGTGTGCAGCACTGGCACCCCATCTACTACTCTGGGGTCCGGACGCTGGGGATGCAGGGCATTTCTAATGTAATACAAATCATCAGATGAAAGAGGGGATTTAAAAACAATTTCTTTTGTGGCTGGTACTTCAAAATACTTTACAAGTCATATCAAGAGGATTTTTAAAAATCTTTCTTTATGAGTTGCTTTCTTTTCCAGAATAGTATCCTTGGAAATGACCCACTGGTTAACAACAAAACAATAATAAAGCCCTGTGAAAAACAGCCGTTTGAATCTCCACGAATGTCATTACCTTCAAAAGCCATGGGAGCCAGCACTGTGTTTGGATGGCACTGTGGAGAAGACAGAACAGTTGGAACAGAGGACTGGCAGCAATGAGATTACACAAAGATACCATCAGATGTCATCCAGACTGCTGGTAAGTACATTTGTCGGCATGCCAGGCTCAAATAAACCACTTGCAGTGTGAATTCAGGTCTGCGCCAGGTTGTGATGCTACAGTTCACACCAACGTGGTCCAGCAAGACACAGCCACACGGCAGGAGTGAAATCAGGGGGAAGAAAAAGCCGGAGAGTCAAGGACTCACCTAAGCAACTCCCCCAGAGGCTCAGTGGCAGTAAGTTCAGGCAGCTGCCCGTGCCTTTACCCCGTTATGCACTAGATGATGTGACTGCTATTTGCATATAGACATTTGCACCCCAGCTGTGCTGGCAGGTTTTGTTTTTCCAGGTGCCAGGCAGCACCCAGGAGCTTATGTTCTTAGACTAAGCGGACTTGAGGCTTGCTGCCATGCCACTCGCATCAGACCAAACACGTAATTTTTGAAATGCCTGTGAGAGGTGACCTAGAGCCTTTGGCATGTCCTCGGGGAAGGCTCAGCCATGGGAACTGACATCAGCTTTTTCAAACAATTACTGGAGGAGTTTGCAGGGTTATTATTCACAGACTAGTCGAGGGGCCTCCCATATGGGAGCTCAGTCTTTCCTCCTGCCATAATGAGCTAGGGGAGCTGGGCAGTAACCGTGAGGAGTGAAAAAGTACTTGGGATGCTTGGAAACATCTGCCTGTCCTCAGCTTGCCTACCCTCAGCTTTGTAGAGACCCGGGACAGGCCCTGTCCTTTTGCCAGCCCTGGCGTGCCAGGAGGAGCAGGAGTGCTGCTGAAGGTTTTGAAGGCACTCTCCAAGCCGCCCTCATGCTTCTGCACATGGTCCTGCCATTTTATTAAATTCTTCTGAAGTTGCTCCTGACCTAAGCTAAGTACTTTTCTATTGACATCAACTTTTGCCACTTCACTATTCACCCCCAGGTTATTAATAAAGCATTAAACAATATTGGTTTGAGTCCTGCTCTCTAGGGCACCTCATTATTAATCTCTTTCCCTACTAGAATTGGCCATTTATTCCATACCCATTTATAGCCAGATTTTAATCCATGACAGGACTTTACCTCTCACTCTGTGGTTACCAAGTTTCCTTAACAGTTTCTTGTATGGGTGTTTATCAAAAGGCTTTTGAATGTCCAAATAAATTATATCCTCTGGTTGTTCTTTACCCACTATTTTATTAACTCTTAAAAGTGTAAAAGGTCTGACTGGCAAGATTTATTCTTATAACAGCTATGTAACTTTTTTCCTTGGCTTGGGACTTGGTGTTTCCCTGCAGATTGTAAAATATTTAGAGCAGTGACTCTCCGAATCTTGTGGCTTGAAGCAGCACCAGATACGTTGTCAATGTTTAATTAAAAATAAAAGCAAATGTAATATACTGCTGAGTTTCTCAACTACTTCCTTGTAATGAAGTTAAGCTAATAATGTAAAATTTCCATGAGCTCGCTCTGTCTGTGTAAATATTTACAAGGTCTTTATCGCTGCAGTACCAGATTTCCACACGCATTAATGGAGTTATCCTTGTAACACCTCTCTGATACGGGGAAGCTTTAATCCCAGCTGCCTGAAGAATCAGGGCACACTGACATCTGGCACATAAAAACCAAACTGCCGTGCTTTGAGAATACAGGTTAGGAGATAAAACACCTTCTCCCACTTACAGATGCTGTATTCACAAAAAATGCAAGGCTCATCACAATTCACAAATGTAATCAAACAGGCACGGTGCCCCAGCATCTCTTCACAAGCTCTCTAAACCCCAAAGTTCATTTTTCCCTTTGGAAAAATGCAGAGCACCGCAGGTAGAGTCCAAGCTTTTCCTTTTTTGCAGACTGTCTGTGCTTGCAGGTTTTTGCTGGCTCTGCTAGTGACCATTTATTTTGGACTCGCACCACAGATCCAGTGTTTCATTATGCATTTTTGCTCCAGCCAGAACTAATACAATTGGCTGCATCTCAGCTTGCTTCAAATATACAAGGGGGGGGGGTGTTCCTGAGAGAAGAGGAAGAAACAACATCAAAAAAAGAGATCTTGTTTAAAGTAAAAAGCACTACAAAGATTTTGCCATGTGAAAAAACTTGCAAAAGGCTACAAAATAGACACGTGCAAGGGCCCACTGCTGGCCCCACATCCCTGAGGAAAGAGAGGCTTTCCACCCTGCCCTGAAAGCTGACAAGACCTTGGCAAAGCAGGGAATGACGGAGAGGTTGGACATGGAGGGGCCCTCAGCAAAAAGGCATGCAGGACATGGACTTGTGTTTTCAAGGGACTTCTGGCCTCACGGCTGAAGCGGCGCTTTCCAAAAAAAGCTCTCCTTCCACAAAAGCAGCCAGAACAGGTGGCCAGGAATTCAAAAGTCCTTTAAAGTCCTTTTAAAAAAAAATTAACTCCTAAGTATCAAAGGGGAGTGATGTGAGCGCAGAACACTTCTGGAAGAACAAACATGCCCAGCAGAAGCTCTGAAGGATTCCAGCTCCCACAAACATGTTTCCAGTTGTGGTTTTTAAGCGAGATCTTGAAGCTACCCACGCTTGAAAAAGTGGGACTTCTTTGTTGGGACCTGGAATCAAAATCCCTTGAGACCAACAGTGGGACTCGCTTGAAGATACCTGGTTGTGGATGTAAAACCAGGGATAGTTGAGCTTAGCTTGGCAAATTTCATTGGCTCCATAGAGCATCGATGCCCACGCAGCCAGGCTGGGAGCACAGAGGGGGACAGGAGCACTCTGGCTTGAGGTTGCTCCTGGACGGGTTTGGATGCAGACTCCCAAACCCCTCTTTCCCATCACCCATTCCTGAAACACAAGCTTTGCCTCCAGGACGGCCATGGCTCCCGCAGCAACAAAATGATTTCCCCCAGGAGCAGTCAATATATTGCCACGATCTTAATCTTATTTAGCGTGGTAGCATGGTTTTAATTTTTCCGTGTTTGATCCCTCAGCTTTAGGAATATTGATAGAAATAGGGACTGCGAAGATCAAATAAAGAGCAGCCTGTTGCATATGAAAAAATACCCTTCAGTCCTCACTCTCTCCGCGGTGATTCAGCTTTTCCAACTGCGCTGCCGAGATAAAAGGCTCGCATGTGAGGAGAAGTGTTAGCAAGGTCTGTAATGCTTTCAGCGCACCGCCTTGCAAAAAAAAGGAGAAGGGCCTTGGCTGCGGGAGCAGATCTCGTCTACTCCCAAATCTCCTTCAGCGGCGGGGGGGGGTGCGGGGGTGCGCGTTTGGATGCCAAAAAAAAAAAAAAAAAAAGGCTTTTTCTCCGTTTTCACGCCGGCACGGGCTGTTTGCTGTTGGCCGCAGCTCGCTGTTGACTTTAGTCGGTAGCTCTGTTTATACACCCGTGTTGGTTTTCCTGGCAGCCCGGTTTAAGGCGGCTGGCAGCCCCTCCTGGCCCAGCCGGGCAGAGCAGAGCCGGGCCGGGCTACCCGCCCGCCCGCCCGGCTCGCCCCGGCACCGCCGCCCTAATCAGTGGCAGGCCCCGGGCGCGGGGTAATTAGAAACATGGAAGGGGCTTTTCTGTCTTTTGAAATCTGTCTCTCAACATCAAAGTGCTCGGCGCAAGTCGTCCTCCAGAGGTCGGCTCCCATATCTAAATGAGTGATGTATTTCATGGTATCTGTCGGGGGGGATATAATGAAGAAAACCGGCTTTGAGATGGGGCGTGATGTGAAAAACAGGTGGCCCGCTTTAATGGGTTGCGGAGCATCTGTTTTGCAGCCCGGTTGTATTCCCGTAAACCGCGCAAACAACGGCGAACCGGCGGCGGGCGCGCAACCTCCGCGGGCGCGCAGCCTCCGCGGCGCCGGGCGCTGCCTGGCCCGAAGCGGCGCATTTCTGGGGGGGCAGGCAAAGGGGAAGGCAGAAGAAGGGCGGCTCGCCCTCCACCCCGGGCTGCTCTCCTTTAAATCTCTGCCTCCTCACGGTGACAAGCGAAGCCCGACCCCCCCATTCTGCTCCTTCCCGTCCCGCAAGAAGAGCGGGCACTACCTCCACCTCGCGGAGATGTACACCCCCCCACACCAAACGCACCCGCCCCCCCCATAGCATCCCGGGGTGCAGGTGCCATGCGGGGAGGTACCCGGCAAAGCCAGCTTCCCCCTCTCTCCGCGCTGGCCCCGCCGGGCGCCCCCAGCCGCTCCCCCGGGGTTGCCTGCACCCCACGGGGCTCCATCCTCTTTCGTGCGGAGCACGGCCCCTCGGAGGAGCCGGCTCCCCCCCGCGAGATGTTGTTGGCCTCGGGTCGCCCCCGGTTTGGCCTGTAAGAACTATTATTCCGCTGAGATCACACCGCTTGCTTCCAGGTCCCCTTCTTTTCCCGGCTTGCACAACCGCTGCTCCGACTTTATCCCGACTCTATCTGCGCGGTAATAGAAAGTGTTGGCGAGCATCAGCCAAGCCATAAATCCAACCGAGCGTGCCCTTTTCAAGTGTTCACGGGCAAATCGCCGTGATTTCCCCGGCGGGGGCGGGGGGGCGCAGGACGGCGGGCTGCGCGCCTGCTGCGCGGTGGCTGCGCTTGGCTCGGGAGGCGCGCACCCTCCGGGGTGGCTTGACCCGCAACGTGCCATTTAAGATGACCGGCTGGATAATATCGCATGGTGTCGCCTGGGGAGCCCTCTGCCCTGCCGGAGGGGAGGTCCGGTACCTTCACATCTCCAACCCTACGCCGGGAAGCCAAGCCGAACTTCCAGCCGCCAGCGGGGATGGGGGGGGGAGGGGGGGGTTCCCACTCAAAACGAGGAGGACTGCAGGTGTCCCACCGGCTTTAGAAACGCATTTCGTATGTTATGAACCCGCTTACTTTGCAAAAAAAAAAAAAAAAAAAAAAAAAAAATTATCCCGGCCTGCTCTACCGCGCCCGTGAATTCCCACTGAGCACAGCAGGATCAGGGGCTGGCTCGGGAAACCCGCAGCGAAGCTGCCCTGGCGTGGCTGAAAGGTAAAAAACCCGCTGCTCCCGCTAATAAGAACAGAAACGACTGGGGGGTAAAGACCCCAAATCCCGCTCCAAAATTCAAACAACCAAAAAAATCCAAGCTCCCTCCCCAAAAAAACCCCAAACAAACCAACCAACAACAAAACCCAAAAAAAACCCCAACCCCCCCACCAATTCCTACGGATACATCAAGCATAAAAGCCCGGCTATTCAACACCCCCACGGTGCTCCTCACTCCCCCCCCCCCGCCCGTGGTGCCCTGCAGCCGCGGGAGGGCAGGTGGCACCGCCCCGGCGGGCGGAGCGGGTCCCGCGGAGCGGCGCGCAGCGGCCGCGGGGCAGCGCGGCCGGGGGGGGGGGGCTGGGCGGCACGCCGTGCCCGGGAGCTTGCTGCCCCGCCGGGCACAGACACCCCCCCCTCGACCCCCCACCCGTGTTATTTTTATTTTAATTGGTGATTACGCGCTCCCCGCTATTTTTATGCGGTGGTTAGTGCCGGCCTCCGGGAGTCCCGCCGGGAAGGGGCGCCTGGTGCGGCGTGTGGCGAGCGGGTGTGTGCGGGGCCGCGGGTGGGCCGTGCCGGCAAGGCCAGGCTGCTGGGGAGACGGCGGAGGTCCCACATCCCCTCCGCGGGCTGCCCCCGCCCGGCTCCTCCTCCCGCTCTCGCCGCCGCCTCCGGTCCCCGGGCGCCGGCAGCGGGCGGGCGGGCGGGGGCTGGGGCTTAGCTTCCCGAGCTCCGCTTTCTGCCGGCGCTGGGGTAAACGCTGGCCATCACAGCACGCACGCTGGCTCCTGGGAGCCGTCGCCGCGGGTTTCTTTTCTTTATTTTTTTTTCCCTTTTTTTTTTTTTTTTTTTTTTTTGGAAGTACGATGTGTATTACCCAAACGGCTCGTTCCTTTCCCTTATTGGAAATGATTTCCCGCTTCCATTGTGGTGAACTTTGCCTCGCCTGACTCTTTACGGCTTTTCTCTTGTTGATGGGCTTTCCTTTGTGGAAGTTTGGCGGGCTGATTGTGTTTGTTAATTAGTTGCTAACAGCATCGTAATGCGGGCTTGATGGATAACCATGTCATTAGCACTCACCCCTGCAATTCACATTTCCAGCAGGGCAGGGGCTACCCCATGCCGAGACCGTGATTTGTGGCTGTAGTCTCGTGTGGGTGACACGCACCCCGTTCCGCTGCCCAGTTCTCCTCCCCGCCCTCCTTCTGCCGTTAAAAGGCATCGGAACCCCCCTTCCGTGGGTACGTGGGTGCTTGTGTTTCCCCTCCCTCCCCCCCCCCCCCCCCCCAGCTGCCACGCGCGGGAACAAGGGCATCACTTTCGCCGCACGGACACGCGTGGGAAGGACCACAGCCACCCAGCTCCCGCTCTGCCCCAGCAGCCCCCAGCCCCGGGGACGCGGCGCCCGTCGGGGGGGGTCCGCCCGCTCCGCTCCGCCCCGCCCCGCCCCGCCCCGCCCCGCTCCTTCCCCGCCGGAGGCGGGGGGGCTCGGCCGAGCCTGGGAGATGTAGTCCCGGCTCCCGGGCTCGCCGGCGGCCGGCGGGGCTTCCGTGGGGGACTACGTTTCCCAGGCCCCCCTGCTGCTCGTCCGGGCGGCGGGAAGGGCCGGGGCTGTCAATCAGTGCGCGTCGGCGGGGGCAGCGAGCCGGGGATCCCCCCCCCTCCGCCCCCCCGCCCTCCCTCCCTCCGCGTCCCGCTAATAATAAGTGCTTCAGAGGCTTAAAAGCAGGGAGGCAAGTGTCATGCGGGCGCGCCGTAAGGGGCTGAGCTCCGGCTGAGCGCCCGGGTCCGCTCTGCCGCCGGCACAGCCCGGAGAAAAGGAGAAAAAAAAAGGGGGGGGGGGGGGAAGAAAAAAGGAGAGAAAAAAAAAAAAAAAAAGCGCCTCGGAGCTGGTTCCCGGGGAAGGGGCGAGAGGAGAGAAGCCCGAAAGGCTGGACGAGCCGGCAGCGAAGTGGCGATGAGGCGCAGGAAGACGGCGGTGGCGGCCGGCTGCTGCCTCGCCTTCCTCCTGGGCACCCTCCTCAACCTCCTCTTCGTCCCCGGCTCCGAGCACCCGCCGCCGCCCCGCGACGGGGCTCCCCCCTCCCCGCCCGGCGCCCCCCTCCGCCCGCCGGAGGAGGAGGGCGGCGGCGGCGGCAGCCGGGCTGCCCTGGCGCGGCAGATCCGCGAACGCTACGAGGAGGTGCTGCGCTACCGGCAGCACCGGGCGGCGGCGGCGGCGGGGCGGCGGCCGCTGCGGCCGCGGGAGCGGCGGCTGATGGACCTGGCGCCGCCGCGCACCTCGGCGGAGCAGCCGCGGCCGCGGGGCCGGGGGGCTGCGGCGGGGCCGTGGGCCGGCGCCTCGGCCGAGCTGTCGCTGGAGCCGCCGCTGCTGGGCTGTCGCGACATCCGCAATGTCAGCGGCGTGCAGTACTTGGGCTCCGGGTACACCAAGGCGGTCTACAAGGCGGTCCTCAACCGCACGCTGGCCGTGGCGCTGAAGGCGGTGGATTTCGGCGGGCACGACATCGCCCACTGCGTGCGGCAGTTCGCCGCCCTGGGGGACTGCTACCGCCTGGCCGCCTACAAGATCGTCAAGGAGATGATCCTGCTGCAGCGGCTGCGCCACGCCAACGTCCTGCAGGTGGGTGCGCGGGCGCTGCGCGGGCGGACGCGGAGCCCCGCGCAGCGAGGGGGGTTCCGCCGTTTGCTCGGCCTCGCCGCGGGCAGCCCGTGGGTGCTGCCGGCGGCGTGAGCGGGGAGCGGGCGGGGGGGGCCGTGCCGCGGAGCCCCCCCCCGGGGTTTACCCCCCCCGCTGCGCTCCGAGACGGAGGTCCCCGCGGGCACGGCGGCTCCGCACTCCCCCTCCCCGTCGCGGGTCGGCGGGAGGCCCGTCGATGGGCGCTTTCCGCCGGCAGCCGCGCACCATCGGCGGTGTTCACCCCCCCGCCGGGAAGGGATTCGCCCCCGCGGGGCGCGCCGGGCCCGGGGAAGGGTGCCCGATGCGGAGCAAACCCAGCCGCGTCCGGCCTTGCGGCGTGCCTTCTGATCCTCCTAAATAATAGGGAGGTGAGGAAGGAGGAGAGGGCGGAGGGGAGGACTCGGGAGGCTGAAGGGCATTCACGAAATGTCGGAAATAGAGGCCGTCTCGGGTGCAATCCCCTGGAGAGAAGGGGGCAGAGGGGACACCCCTGGCAGCCTCCGCCGCGACGGAGTCACCGGCTGGGACGAGCCGGGTGTTAGTCACTGCGCCGGCACCGCCGCACTTGCCAGAAGGGCTGCGTGGTAGGACTGTAACACATCAGCATGAATCTCAACGGGTCCATTTGGATGTAAATGCTGGTATGGAAATTCCTATTGCGTTCCGCATAGCGCGAGCTTTGCAGTAGAATAAAAAATGAACGTTGGACCAGACGGTCTCACAGTAGGTGCTTTTTGAACTGAATCGAGTAAAGGAGTTTTGTGTTTCTGCAGCAGCAGCAGCAGGAGTACCAGCTCCCCCACGAGAACTTCAGATCCCAACGATCAAAGCTCTCGAGTTTCATATACTGTTCAAAGAAAGGGCAGTCATGATTTATCCACGACAAGAAAATAGATATTTTCCTTCCTTCCTTCCTTCCTATTTCCATATTATTTCCCCAGCGGTGCCAGGTCTAACTATAATACATAAGGAGAACAACATCTAGCAAGCTACAAAGACCTGTACTCCTAGGAAGGATGTTACTTGCTCCTCTGTTGCTGTGATGAATTCTTGTTGGGAAACCCGTGCTTGGGTGCAGCCATCGTTACTGATTGAGTTGACAGCAGGAAATACACCCTGCAGTTGTAAACGCGGAGGGGATATTTTTTTTCCCCACCAGGATTGTTTTTCTTGCTCAGTGGAAGCGAGCTGGCCAGCTTGAGCTTGAAGTGGGTGGTTTTTAAAGTTGCCAGGTCATTTTGGTGGACACTGGTGTTTCTTACCCATGATACTTCTGTGTAGCTTTCCACTCCGGAAAGGTTAATTTGTAAATAGATCGTCTTCCTCACAAAATGGTAGGGGGCTGCGTTGTCTGTGAGGGGTCCCCAGCAGCCGCTGCGGTGTTTCTGCGTGTGTGGGCAGTGGGTGCCCCGGCCCAGGGCTGCCGAAGGCTGCCGGCAGCACCGCTCCCTCCGCAGCCAACCCCGGAGGAGCCGCCGGTGATTCACTCCTCCTGGGGTCAGGTGGGGTCTGGAGGGGGAGGCGGAGGCGAGACGTGGGGTGTCCCTCGGCGAGGAGGGCCGGGGGCTGGAGCGGCCGGAGGATGAGCAGCCGCTTCCACCAGCGCCGGGAGGAGCGACGCGCTCAGCCTCCGCGCCGGGAAAATGCTCTCATGGGCAAAAATCCCGCCTGTTAATTAGGGCTTCATATTTACATGCCACCCCATTTAAAAATAGATGACGCTTAAATCAGAAACATGTTTTCGGTTTCGCTGCGATTTTGTCATCGCGTTTTCTTTTGTCTGCCCTCCGCCTCCATCAGCCCCTGGCAGCGCTGGCAGCCGGAGACCGGGAGAGCCCCGAGCCCCCCGCGCATCGCCCACCTTCTTGTTTGACATATTTCATTCGAGGGACGCGCGGGGCGAGGTTCCTGCGGCGTGAGTGAGGGATAAACGTTTGACAAGACATCACCTTGAAAGGAGACTATAAAAAACCACGACCTGACAGGCTTTATCTAGGCAGGGTCGGGGCAGCCGTGTGGGCCAGGAGTGGGTCTCTGGTGCCACGCTGGAGTTGTAAAACCACCGCAGAAAACGGGCACCAGCGAGAAACGTGAAATTTATTGGTTGTGTCTCTGTTAAAATCTCAAAGGGGGACAGGATCTACCGACCTCCAGACTGATTTTTTAGGTTGTTTTAAGCGGCAGCTGGCCCAGGGCTTAGAAATCCCTGTCCAGGGTTTGTGGCCGAGGGAGAGGAAACTGGTTCAAAATCTCCTCCCCTCTTCTCTTCTGTCTTTTGAGAGGCGCTGCAGCTTCCATTGGAGTAGTAGGACCCACACTGCCCACAGATGCCACGGGCACCACGCAACATCTGGCTGGGCCAGCAAAGCCCGGGAGTTTTTCTGCCTTTCCTCCTTACCTCGTTTTTGCCCCTTACCCCCCCCCCCCCCCCCCCCCCGGCGGCTCCCGACATACCCAAATACGAGCCGGCTGCTATAAATAGCTGGAAGGACATGCCACCCTCCTGCCACCCTGCCGTGCTGGGGGAGGGCCCCGGCTCGGGGCTGGAAGGGGGGAGCCGGGCGGTTTTCGGGCGATGCTTTACCCGCCCGCGCTGCCACCTGCCAGCGCCGCCCGCCCGGCTCCCCGCAGCCGCCCTCCCGGCGCTGGGGACGAAGCGGGGCCGCTTGAGGACAGCGGTGGGGGGCTTCATCCGCCTCCCCAAGCCGCTCGGGGGGGAAGGGGAAGCGGCCCCCGCACCCGGCGACCCATCCACGCACTGTGCCGGGCCGCCGTGGGCAGGGGGGAGCGCGGCGGGGGCAGCCGGTCCTCCCTCGGCGTGCCGGGTCCGGTCCTCCCCCTGCGCCCGGTTGCCGCGGAGCGGCCCCGGCTGCTCCCCGGTCAGGGGCTATTCGGGGTGAATGCGTTCATGAGTTTTCTTTTGCTGGAAATAAAAGTTCCGTGTAGGTTCAGTTCTAGGAAAGGGGTTTTTCCTGTAAATCTCTGGCAGCTGACAGCCTGAAGTGTAGTTTGTAAGATAACAGGCTTGTTCTTTACTGTCTCAGCAGTTCCCATTCTGGCCTGTCTCTTGTCAAAATCAGCTTTTTTTTTTTTCCCCCCTCCTTGTTTTTTTGTTGTTTTTTTTTGTTAGCCATCCTTTTAAAAGACTTGATTATTGTACAATATATGATAGAGAGGGGGAAAAGAGCTCTTTCCAGAAAGTACCACTGCCTTCAGACAACATGTTGACATATCCACCGTGCCCTCCGCCTGGGGAAGGAGCCAGATGTGTCAGCTCCGGCAGATGTGGCGAATCAAGTCTATCAAAAGAAACGTGGAAAAACCGGCAAGAGGGAGAGCGGTTTCGCATTAGCCAACGCTGGGGCGAAGGCAGCTCGCCGTCGTTTTTTTATGTCCGTGCTCTGCCCATCACTGGCATGCCCGCCGGACTGCCATCGCGCCCCCGCCTCCCTCCCCCCCCGCCCTTGCCCCTGCCGCTCGCCCTGGGCTACCCGAGGCTCCCTGGGGCGGCAGCCGCTGGGAAGGGCAGGTGCAGACGGCAGTGGAAATGTATTTGCTTTGGAGTGGGGAAGAGAGGGGTAGTTCATTAAAGTTGATTTTATAATGAAGGGCACTGGGGAAAGAGGGGGAACTGGGTCACTGATTTATTGTAACAGAGGATTTAGCGGCCCGCTAATTGCTTTGCAGTCGCTCTGTGTCAAATGCGGTGCCTGATCTCTTCCTTTCCCTCCGTCCTGCGGTTTCTTTTCTTGCACAGTTCAAATGCAGCTGTCTGAATCCCCGGCTTTCCGTGCATTTTAGTGGGGAAGATGATTTAGTGTGCTTTAATTCCTCCCTGCCCGTATTTGAGGAAGAAAAGAAAATCAAACCATTTGCAGTTAATTTCAAACAATGAGCGCGATTGTAAAGACACAAAGGCAATGTTTGATTTACTGTAATAATGTAATTATAGCCCTGGAGTATCAGAATTAAGGGTGTTGCCATTCATGGGCATAAGCGGTTCTTTGGAGGAATTCTTTCTTTGCATTGCTGAAGCTGAAGAGAGAGGGGAGGGAAGGTTTGAAAGCGCAGACCTTTGGAAAACTGCAAGCTTATTTCTGTGACAGCTATTTA
The DNA here is from genome assembly GCF_963924245.1 of Chroicocephalus ridibundus. Taxonomy (NCBI): domain Eukaryota; kingdom Metazoa; phylum Chordata; class Aves; order Charadriiformes; family Laridae; genus Chroicocephalus; species Chroicocephalus ridibundus. Next base: position 28,541,250 of record NC_086286.1, read on the forward strand.
TCAGCACTTCTAGCGTTAGTTCACAATGATTCAGCTAAGAAGGAGCTACCGCTTTCTTAAAAACAAACACAAAAGCTCGGGGAAAAGGGCTGGCTTTGTCTGAAGCCAGTGGAGGACACCAGCTGCTAACAGAACCGCTGGTTTGCCGGCTGCCCGCACAAGGCCGTTTCATTTGGCTTATTCAGCTTTAGCGTAAAGTTAAAACACACGGATGAAATACTGGGATGGCATCTGCACTAAAAAAAGTCACCATCCAAGGTATGATGTCAAAGCAGTTTTTATGTGAATTGCTTCAGTTAGCACTAGTGTATTTTTTTTTTATGGATTTAAGTGGTCATGATTACAGAGAGAATATTTATCGCTTAGAAAATTCATTGATTAGAATAGTACTGAAAGTAATACATCACTTGCTCTTGACAAGTTCAGTCGACTTAAGATGTGCTAGCCGGTCATGATATTTTTAAGTACTTATTTTTAAATGAGATTTTCTTTTCTTTACATGTGATAATTAACAGCCATTTTACGCTGATGGTTTCCCTATACATATGCATAGCCAGCAGGATAGGTCAGTTTTAATTTTAATGTGAGAATTAAAATAGTAAAGCTTTGTATACAGTTAGCTTATTCCGAGTGGAAGTAAACAGTCTTTCCAAGCCTGAAGAAAGTCAATATACAATTAATTTCCAGTGCAAAGACATTTGCATAGGGACTGTATGGACTCTTGAAGGTCTGGTATTTCCCCATCCTTCTTGCATGAATCCACTCTCGTTTTCACAGAAAGCAGGGAGGGGGAAGGGCAGATCAAGCCATGGTGGAAACAGCTACTCAGGGACCTCTTCCCTGTTGCCAGCGGGTGGGCATTGAATCCCCTTTGTGGTGGCAATGGTGCAGGATTCCCAGCAACAAGCCTTGATCTGCAGTTGGCTGGAGTGTGACCATGACAACTTTGTGGGCGGCTGGCCTGAGAAGAGTACTTCGATCGCCGGTGCAAGCTGGTGGGTGACTACATGGAGAATTTGTCGTTCTGAATTTGGGAGAACCCCAGCAGAGGTTCACAGCTCTTGGGAGCAAACCTTTCAAAACCAAGCGCCTAATGAGAATTAACCTTCCAGGCTGGGGCTGGCTGGGGTCTGACCATGCATTCCACATGCAGTTATTCGTAGGGGATTGGTGCAAATAGGAGGGGGACCTTTTAGATGGGGAATTTTTTTTCTAATGCTTTTCTGAAGTAGCTCAGTTGAGCTGTTCTTGGGTCAGGTTGGCTAAAGATGAATGAGGCCACCACACATGGTGCAAGACTAGGCTGACACCATCTGTTTAACTGGCGTTAGGATCAGAGGAACTTCAGGTCCCAGACAGATGAGCCTGCCAAATCCTGGTGAGCCGGCAGGAGAGGTTTGCACCACTTGCCGGCCACCTCCTTCCTCTGGTAAAGCTGCCACTGCCGCTGCCCAGTGAGCAGAGACGGAGCTGCGTCTTTGTTCTGGTCACTGCTTGACATTGCTGTAGATGCACCTTGCAGGAGACAGGTAGTCTAAGTCACTTGGGCATCCTTCAAAATCGTTACTGGTGGTCGATACAGGGGGTCAGCACTGGACATTTATGCGGGTGGAGAGGAAAAAGCAGGCAGTGCCACCTACTGATGGCTCGGTGGAGACAGCTCGCTGCTGCTAACAGATGTCCCCACAGCCCCAAGGAGCTTGGGGTGGAGTGGAGAAGGGCAGAGAGAGCAGACAGATGCGGTTTGGCGCGGAAAGCAGAATTACACAAAGTGCTTCTTTATTGCGAGACTGCTTCCCAAAAGGCCCAGATGTTATCCTGCACTTTTAAGAGTGAAGAAAGGATCTGTTAACAAGAACTCCAGAGCTGCTGGAAGCACAGAGCTGATACAATTGCAAACCAACTCTAATCGTTCGTGTCAGTGGAAGGCAAGCTATATGTCTTGATGCTGAAGTCGCCAAATAACGGGTTTTCCCATTGAATTGCATGGGATGGCAGAGGGCATTCAACTCACAAAGCTGTTGGCAGGAACAGTTTTCCATAAGGCATGTGCCATCACATAAGTTAACAGGGCCACATCATCTGTCCTTTTGAGAGCAGCATTCATAAAACTAATCCCAATCATTTGTTGAATGATTTCTGTGATTGCTTCTCAGTTTTATGTGCTATGTAAATCATTCCAGAAGACTCTGGTTCGAATTTGTGCCTCCTTTATGGGAGCTGATGACTTGCAACCTCATCCAGTTGCCTTCAGGGGAGCATGGCATTGCTCCTTCTGTGCAGCGGCTCGGGGAGATCACTGGTCACCACGGGATGCTGTGGGTACCGTCAAGTTCTCCCTTGCTGCTTGCCTTTTTCCGTAGGAGCGACAAGTGAGCAAGGCCTCTCCACCCTGTGAATATCCTGGCCTGGAAATTAGTTTTGACCAGGGCAGAATTGCAACAGAAAGCACGTGCTTTTTAGAGTTTCTCTTTTCACTCCCTGCCCTGTTCCCCCCCCATCCAAATGTGGAGTAGCTAGGTAAACCTCTTCTCCTTGGTATTTAGTGGTTCAAAGCTGCTTTAGGGGAGGTTTAAACTGGACATTAGGAAGCATTTTTTTACCGAGAGGGTGGTCAAATCCTGGAACAGGCTTCCTAGAGAGGTGGTTGATGCCCCAAGCCGGTCAGTGTTTAAGAGGCGTTTGGACAATGCCCTTAATAACGTGCTTTAACTTTTGGTCATCCTTGAAGTGGTCAGGCAGTTGGACTAGATGATTGTTGTAGGTCCCTTCCAACTGAAATTATCCTATCATATCCTGTCCTTTCAGTGGATGGTTTTGGCCCTTTTCTACATGCTCTGTCTTCTCGTTGCAGCCATATTTTGAGAAGAGCTGGTAGGGCTGCAGTGGTTGGCCAAGGAGGCAGGAGATGACCCCTGGAAGGGCACACCAGGGCTGGCAGAGCTCTGCCCCTCTGCGCACTCCACAGAGACAGAGAGTGTTGGTGGACTCAGGTGTGAGTTGGCCCACACTTTGAAGTGTCGCATAAACCAGCCCTGGTTTATGAAGTGTCTGTGTCAGATACACGATCTGGGGCTTTTTTAAAGGTCTTTTTCATGGCTTTTTGTGCCCACACAGTCAGCTGATAGTTCAGATTGGTGCCTTGTGGCATCTAACTCCCATTGCAATTTTTCATTTCTGTGACGGCCATGAAAAACTTGACAAGAACTAGTTCTCACAGGCACCATGCTAATACTAATATTGACTCTAGGCTGATTTTAAAGGAGTTGTTATTTTTTGTCACACTCGGCTGAACCACTCGGTTTAGGTAGTAGACACCAAACATGGATGTTTTATATTGGTTTAGGCCAAATTTGGAGCAGCATAGTTTGGAAAGAGTTGCTTTTTGCTTCGACTACGTAGCTGCAGATAGACTCCAGGCTTATTTTAAAGCTCTTCATGATAAAGTACACAGTGATATGGCTCGGATACCTAAGAAAGAAGAATTATACAGATGAATGCAAGTCAAGCTTTTCCAAACATGCGATGCACAGAGGTTATTTGATAGTTTTGTAGTGCAAAAATCATGTCATGACGAAGGGTTAATCTGGTGGTGCTGTGGGACTGAATGCAGTCCTGTGGATGGAGGTCAGGGGAGCTTCTGGTCTGGCTATTTACAAGATAATGAACTGTGCCTGCAACTGATATCGGCCAGCTTCCATTGAAATCGTGGTTGTATGAGTGATCTATTTGTCTTCACTGGGAGGCTTTACAAGAGTAGGCTGCTTGTGTGACTAAATATTTGCAGGGCTGGGCCTTGAGCTTGTGCAGTGCAATGCAAATTCAAAGTGCTGTAAATGTTTTTAGTAGAAGAATTTTCCACTTCAGAGTGTAAGGAAAGCAGGGAGAGTAAAAGGGAGATAACGTTGCTAAACCATAAGATTATAGCCAACGTAATATGTGTCAGAACAGCAGGTATATATGGATATATACACACACGCACACATATATATAAAATATATGGAGATATCTGTGTACCTCTGTGGATATACCGACAGATATGGTTAGATACACATATGCGTGCGTTTCTGAATAATACATTGCAATTTTTCTATTAATGACCTTCCATGTTTAGTAACAGTGCCAGGTATGAGATTCTTGTACCTTCTAGCTCTTCTGGAGTTTAGTGCTAATCATAATAATGCATTCATAAATAAAAGCCTGGGCAGAGCTGTGAATTTAGAGCCTAACATTTGAATTACCCACTGCTTGCTGTCAGTTCCCGCGTCCAGCAGCAGAGGAAATCCTGCCTTACAGCTTTCAGCACACAGTTTTGGTCCCACTCTTGAAAGGTTCGGCGCGGTGCTGGGGACGCCCTGTATGAAAGTCTTTTTCCCATGAAGCTCAGCGCTTGGCAGGGCTTGGTTGCTAGATCTCAATGAGGAAAACCAATTCATTCCTCATGCGTCATCTCTATACATCCTGTAGCAGGAAGGCTGACATTGGATCAATCTTTATTTAGTTTAGGCCTTTCGGGGAACCCATCCTTTTTCCAGGGAGATGAATGTTACAGGTCTGCAGATGCTTTTGGGCTGAGTAGGTGTGGCAATATATAAAAATATTTTAATGTATTTATATATATATTAAAAATATTAACATATAGATACGAATATTGTGTGTATATGTTATATACAGAAACATACATATACACATATATACATCATATATACACAAATATATAAATATATATGTGCTTGTGTATATGTTTACCTATGTAAATACCATCAGCAGTGAAGGGAAATATTTAAAACCCGAGGAATGACTAGATATCTTGGAGTGACATAAACATCTCACATCATGTATCGGTAAATCATAGTTGTATCAGACAGTGGTGTGCGTTCCTGCTCTTGCAGGGGTTGTCCCAGTGCTCCAGGAATGAAAGGGGAATCCAAGGATAGGTTGTATTAAAAATGCTACGCTCACGTTGATAGCAATAAAGTGGAAGAGCTTCTAAATTGTGCTGTTGTGGTTTTGACATGTAGCACCTCAAACAAACGGCTCATCAAATGGCTACCAATGTCAGTGGGAGCTTTTTATTTCCCCTGGGCACCAAGTCGCTACAAAATACAGGCTCGACACAGCCATGCTTGATTAAGTAACCCTGTGTCCATGTATTTTTTGAAAATAAAGGCTGTGGCAAGTGTTGACTGCTGTTGCTCTTCATAAAAGTGAGATTTTTTAAAAATTGCACTTTTCTATTGTGGGGAGCACTTATGCCTTACTATAGTCAGTTTGGGCAAGTCCAAATTAGAAGAGAACTAGGTTTCTAGAAACTACTTCTGGTGTGATGCGGTTGAGCCTGTCACTTGTATTACAGCTGGTAATAGCGTTCTCGAAGTTCCTGGGAAATCTCACGTTCATTAAAGGAAAAAGGGGGAAGTTTCCAGCTTTTGTGGTTGTAGAGGAAACCTAAAGATTGTGACCGTTTAGGGCTAAAAACTAGCAAGGCAAAGAAAAAGATTCACAACACGTTGTAATTTTTATGGAAAAGGCGTGATCTGTAGGGGACAGTTTTGCCCTGCAGTAGCCAAGGCAGTGATTCTGCCGCAGCCCGGCACAGCCCTGCTCGGGGAAGGTGGCCAGTCCAACCCTTCCCGACTGAGCCACTTCTATAAACAAAATGCAGCACTTCGGCGGAGGTTCTGGCTTGACGTTTATTTTTCTGAAAATCCGTCTAGGGTGCCTCCGCCAAAGCAGGAGGGCCCGCTGTTTGCACAGCCTTACCCTGCTGATGACAGCTTAATAAGATCCTTTATTTTGTGTTTTTATTCAGTAAGCTTGTCGGCTTTTGTGTAGGGGCTGACCTCCGCTTTCGCCTTCCCCCCCCAGCCCCAGCTCCTCTGAAAGGGGCACCTCCGTCCCCATCATTTGTAGTAAAAGGGAATTGTAAAGGGAGGTGAACGGACCGGCTTTAGGGACATGGGCTCCTACAAAGAGGAGGATATATAACTTTCTCAGGGGCTGACCCTGGATGCCCAGCGTGCCTAAAAACTTACCCGAGTCAGTGGGAGTTTGGGGTGCCTAAGGACTAACACGGGACCGAGCCTTTGTGACTGAGAAAATCCAAACAGCGAGGGAAGGATGCGGGGAAACTTGAAATGAATTACGGCACACAATGTGAGAACAGGTCAACATTTCGTATCCGGCACCCGTTTTTTCTAAACAGACAGAAAGGCATCCCGATATTGTGACTGTTTGCTATTAGGTACTACACAATATCGGGGTTGCGTTTAAATGCAGTGACTGGAGATAGCAAAAAGATGTGGAATTGTGTTTCTTTCCATTCATTTAATTGGAACCATGCTGAAAAGGCGTATGAAAACCATCACTCTGGAATATATCTAAAGTGTAGCTTTCCGACACTGAGAATGATGTCCAGCCTAATAGAATTGCAGATAGAGGAGATATTTTGGCTCATCTTTTGCTTCCAGCTATATTCAGTTTCCCCGTGTGGTTATTTTTCGTGTTATTGTATGCATCCAGCTATCTGTTTCTTACTTCACCGTCTGGGAATACAAACCATTTTGTCTCATTTCAGACCTTAAAATGGATCGGACAAAAACGAACAGGAACGGGGGAGAGAAAAAAAAAAAAAAAAGTATTTTGGGCAGTACCTCTGTACTTGTTGTTTCTGTGTCTTAGTAAGTCGGCTTCTTAAACGAAAGGCCCGAGAATTACCGTCTTGGAATATTTTGCGTCTATATATACTCTGTATTTTGTAACATCTGTATGCTGGGTGGTGGTTCATCAGGAGGGGATGAATGTAACCATTTTAGATGCTTAACTGGCTGTTGGGACTTGCCCAGTTTGTAATCATGGTAATTGCACACACAAATATGGCCATGTAATTACATGTGCATTTTTGCATTTAGTTTCAGGAGTTCATTTAGAAAAGTATAAATGCGGCCCAATAAATCCTTTATATCTCAGACTTCTGTGCTTTTATAACTCTATGTAATTATGTAATAACACTGCATCTGGAGAGCTTTCACTTAAGTAAAAGCAATAAAGAGCTCAGGTTAGATTATATATTCTTTGAGTTTGACCTACACTAACTTGCTCAGTACTGTGTTTTTCAGCTTGTAAGATGGATTAAATTCAGCAGTACTCATGTAAGAAAATTTTCTTGTGAGAATAAAGAGCAATTTCATATGAAACCAAAACTGGATCAGGTCATTTAAGCTTCCACAGTGGCTGAAGTGAATAAATGTGTATTGATACACTAAAATATACACTGAATACTCAGATACTCGGGCAGTGAAGAGTTTTTGCCAAGGTACAAATTGGATACTAAAATGAAAGAATTACTTATGAGCGAAGTTCCAGCTCTCTGAGAACAAAACTAAATCATTATTATTACTATTGGCATTCATGGTTTGAGATAAAATAGACACAAATAGATATCGTAACTCATTTCTACTTATGTGTTCATACGCGCATAAATAGACAATAAGACTAATTTCTCAGTATTTTGTGTGCACAGATCCGTATGTGTTATGTTTTTATAATCAAATGAATATATAATTGTTGTTTGTCTTCTGTATTTCTGTTCCTGGAATGGTTTTCACAAACGTTGAGGATGTCTAATGAAGACTGATTATCTTTTTTTTGTATTCGGTGTTACTGTGACCCGACAGTTACTGTGATACTGCCATTTCCCAGACTGGATTGCTCTCTGATTTCCCATATGGTTTTTTCCCCAATGGATAGTATTACTGTGCTAAAGACAAGAGCTGAACTCTGCAGATGATGAAGAAACAGATGTTAGATTTTGACACTCGGAAGTGAGGGTTTTCAAACCTCCCGAGCTTCATCCTGCCTTCTGAGTCTGCCCCTGCGCAAGAGAGATGTGAAACACCTAGTAAGGACTGCAGAATCCAGCTTGTCTCTGAGGAAAGTTATATATCGTATTAAATATTTTAATTTCATTTCATTTTTTGTTAGTTCGGAAGGCTTAAACAGAATTGTGCTGATGTGATCCTCTAAGATAGTTTGCAGCACACAAAGATTTAACTCCTGTCAACAAGCTGCACAAAAATGGTGTCACGGATGACAAGGAACAAAACCAAGTCCGGTGTGAATCTAGATTAAAAAATGATTGCTGTTGCAATCTTTTTTGTGGTTGTGGCGGAAAAGAGAACGGTCCCTTTTCCTATTACGAATGTTCATATTGACATCTATCACAAATTCTTTGTTGTGCATCGATGCCAAAATCTTTTCGGCGTGTTTTAAAATAAAATCTTCTAGCTCTTTTTGTGTTTAGGTTAATGTCCGTGTTTAAGCAGCTGTTTTGAAATACAGCGCCGTTTTTACACCAAGAAGAAAAATTGTGTACTTCTTTTACATTTTTTGGCACCCTTTTTTCGTTTGGATGCAGCCAGCTACAGTCAGAGCCGACAGAACGGTCCGTAACAAATCCCGTGTTTGCTGACTTTTAGCCTGGTCTTTGCTTTTCTTGTGACCCGGAGGGTCACAAGCCGTAAGAACATGCTGGAGACTCGAATACGCTCACAGGGGATGGTTGTGCTCAGCCTGGCACCGCTCCCTCCGGTGATGGCGAGGGCTGGTCTGGCTCCCTGCTCTCCTGCCGCATTGGGGTCGGTCCCCGTTCCGGGCTGCGTGAGCCCGGCTTCTTCTGCAGGGCCGTATCTGAGTCCCCTCAGCTCAGAGGACAATCTCATCATCTTCCCTGAGCTTTTTTTAAAAAAAGTCACATTACTCGGGAGAAGGCAGCAGAGGAATAGCAGCAGGGCGGTTTTTTTTAATGCCGCGTTTTCACGCAGACCCTTTTACTGCATGGTTTATTTGGCTGGGGGCAGAGATTACATTTAATTTTATTTCATGTGCATGCTGTTCTGGCTGGAAAGTTGCAATCAGATCCTTATCACAAGCTCATTTAACTGCCTCTCTGCCAGGGCTTGGCAGGGAGTTTGTAAAAGCCTGTCCCCCAGTCCTGACAGACATTGTCCCACTCCATATAAAGCAAGACATCTCTCCTCCACAGTCTCTAAATATTCTTCTTGTGCAATTATTTGTGCAAGTGAAAATTAATCATTCAAATGTCCTTGGAAAGCAAATACAAGAAGGAGCTGGAGCATAGCCGAAATTGCCATTTAAATGCTTTTAAATTGAAGAAGCTACTGGCAGATAATGTTTTGGAGTATTTGCCCCTCTTTAACGACACTGCACACGGAAGTCCATCAAGTATAGCAAGAGGCAATGTCTGGCTGGGAAAAGAAGTTTTGGCATTGCAGTTGCTTTTCGAGCTACCGTGTCATTGAACTGCACATTGCCACTCAATGTACAAACAGTAGTCCTATGGGAAATGTCATTAAAAGCTATTTTGTGATGTCTTTTAAGCAGAAAATGAGTCTTATTTAGGCAGGTATTGCATAGCCTAAACTTATTTTCCTCAGATAGATTCCTTTTCTATGTTCCTGGATATTTTGATTATGTTTTTTTCTTAAACATTCATTGAGATAAGTTCTTGTACAGAGGGATACGCAGGGGGCACATCACTGGCCTTGTGCTGTATGGTGCCCACGAGAGGCTCTGCGAGCTAACTGGGGAGTGTTCCTCAAATGAGAGGACACAAAAGCTATTGGGGGTGGGATGGGGGTTGACTTCAAGGCAATACAGTGTGTAGAGCTCAGAGCCTTGTAAGAAACGCTTACTTTGCACCTCATCCAGGGAGAAATGTAGAAGCACGCCGAGATACCTTACGCTAATATTGCCTGGTTGTGATTTTTTTTCAGCTCTATGGCTATTGCTACCAAGATAGCAACGACATCCCAGACACGCTGACGACCATCACTGAACTAGGCTCGCCTTTGGAGATGATCCAGCTTTTACAGACTTCCTGGGAAGACAGATTTCGAGTGAGTAACAACTGTTTTAGAAGGACCTTTGAGAGAGCGATGAATTCAAAAGAACATCAAGCCTGAAGCAGGGGTTATGTACTATGCAGTGCAATTCATGTTTATTAAATGTTTACTTTGCATCTTGGTTTAGAAACAACATTTAGCACTCCCCTTCTGCAGAGTTTAAGATATTGTGCTGTTTTGTATGTCAATGTTATCTAGTTATATGCTTTTTACATGATATCTTCAAACATTTCTTACTTGTTAAAGCTCAAGGCCCAGGATTTTTTGGCGTTGAGCATTGTGCTCCGCAACTGGGATTTAAACAATAGAAGGATGTTACATTTCTTTGCTGATCCTTATCATAGGTCGGTTTTAGAGTTGTTTTCTACTGCTTCCTGCTCTGTTCGTTTTTTACTGGGGGAAGAGTGAAATAAATGTACACAAATCTCAAACCCGGGTTGTCCACCGCGTTGGCAGTTTACCAGGAGCACGAAGGTCACACTTAATTTGTCCAGAATGAAGCCAGACTGCAGCAATGCTTTGATCAAGACACCGCTGTCTCGCTCAGCTCAGTATATGTTGGGACGTGTCATCAGCTGAGGTTAACTCACTCCTAAGACATTGCTAGGCAGCAGCGGTCTTCATCTAACCCGCTTTGGATTGCACAGCTACACCTCTACCAGAAAATTCAACATGCGCCCAACTGATCTCGGAGACGAAGCGGCAAGGTGCTGCCCACATCCGTACGGTTGAATTCTCGCACTCTCTGAAGGCCGGGTGGCTGCACGCAGGGTGCCGGTTGGAAGTGGTCGCTGGGTCGTGCTTCCTTCTGGATCATGCCTGGGGACGGTGCTGGAGAGCAGCCTTGGTCCCAGTTGGACTCAGGCCAGAGACCATGCGAGCAAGTGTACGTGTGGGATTAAGTTTCTGTGCCCAGGAATGTTCCCTGGCAGAGTTTATTTTACTTCTATAGATGGAGCAAGTGTGTTCCCTGCCCTAAGCTTCAGCTGCCTTGTCCTGAAAGGAGTGCGCTCGTGATAAGTGGTAGAGGTGCTCGTCACAGCTCCTGAAACACGGGACCTGTCTTTGGCTTATCTCATCCCAGGAATGCACATAATGGACTGTAGCGGCAACTGTGTATGAAGTAAATGACCAAGAGATGTGTTAGATTATGGGTAATAAACAGGGATGTTTCCGTCCAGCATGGATATTTCTGAGCAAGCAATTGCAAAGGGAGATGAAGGAGAATTAGATGAAGGTGCTGAGCTGATTCACAGAGGTGGAATTACAGATGAAACATTCCTGTGCCCACCGTAATGACGTCGGAGATAATGTTGTGCTCATTAGCTTGTCTAGGACGCAACTAACGCAGGGACGGCGGAGGAAATAAAATCACGTCTTCTTGATAGGTGAGACTTGTTTGTGGTCCAGTCCTGAAAACGACTGTCTAAATATATGACCTTATTCCTACAAATAATAATTTCCTTGTGTTGACGACTCAGCAGTAAGCTTGCTCCCCAGATCTACACTCAGCAGAATGGCGTGATACAGAGCAAAGCCTTTGTCTGTGTGCTTAAAGCTTGTCGTAGTGGGGCATTTGCAGTGCCTGGCAGCAGGTACGCAGGGCAGCAGCCCATCGGGGTTGGTCACAGAGGTTCCCAGTGCGGGAGCAGGGGCGTCTTGGCGTTTGAGAAACGGCAATAATTCCAGATGGCAACCTATGTTTTTATCCAAGCTAAATTCTGGGTTCGTTGGCATTTGAAGATACGCATATTATGGGTTAGTTTGGGTGGGATGTGCCTTTTATATACAGCGTGTTGCGGGATGGCACATACATGAGTCCTGTGTCCTTCCAGAGGAAGAAAAGGATGGTCAGGTCTGGCATCTCATAACCAGGCATGAGTTCATCTACACCTGCAGGCATCTGCATGTGAACTGTGGTATCCTGTTAAGTAGGATGAAAATGTTCTAGCCTGGTCAAGCAGGAAAACGATTACAGAAGTGTACGGTAGTCCTAATGTCCCACAGGCAAAGGGTCTGTGAGGGATAACTTCAAACGTGCTCAGCTTTCTGATGAAGGATGTGTTTCGGTGCTCCCCTGGGTATACCATTTATGCCCTGGGACTGAATTTGGATTTGACTACTTCAATGCACGTGGCCTTAACAGTGTATTTTAACCAAAACCAAAGACTATATGTAAACAATAAAAAGCTTGCTAGACTGAATAAGACCTGTTGTTAATTTAACACATAGAATAAAAATTCCAGTATTTAACTGTGTTCATATTAATGCTACATTTACATTAATACGTTACATAGTGGACTCTAAAGGGATGCAAGAATTGAAACCAGTACTTTGGTAAGGGGGCTGAGTTCAACATTCGTCGGGTTTGCTGTCTAGTAATACTTACTCAAGTTCCTAACCTGCAATCAAAAAGTGCAGCGTCAGCACAGAGCTCCCACCCCAACCTCCAAGTGGCAGATGTGGGTCCACCAAGGTCGATGGACATATACCTGTACCCTGAGGCACAACAAAGAGTTACAGAGGAATTGTGGAGCTCCTCTTTCTGGGAATTTGCTTCCTTCTCCCCCGGAAAAAGGCAAACATAAGAGGAACCAGTGGAAAAAAAAATTATAAAAGCAGTCAAAAGGCAGGATCAGTATGGAGGCAACACAGACACCGTCTGCAGTTGGAGCTCCAGGCGTGGGGCGGTCCGGCCAAAACTTCCCAGATCTGGAGTTTGTAAAAGAGCAGCATCAGGCTGCGTGGTCAAGGCCTGTGCGTAATGTGTTATTAAAAGTTAATGCTTTTATTTCTATTAAAAGTAAGAATAGCAACAATGAGCCTTGCGTCAAGAATACTGTGGGAAAGCACTGGTAAAGAAGCTTATTTTTGTTTCAAGTCTCTAAGGGTTTTACAATCAACTATGTTAATCCTATGAAAAATACCTTAGTTGCAGGATTCAGTTCTGAGGATAAGTTATAACGCTTACATTAAGTCATATATTTATGAACATATCTTCAGCTAAAGTGGTTTTCTTTATGTACTTTGTACTGAGAAAATAACGCAAGGTACCCACGTTTTTGCATTTCAGATATGTCTCAGCTTAGTTCGGCTTCTGCATTATTTGGCTCACTCTCCTCTGGGCTCCGTGACATTACTGGATTTTCGCCCTCGGCAGTTCGTGATCGTGGATGGGGAACTGAAGGTGACGGATCTGGACGATGCCAGCATCGAGGAGAGCTCTTGCACCAGTAACAGCGACTGCTTCATGGAATTCCCCGCGAGAAACTTCACCCTGCCCTGTTCGGTTGAGGGACGGTGTCAGAATATGAATGAGAAGAGGAATCTCTACAACGCCTACAGGTACGTGGTGAAAGTGAATTAAGAGCGAGCAAAAAGTCTCCAGCATTCTCTAGTTATTCACATCAACGAGTACGTATTGTCTCAGAACCGTTACCCAAGAGTAAGTGAAGCCATGAATAATTGTTTTGTTTGTGAAAATACGTAGCATTTATAGCTTTGGAAATGTTCTGCATGCTTTGAGTGTGATTCACCGCTGTCGGTCTAATTTTACGTTGGGTTCATTCCACTGAATTCTTCACCCAAGCAGAGATTTTCATACGAGTGGAATAACGGTGCCTGTGGAGGTGGGGGCCCATTAGGTCTGCGCTGAGATGATTCAGGGGCCACAACAGAGCCCCCTCAATCACTGACCATCTGGGGCGTAATGCCAAACCTGTGGAAGCAAGGGGTGCTCCTTTTCACCCCCCTCCCCTCCCAGCCCCTCGTCTCTGCGTGGCCAGGCACTGGGGGACTGGCTCCTGGGTCTCTTCTCCCAAGTAACAGGCGACAGGACAAGAGGAGAGGGTCTCAAGTTGCGCCAGGGGAGGTTTAGATTGGATATTAGGAAAAATTCCTTCACTGAAAGGGTTATCAAGCATTGGAACAGGCTGCCCAGGGAAGTGGTTGACTCACCATCCCTGGAGGTATTTAAAAGATGTGTAGATGTAGTGCTGAGGGACATGATTTGGTGGTGGGCTTGGCAGCGTTAGGTTAATGGTTGGACTCGATGGCTTTAAAGGCACCTTCCAACCTAGACGATCCTGTGATTCTGTGGTGCTGCTCCCGCTCCCAGCAGCGCAGTGCCCATGACAGGGGACACGTAGGTGACGGGTCACACCAGACCAGTCGGCCACGTTGAAGAAAGCATTCGGCCAACACATCCGTCTTCCAAATTTGATTTTAAAGGTTTCTCCGTATTTACAGCGCAGTCCTTCTGGGCAATGGGTTTGTGTTGTGGTCTCGGCTCTCCCCTGTCGGCCACTGCTTCCCTCAGAGGGCTGGGCCCGGGATGCTGGGGAGCCATGTCGCTGCTTTCCGGGGAGCCGGTAGCCGATGCTCAGTGCCGTGTCCTGCCACCACCGCTCCTGCTGACGGGCACTGCTGGGGCAGGCGGCCGCCTTGTCTGGTGCAGATAGGAGGATGGAGGATCTCAAAGCAATGCCATCATGGTGTGCTCATTTCTCAGACTTCCCTTTCAAGTATCGTGCCATTCACTGCCTGCCAGACCACAGCGAGGAGAGGCCGCTCCAAAGAGAGTCTTCTGCTTTGGTCCCAGGGCGCTCACCAGCATGTGTGTTGCATTAGCTGACCACACTGAAATGGGCTGCACCACATGACAGCCATGTGCAGTTGCGCAGCGCAGTTTTCAGTCTGTCCTGCAGAATTTTCCGTTTCCATTTGCTTGGCTTAAAGATCTTGCTTAGCTTGCTAGCTTTTGGTTAAGACAGTTTGTACTGGTCCGGCTAAGAAACCTTTAGCAGGCACCCATCCGTCTGGGTCGTAAGCGGGGGGACGCGCCTGCGGTGCGGTGGGCTCGCGGCAGGTGGCTGGTCTTGGCTGAAGGAAGGGGTCGTCTTCTCCGATTACAGTTCTCAGGATCGCTTTTGAAGCACGCCCCAGTGTTTTCAGCCCCTGCTTGCGCTTAATTCGGTGGAGACAGCGGGTTTTTGTCCAACGGCAGATCCACGCTAGGGTGGGCCGCGACCGCCTCTGCTAGGGCATTAGCGACAGGCTCTGTGCGCTTGTCTTGGAAAGCTAAATCTTCAGGTTGTTAGGTACAGGCTAATTTCATATTTTCGTGATGCACTCTGTGGCTGTGGGGTTAGGGGTTGCCCTCAGGACGGGGTTGCTGGTGCTGTTAGGTAGAAGTCAAAAGCAGCGATATGTCAAACAGCACATAAACCCCTTGCAGTTTTAAAATATAGCAGGCCCTAGCCTTGAACGCGTAATTAGCCTATCTAGCTGGTTTCTTTATGAGGTAAATAATTAAAGGAGAGAAAACATTTTCAAAAAAACTCCACTGCGCAGGAACTGGCCCATCTTGACTTTCACGTGGTTACCTTCTGTCGCAAATGTGGCTCTACGGGTTTTCCTCCAAATGTTTGGAGGAACAATTTGCAAAGCACTGGACAGCTTTAAAAGTAGGGATAATTAATATTTTGAATTATTAACCAATGGCTCAGATGAATTCTCCGTCATTGACAATTCTTAAATTAAGATCAGATCGTTCTCAAAAAGAAAAAAGAAAGGAAAAAGAGGCTGTAGGAACAAATGTAAAAGGATCTGACAATCTGCGTTATGCAGATCACAAGGGATGCCACTGGCCCTGGAATCGATGAATAACAAATGTTCCTGCAATTAAGTTGTGCAGGCGCCAGTGTCTCTACATGTCAGAATTTCGCATGTGGGTGTTTGCATTAGAGCAAGTCGTATATTTATATAGCCACGGAAAAACAATAACCTCCGTGACTCGTGTCCGTCCAGCGTTTAGCAAAGTAAATGACAGCTGCCAAATTTTTGCGAAGGACTATTCGCAATCAGCCGGACTCTGCTGATGGATAATCTCTAAACCAAAAAAGTGAGGTAAAGTTTACCAGACAAATTATTCATTACAAATGTTATGCTGCTCTTTAGGTTTCTGTATGTGTTTATGTTAGCTGTTTCATACGCATCGCTGAGAAAACCTACCTGGGGATAATCCCGCTTAATCAATATATTTAAATGTATTAATAATACAAAAATGGCATTTATATTATTCATTATATCTTTAAATAATAATTATAATATTTAGAAGGGATGAAAAAGGGAGTTAAAATCTCAAGGACGTATTCATTGTGCAAGTGGAATATGTCAGCTCAATAATACCTGTGTCTATCATCAATTTTTGCTGTTGGTAACATCATTTTTTAATTTGTGCTTATGTAAGACATCTGCTAGTCTCCCTCCTGAGTATGAGTCCCTGGAGGTTTCTATTTGACAATGTGGTCTCTGTATATGAAAAAAAACATCTACTTCGCAGGTTAGATGTAAAGCAGGGCAATTTCCCAGTTATATTCCTGTTCTGCTCGTTGCCTAATATTTATGTCTGATAGTTCTATTTGTGTTGTCAGATCCTAAACTGTCCATCTCTATCTTAGGTTGCTATGACACTGACTTTGCAATGGGTAGTAATATTGGCAGAGTAATAGAAATTTCAAGGAAAAATGTGAAAATTAAATATACGTCAAGTGATGGTAAAGGCATGTTGTTTTTTCTTTTGTAATTAAAAATGTTAAAATGAAGGATATACATCCGTCAATGAATACGTACATGAATGCATCTTGAATTCAGATAAATGGTGAGAGCAAAGAAGACATTCTGAATTGCGGTGGCACTAAAACAATAGAAGAAGGCTTTCTCCTCGCAATTCATTTGAAAATCTAAGAAAACTGTAGAAAAAAAAGAATAGTCAATTATTTGAAATGAGCAGAAATTTGATTTATGCGCTCTCAAGGTTTCAAAAAAACCCCAAGACTTCTGGAGTTGATGGCATCCTTTTGGTTTATTAAAGTACAGACAGCTTTGCAAATAATCACAATCCACGGGGCTTCATAGCAAATTTCTGTATTAATGGAACATTTACACATAGTTACAAGGCAGCATTGTATGTAACAGCATGGTCTAGGTATGCCAGACAGCTGTGTGAATAGTCTCAGCTATATATTTATTTGACTATAGAATATAAGTATATTTCCTGAATAGGTCAGTGGCTTATAAGCAATAGGAATTTTATTCCTTAAGTCGTTCAGTAGTTAACAGACATTTTTAAACTTTTTTTTTTTTTAATTTTTCAATATGGGTTACTTTTCTGTTGCAGGTTTTTTTTTACGTACCTTCTTCCACACAGTGCTCCATCCTCACTGAGACCGTTACTGGATAAGATAGTCAATGCAACAGGTAATCGCAATAAACATGACAATGCCAAATACATCCTTTTTTAGTGTGACTATCACATTTGGGATGTGGGGGATGCTGCTTTTATGTTCAGTATGATAGAACCAGATTGTTTTTCTATCCAGGATGAGATTTCCCCCATACAGAGAAAGCAGGAGTGGCCCCGTATACCAGAGAAATCCCATTTTGAGATTTTATCTAGGCTTCACAGAGGTATTTATTTCCTCCTGACATCTTAGCACTGGGGTGAACTGCATCCGAATGCAATTCCTTGTGGGATCTGGAGGAACCTGTGTCTCTTGTCGAGGGGAATTTTAAGGATCAAAAAAAGGATACTTCCCCATTGCCAATGGTAGCAGTGGTGCTTTTATACCTCAGAAGCCAGAGGCAAGAGACATTACCAAAGATCATAGAATCATAGGATGGTTTGGGTTGGAAGGGACCTTAAAGACCATCTAGTTCTGACCCCCTGCCCTGGGCAGGGACACCTCCCACCAGACCAGGCTGCTCAAAGCCCCATCCAGCCTGGCCTTGAACACTTCCAGGGATGGGGCATCCACAGCTTCTCTGGGCAACCTGTTCCAGTGCCTCACCACCCTCACAGTCAAGAATTTTTCCTAATCTTTGCTAATTACCAAGGTAGTGCCTTTGGGACAAGAGCAGTTGCATGTGCCTGTAAATCTGATTTGAGGGGTTTTGGTGCATTGTTTTAGGGTTTTTTTATACCTTGTACTGTGTGCATTCAATGGGGAAGTTAATGATGCCGGGCTATAGCTAATTAACAAGCAAAGTCTATATTGGCTAAAGCTCATCGCTTGTGGGGAGCTCACCGCCGTGTTTTCTGCCCGCAGGCCTGGGGTTCCCAGCTGGACGAGGCAGCCTTTGCCACGCCTGGCTGGTGCCAGGTATCAAACCCAGTTTGTAGTAACTGGGGGATTTCACGTCCACATCACGCCGCCGCCATAGAGCAGGGCGCCGCTGGGCTCTGACGCTTAGGGCTTTATTCGAGTGCGACCTCATTTTGTCCTGTGCAGGTTTGTCCGCATCTAACTCATTCTTTTTCTGTGCTTTTAAAGGAGAACTTCACTGGGGAATAGATGAGACGGCTGCTCAGCTGGAGAGAGTTTTGGATCTGTATAAGAGTGGAGAGTACCTGCAGAATACGACCCGGATGCCAAAAACTGGTAAAGTGTTTTTTCTCGAAACTTAAAATTAGAGACTTTTGTCTTTATTTTGAGGTTCGAAAGGGCAAATGTGGAGAAAACGGGCCTCAGTGGCCCTTGAAATCATGCACATGATAATCTGTTGTCTGCTTTGTGCTTGCTGGGTGCCTTCTGAAGCCCTTCTCATGAAATGAGGTAGCTGCACATCCACAGGCCTGAGCAGGCTGTAATAGGGGTAAGGAAATCCAGGGGAGAGCCTTGCTCTCCATAGCAGATCTGCAGAATTTTTCATCTCATCCACACACTCCTCTGCTGCTGGTGTATCAGAACCTGCCCAAACATGAGTCGAGGGGAATGGAATCAAGATGCCGTAACCCTCCGTGGTGTTCCTGGGACTTACAGGAATTTCTTGCTGCGTAAGCACTTGTAGATTGGAACACTAAAATTTTTTGCTTGCTTTGCAAGAGGAAGATAAGCTGTTCCTCAGCTGTCTGGTAGCAATAGAATGAAAAAGGAACCAAAAAAAAAAAAAGGACAGGATGAAAACGAAGCTGTATAATAGTAGCTTTTTCATAGAATGTCTGCAGCACCACAGGTATGCAAAATAACTATTCAAGCAGCTATGATACAGAGGGATGCATATTCTTCCCGGAAGGATAGCTTGTGGAATTACACACGTCAAAGAAGATTATGTATGATGGAAATGACTGTTAAGCCTAACAATTGGAAAAGCTGTTTTGCAAATTATTTTTGTGTACGTACAATATTCATGTCAAACTGTCAACATAATTGACTGCAAGTTGATAGGAAAATTATGGCTTTGCTGCAAAAGCTCAGTAAAGAGGGAAAGATGGGTTCTAAATGAAGATGAATGTTGGCACAGGGGGTTTGAAAAGTTCAGTGAAGCATTTGCTCTCTGAAAGAGACACAGGAGCCGAATTCATTCCTGTCGTAGCGCTGTTAACCTCAAAGGGCCATGACACCAGGGATGAATTTGACCCACTTATCAGAATAATTCAATATTTATTTTGTTGTAAAATTGGCAGGAAAATTGTTGCAGGTGTTCATTTAACTTTCTAATTTTCAGCTTTTCATCACAATCTGTGCTGAGTGATGCCTGTCAACACAGCAAAATTATTTTCAGCAGCACAATCAATAGTACAAACACGTCCTTTGTTGAAGAAGTGCCAGGAGGGCTGAAGTTTTTCTGTGATGCTGGTTGATTCCAGATTTAACTGCCATATCAGGACAAGATGAAGTTTTGAATTTTAGAGGGCTGTCATGTTTATGAAGAACCTCAGGGAGAGAAGCTTAGGACAGCGCTAGCAAATGTAACGCTGCAGGTTTCTACCAATGTGGAGCTGAGCTCCATGTATGTGTGGCTACTGTAATAATTACACATTTTTGTGTTAGTTTAATTCCGTAGAGTCCTGGATAATATAATGCAGCATCCACTACCCATGTTTATGGTTAGTAACGACCTTCTGTCCAAGGAGCCCTTTTTATTTGTAGGACACTGCTCATGGACTTAGGCACTCTACAGCATGAGCAAAGATGTAGAAAAGTCATAGATGCTTTGTGTAACATATTTGGCCAGTCTACATTGTAAAGGCCGTGAGTGTAATATTGAATTCCTTGATAGGAAAATGTTCTCAACCAATGGCAAGCCTGAGGAGTCAGATATCTTAGTGGAAATTACGCTTAGATGAGATGTGTTTTCAGACTTAGCTGCCATGCCTTTAAGATGTGCAGGCCTGTTTCTTGTTTGTTCTAAAGCTACTTTAACCAAACAGAAAAGGGGTTGTAATTTATTTCTATTTTAAGGCTCCCTTTCCTTGCCAGAAAAGTATGAAGAAGTTATATTGTGAGGGTGAAAATACGCCTACCTACTCATTCGTATCACTTTTATTCTGAACACATGCCTTCTTCAACCAGTATTTGACTGGTGACACCATGCTAGAATTAATCTTTAATATTCTCAGTCCAGAGATTATGGAATTAGAAATTATTAATTAGAAATGATCCAGAGATTATGGAATGAGCAGTTCCTCTGTGGCATGGTGAAGGTGCAGGAGAAGGTGACAGTGGTGCTGGAAAGGACTTGGTGTCCAAGGGCTCAACCTCTTCCTGCTGGCAGGATGTTCCCAGCTGAGCTGGCATCTTGACTGCTGAAACCATGGGTGAACAGCTGAGCAGATGGAGTAATTTGGACACTCTGTTACTCTCTGAAGGCAAAGAAAAAAAATTTTTAAAAGTTGTGGAATTTTTTTTTAAACCTTTTCTGCCTTGCTCTGCAGCATAATGAAAGTTCAAGGAGGGTGTTTTCCAAGCCAGTGCTAGGTTAAGATAAAACTAGAGGTGATGGTGTGGTTCTCAGGCCAGATCGGAGTTAATCAGAGCTTTGCATTCATACGCCAGTGTGACAAGATTGAGCAGGCACAAGTTTGCATCAGTTTTGCTCCAGATGATGGAAATCTCACAAGGTGACTTGTCTCCCAGGACTTTCGCTCTCTCAAATGGTAGGAATGGTAAGAATTAATAATGCCAGTCTCCTCTGGCATCTAAAGGGTTGTGACAAAATAAGGCCTTTATGGTGTGTGATCTATTTTGAAATCCTAAAAGCAGAACCAGAGGAGAATTCAGATCCAATAATTGCAAGATTTTGTTTTGTTTTCTTTTTTGGGAAAAAAAAAAACAACCCACGGAAGGTTCAGGTAATGGTGCTTCAGAATTTGTCTTAGGTCTAAATGCTAAATTATCCATTGTCTTGGATAGAACACTGTAAATTCGTACTAGGGAAGAAGAGATCATGATCTCGGGCGAGTGATCTAAGGCCATAACTAAAACATAAACTTTGAGGAAACAGTCTATTATCTATGTGAACCTATGTTTTTGAAAGGAAGACCTCCTCCTGTGAACACCATGAAGTGAGAAAGGTGATATTGATAATCAGTAGGGAAGTGACACGAAGAAAGTTCTTGTCAACCCTAGTGTTCCCATAAATAAAGTTTAACAAGATGACATAGTCATATTACAGAAGGTCTTGGATATTAAGCTTTCACTGTGCTTCAGTTGTAAAAGATTTTATAGTGCTGTAAATTATATTATGCTCTGGACTTTGCTTTAGTATCTTAGAAACAGAGTAGAGGCGTGGGAGACATTCGATAGCTATGTATGTGTTCTGTAATCATAAATCACACTACTGTTAATGTTGATATAGGAACATCACAGTGTTTAAAACAACACCATGAACAAATACTTTTATATTCCATTGACTGTTGGTCTCTCTTGCTGGAATCCAGAAAAATGTGAATTAAAACAGGAACCTCGTATTTCTTCTGACATATGTTATCTAAAAATGATTAAATCGTTCCATTAATTATCCAGATTAAGAAGACTATAAAAAAATCTACTGATGTTCATCAGTAAAGCCCTGCCCCAGTATCAACGTTTTTATTACTTACTGATTTGTACCAACTGGGGGTCTGGCCCTTGAGCTAAGCCCCAGCCCTTCAGTTAACTCAGAATTTACTCAGAAATGCGTGAAATCAGCTAACACTAGTAAATCCGATAGCTTTGTTATTCATTAAAGCTAATAGATGACCCATTATTAGGCCTGAGGGTGTGCAAGCCCACAGAAAGGCATAATTAGCTGCTGCCGTTAGTTGAAAGTACATTCTCAATGCTAAAAAAGCTGGAAGGCTGGACATAAAGCACAGACACTTCATGTTTTCCTTTGTCTTAAGACAATTTGGCAGGATTATGCTGTATGTAAACATTTATAGTACAACAGTGTTTTGAAAAAATATTCTGCAGGGTCACTATAGCAACCTGCTTAGGAAATTGTAAATCCACCCAAGAATTACTGAAATCGAGGGGGGCGGTGTGTTTGTGTGCACATGTGTAAGCGCGAGAGAGAAATTTCGCAAAGTTGCTGGAATATTTTTTGAGGCAGTTTGTGTATCCTGCGGCAGGCCACAATGCGAAGGCAAAAAGCATGCTGCTCAAGGCGCTCGAAGGCTCAGATGCGAACATACCACAGCCCCGTCCTCGCAGCCCAGACTCCTGCTTTATCTGGCACTTGTGCGTTTGGTGTTTCTTTCCCAGGGACATCTGCTTTGTGGCCGGCTGAGGGGGAAAGCACAGAATCCTAGAATGGTTCGGGTTGGAAGGGACCTTAAAGATCATCTGGTTCCAACCCCGCTGCCATGGGCAGGGACACCTCCCACTAGACCAGGCTGCTCAAAGCCCCATCCAGCCTGGCCTTGAACGCCTCCAGGGATGGGGCATCCACAGCTTCCCTGGGCAACCTGTTCCAGTGCCTCACCACCCCACAGTAAACAATTTCTTCCTAATTTCTCATCTAAATTTCCCCTCTTTCAGTTGAAAACCGTTACCCCTTGTCCTATCGCTCCACTCCCTGATAAAGAGTCCCTCCCCATCTCCCCTGTAGGCCCCTTTAGGTACTGGAAGGCTGCTAGAAGGTCTCCCTGGACCCCTCTCTTCTCCAGGCTGAAAGGCACAGAGGGATTTTGCATCAGCAGCTGGGCAATCCCATCACACAGAGGGACACAGGAGCAGGTTCTTTTGCACCCTGATGGCACTGGAAATACAATGGGGCTGTATAACAGCATAGTGACCCGTTGGTTGTTGCTCACACCTATCTCCGCCGTCGTGCAAACCATATGCCCTTTTCATTGAGCAACGTTCCCCTGTTTCTAAACTTCTCTAGGTCCAACCTGGTAGCAGCGTACAGCAAAATGCTTTCCGCTGATGACTTAGGTCCTCAGCTCCTTTCAAGAACACTAACGAAGTCACTGAGTGTCTTACAAATCCTGTAGGCGTCTGTCTTTAAGCTTGAATACCCCATGCATGTGACCTTAGGCACCTTCTGGCTCGTCCATCATCAGCATCATCGTTTTTATGAGCCAGATGCAGCTTTCAAGCGTCCGTGGCACTATCGGGGGCTAGTTGCCATCAGTAAGTGGGTGTGAGCGGCAGTGGCGGCCGTGGGTGCAGAGCAGCTCCGCAGCCCCGGTGAGCGGCCCTGGGACGTGGGGCACAAGGCAGGAAGGCCGCTCCAGCTGTGTCACGTTAAGGGGAATAAAATGTAAAGGAACATGTCGTTCTTCTCCTTATTTATTTGTGTGTTTCGGTGACAGCCTGCATGCCGATTTAAATATGGCTCTACTGTAAGCACAATAGAAGCATATAAAAAGAGGCGAGCCGTACTCTGCTTCCAGCCTGCATGCGGGAAACAGCCAAAGGACGGGAATACTCACCAGAGGAGCAGGGCTGTCTCCCGGTCTGATGGCAAAGCCCTCTCCTGCCAGGCCTGCCTGTCCTTCCAGACAGTTGGGATTCGTCAGAAACGGTTGAAGGCAGAAGCAGGCGGGATACGCCTAGCATGTCGTTCTCTCAGACGTACCGAAAAACAGCTTTCCATAGCCCAAGTGTGCATAAAGCTTTGCAAGGCTTGTTGTCAGAAGCATGTTTAAATGGGAGGTACTGAAGCATGAGGAAAATTTCAGCGTAAAATGAAGCATCCTAAAAACATAAGTGTATTATTGTCTATTTTGGATCCGATTCTGTTCTCCTTAAGCTCCCTGGGAATCGGTGGGGACTGTTTGTAGAGCAAAACGCTGCTCAATACCGCTTTTTGCTGAGCTTGGCAAGATCAAGGCTCTTTCTGCTTACTTGTAAGCAAAGCAATTAAAAGCAAATCCAGAGTCGACTGCCAGTGCTCCTCTCGGGAGTGGAGGAAAAGGGGAGGGAGGAAAAGGAGCAACATGATTTCTCTCTCAAGGATGACCAATACTGCGTCTGTCTCGTTGACCCATGGTGTATTGGCAGGTGATAACTAGAAAAGAGAACTGGGCAAATTTCCAACAAGTAGCTGTATAGTTGGTAGTAAAAATGCAATCTGGCTGCTGTGGCTGAAATAAATGGTCATTAGGACTGATTAAAGTCAGATTTAGGGTGATTCAAACAAGCTAAAAGGGGGAAACCACAGGCGGTTTCACATAGTTTATTATATACTTGTGGAGTTATTTATATGATTCAGTCTAGTACAGTGAAAAATGAGTATGTTTATAGATTGTAGTCGGCTTTGGGACAACGCAGGTGATTTTTGATGGAAAAAATTTACAATAAGATTTTAATGCACTGGCTTTTTTTTTATAGCTCTTGCACCAGTCAGTGATGCTGAGATGGCTTTTAAAGATGCCTCTCTTACCTGTCACGAGGAGGTGCTCGTTTGGAAACTCGCTGTGGCTGTTGCGGGGGCTGGCCAGCACCGTAAGAAACTAACTTCCAAGAGGATTTTGGCCTGATCGGAACAGTGTGTTTTGATTGACCAGAGCAAACTTGTAAAAATATTTTAAAACTATTAAAGGAGTCGCCACCCAAAACTTTTGAGGATTGCCCAGATTCAGCATAGCAAGATATTTTGAAGTTTCAAGATGTTTACAGGGCAGGACAAATGTTTCCTAGCGGGGTTTATTTGTAGACCTGCGAGCAGCAAATGAGCTCCCGCATGCTAAGCTGGAGTAAATCTGTCATAAGTGACATCAAGATCAGGCTTACTGTATTACATTTATTTGCTTCCATCCTCACAAAATCGATAGATGGAGAAAAGGATTCTTTTTCCGTTGTGATACCGGTAGAAGCGTCTTGCATTTCTCTCATCTATTCCTTGCCATTACCTTGATAGACTTTATGTACTCTGTGTCAAGCTACGTGTATGTATGCAAAGTGTAAATTTATGGCTGCATTTATAGTATTAGGCAAGTATTTATTGGTTTTAAACACCATTAGTCTGGAAATCGACCAGAACTTTGACCTTTTTATGATGTGATTTACTGCCGTGAGCCTTCAAATTCCACGGACTCCATTTAAGCAAGTTTCAGGTCTTGGCAGGACAAAAACCTGAGCTGGGGCTGTCTTTAAACCGGTGGAGTATTGCTTAATTGAGCAAGTGACTGCAGCGTGGTGACCAGGGTGATCGTTCAGAGGTGTATGGGAAGCCCAGCTCTCCTGCTGGCTGGGGATAATGGAGAGTGCAAGGAGGAGCAGGAGGCACCCAGCATCGCCGGGGCACATCTCGACGGAGGGGCATCCTTCAGGAGCGCCCTTCTGGTTCGTGTAAGAGGAGTGCATTTCCTCGCAGCTCGTACAAATAGGGGCTAAGGGGTCAGCTGCCTAATTTGTCGCTGTGTAAACAGGAGATTCCAGGGATATTTACCTTCGCCGTGCAAATGGGGAAGGCAGCTACCTTGCCCTGCTTGAGATCAAGTGAGTTTTGGAGAGAAATGCGGTTTCCTCAGGCCAGTGCTCGGTTGGTGTTGCAGTGAGTTTGTGATCAGTTCTGACTGTCATAGTTTAAGAGGAGATCCCCTGTTGGCTTCCCGGGGTGGCGGGAGCCCCTGGCTGGTTTGGGAGTGTGAGGCAGGGTGCAAGGCCATCGCGTGTCCCGCTCGCTGCTTCTCGTGGCCGCCTTCCCATCGGGATGCTCCTGGGGGTAGGCGCCCCTGAGCAACCATCCCTGCTGCCTGCCGTGCCAGCGGGGAGAGGGCCTGCCTTCCTGCCTTTCCCCCTCGCTGCATCCCGCTCCCCTCCCCACAGGCAGCCTGGGCAGGAGGCTCAGACGCCCAGACTGCAGGAGTTCAGTGGTCTGTGTCAGTCTGGCTGCCTTTGTGGAGCCCGTGCGCCTCCATGCTTCCACTTGGACTGCAGTGGCAATAATATTTTCACGTGTCTGGTGCTTGGTGATCTCCCAGCCAAGGAAAATGCTCTTGGCATGTGGGTCATGGTGCTGTGTACCTGTTTTGCTGCTGTGTTCCCATAAGTTGCTGCAGATGGTGGTGGTTTCCCTTGTGAAAGAACTGGCGGGGAGCAGCAAGGAGAGTAGGGACGGCCACGGGGCTCTGCTGCATGGTGAGACCACCCTAAGCACCGGCATGGAGGTTTCCATCCTCTCTGCCACCCGCAGGCCAGGGCCTTGCCATCACCGTCACCATCGCAGTTACTGCTGGCCCAACTCTGTCGATGAATGTGTCTAAGCTGCTCAAATGATTTAGCTGGCTTGGACACCTTGAAAAAGTCAATGGAAAGGGAGAACTTTATCTCCTACCTCTGACAGAACCTCAGATCACATAAATCACTGCCACTCTTTGGAAATCTGTTGACATCGGCTGAGAGCCTAAGCCCTGACCGAAGGGACTGTACCGGGAACAGTGTCGAGAAGAAAGAGCGTGCTATAGGTGTGTTAAGAGGCATATCTGCACGCAGAAGAGTTTAAAAGTTGAACGGTCAAAAAATTCAAGATAAGGGTCTTCCAGGTGGGCTCCTGCCTTGCATGGACGGAAATACATGACGCGACCGTGGGGTTGCTCTGCTTAGTGCCCTGAGGATGTGCTGAGGGATTCTGCAGCTCCCTCCCAGCCACGGTGCGGAGACCTACAGGCTCTGCGGGAAGGGCCAGGGCACGGTCCCTGCTGGCACGGAGAATCAGGCAGATGCTTCATCTTCTTCAGCTACAGGCAGTGCCATCCTTCTGTGAACGTCCTCTGTGGCATCCTCTGCAGCGTTAGGTGGCACTTCTGTAGCTGTGCGAAGAAAAGTTGTGGATAGTCACATTTTATATCCAGTTGACACGGCGTGCACACGGGTACAGATTGGTGTATATGGCACCAGCAACAGTGAATTGTGTTTTTTGCATTTTATTTGCACATACCATTTTACTGACCTTGGCTGAGAGGTACAAATCAATACCCAGCAGTTACCATACAGAGATAAGAGGACGTTATTCAGTTACATTCAATTGTTGTTGTTATACTGTACAGTTGACACAGAGATTCGAAAGTAAAGGGACTTTACCTATCCAGCCAGTAGCAGTTTGATTTATGCTATGACTTTTCTTCAGAAGAAATACATGTGTTTTTGATGGAGACATGACCATTTGTAATGTAGAACTGCATTTTTTTTCTTCTTCTTCTGTGTGAATCTGCATTTTCTGAATTAATGGAAACTGTTTTGCTTTTGATTTAAGCGGGACATGATCAGCTCTGATTTTGCTTATTGGTTGTGAATGTTTCTTATGATGCTTTTAATGAGCCAGGCTTAAAAAAAAAATACGCATTTGGTGCATTTTTTCCCCACTATTTCAGACTGCGTGGTGTGAATGAGCACTTGTGGATGTGTACTTCTTTTCCCAGTTGAAATACTGGCAGTTTAGAGTAGCAGACGCTCTCGCCTTTGACTTGGTGGTGTTCGTACAATGTGCTGTCTGAAATCCTAGCAGGCTGAATCTGCAACGTCAGGCAGAAAATGCCTGAACCAAAGTGACTTAAGAATCGGCTGTGAGTCAGGGCCGGCAGCTCTGCTTTCCATAATGGCTACAATTAGAAGAAATACGGAATGTTATTTGGTTTTTTTTGAATAGGATGGAGGGGGGACAGACAGGAGGGAACTGTCGATTTGTGCGCCTGGACGCTAAATAGAAATGTTTATAAATGATTAGTTGAATTTGCTGATGCATTCATTAGAGAACCACCCCCCCACACACACCCCTCCCCGGCCCCGTCAGCGGCTGGGAAAGTGAGAGGAGCTGTGAACAGAGAACAAGAGGCAGCTCATAAAGGCAAGTGAGACTGAACGGCAGCCAAGGGAGAGGAGCGATCGGCAGGGCAGCACGGAGGCGCTGGGCGAGGACCACGCTGACATGCTCCTTCTCCTTTCCCCCCCCCCCGCCTCCTTCTCTTCGGAGGCCCATCGAGCGACTCCCCTTTTGTGCTAATCTGAGCAAGAAAAAAAAAAAAAAAAAAGGGAAAAAAAAAAGTTTGCTTAATTAAAAGCCCGTCTTTTCTTCCTTCTCTAAAGGAGCCGGAGGAAAATAGCATGCTCTTCTGAGGGAGAGGGAGGGCTGGGAACGCCTGGTCGGGTCTCACCCCGACAATTCCGCTCACTGTTGAGAAGTGGGACAGTGAGTCAGTTCATTCAAGTGGATGCTGTTTATTCAATGGGACATTCTTCCTGTAAAACTCCTAATAAAACCAAAGCCTCGCCTACGCAGTGGGGAAGGGGAAGGGGTTTTGTGCACAGACTATTTACAGACGCTTTCTGGAGAAAAAGGTGAGAAGAAGAAAGGTGGAAAGGAAAAGGAAAGTAAGGTGCAGAGCTATAAACACGTTTGGGAGTAAACCGGGGCTGGTACAGTCTAGCCCGTCACCTTTTCCGTCATATATCCTGCTCCTAAGCTGTTATAATAAACTTTGCCTGTTAAAAACAAGCAATTTGCTGGAGCTTTCAAAACGATTGCTTTGCTCTGGTTATTTGCAGAGTACAGACGGGTGCCTGAAGCTTTTATTCCTGATGAGAACTACAGATGCTGGCCATCTTACCACCATAAGGGCTGCCTCCTCTCCGTGTTTGACGTCAACGAAGCCATCGAGATCTGTGACAGCTACTCCCAGTGCAAAGCTTTCGTCCTAACTAACCAGACGACTTGGACAGGTAGGTTGTGGATGTGGCGGAGCAGAAGCAGCAGCTGAATCGCGTATTCTGACTGCTTTAAGTGTTTTAAAACAGTGTGGGGAGCGTTCTGGGCTGGGCTGTGGGAGCCACCAGCAGCAGCTACAAGTGGGATAGTTTCTGAAGCTCCAGCCAAGGCAGTTTTGGTTTTGCTGGGGCTTCTCTTTGCCAGCTGTCGGCAGAGCAGGAACTCGCGGACAGACTCAGAGGAGCTGGCACCAGAGGGCTACAGCACGTGGACCACAGGTCTCCAAACCGCCAGGTCTGAAATTTTATTTTAAAACACAGCAGCAGAAACAACAACAAAAGCCTGCGACCTGTTTCCGCAGTTAAATGTGCAGGACATGGTCCAACATCTGGATTTAAATAAATCTTTCCAATCCATATGGTTGTTGCGGTTTGACACAAAACCAAACAGGTTCTCCTGCGCGTCTAGCTGGGACTTCCCGGCTGGTGTCAGAGATGCCCTGCCGCTGGTGGGAACACTGGACTTCTCGCAGTAGGGCTTTGGCTAAAGGACAGCGAGGAGGGAGGGTTTAAGACCAGGTAGAAGTAGAAGTAGAACTTCCAGGGGAAAACCCCATTTGCTACCACAACTCATTTTCCTGTTTAACAGAATACCCGCGTTGAAAAGAGAAATACATTTTCCAAAAGGTCTGTGGGGCTGGCAGTCCCCGTGTGGTTCCCCTGAAGGCAGGCAGTCGGTGACGACTGACATCAAGCGGGGAAGTGTCCCTGGCTCGCTGCTTCTGCACCAGACTTGTGCCTATTTCAGGCAACTCCAGAGCAATCTGAGAAACAAAAATGCTACAAGTGTTTGCTAAAAATCTCTGGTAGCTGCGGCTCCAGAGTGGCTGAGGGGTTCAAAGGGCTGAACGGTCAGGCTGGCTTCCAGCGCCATGTCCCATCTCCGTGTGCCCAGGAGAGCTGCCTGTCCCCACCGGCTCTGCTTGCAGTGTCCCCCTGCGTGCACTGCACTTTTCCCTTGGAGGGCAAAGCAAAAAGACATGTTTGTGCCTGTAAGGTTCAGGGGACCAAATCCGGGTTCTTTTGTAATCTTCCCCCAAGATAAAAACCCCCGCTGAAGTCAGGGTGCGTTTTTCTTCTGTGTGTTATCTCCACATGCACAAGGATGTTTTCTTGCCTGCCATTACTGTTTTCTGCTAGGGCCAGGTCGGCTCCCCTGCTCCTGCCTTTGAGCAGAAGGGTGGCTGATGCTAGCCAAACCTAGGGCAAGCTGATCAAAGTCCTTGCTCTGCCATGGGCTTTAGTGCGGTAAGTTATCTAGGCTCTGAGGCTCAGCTTTCCATCTGTACCTCTGCGATCACGTGTCTTGACCTTAAAATCAAAGCTTACCCTGTGTGCAGTTGGGTGCTTTAGTCATATTTAGCTGAGCGACATAAATATACCTCAAAAGCCTGGCTTATATACCTGCCTATTTCTCAGGGCAGGTCCTCATTTCTCAAAGCATCACAAACGACTAGAAACTGTAGACAGTTCATACGGGTTCAGGGTGGTTTTGCCATTATACTGCTGTGGCTTTCTGCATTTCTTGTACTTCTGAGAGGTGTGAACAGAGACTTCTACGGAACCCAGAAAAAGCTAATTTATATCAACCTTGCTTGTGGCTAACCGGCGATTACTAGGTCATCGTGTCAGACTGTCTATGGTCAGACCGTCTATGGTCAGACCTTTCATGTTAATTAACATACTAAAAAAGTAATTATTATGGTGCAGGGAAGTTCATAGGAAGTTTGGAGCAGCTCCTGTCTCAGGTTATAATATTGAAAGCAAATGAGAGGCAGTAGCAATATTTCTAGTCTTATTTATCATTCCCTTTATCACGTCATTCCTTATGCATGAGCACTCGAGTCCCTGAAATCTGCAGCGTGGAAATTTGCTCAGTAGTTGAGGCTTCGCATTTGCTGTGTGATACTTTTAAAGAAAATAGTGTTATGGGAGCCCCCTAGAGAGGCAGGCTGGGAGTAAATGGCATTTGGTTTTCCTGAAGTTAAAGAGAGGGAAGGCGGAGGTTGAACAGATGTGGGAAGTGTCTCTGTGGCCTCTGCTCCAAGGAAAGGCAATGACCGTAGGGGTCCGTGGGACGGCAGGTACCCAGCGAGGGGTAGGGATGTGAGTAAGATGCCAGGGGAAGAAGCACGGGGAGATACAAGAACTGTGCTGCGGCGCCCACAGGTACTTCTGAGTCAAAGCTCACCAAATCCAGCCTGCGCTGGCCTGGGATGTGTGTGGCAGGTGCCTTACACTGCCCGGGCTGCTATCGCTTGCCGGTGGGTTTTGTATGAGGAGTGGAAGCCCTGTTCCCACTTGTTTAAAACCTGGAGCTGCGAAGCAAGAGCAATTTCAGAGAAAGTCGTCTTTAACACACATTGCACTGATGGGTTTTGCAAAGATTCGAGCGTGCAATGATGGTACTGCTCCGGTACAATCAAATGAATGCCCTGAACCCAAGCCTGTTTCCATCAGTGGGAGAGTCTTTAAAAACTTTTTAAAAGATCACGAGAAATTTGTTTTAAAATCTTCAGACCTTTCCTTCATTTACCGTGTTAGCTGTGTGCAGCCGTATCTTGACCATAATTACAAAAACCACACTGAAAGCAGAGGAGATTCAGTGTCATTCGATGCAGACGAAAGCATTTCAGTTTTATACCAGGGGAAGTGAAGAAGGAGTTCACTCTCGGGTTGCCCGAAGAATGCATAGGTTGAAGAAGAATATGACGAAATGTCACTATTTTAAAGTTTGCAATCTTTTGTTTATCACTTCTAAATCTTTTTTTTTTTTTCCTTTTCTTCCCCTTTTCCTGTTTGCTGCAGGTCGGCAGCTTGTCTTCTTCAAGATGGCCTCAAATCGTATCATGCCGGATCCTGACAAGATAACGTATGTGAAGGTGACGGACTGACACCTAAAGTGGCGCGGTGTGACGCGTGAGTGACAAGAGCTGTTTGTGTATAAATATAGGCAGCTGTTAGGTATAAGGCGGCTGTGGCCGGAGAGATAATTGCACTATTACTCATTCTAATCTATAGAGTGCTAAACAAAACTTTAAAGAAATAACCTGCATGACCAGGATGAATGTGCAATAAAATGACATTTTGAAAATGTGATTTTTTTAAAAAAAGAAAAAACAAAGCGAAATACAAGATATGATACACTGTTAGGGTATAATTTTGGTTATAAATTCAGCTGGCAGCTCTGGCTTTCCTAACCAAGGTTAGCATAATGTTTCTGACCTGTGCCTGCGTGCGCAGGGATGAAAGTTGATCATTTCTATGGGAAGTCTGTATCCTCCGTGCTGATATTTATTTGGGCACGTACAATCACAACAGAGTAACTGAAGCATATCAGTTTGTAAACTGAATAGCAAATGTTACTGAAGACAATCAGCATTTGTGTTAAAGCGATCAAATATGCAGTACTGGCGTATTTGTCCAGAAGAAGGAATTGGTTATGTTTAGAATTGCAAGACCGTAGCTAATTTTCATTTTTGCCTCCCATGTTATCATAAAGTTTCATTTTTAATTTAAAAGAGCCATTTTGTAGGTCTAGCAAATCACATCAGCATATGAATAGTCCCACTGAAAGGGTAGGGACTTACCCAAGTGCGGAGTGCTTTGCTGAATAGGGATAGGCCTAAGCATATGCTTACAATTAAGCCTGTGCTTAAGACTTTTGTTGAATTGAGTTTGAATTGTTCAGGAAGCCACATCTTTGACAGACTGGCAAAGCAATCCAGCTGGTGGAACGGCACTAGTTTAATGACTATCTCGCAGTTATTCGTGTTTTTTATCATCAAATCCTTGGTTTTCTGAGGCACCACTTCCTAATTCTTAGAGTGAATGAAGTAAATGACCTTAATAATGTCAAATGAATGCTAGCCTTAATTCTATATAAAATGCGTTTTACAGGCATGGTGTGTCTAGAGAATTTGCTTTCAGTGAAAGCAATAAAGTAAATGCTAAAGTGACCAATGTCATACTGTTTTGTAGCTTGTACAGTCCGGAAAAAAAAAAAGTGCTTTTGTTTCTCAAATAGTTTATTTTTGTAAAAAAAAAATAAAAGATAAATACAATTTCTTTCATGCTTGATTTTTTTGTGTGTTGCAAATAAATGCCTACATCCGGTGAAGACTTAGACATAATGTATTCTATGTAAACTTAAGCCTGGGATATTTTTTCCAGGAAGGAACTGAGGTTGTTCCAGTGGCTCCCAGTGAGGGGTGTGTTTCTGGGGGTACGCGGTGGCTTTGTCGACCTGCTTGCCTGTCGCAAAGCAAGCAGCCATTAGAAGACAAGGTCTGAGTGGCCTGCCTTTCTGTAGTTTGAGTCACATTGGTACCGTTCTTTTAACATTTGGAAGGGATGAGGATGAGAGCAGAACCTGAGGGAATTACTCATTGGGCTAAATGGTGGGTTTTCTTACTGGGCTTTACCAAGGAGGGTCTGAGAAGGAGAGCAGGAGAGCCAGGGAGGCTGGGCAGAAGTGCCCGTAGCCTGTGTGACTACGCAGGAGAGACAGTGACACCATCGGCAGCGGGTCTCGTCTCACCGCAGTTTCTCTGAGGTCACCGATACCCTAACGACTTCTGGCAATTGACTGAAATGACAGGCTGTAATGGCTGTAACTCACAAATTATCAAACTCCCAGCCGTAATAGCTCAGCTGATTGTGTCGCCGTGCACTTAGGAACCCATCAATCATGCTGTGGTAATAAACAAACACTACAGATTCTTTTAAAATTGCTACATAAATCATGCCAACACATACTGCACAGTTCATTGAAGTGATATGGCTTGTTGGCACTGGGGTTGCTGGTATGTATTTTGAAAGTCTTTAGCCTCCCATGACTGCCTTACCATTAAAGACTGTACACCGCTCCAAAAATACTCAGCATTTAAAAACAATGTGAACAGTTAAATTCTTTAGTTGCATTCCTAGGTAAAATATATCAACATTTGCAAGAAAAAAAAAAGAAAAAAAGAAGATATCCAGGGTAATTCTTTAATGTTATAGTCAGGTAACTTAGAATAATGTCATTCCGTCGCTTTCACGCACCGGAAGAAAGTGCCTCTTAAGTCAGGAATTGTTTATCCCTGGAATTAAACAAACTTGCCAAACCAATTTACATCATTTTTTTGCAAACAGAGATCAAGTAAGCAAGAAAGAAACGTAGCCGGGAGCTAAGAAGCTGGATTCTAAATTTTAGTGGTAATCAACTTTATACAGGCATTTTTATAACTCTCTGAGAGTAAGACTTTCCAGTGGAAATGCTGATTAAAATCTTAATAAGAGAGGCGTGATACTACAATAGGTGAATTTAATAGCTGTAATAAGCACTGGTGAAAGTCTAAATTTATGGGGAGAAAGTGTCTTTGGCAGCAGTGGGTCTGATTCAGCAAAGCGCCTGCCTGGCACTTGTGGCATGGAAACCTCTGGGAAGCCACAGAGGAGGAGGAGGAGGAAGCAGGGCACAAAATGAGCTGGCAGGGTCTGGGCCAGTCACCCTGGGAGCTGCTCCACGTTGTCTGCGGAAAAGGCATTTCTATCTGTTTCCCCCCTAACATTTTGGCTGCTTTTTACATTTCCTGGCTTCCTCGAGCCACAAGGTAGAAATATGACAGAAGGTACCCACAGGGCTTTACACCGCTGATGTCTGCCCGCGCGCATGCACGTGTGGGTACGTGTATACGTATTTATGGCCGTGTCGCGCTGAACAGGGAGAGCGTATTTCCTCAGTGAAAAACCAATTGGCTGTGCACGAAATGAAGTGCTAAGCAGGATGTTGTGTTCATCTGGAGAAGTGAGAGCTGTGTGAAGCGGTGGGTGCTGCGGCTCTGCAAGGGGCTGTGCTGAGCGTTCGGTCCCGTCCGGCACCGTGATGCCCCGACTGGGCTGCGGCTCGGAGCACCTCCAAGAGCTGCCCTTCATCTCCGTGATGGTTTGGTGAAGGGGTGACACTAGCTGCACCACTAGGAACAGACTCCAGGCAACAAAGCAAGCGCTGCTTAGCATCACCTCTGGCCCGGCATCCTGAGGGATGTAGCGGAGACATGCTGAGAGCTTTGGTCTTTGCTGAGAACAAAATAAAAATAATGTTCTTCTATTTTTCTGTATCTTGTCTGAGCTTACTTTTTTCTCTCTGGTCATTTTTCAAAGCTTTCTTCCCAACTTCAATGCATCTTTTTAAGTGGAAAGCTGAGGTCTCATGTATTCAGCTCCAGAAATGGGTTGTTACAATTCACATCACATCTAAGAGAAATCTGTGGTGAAATTAGTGATACCGCCACGAGAATTCGTCACCCCGAGAGGAGGCCTGCAAACAAGTGGGCCCTGTTGCCAGCTGAGGAGCTCAGGTAAGTTTGTATAGAGAATGAAGGCCTTGGATGGGCAAGGAGACACTGGCGAGGAACCTCAGAGAGATGTTCTTCCAACATGAGATAAAGGAGTTTAGTGTAAGTACAACTATTCCTAATGTGCTTTGCCCTGCCTTTCCCTGCTTCACTGAGGCATTTTGCGTAGTACTTCTGCCAGCCGTGACCACCAAATTTCTTGTAAGATTTGTGAGAAGGATGGCAGAGTGGGGTGCAGGGAGGAGAGCAGCTCGGAGCAAAGGCAGGTCTTCTATTGCCAGTTACTGTATGTGGTGTGGTAACTGCTGGGGACCACTGTCCTGGAGCAGGACCTGACCATGGTATGTGTACGGTGAAGACCTTGTCCCTGCCTCTGAAATTCACCTTACCACCTTGTACCACAGCTCACGATAAGTCAAAGCAGCCGTGTGTTCAGACCAGGTGAGCAAAGGTTAGTGACTAATCACTCAGTCACAGACAAGCATCCTGAAAAACAGCCACCCACGTGGGCTCTCTCTGCTACGATTACGGCCAGCAGAGCCCCAGCAGCTCCCCGTGGGACTGTCCTGCGCTGCTCCTCTCCCACAGCCCGCTGTAACCTGGGGGCACGTGGGAGGCGTGCGTTACAAGGAGAATTGCAGAGAGGCAAAATACATGCTGTTATTGCACTTCCACTGGTGGATGTGGGGTGCTGACCCTATTAACGTTTATAAGGCCCACGCCTTCATGCACTGTTGGTATTTAGAGAAAAAAAAAAAAGACACTCTTGTTGATAATAATTTAGATTAAGCAAATGATTTAGCAGGCTTGTAATTCAAAGCATATGGAAGGTGATAGCGAACATCCAGAGATCATGTTATGTTGGCTGTCAGAAAGAAATATATGACTACAGTGATGTTCAAACTTTGGTAGGGAGAGCCTTATCTTTTATTCTTTAGCACTGAATTCTTTGAAGACTAGCTAAAACCTACTATCGGGGTGGGGGGGGCAGGGGGGGAGGGAGGAAAAATGGAGTGGCAAAACTGTTCACAAGTTTTTCCAGGAAAACGTATCCCTAACCTTCTTGTCAAAATGTGAGGCACTGTCGAAAGAAGTCAAACAGATTCGAGTTGAAGAGACTCAAGTGAAGTTTTCATCGATCGATTGCAGAGAGAAGAAAACGGGTCTCAAAGAAGAGGAGGAAGATTTGTGAAGAGCAGGCACTATGTAAAGAATTTACGATCATACTCTGTTTAATGTTTTTTTGAGATGTGACCATTTGATCTTTTTTCTTAAAAAAACAACCAATTGTTTTCCTGTCTCTGAGTTTTAAGCAGGAGCGAGACACATCGGGCTGACTCGGGCTGACCGCCTTTGAGACCTCCCCAGGCACGTAGGGTCCATATCCATCCTTCAGCACAGCCACGGACCTTGGCATTTTAACTTTAACAAGGAAGTTCCTTGCAAGTCAGTACAAGTGATTTTTTTTCAAGTTGACACGGACGCTGCATTTTAAAAACGTGAAGGAAAGAAAACGTTCTATCTCTTCCCTTTGTAGTTGCACGCAGTCAACAATTGCTTTTGCGTAATAGGTGCCCCGCTTCCTCATTCAAACTGAGGGGAAATATAATTCAGTGGGAGCCACCCTTATTATGAAACGGTCTTTGATGTCAAGCCAGAGGGCAAACAACACATTTATTAGAAATTGTGGCTTGTAAACAAAAAATCCCTGCTAACCACAGTTTTTCAGCAACTGACTGAGGCTGAGAAGGAAGACTAAACTATCCAGTGGCTACTTGAAATGGTAAAGCCAGAATCTGATCTTACTTAGCTTGATTTTACCAGTGTAGTTCAGTTAATCCTTGATTTATGTCCACACAAACCAGAATCGGACTGTTAGATTTTAAAGTAGCTATGAAGCAGGAGTTAAATAAAACCTTGGACCTAAATGTTTGGACCACGTAAGTGACAAAATACACTGATTTTCCCATATACGTGTGCATGTGTGTGTGAGAGAGAGAGAGCACGTGTGTAGGTTCCTGTTAAACAACACCAACATGAAGAGTTACCTTACTTTAAGGTGGAAGCTTTAGCAAGACACAGCAAATTAAGGACATGGTATTTAATAAATAATCTCTGGAAAGGAATGAGAGTTCTACACATTTGCACTCACTGTTTAACAGGTATAATGCCATTCTTATTTATCATCCTTCTGCTGCCTTCAAGTATGCCCTAAGAACAATTTCCAGTTTTCAATATTACAAGTACCTGGCATGTATGAAGATAACGGTACAAATTGGTATTTACGAATTGCAGCTTTCTATAAATACACTAGGAGGAATGTGGAGCAGCCAGTCAGACAAACAGATGACCGGGGCACAGGGGAGCTTTTAGAAGTGAGTGTACTTAACGTTTTATACAAGACCTTGGCTTTGAATGAGTTCACGACCTGCTAAAAACCTTGTATGACTTACTATCTGGTCTTACCCCATTGTTGGACACAAGCTGTTGATCCACATGAGCGCTACTATTTCTACATGTTTTACCATCCCATCCTTTAGTCCCCAAGAGTAACAAATCTAAAGCCTGTTTGAAGAATGGAAACACTTCAATTGAATGTCAGGTTTTCATCTGTATATGGCTCTGATTTCTGGTTCATTACAGAATTTAGATAAAAGACAGCTCTTAAGCAGAGAGAATATTGCAGAGGCAAAAAATAATGCTCATTTTGTCATACAGGCAATAAATTTGCAAACATACTCTCACAGTCTACCTGGAGAATTGAAAAGTTCAATGACAGATTGTGGGTCAACGTGGCAGATGTGAAAAGACATCACCATTTTGCTGCCTTATATTGCAACATATGTTCCATGACCTATAATTATTCTGATATACCGTCCCAGAATCCTATGTTTATATGGGATCAAACTCCTCTTTGCTTCTTTTTACCAGCTCCTAAAGAGTATGAATAAAAGAGAACTCTATAAATGTAATAATAATCTTGCAATTCAGAGACCACTGTAGCTGTGGTGCAACTGATTCTGTAACAATCTTTGCATTAACAATCACGGGGCAAGAGTGGATGACTAAAATCAGCAGTGATTCCAAAGTGGATGTTGGTGCTAAACAAAAATATCACAGGATGGCAAACATATCTCATTCTAAAAGTAATAGGAAAGGTTCCTGAGAACTATATAGTAACAGAGGTGTAAGAAAAAACAGAGATACCATCTATATAATAAATATTTGTATAATTTGCTGTGTGGGAAAACCAAATATACAGCACCAAAACTTCTACCCTAATTCTCAGGAACAAACTGACTCTTACCTCTCCGAAGTCACCAGCCCATGTTAATATCAGTTCTCAGTTTCTTTGGTACCCTTTGCAATTTATTTCTGTCTGAATTTCAGTCTTCCAGTTCTAGCCCAGAGACGGTGGATGGACTCCTTGTGTGTGACAGAAGGAAATTGCAGCAATGCAGTGACTGCTCAGCCAGCCTTGGTTCTTGCTGCGTGTTGCAATCCCCTCACCAAAGTCGCATAGAACATGCCTTCAGCTTGCTCGGAATAAATTCCTTAACTACTAGTGTTCCTAGTAAAAATGACTATGGACTGCTGACAAAAGCTACCTTTCTCCTATGATGAGATAAAGCACCCTCCAATGCCATCTAGTGATGCTGATAGAATCTTATTCAAAAACCCAGATCTTGAGCATTCCAAATAACCTTTGCGTGTGTGTACACTATGATCCTAATGCTTTCATAGCAAACCCAGAACAATTTTCTTCAACTAATTTCAGCAGCTTTTACTAATTTAATCAGTTAACTTACGATACCATTAGTATGTTGCATTTTTGTTCCTGCTGAATTGTTTGGCGATGTAAGAGGCCATTGAATCTGCTCCAGCTGTCACCTGGGAAGGCAAGTTATTTGGTGCCATATTCCATGTTGAATGGCCTTAATTCAAATTCTACCGCAGGACCATGTGAAGCTGGCTATTTGGTACCTTCCAAGGGACATGCATCTCACCTTAAAGCAGAGCTCCAAATGCAGAATCCTACAGAAAAATACTAACAATTAAAAAACTGCACATTATTTATTGTAGAAAACCAAATATGAATGGCATCAACTTTCGGTTGCCATGTCTTCTTGGAGCTGTTGAGGTTGATAAGATTTCATACAGCCACAGAAAATCTGGGAAGGGAACACAGAGGGGATGAAGGAGGGAATGGCAAATTTGCTGTGTTTAATGTATTGGACACCATCTGTATTTTATTCAAATAGGGTTATATATTTTGTGAAAATAAAAACCAGCCTCATGAGTCAGTGTGTGCAAGGCAGTCACTTGAATATCTATAATGGGAAACATGTTTTAGGTTGGAAGTTGCAAAGGGAAATCAAATGTTTGAAGTGTCAAAGTTGGAAAAATATAAAATACGCCTGACACCGTAGCTATTGAAGCCAAAATGAATAAATCATCATCTCAGGAAAGAAAACCCCAC
Source organism: Chroicocephalus ridibundus (assembly GCF_963924245.1). Lineage (NCBI taxonomy): Eukaryota > Metazoa > Chordata > Aves > Charadriiformes > Laridae > Chroicocephalus > Chroicocephalus ridibundus. The sequence goes on from NC_086286.1 coordinate 28,580,971, forward strand.
CAAGCTCTTGGCTATAACCTTCATTTTCCTACACTCAAATAAAATTACATACAACCTGATAATTTAACCAGACTTGTCAATAAGAACGGATGGCTTCAACAGACACTATCACTTCATGCTTCAGTGTAGACTTCAGAAGCATCCAGTATATTAACCAAGAAATAAATTCAATGTCAAACTTTTCTCTTTAAGTTGATAGATAGAAGAACCTTACGCAGTGGAGCTGATGTAAAATATGTCATATTGCAGAACACTAGAGTAAAATGAAATTAATGCCAGCTCAGTAGTTTATTCCCTATGTACAGCTTTTCCTGAGCAGTTACACAAGAAGTATTTTAGTATCTTTCTAAGTAGGGCAAGCATGACTTCCAAGAAGGAATTTGAGAGAAACTTTGAGGTTACAATAATAGGAGCCTGAGTTTACACTCCAATTCCTGTTACAGTCTTGGTATTGATTCTGGTCAAGTTTTAAGCCGTCTTCTCTTCATGTTAGGCTCAGTGTCATAAATGTGATTTGCAAGCATAATAGTACCTAACTGTGCCTGTCTGGGGAAAGTTACCGAGACATGGTGTTTTCTGGCTTTGTCTGCGTCAAGGTTTTATTTATAACAAATGAAGTAGCCCGATGGAGAGATGAGAATACTGCCTTTTTAACTGCAACTTGACATGCAACAATTTGGGCAAACTGAGGGCTTTCATTTAGTGTTTAAGATGCATACATACCTATTTATTTATTTGTCAGAAGGGAATAGTCCCTGGAAATTGCAAATCAAAATAACGCCTCATTTTTATTTGCTGAAAATAACCCCGCTGGCCCTTTACTTGCTAAAAATATGTTAGCTGGTCTAAAGCCTCTGCTGTGTGTAGCCTGAGCTGAATGCACCGGTGAGGGAAAGAGTGGTTGGGACTGGATTTGGCATCCCAAATCTCCCTTTCACTCTGGCCCTAGGCAAATGTTGTAAAAGACTTTCCTTACCTTTTTGGGTTCTGTACAGGTCTCAGAGGACTGTAGTTCCCCCGAGGAGCTGTCGGAGTGCTCCACCTACTCTGGCCTCTTTAATTTCCTTCTCTTTCCCAGCTGTGACCCACAGAGAGAAGTGCAGCTTCTCGGCCATGGTTTTACAGTGTGAGAACACCCCAGCTTCACCACACGAATTATGTTTAGAGGTAAGTTGGACTCCTCCTGAATGGTGCCAGGTAAGCAAACTGGGCAGATGACACAAACTCCAGGACCTTAATCCACACTAAGTAGCAATTAGCTTTTGAAAGGTCCTGTTGGCTTTTAAAGGATCACGGGAACTTAGATGTCCTTTATCACGATCAAGAATAGCAAAACTGTGGTCACACTGAGAGTCTGTCACCCTGGCAACTTTCATCTGCTCCAAAATGACCCTGACGGGTCTGACCAAAAAGCCAGTCACCCTGGCTGCAATGTCTGAGAGTGGCCAGCAACTGACCCCAAAGGAAAGAACAAGCACGGACCTGACTCTTCTTCTGACGCTCTCCTCCTCTCTGTCAAGCTGCAGTTCAGCATTTACACAAGTTCAAATTATTAAACCAACTCCAGTCATTATCTACAAAAGAGTGTCGTATCACTTGTCTTGGCAGCTGTGGCAGGACCAATATCTCCTACTTTGAAAATAAACTCCTCAGCTTTGGCTCGGTGCATATACAGCAGCAGGAAATCGTTATTCTGTGACTGAGTGCCTTTCTATTGACATGATATCTTAATTAAATCTACAAATGAACACGTCTTTGGTGTTTTCAGTAATTTTTTTTCCTCTCTGAATTACTTTCAATATTTGTTTGTTCGTCAGCCAGAAATGCAGTCCAAGGGAAGTTGGAAACAATGCTCAGCTTAGAATCTTAGTTAATATTAGCACATACAGTCCACATAAGGCCACTAAAAACATATATTTAGCAAAACCTCAGCCTCCATAAAGAAGGTAGGGCTTTTCACCATCCCTGAAAATTAACGTAAACCTCTAGGAGCAGCTGATATTGCTAGGTGTAGGTTGGAAATTTTTATTACCCCTTGAGCAGTTAGTTAGGAAAGTTTCTTGAACTACTTCTGCTGATGGAACTAAAAAACATGTAATACCACATTCTTTTTGACATATATTACTATTATATAGATCTGGACTAAACAGTAAGTTTCTGCTTTTTCTGGATATAGTTTGTAAAAACAACAGAGGCAGATTCAGTGCTATCTGATCCCGTAGTGCAGGATCTCCAGTCTCAGTTGCTGAGTTCTAGTCCACGCTTACCTTGTTGAATGAATGGATTATAGGTTGAACTAATTCGGGAATTATGGCTAGGTAACTGAACACTGAATTTGGGCTATTAACTTCAGACGATTGTGTGGATATGAAATATCTAATGTGTCTATTATTTTACAACATTGCTGTTAAATCCACTGTTTGGAATTCAAATTTTAAAGCATGTCCCAAATCTCTCTTTTGAGGTCCCCTGTTAATCAAAAGTACTTACTAGAAGACATTTATATGCATGAAATGTTTATTGTTTTCCAATCTCCGATTGCACTTAACGTGATAAACTTGAAAAGCCCAGTGATCAAAGGTATTAATTACTCTGTTTCACACACTGAATACCTTTGCTGTAAATGAACCTAAGAGATCCGATCCTCTTTTCAATCTGCATGAAGATTTTATGAATGATTCTTTATCTCCAAATGTCTAAGTTTCAAAGGTATAGTTATCCAGCTTTCTGGTAACTGTAGAAGACTACTAAGAGCAAAATACAAATGGCTAATGAATTGAAAAAGCTGAGATTCCCTTACTCTTGAGAACAACTCTTGAGAACAACTCGTGTCCTATCTCCTAAACCAGAAAAATGTTTGTGAAAAACTGCAGGAGTGCAGAGCAGAGGGGAGGAGAGAGAGAGGCCTGCCTGTTTTCCCTAAACTGTTATGTTCACTCATGGGACTCAACTCAAAAAGCTTATTGCTGTCACATGAGCTGCATGAGAGGCAAAGGAGGCTTAAAACATTTACATTATAGCTACTTCAACTTGCCTTTCTTACCCCTTTTGGTTTCTTGCTCTCCATCGTGTTACACTCATTCGTATATAACAGTTGTGTGTGAACTGATGGCTTCAGTCTATTTTGTCCTAAAAAGGTCAAATTCCCACTGCCAACCCATCCTTTCTGAACTGGGCTGCAAAATGAGGGCTCCTCATGCAGCCTGCGCTCTCAGGCCAGTCCTAGCCCAATACAAACAAAGCCATTGACTTCAGCGTGCCTGCTTGTATGAATAAGGCCTGTAAGATACAGCCTGTACATTCCAAATTGCCTCTTTTTTGTGCCATTCACACCAGGGATTAATATCTGTGGGAGGCTTTTGTGAAGCCTTCGCCCTCTTGCCCTTCCAAAGTCCAGCAGTAGCTGTGACTTCAAGGATGCAGCTACATTTTTTTATCCGTACTACCCCTTTGTAAAACAGCCTTTTAGTTTAGCCTGCAGAAACTGAACATTTTCTTACAAACTGCAATTTAAAGTCCTGAATTGCCTTTCTTGGAATACTGTTGGAAAGGCTGAAAGCCAGTGCTTTTCACTTCCCACTGCTGGTCGATACGTCCCTGCCCTCTGTCAAAATTTCAAAATTAGAGAATGGCAGTGGCTGTGGAATACAAGCTGTCCATTAGCTCACCTAAGAAATGACGCATTGAATATTCATTGTTCCCTATTGCAAAATGTCATTTTTCCATGAGTGCTGCTTCATGCAGTACAGAGAATACATTTGCATAAACCATTTGTCAGAAACAGAAGACTCTTTGTGAAGAACTATTAAGAAGCCACATAATCTACTTTTCTGTTCTTATGCGAGTTCCAGGGAGAACACAGAGCTCCTTTGTAAACAGAATCTACATACAAGTGCTGGGTATGTTTTTTCTGCAATCAGGATTCCATAAATAATAAAATTGGAGTTCAAAACCAGAAGTACCTGAAATTGTTAAATGCAATGTTAATGATTTCCTGGCAGTATTTGAGATTCAGAAAGTTTAACACTATTAATATCCACACTATTTTGATCGAGCTGAACTCTCCCTCCCCGGTTCTCTTAAATAACGCCATAATTAATCCGTAATACAAATTTTGGTATCTCCAGTTCCTGGGGAAAAGCACTTTTATAATACATCAGGGGAAGTTGATTCTATAAATTCAGTTGTGGGTTTTAATAGCCTTCATAATTCATTGCTGTCTCAATGATTTTCTGCTTTTATTGCCTGTCTGAGCCCTTTTGTCTAGATAGGTGGCCTTGAAGGTTGCTTTTTTTTTATGATACCACCTTTCCTCCTTAACGTTTCATTGCCCTTCTCCAGTAGCTGATCTCGTGCACACTTACAGAGGCCCTCCACCACCTCCATGATCACACAGATTGGGATAAGTAAGCCAGATAAGTCAAGGCAAACAAAGCCCAAGTGTGGCACACTGAGCAGCCAAAGAGATTACTGCTCATGCGATTAACATCTTTTCATGCCCCTTCTCCCACCGCAAGATGGTCTTGTTTCCTTTTCACTGGACAACATAGTTCAAGTATTTACTTGTTGCATTTCCCGGCGGTGAATTGCTGAGGCGTTTCTGCCATTCCCCGGGAGCCCTCCTGAGCCTGGCTGTGCTGCAGAGGGGAGGCGCAGGGGCAGTGCTGCTCAGTGGGGAAGCGCTGGCAAAAAAGCTCCGCACGTGTTCCGCTAGGCAGTCTTGGCAGCCAGCACATTAATGTAATCGCTTTCTGTTTTATTAATGGATAACTCCACGTTTGAAATGAAATATGAAGCCTTTGCAGATAACATATGTAGATAACATGCCCTCAGTGCATGGTGACAGCCATTCGGATTAGCAGAATGCAGCCAGTTACCTGCAATTATTATCAACAAAAGTCATACGGACTAATTATATATCACCTTTAATCCCAGTGTATCAGTCTCCTGCCAGCATTCATTTACTTTGGCCAGTGACGGTAGGTGCTGAGTGCCTCCTGATACCCGGCAAAGTCAAGGTGCCCCCGCGTTTCCTGGGGCAGTGCTGGACCTGGCTGGAAGCCCCACAACGCTGTTTTCTGTGTGCCTGGTTTTCCAGATGATTACGTTCCAGAATTTGCATAGAAAATAAATAAATCGATAAAGTTAAAAAAAAAGGGGGGGGGGGCGGGGGGAAGCGTAGGACCCACCAAATGCAGGAGGCCTAGTTTAAATTACCCGCATTTAACTGACTGTGTAATGATATTTTATAATTGCACAGTTCCAGATTCAGCACAGCACCTACACACGAAAGCCCTGTGAGACTGCCGTTGCACTGCAGGCTAAGCACAAGCTTAAGTAGACAGAAATATTCCTTACTACTCACCCCTTACAGTATATCCCAGACTTGGGGCTCAAATCCTTGAGCCGTCAACCTGTTAGTTAATAACACCAAATAGCACGCATTCAGCAAGAGGAACTGAGATCTCCTTTTCTAGGAGCTATAGATAGTGGTACCGATTGAATTCTGCAAACGTCCTCCCTGGATTTTAAATTAATTTATTTGGCTGACAGCTGCTTGGTGTTTGCTTTCCATAAAGTTTGTGTGATCAGACTTTACCGGCTCAAATATTTGCAGAAAGTGGATTACTGGAAAACTTGAGGAAACACATTTCAATGTAAATATGAAATGATTCCTTCCGGATGTATTTGTTCACACATCGAGCGCAGAAACAGAGCCAAATCGATCCGAGGGCTTTTGGCCAATCTCCTCTAAGCAGCACGACCCAAACGCAGTTTATCAGTGACTCCAGCCAAAAATTAAAAGCGGATCTGACAAAGTGGACTGAATCGTGATCGATTTGCATGTATTGGGAAAAGAGGCAAATTCCATCAAACAAAGTCTTAAGGGCTTGCTGCAGCCCTGCCTGAGGCTGCAGGTCGTTTTTCCTGGGGGTTCCGCTCTCCAGGATGTGGTGTGCGTCCCACGCCTGCCTCCAGCTCTGTTCCCCGGTCTGCGCTCCCTTGCCCTGCTCCTGCCCCTGGTGGGGTGTGCCAGCTCGTCATGAGAACAGATATAAAACTAGCCGCCAACCTTCTTTACCAATCTAACAATGCAACTCAGAACAGTATTTGCTGGAAATAGGAAGTGTGTCATTTCAGCTTATGTTTAATCAGCCTGGAGAGGGTTTGTTACATGCTAAATGTAACGTGCATGTAAGACAACCAGGAGCAGTAAATGCCAAATGGCAAGCACCTAAGATAATCAAAAGCAGGTTTAAATATTTTAAAATGCATTGATGGCAATATCAATATCTTTTTTCATGGTCATTTGTTCATTATTTATTTGTTTCTTTCTTTCATGAATTGCTTTTAAGAGACAGTGGAAAAAAGTATTTACCATATGCTCTGAAGTTGAAAAACAGATGAGTTTTAGGCACACATTTTTTATTATCCGCATACCTCTGTTTTGAACTCTGGTGCATAACAGCTCATTCAGTACTAGTCAGCAAAGCTGGTTTGATAACTGATGGTGCAGGCAGAGAACCGAATAATTAACTCTGAGGTTAATAGTAAAAGTGTATCCCATGTACTTATTCTTCTATCTATAGATCCAGGAGCTTGAAACCAGCTGTGCACTTTAGGCGAATTATTTGCTTTTGGTTAGTAACACCATTTAGCTTAGCATCCATGGATCCAACAGTTAGCATCCTTGCTGGAATGCAGAAGGGTGCCAGGTAATAATGGGTTTATGGTGTTAATACGCCAGGCTGGGATGGATTGTGTGGCTTCAAAGAGGGGGCTGCCCTGCGGAACTGTGCGGGCTTTATGCTGGAGAAGGACATGCTGCTCAAAGACCTCATCTTCATGTAGTGTTTATGACATACGCTGGCTGAGCATCAGAGTACTTTCCAAGACGGTACAGTATTGTTCTGTTTTTAAATGTTTCTTAACTGTGGTTTTCTGACTGCCTCTGCGAAGTCCCGGCAAGAATACAATTTTTTCTGCTAAATCCTTGTGCTGATGGCTGTCACATGGGCTTTTTGGGCTGAGAGTTTTGAAGTGATTATTGCAGCCAGACACCTAACTGTCACCTATATTTAGCAAGAGTCAATCCCTAAACTCTTTTGAAAATCTCAGCCTTTCTAATAAAGCCAAAATCTGGGTTTCTGAACCACACAGGTGAAATTATTCTACAAAGTGTGCATAACAATGGGTAAAGGGCAAGCCTAGGCACATTTTGTGCACTATTGCTCTCCTGGCTGCAGAACATGGCACCGGTGGAAAAAATTTGGGCAGCCAGCTGGAAAACTTAATCCTGAATATTTTACTAAAAATAAATGATTCCTCTTCAAAGACAAAGAAGGAAACAGTATGAAAATAGTTCTTATATTCAAAGCATGTCCCTATATGTCCCTTGTCAGGGATTTTCTTCTTATCTGTATGTTCCCCATATTCTGTATTTATATCGATTTAAAATTGTACCTGCATATTCCTCCTCTCATAAATATGTTAATTGGACGCATATTTGCACTGAGAGAATGAGTTACTAAAAAGCAAACACTGCAAATGAATGATGTATTCTGTGGCGTGCTGCAGAGAGGGGTGATTAATATGATCCCCAAATGCAAGATATTCTGATAAATAGGATTACAAGATTTGCCCTTCAAAACCCAAACTGGGTGCACAAAGTTTTTTGCAGAATGGAGGCCTGCCCAGAGCCACGGGGTTTTTTGTGAGGTCTTGCATCCATTCCCTCCTTTTGGTCTGACTTGTGTCCAAAATAAGGTGCTGGCAGTCTGCAAGTTGCCGTGTATCTTGCAGAGGCACTAACCTGTTAGCTGAGTGATGATTCCAGACTCAGCATTCCCTCAGCTCTCACTTGTGACAGTGATTGCCAAAGCTAGCGCTGAACCAGATAAGGTGGGAGGAACAAGCACAAAGTACTCCTTTGGATTCCTTTTGAATTTTTGAACAGTGACACGTCATATGGCCTTATGTTCTTTAGATAGCCTACAGCCGTGCATTCGCAAAGAAAGAATGCAGAGTCATTATTTCTCGCTCTCTGTTTGGAGGCACAGAATTAAAATCTCACGTGTTGTGCCAGAATTCAAGTGTTTGTTACTTTAGCAGCAACCAGGATTACTAAGATCAGCTTTTTATCAGGGTGGAATACTATCTTAGCAGAGCGGCTATAACTTTCAGGAGAGCCTTGGCATCTCCTGGGCTTAAAAGGAGAAGGCAGGACAAGAAGGCAGCAGTTGTGTTTTTCAGAAAAGGTTAAGACAGTGCTCTGGTGCAAAGGGAGGGAGCATGATCTGCTGGAGACATCTCTGCCCAAGCACGTAGTGGGGCAATTGCTTAGGCGCTGCTTGAGCCTCGCCATTTCTGAAGTCGCTAGCTCTGCCGGCTTTACACTTCTGCCACAGAAAAGCACGCAAAGCTGCAGAGGATCCAAAACCAGGCTGTTCAGCTGGTGCTGCGGATTGAAGGTTTGGGGAAAAACAACCTGCCCAAAGCAAATTCCTCCATGACAGATCCATAACGGGTGAAGCATCACAGGAAAGTGGTAGATATGTTTATTTGACAAGAGTTCATTCTAATAGTCCCAAGATACCCACAATATTTAATATCTAAACAGAAGAGTAGCTGCCACATGAAACGGCATCATCTTGATTTTAGGGCATCCCTTCTACCGGCTAAATTTACCACTTTTCCAGTCACTGGTCTATCTGGGACGCCTTTTCAAATTCATGCGAGTTTTATTAAATGTTGGGTAATATGTGACCCCATCAAGTGAATGCAGTGTCCACTTGGGAGACTTTTGTTCTATTCAAACCTTTGTTGACAGTGCCGCAAGCTCTGCTATGGGCTGCCGGGGGGCGGGCGGCCGGGGCTGAGCCGCGCTTTGATTGATTTGCACAATAGGAACGAAAATATTCCTGAAACTCTTGAGATCACTCAACTCTTCCTGCCAGACTTCCATGAAATATAACATGCAATCAATTTAGCTTACAGCCAAATTCTCCCCTTTCAGCCCCCTCTTTCCTTTGGTGTGTCAGCGAAGATAAATGAAAGAAGCAATAAGGAGTACAAACAGCAGTAGCAAGGAAAGCAGGAATTGCTTGTGGAGGAGGGAATCATGGTGCCAGGCAAGAGCAGAACCCACAACAACTTGACCAAACACAGGAATGAATGAAAGGTCCTTTTGAAAGGGCAAAAGAAAGACCGCGTTGACCTCTCTGCAGAAAAAGGAAACTTCAAAGGGTTTACAACACTTAAAAGACCCAGTTGCACACAGCAAAAATGACTTGCATTGGATGCTAACACAGCAAAACTAAACAACCTCACAGTAAGAGATATAGCAGAAGGTTGAGTAGAGGGGGCATATTTTCCGCTAGTCACTGGAAAAATGCCGAAAAGGCTAATTCAGTCAGTTTGGTGTTAGGCGTAGAGTTCTTTTCAAAGCTGTACATGTGAGGAAAACAGAGATTCAGACAGAACTCCTAACGGGCTTTGGAAAAGTCAGGCGCATGTTTGCTTTTCATTTTTCTCACCAAGAAGTGTTCTCATCATGTGCTTCTTTTGGAAACATTTGACAGTTCCTTAGGTATGACAGAAACTGTGTTTGAGGAAGTTAGAACTAATGAAAAAGGCTATTTAAAGAGAAAGCTTCTGAACGATCTGAGTGTTGCATATGATTTATGAAAACTATATTGAAAAGGGGAAAAAGTGCTAATTGCCTGAGATAGTTGAATTTTGCTGTTTTTCTTCACCCATGGTTCAGTTTTTTTCCTTGCTCAGTCCAGTTTGGATGGTATTTGATCACACGTGTAATTTTAAGCAAGAGAGAGCGCCGCTGGCTGCAGTGAGACTGTGCTCAGGTTTGAGCAAGTGCATAAAACCTTTTGCTAGACAGTGGTCTTGCAGGGCTCTGTCTCTGAATTCCGAGGATTTGAGAGTAAGTCAGTCACAGCACTTCAATGAACAAAGACTTTCCTCTTTAATCTACTCCAGTTGGGAAAGATAAGACCTCAAATGGAATATACTTCAAGACTAGATTACACGTTAAGATAAGCACAATATGATAAGGACCAATGGACACAGCTTCTGTAAGGGCAAATTGTGCTGCTCTATCTTTCAAGAATTCCTTGAAAAAGGGCATAAAGTAAGAGATGAAATGTACCTTTCGAACACAGTTTACATGGAATTTCAAAAGCCTTCTGACGGGACCCTGTGCGAGAGGCTTTGAAATAAAACAAATAGCAAGTTATGTTGCCAACCTGTAGGGTGCTTGGAAATCAAAGTAAATAGCCAATTTTAAATTAAGAGAGCAATAAGAAAACATGTTGGGCTGCTGTTTGTGATTTGAATTATACTGGAAAAAGAGATTGACTGCAATTTGCTAACAAATGATTCTGGATCAGTAACAACTAAAGAAGGCCACTCTTTCTAGGACACTCCTAGAAATACTTGTATTCACCCAAAGCATTCATTCTTCCATCCATCTATCAGCATTCTGACAGCTCTAATGAAAAGAAGTATGTGTTAGAAAATACAATAAACTTCTCATTATTGTAATGGGCTTCGACGTAACATGCTTCCCTGAGGAAACAGATACGAATCATTGTGAGCATTACAGCTTAATAAACATGCCTTTCCAAAATAAACTAACAAAGAGAAGGATTAGAGAAATACTTTACAGAAGTAAAATCTCACTGTAATAATGGTTTAACAGAAAACTATGAATGTTACATTTCTAGTTGCACCACAGTTCAGTATTGGGTGCCTCAATATAAATTGGCATGCTGTATTGGGTCGGCACGGCAAGGTTTTGGCAGCAGGGGGGCTACAGGGGTGGCTCTGTGAAAAGCTACTAGAAGCTCCCCCCATGTCCGATAGAGCCAACACCAGCCCGCTCCAACATAGAACTGCTGCTGGCCAAGGCCGAGCCCATCAGTGATGGTGGTAACGCATCCATGATAATATTTTCAAGAAGGGTGAAAAAACCCTGTGCAACGGCAATTGCAGCTAGAGAGAGAGGAGTGAGAATATGTCAGAGCAACACTCAGACATCACTGTCAGTGGAGAAGGAGGAGGAGAAGGTGCTCCAGGAGCTGGAGGTTCCCCTGCAGCCCATGATGAAGACCATGGTGAGGCAGGCTGTCCCCCTGCAGCCAATGGAGGTTAACGGTGGAGCAGATATCCACCTGCAGCCCATGGAGGACCCCACGCTGGAGCAGGTGGATGAGTCCCAAGGAGGCAGTGACTCTGTGCGAAGCCCACGCTGGAGCAGGCTCCTGGCAGGACCTGTGGAGCCACGGAGATCGGAGCCCACACCGGAGCACGTTTGCTGGCAGGACTTGTGACCCTATGGAGGACCCATGTTGGAGCAGTCTGTTCCTGAAGGACTGCACCCCATGGAAAGGACCCATGCTGGGGCAGTTCATGAAGAACTGAAGCCTGTGGAAAGGACTCACATTGGAGAAGTTTGTGGAGAACTGTCTCCTGTGGGAGGGATCCCACTCTGGAGCAGGGAAAGAGTGTGAGGAGTGCTCCCCTGAGGAGGAAGGAGCAGCAGAGACAGCACGTGATGAACTGGCCACAACCCCCGTTCCCTGCACCGCTCGGGGTGAAGGAGGTAGAGAATTCAGGGGTGAAGCTGAGCCCTGGAAGAAGTGAACGGTGGGGAGAAGGTGTTTTAAGATTTAGTTTTTATTTTCTCATTACCCTACTCTGATTTGATTGGTAATAAATTAAATTAATTTCCCCAAGTCGAGTTTGTTTTGCCTGTGATGGTAATTGCTGAGTGATCCCCCTGTCCTTATCTCGACCCACGAGCCTTTCATTGTATTTTCTGTCCCCCGTCCAGCTGAGGAGGGCAGTGATAGAGCAGCTTGGTGGGTGCCTGGCGTCCAGCCAGGGTCAAGCCACTGCACATGCTGTGCATAGAAAGCGTCTGGAGAAGAATAACAAAACCAGTCAAAGTTACACGAAGATTCACATGAATGGTTACTTTGACTATGGGCATTTGACATCCAAAAGACAAGGTTAACAAAGTATCAGGCAAAATATCCTTTCTTAAATTTAAGCTTTTGAGTGCCCACATTCAAATTTTTGGGTTTCTTACATGCTTGAAATAAGCATATGCTTACCAGATGTATGGTCAGTCCTTTTCAACTTGAGAGATGGGAACCCATTTTCATGAGAGCTGTTAACATTGTTTTTGCAGTTACCTTCTGCAGGCTTTTTACACATTAATCCATGAATCCCTTTATCCACAGCCCATGAGCTGAAAACGACTGGCTTAAATGAGACTAAAGTGTGATTTCAAACACAAAATAATGAATGTCAATGAGAAGAATAGCCATCCATTTCTTTCTTCTTTGCCCCACCATATAAATATAACAAGGCATCTAATCAAAATCAGATGCAATACATTCAGTACATTTAAATTAAAGGAAATGCTAATTTATCTAGTATTAATAGTAGTCAATTTGTGATTGATTGGCACATGTAGCTGCCAAAACATGGGTATAACATTCAAAATTGAATATGGATCCTCTGTGGTACTTGGGTAGACAAAGGTATGGGTTGGTTCAGCTTTTCAAATCTACATAGGAACTTTTCAGTTTTAGGACAATTCCTCATTTTTTCCTGACAAAATTATATAGTCTTGTGATTTGTAAAGATTCTACCATCTGTTTATTTTCCTTTATTTTTTTTGTTTTTTATCCCCATTAGAAAGGTATCTTCTCTAAATCTTTATACATATAAAAATCCTATCCTTAAATATGTTACCAGTGATGGCAATTCCATAATACCATTTAGCAGAACTTCGTCTTATAGGCAGTAATATAAATGCTCTGAGGAATTCATACTCCGGTCTTTCCTGATAAATAAGATCATATGTTTGGAACCAAAGCACCATTTTTCCCGGCGTGCAGTTGATATCAAAGTTCAGAATGACTAAGACATTAATGCAATATTGTCTGTTGGGTTGTTTTCATTCGTGTCTCAATATATCAAACCAATAAAGCGAGATGAATATGTAAGGTGAGACTTTCTAAGTGTCCTGTATTAAACTAAGGTGAGAGTTTCTAAGTGTTCTGTATTAAACTACCGTATTCATACTAGATATGATATGAAAATAAGAATCTGCTGCCTTCATTTCTGCCTTGGTGAGCTGTTATTTTGATCATTCTAAGTGGATAGGGATAAATGGTACATGCTTCAGCCTGTTGACTCACAGTCAGTGATTATTCTTATGTGGATAGCTGCAGTAGCATGAAGATTGATTGCGCTAGCTCATAGGCAGCAGCTGCCATTTACAAATGCCAGCCAGTGCTTCTCATGGGGATTTGTGATAGAATACAGAAGTAAGCCAGAATTACTTCTATTAGCTGAATACATGCCTTTTTTTTTTCTTATTTTGCAGTCACGCTGTGTGTCCCCACAATAATCTTTTTTACAACACTAGCTGATTTAAAGTAAATCTGACAGAGGCAGCTGAAGCTTAAAAGGCAGTTAAATTCTTACAAGTAGTTTCAAAATCAGTGATCAAGTAGAAGAGAGAGAAAGAGGTTTTTCAAATGTGCTGTCTAAAGGAGAGGCTGCCACATGTATTTATTATACATCAAGGAATCTATACAACAAAGAAATCCAAATGCTCCCAAACCCAGGGTTTGTAATTATAAGATGCAAGCAATGCTTCCTCTAGCCAACCTGATATATGTGTGCCAATTCATGTTGTGGATCACCTTATAATCACACAATTGTGCCCTTCTGTGGCAGCTTGGCATTTAAGAGGCAAGCCATAAACAAATTCCTTTCTTTTCACACAGATTCCCTTGATTTAAGATTAATGGAGAAATAATCACTTGGTGTTTTATTTAAGAAGGTGTGGTCATACTGGAACCATAACTCAAGCAGTCCTCCTTAGTTCAGAGCCGGGTGCAGTATTTTTGACTGTGTAAGTATAAGCGCATATGTAGATACGTGTATGTGTGCGTGTATGTGCATACATTTTATACGGTGTATATCCTATAACCAAGACTATCAGGTTGGGAGCTTTCTTCAGCGTGTTTTGTTTTAAACAGCTTTACTCACAGTGAATACTATCTATCCATTTGTTTATATCAGATTACTCATGGAGTAAAGAGCTAATCAGCAGAAGGCAAAAGTGCTGCCAAGTTTTTCAATTTTATCACAAAGTCTTGTGATATTTGTTTTTTTCTGTGCCCTACCTGCTGGAATAAGGGAAGTTCATGAGAATCTAAGCTTCCATTCAATAGAGTGACTTGCCAGCCTTCCAGGATGTGGATAAAAAGTTGAAAATATGAAGTAAATAGCCTCAGAGGGTCAAGAAATGAGAAGTCAAATATAAACATTTTTCTTTCTTGAGACATTCTCATAATATCTCATAATTTTCCAGTGTCAGTGATGAATGAATAGCAGCATCAGAATTTCTTCCTCAACTTTAAAATGCTATGGGTGACTTCAGCAAAGATGAAATATAGACATTTGTATTTCTGCATGAAGAAATGGATCGGCATAAACAATATATGGGGCTGAAACAACAACAAAAAGTACTGTTATGGACTGAGCAGAAATATGGCCCTTCATCTATGACAGTTGTCAGAACTATTAATCTCCTTTCTGGAATCAGATTTCTGGAACTATAGCAGTATCCTTAGCAAGTACAAGCACATGTGTCTGATCATTCAAGGAAGCATTGGTGTATGGGTTTCCTGATGATGGTTTTACAAAATTTTGTGTTTTGGTGAGAGAAAGACAAAAAGACTGAAAGCTAGAAGGAGCTAAAAAACAAGGACACATCTTGTATGTACCCAGGGGAATAATAAAAAGGCAAGGCAATGATGGAAAAAGGGATTCAGAACTTTGAAAAGGATCACTTTCTGTTCTTTGGTTTGGGGGAAAGGCAACTCAAATTGTATAAGAAATAGAATTGCATCAGAGAAACTTCACTCCGTCAAGTGGAGTGGAAACTGATAAAAACAAATCATGTCACCCTGAATTTGACTGTTTAAATGGTTAACCTAGCCTCATAATCCTATGCAAAGTGGTAGTGTCCTGCTAAATAATTCACTACTTTTTTTTTTTTTTTTAATGTTCTTGTTTCTGTGGACTCCAGTTCCTCATGAAGTTAAGAGGACGCACTAAACTTTAAGAAACAGTGTAATAAATTGCATCAATCTAAGAAACCTCAGGACCACACCATCAGGAGTAACGGCTCAACAGAAACAACACGTATTTTAAGAAACACTATTAATCAAAATCACAGACAGAAAACCAAGCTTAATGTACTCAGCTTTAACTTCCCAGAAGTAACAGTTTTCCTCTGCTGTGAAGGGTATTCTGGATGAAGCCACCTAAAAAGAAGTTGGAGCCAAACCTTTAAACAGAAGGTAATCAGCTAGTGAAAAATTCCCCAGAACCTCTCCGTCATTTCCCTCTCACTTGTTATTTTGTCTTTGGCTGGTCCCCAAAATAAGCCGTGTTTCCTGAGATATAGCTCTCCATGGCTCCTGATGTTGTCTCTCTCTCTCCCCCATGGATACTCTCCCCAGTGAGAGTATCACATGGATATCCTCTTCTGCGTTTTTTATAGCGTTCTCATCTCTAGCTGTAAAAGATTAAATTAAAAGACTATTTGACCTGCCTTTCCTGGTCAGTGCCACTCTAGCAAGCAATACATCACTGGAGGAATGTCAACTTCATGACCCATTACTCAAATGAGGCGCCAACTAGGAAGAGTGAGCTGAGAGATCCCGGAGTTTTAAATTTATTGTCATGATACATCTAAAAATAAAATAGACTCTTATAGCGTGGGGAGCAGGAGGCAGAGGAAAGAAAGTTTAGGAAGTCTCTCAGGTCAATCAAAAGCTTTAAATAATGTGACTCTGGCAAGCAGGGTTTCTTTTCACATAAGAAAGATAATTCTTCTGAGGTCATTTTCATCCTGAAAAAGGCATAATCTTTTTTATCCTCCCTCAGTGCAGCCGCTCAACTAGATTTTGTGCAGACTTACGGCATCAGATTGGATCTGGGTGGATGAAGATATACCAATCACTCCACCTTTGTGTCACGAATCATTATCCTGAAGGAAGAAAGACCAGTTTTTGACTCAGCTGCTGACCTGCTGCAGTTTTTCAGGCCAGATTGTTTAAGCTGGCTCTCATTTCAGGGGAAACAGTTGTGGCAGTAATGGCTCCAGAAGTTTAGTTTGACTGTCCTGTACCTACAACAGCGTGGCATTCTTCCTGCTTCCATACTCTTTCCAACCTCAGGTTTTCCTCATGGCTTTCCTGCAGCCTCACTCTCTCTGCCCTGTGGTCTTTCTCTGTTCGTCTTTCCTTCTTAATTCCATTTGGCTTTTCCATAAAGATTTCCCTTCTTTCCCATTTTAAATTGCATATCCTATTGGCTCATCCCTTCTGGGCCACCCCTCCAGGAATCCATGTCCTTGAAACAAATCTGGGAAAGGATGCAAAACAAATTCTTCACAGGCATCAACTCCACTCGCTTTGCTGGCACACTTCAGCCCTGTTGCCCCACTCAGTCTGATACATCTGTATAAACTTCATAGTCTTGCAGAAAGGGGCTTTTAAAGGATATCTGTAGCCAATAGCAAGTTAAATGAGTATTAACAGAGCCCCAGGCCTGACATGCACTTCAGGATTCTACCAGAAGGCACCTGGGGAAGAGGGAAGGCTAGTATCTGTAAGCCAGGACACAGCAGTTCAAGCTTAAATGCAGAATCTGAAGCACCTGGTTCTGTTGAAGAAAGGCTGAAACACAACATTTGGTGTAGTCAGAGGTATATCTGTTTGTGCCATTGGCAATCCTCTTTTAGGGGGCCTGATGAAAAAAGTACAACCCCTCAAAAGCAAGGCATTAAAAGGATGAGCAAAGGACACAATTTCAGCCTAGTCTCTGGTGCGTGACATGCAATGTTTTGGAGTGCTCCAGTATGAAAGAAATTCCAGAGACCCTCCAGGACTAGAGGAATTTTTTTGAAAACATTAGAGTTCAGAGCTGCTCTGTGTTACAGTATTTTCTTTTAAGTGTATATAGTTTCACAGCTTCTGCAGTGCCAAGGATTTTTTTTCATTAACTTTGTATTAGGTCTTATGAAGTAATAACAATATATTATCTCACTTACATTAATACAGGACAATATAACTACAGCAGGCATTTATGAATTAGTTGAACAGACTTTTGAGGGACACCAGCCCAGTAGAATGGAGAAACACACTGTCTGTGCCAAATTCTGCCATAAATTGTACCCGTATGACTCTGCTGCTGCCTGCAGTGGTTTTGGTAGGATTTTGAGGGTAGGAGAGAAGAGAACTGAGCCCAGACTGTTGACATAAATGTCTTTTCATACATGTGTAACGGTTCCCACTTCTTCTTCCTTTTCAGTTCTCCTACGGCCCTTACTTGGCTCCCAGTCCTGCTACAGCCATCGCTGTGTCATTTCCCTGAGGACCCCTCTGTGCTCATTTGGGATTTGTCTGCATGGAGTTTCCTGTGAGGTTGGGGCTTTTGCTGCTTGGAAAAAAGACAGTCTAATTCATTATGTTTGACTGGCACTCAGAAAAATGAAGCTTTATCTAGAAGAGTATTATGCTACTACTACTAATGATAATATTAATGACAATATTTTTGGTACTACATTTTCCTATTACATTATAGTATTAAAATATGTTATTATATTATTTTAATTATTAAAATAATTTACTTAGTCTCACTGTAGTAAGACCAATTTTAATATAAATATATATATTTTTATATATATAAAAGGAAACACTTTTTAAAAACCTAGTTTCATAGCTGCTCATTTTCCACGCTCTGTTTTTTTGCAGGGATAATCCCCAGCACAGTAGTAAGCCAAGTCACCGTAGACTGGAAACAAAAGTATATGACTCAAAAGAAAGGCTCTCATTCATGGCAGAATTACTGCAGCAGCTCACACTTCTGTGCTGGGACAAAGCAATCTCCAGAAGGGTGTGATCTTGGCTGAGAAGAAACAGTTTAAGTCCAGTCCGCCACCAGTTTTGGTTTATGGTGTCTCACGGGCTGTCAGGAAGGTCAGTCCCTGTGCAATAGCTTGCCCTTCCCCGAGGAGCCGTGAAAGGCCGTGCAGCACTCGCTCCTCCAGCCGCGGCCATGAAGGAAAGGGGCTATCCACACGCGGGCTCGCTAACGCAGAGGTCCAAAAGCAGCTGCCGGTGCTCCCTGCTATTTTGGCACCTAGAATCCGTTTTTTTAAACAATACCCTGTAACAGGTATGAAGTGTATCTTGGCATTGCAATTTATAATGCCACAGAAGAAAAAAAAAAAAAAATCTTAAAAATAGCAACATGGCAGTGGAATACTTAGCCTAAACCTTAGCAAAATAATTATTCTTTGTGTGCTATACATCGTGTGATTTATAGTATGACTTCAGGAGAGACCAAATGAAACCCTGGGGTGAATTTTGCTCACAAATATGAAAAGTAAGATTAATGAACTGGAATTCTTTATTTATATCATTTATAGTATTTCACTGGACAGAGAGGTTGCTTTCGATGCTAGGAGTCCCACCTATATAATTATATTTTAATCCACTGTTTTTTACATTTTTCATATAGTGCAATTTGCATACTTATACACAATTAACATTATGATTTATTTTAGTGCCCCTAAACGTGCCAGATGCTTCAGATACTGTTCCACATACACATAGTTCTCCGTTTCAAGGAGTTTAGTAGCTGGAGACATAAGCTTGCAAATGTCTACATTCAGGTATGGTTTTCCTCACTTTATGTGCAGGAGTGTTTGCAGGGTTGGGCCCTGTACAAACAACCCTATTGCAGACTAGAAAATCGTCGCTCTCACACCTAACTTAAGGCCTTTTTTTTTTTTTCTTTTTTTTTAAAAAAAAAAAACAACCTTTTTGGAATCAGGAATCGATACGTTTAATACTCTTCAAATCTAGCTTTGCTTGGAGATGACTCAGGGATGTAAATTTGGGGGAAACATCATCTCCTTCATCCTTCCCTCCAGAAGCCGTATCAAAATGCAGTGGTATGACGGGGGCCTGAAAACCCTTGTGACAGAAATTGCCTCAGCAGGAGCGTGCTGGAGCACGGCGATGAGTGTTTCTGCAAGGAGCCTTCGCTACAGAGGTTGTACCGCTACTGGGGACGGCGCATCAGAGCGGGATTTACAAGAAATTCCCATTAGTTCTTTGATCAATCTGACCGAGGCACATCAGGGGTTCCTCCAGTCATAAGAACAGCGATACTAAGGTAGCTGGGGCCCGAGGAGAGGGAGGTCAGCTTCGCTTTTCCTTCCCCAGAGTATGAAGTGTCTCCACAAAAGGCAGCACAGACACTCACTCACCATTTTTCTTACAAAAACACCGTTTGCTCCCCACCAGGGAGCCAAGGAGCACCGCGAGGCCTGCGCTGCTCTCAGAGCCCGCCATCCGTTCGCCACTCATCACTAGACTGTTCCCATCCAAAAGTGTCACCCAGACAGCGCTGGTGCTCCCGTACACCATAGTTACTCTCCGAAAATATTTTTCCGGGCATGCCTAATGGGTTTTTGTGTGGGAGGGCACGGCTGGTCCCCCATGGGTCGCCGGGCATGGGCCTGGGGTGGCAGCTGCTAATGGCGGGGGCTGGCTGGAGCCCCGGGGGCCGGCCGGCACCACTGTGCCGCACTGCCTGCCCTCGCTGGGCCTTTCTAAACCTTCCCTTTTCCCCCAGTGCAAACCAAAATAAACAGAAGTGTCCGTAATGATGATGAATGCCCACCAAAGGCTAAAATAATGTGCAAGTTTCTAATTTGTTTTTAAATATAGAGATTTTATTTGTGAGGTTTTTTTGTGCGAGCCTCTCAAACACCATTAAACTCATACTCAAATATTTACAATGTGTTTATACTTACCGTGTTCACCTCTGAACAAATTGTTTGACCTTATTTGCAAATGTGTTACAAGAACTCCCAATGACAGATGATCTTTCATAGGAAATCACAACATGTAAGTGAAATTGAAGCTACGCTGCTGCCTCGTGCTGTATATCAAAGCGCTCTGATCTCCCCAAAAACATAAATTTGCAGGGCAGCCGCCCTGGCAGACCTTGGGTGGGGATGGAGGAGAGTCCTCCTTTAACCTCTGGTGCACAGGCGTGCACTTCAGGGGTCAGTTTACCCCATGTGAGATGAGGGCATTTGACATGCAAAACCTGTGGGGCTGATGCTACCCAGTCACTCAAATCACATAATTAATGTGCTTCTGGGTTCCAATAATAAACATCTCTGATGTCTACTCACTATAGCCAAACTTCCCCGGCTAAGTAAACAGCTCTTTGCTTAAAAATGGCTCTTATCCAAAATTAAGTTTTTCAGCAATCAACCAATCCTGCTGTGAGTTTATATTTCCATGGTTGGGGGGGACCAACTGGTTTAGTTTCCCACTGATTATGTTAAGATTGAAAGGACTCATTAAAGAATTATTTATGTTTCTGTACCTATAAATTTTATGCCGACATTTGCTCACTCACATTATCTCCAGACACAGTAGTCACGCTTAAACCATGTCATTTTAGTTAACTAAATATTATTCTAATTATAGAACTAATGGAAGGTATGAAAAACATGAAAGAAAAAGTGAAGGAATATTAGGATAATTCAAAGTCTACATTTTTATATCTGAATGGATAAAAAACAATCATCAGAGAGAAAGAGCGGGCATCCTCATCATTGTGTGTCTTACCCCATTGAAGAACTGGAAGAAAGAACTGGAAGACTCATCAGCAAAGCATTTCCCATTTCCAACAAAACGTTTTGGTCAGATGTCAGACTCTTCTTTCATTGCTCAACAGCTTTACCAGCTGAGCTCTTAATATGAGAGATGCACAGCAGAGAAGCCTGTCCTTCCTCAGGTGACACTGTATGCAACCTATTGGGTGAGAAAAATGGTGAAGAGCCCCCTCTGCCAGGTGACCCAACCTAGTCCTTCCATCCACAAATTTTATCTTGAACTGTTTCCATGGATATCATTGAAGCTGCTGTAAATCAGCAATCCTGATTTACAATATCTGTGTCCAATAAAAGAATCAGGCCAATTACAGTGCTTCGAACAGGAGCCTAAGCAATGTCTGTTCCCAGTTTAGACACAGTCTAGACATCATTCTTCAGCCATCCGAAAGCCTTTCTGTAAAGACAATATTTCATAGTCATGTAAGCATTGGCTCTTTGTTGACATGACCAATAAGAAAGTCAATTGGTGTCAGCTGTAGTGGTGATTTTGTGCCGGGAACATCTGCCCTACTTATTCTTGAAGAGACTTAGTCTTGGTCACTGTTAATTGGGCTGAGATGAAAGCTCCAGATCCTGTTACAAGTCCTTTGAGTAAACTAGTTACTCATGATTTTTTCACATGGTTTATCTCCTTTGATTTGTAAAATTGCTTCCACTTGATGCTTTGGGCCCAGGTGCCTTTCGAGTAATAATAAAACTTTGCAGCAAGCCACTGACAAATCCTAGTGTTCCTTTCTACCTATCCTGGTAGTTTAGGAGATGCTATATCTTCCTCAGGCCTTCACGGTCCTTTAACTTTTCATGTCTGCTAATTAATCATCCTGACACACAGAGTTCTACCACACCAAAAAAATGTTGTAAATATCCTATATATAGTTCTCAAATAGGACTAGCAACTAGGGATTTCTGCTTTGTTCTTTTATCACACATATGTTTTACTTTGATGTAAACACTGTTTCAAAAACAGTAAAAAGAGCTTTTTCATGTTATGCATAGATTATTCCATAAACACATGCATCCTGTCAGACACAGTAATAATTAGAAATAGCTGTAGTTTCATTGCTAACTCCATATTACTTCAAACTGCTTAGATTTTAAAAAAGCAAAACCCAGATGCACATCTTTGATTCTGGGGAGAAACTCTTTAATTTCAATTTGTTTGCCCATAAAAATCACTATGACTCATTGAATGCTTCTAAATATTAATTAAATAGTAAATGCAATAAACTTATTATTTTATTTTTTTTTTAGTTTTGCAGCAGTAAAATTTCACATTCAGAATTAACCTGGGTAGGGTGGTTGAAGTTATTTAAATTTGAAAATGTCCCATGTAAAAATTAAGGGTGAAATTCAGAAATGTTCTTACAACATTCCTGATTTTTTTTGTCGTTCCTAAAGATTTTTTGTTATTCAGACAAACTGATGACATATATAAACCTCTGCTGTATCATGCAATTGCAGTCAAAGAAAAATTTAACATCAGAAAAAAAATTTGAAAACCTTTCATCAGGAGGATGAATTTAAATGGGTCTTATGTCCTATGCAGCTCTGTGGATAATAAGATTGGAGTGCTTTGTTAAACAGTGACGCGTTTATTTTTAATTAAATATCTCTGAGTGCAGGCAGTACTAGATGATCTCTTGATAACAAAGGCAAAGTTTAAACGTTTTATTTGCTCTTACACCTGTTAATGCAGTGAGTATGTCTTAGCCAGTAAGCATAGCAGGGCCAAATAACAGAGGAGTAAAACTGGGGTTTTTTAAACCTGGCTATCACAGGTAGTAGCAGGTTTGTTTGCGTCACATTTAATGAATCAGATTCAAAACTCTGTGAACTCAATAAAAATATTCACAGTGCATTCAGGATGCTTTGGGCATTTTTATATTTTCTGGAGTTAAAGTTCGATCTGGCTACAAGGAAATCATCTTGAGCGTCCTCGAGACCTCTGCAAAATGCTGCAGTTCCAAGTTGCACTTGTCCCTCGTGGCCCCCCAGCTCAGAGCCACACACCGTGGGAAAGCTTTGGGTCCTACCATTAAGCCAGGCAGAGCCTTGTAGCTCTAAACTGGGTGGCTTCATGTAGCGATACCTCAGCTGTTCGGTGTAAGATTAGGGCTCGAGTGTCAATAGGCAGTCGTGCTTGCCAGCTTTGGGCCTTTCACTTTCAGCCTCTTCTTTTTTTTTTTCCTACCTCTCTTTTAAAAAAACTTTTTAGGTAAATCCTGCTTTGCAAGGCGTTGTGCCAAGTGACATGCTTAGTGAACTGTGTTACCCTGGATAATTAAGAGGAGTTTAAAACCTGGTTTATTGCAACAGCTTTAGCTACTGAGCTATTATGGACACTGTAATTATCAACAAAATAATCTCCCTCCGATCATTCTTCAACTTTTATTTTTGAAATACATTAAATGAATTATTGCTAACACTAATGTCTCTGAAGATTATTGAAGCAGGTTGGGGAGGAAATTTTTTTAAAAATACACATCAAGAAGTAGCCTTTTTGCCAGAGGTTTCCAATGCAACTCTAGGAAACCAAGTGGCACATCATCTCAATATTCACATTAGCTCAGTAGGAATTTCCGGTATCATTTTATTTTCTCCAAAATTATACTAGCTAGTAAAGAACAGGCAAAAAATGTTTTTTCTTTGATGACGTTGCAGCTACAGTTTTCAAAAACATTCAGATGGGTAGCAGGTAGCCTGCCTTTGATGAATCTCACAATGTGCCTGTGTGACTTTCACGTATTTGAGATAATATCATACTTGTCTACCAGTGAGAGACTAGCAGAGATACCTTTTCTTTAATTCTCCTTCAGCAAATAGAAGATCTGATCTACCTCCTCTTCTCCCCTCTCCTCCAAGGCCAGGGAAATTCTTTCTATTTGCTCTGCTAGCATTCAAGTCAAAAAGTATTTCTGCTATGATGTATGCAGTGATGTTGCTCTGATTCAGCATTTTGTGCTATAAAAATTTAGTACTGCTAAAATCAATAACGATCCCAGGATTCCCCCCGCTGCTTGGCCCTCCACTGCAAGTGGTGCCAAGCCTGAGAGGGTAAAATAGCGTTTTCCCAGCTTGCTGAGTCCTGAGCTGTCCTGCATTTGAGGCAGTGGGATCCAGAGTGCTCCGCCACTCCAAGCTTTCTTGTTTTTGTGACCAAGTGGAGCCGTGACTCAAACACAAACAGGCAGCAGGACCTCAAAATTCGACTAAGCATCTTAATAGATAAATGGATAAATCACTGATGACATGCTGTCGATGTCCCATTGTTCATTGTTCAGAAAAAAATGCCCCTAGCAATCCTTCAGCAGTAATGATATCAGCAAAACTTATCAGAAGCAGACTGATGCCTTTTGTATGAAAAGCTCTGATAAAGACCCTGCAGAGTAGAGCAGACAATTTAAACAAGTGGAACGAACAAAGAGGTGTACGGCTTATCTTTTGTAGCATTTTCCATGGCTTCGGAGTATCTGACAGTGGAGCCAATGGGAATATATACTTTCTGCGATAACAGTTACACATGTGGCTTGCACTTTCGAAGTCTCCACTGGAGCCCGCAGACTCTCCTGACTGCTGATGCAGGGCAGGGCTGCTCTGGCACAGGGGATCAGCCACCACTTCAGCTATCCTAGCCTCAGAGTGCCAGGTGATTTAAGGCTCTCTCTTAGGATGGTTGTTTTCCACAGCTGCACCTATCGGTCTCCAGATAAACCTCATTTTTTGTCAACAGTTATCACAGTTCTCAGTCCCAAAACAGAAGTCATAAGGCAAAGCCCCAGGGTCACCATTTGTCTCTATTCTGATTGCAAGAGCATTGTTTTAGTTTATTTGTATCATGCTGTGTGTTTCCCATAAGGAAATATTAGACAGTCTTTTAGGCTTCGTTTTTACGTGATGACCCCCACATTATGTCCATCCATATCCGTCTCCCTGCCCTTCCATCTAGAACGCATAAAGGTGGACTTGGGGCTGCTGATACCTTCAAATAATCTTACCTCACTTTCTTCATTTGTAACAAAAATATTGAGATCACTGGGAAGGACTCTCATTTCATTTATGCTATCTGAAAACAGTGGAGCTTTTCTCTTTCCTTGTCTATCAAAACCTGTCCTTGCTCTTTCTCCTTCTATCTTTGCTGCCTTCTTTCCCTTCCTCTCATTTTTTTCACTGCAGGCTCTTTGCTGTGCTCATTAACACAGTATCTCAACCCATGAAGGCTTGCTATTGCTGCCTTCGAAATAATTGAAACAAATTTACTGTTAGTGCTCTCTGATTTAAGCTTGCACCTACTCCAGAATGATCTTTCTTGGTATTGTACTGTGGTAGAGCACTTCCATAAGAGCAAAAGCAGAGTGCAAAGCCAAGAAGCGTTTTATAAGACAGCCTCGATTGACATTAAAATGGTGGTTCTTTGCTCTTAGGTGTAATGCTCCAAAACAAAACAGTGGAGAAAATATTGCAGCGCAAGAAACAGCCTTCCAATATTCATTGGATGCCCGCTTCTGAAATACCTTCCTGGTCAGGTCCTAAGAGCGGACACACAACTCCTATCTGTGCCACAGCTAATATCCAGATTCCTGTCAGTATTGCATTGTGGAATATACAAATGCAGACACAGCACTACCTAGAGTAATTCAGTTCACACACACACACACAAAATAATAATCAAGAAATTGGGATGATTTATAGTTTATGTTAAGCTGAAAGCCAGGTGGCTTGAGGAAAGCTTCAATAGAGACTGGATGTGAAGCGGGATAGAGCTTCATTTGACCTCTTTGCTGGTTGAGCATTGAGTATAGCCGTGTTGGAGCTAATGTCCTTGCATGCTTGTGTGACTGATAAACAATAATCTTACATCCTACCTTATGAGAGTGAAATTATTAGTCAGCAACTGTATGTTACCTCTTCGGGCAATAATAAGCACCTTTTTTGACATAAGCAGTTACCACCAGTGTGAAAGGTCGTATTTTTCAAACATGTAACATTGGCGCAGGAATCTTGCTAGGCAGGCTGGTCCAATGCTTTCCAAAGATAGTGCAAAGTCCCGCGCTGATTTCATTGAACTGAGGCTCAAACTCAGTGTTTCCATATATGAACATGGGGATCCCCATTGCTGCCAGTGACTGTGTGAACTACAACTTCTGTCTCCTGGTTGGCTTTATATAATAAGGTACCGAAGGAATAACCTAACATTTACGTTTGGATAAGGAATTTAAAGCGCAGTTACTAGGTATGAAGGCAAATGGGGGATGCTTCTGCTCAGTCTTCCAGGTATGGTTCTCGCTTATTGAAAGGAATGAGCGGTGGAGACTTCATCCCTTTTGCTTTTTCAGGCGGGTGTTAACTTTTCTAAACAGCTGTCTGCAAGATGTGTGGCCCCATATCTCACAAGAGACATTTTTGATACCCTCTGAGGTTACGGTTTCAAAAATGTTATTGAAAAAATGTCCCTTCTTAGAATATTCTTACTTCGGATAGTTATAAAAAGGGAAGCCCATGTCCTGAGTTTGAAATCCACATGTTACTCTCCATGTGGTTCACACATGTGTAACATAGGCATGTTTTTATGAATCGTTTGTATATTCCTTAGCCAGACTCCTGTGTTTAAACAAATGTGGAAACAACACAATACAGCTGTATAAGGAATTTTTTTGTTCATAAGTAGGATCTATAGATTTTTAAAGCTACACTTTCAGCAATAAAGAAATTGTCCATACTGCTGGAATGTACTTCATGCCTTGATAAAATCTTTCATTCTTTTGGTCTGGAAAGAAAAGACTTACGAACATTATAATGATGCCAACTTCGCGTTACAAGAGTTAGTAATAGTAAAGGCTGAAGGTGCTATTCATTACTAAGATATCAAAACAGGCCTGTCTACTTGGCAAGAAGACTGGATCTGGTGTTTCCAAAATTAATAACATCTTATTAAATGAAATGCTTCAGACCTTGGGACAGTTGAGCACTAAAAAGACTGAAAAATGAAATACAAAATGTATGGCATTTTCTGGCAGTTCCCTCCGAACATTTTTCTATCCCTTCCCCTTTCTTTTAGACCATGAAAGGAATAGCTTTGGATGGTTGCAATGGCGTATGAGAAAGTGGCCTCATTTCTTGTACTGGGTGATTTAAAATATTACTTCCTGAATTACTGTACTCTGAATCGTCCAAGAAGTAAAGACCTAAAAGCTGAACGCATAACTGCTTGCCAAAATAAAGTGCTGAATTTGGAATTGAATGTGAATTTTAGGTGTCAGATGTAAGATGGTCTACATGATAAATTGTCTACTGCCTGCTCCACTACTAATTTGATGAAAAAACGAGTCAAGTTCAAATTCTACATTGCCAATACAAAGAAAACAAACTGCCTTTTACTGGCATACCATTCGATCTTGTTCCTGGGTTTCAGACGCAATGCAGAATGGTGTTCTGCTCCCAATAGACGTACACCACTGCTTGGAAAAGAGTCATTTCTAACCCTCCGCGGTACCATGCACTGTCTCCCCAACACTGTCTCTGACTGTGCTGCAGACCCTTACATTTCTTCTCTACTGAATTCGCGCCCAAAGCAGGAACATCCAGCATTCTTACTTCGGATAGTTATAAGGTTTAGTATCTGGGACAAAATTTCTTGTTCCCTTCTTATCTTATTTTCCCACTGGGAAGGTAGTACTGGACTCATCCTCTCTTAGGGTTCTTGAAGAAAACTAATAAACAAGATCCTTGCTGAGATATTACTATTTCTGTTTAAAGGAGGTTTTAAAAATCCGGGTACTAGCAGATTTCCAAAAAAGTAAAAGTGTTTTTTCCACAGAGTATGAAGTCAACCCAAAATATGCATGCCCATGTGAGCCCAGTTAATGAGTTCCTAAAATATCAGTTGTCATTCTAGTTGATTGATGATTAAACATTCTCTTATTAAAAATATTGGTTAATTAAGGTGATCCTATACTATCCATGGAAAAAAATGAGAAGACTCCTCCCACAAAAAAGTAAGAAATAAAATAAATGGAGCCAAAATTAGAGTTTGCATTAGCTTTCCACAAATTGATCTTAAGCAACATTAAGCATTTTTGTCTAAAGTACAGTTACACAATTCACTTCTGCAGAAGGTTGACATTTCTAAACAATTCTGAGTTAGCAAAGCATGGGGATTCATGCCTTTGAAAGCAGTCAGTTTTACGTAGTCTAATACGCACTCTTCATTGAGTTGGGGAAAGCAGTGCTTCAGATGCAACATTAGATATGCTCCATGCTGATGTGCCATTTTTTAACCCTCCGCATTTTTAATGGTAGCTAATATGTACCAGGGAAAATAGATCCACAAGGGTTAGACGCTGACAAATTGTTTACTAAAGTTAAACTGGAAAACTCAGTCTTCCAGAAAGAATTGCGTCTGATGCTTTTTCACCCTGTAGGACACCCTACATTTCACTGCAATTATCACCAATAGTTTTAGGAATGTGCGCTTAACTGAAGGCATGAACATTCCCTATCCAATTGTGTGGAATTCAAATCTGTGTTTAAATTATTCTAGGAAGAATAATATCTGGTTTAGTGGAGGAATTCTAGCCTTGCACAGGAATAATGGATTTTTCCATTCCATAGCTGCATTATGAAAAAAAGGAATAAGAGGAAAAAAGAATGGGGAAAATTTTAAGAGATCCAGCAATTTTAACATGTCAAAACTCTGTCTGAGGTGTTACTGAACTCCTTTTTTTACTCTACTTAAAAGATTTAGGTCAGGTTAATTAAAAAGAAATATTGATTTTAAGAAGAAAAGCCAAAGCATGTGGTTTTAGAAATGTCCTGATTAAGTGTTTTGACTTTGTGGATATTTTTTCTGCTGGGCTTTGGGGTTTTTTTTTTGGTTGAGGTGTTGCTAAAGCTGATCTAGATTTTGTATTCCTTATGCTGCCTTTTTAGTCTGTGTATTTATGTCATATAATTTAGCTTTCATCCAGTATTATCCAGAAGATAGAGAAATGTAAGATACTAACAGAGGCGGAAAAGTGTCCTGACACTGGTACCGAATGAGAATAAATGACAGAATTCCCCAATTTTTCTCCAAAAGAAAGAAAATTTCTGATTTCTTCAGAGGAACCTCGGTCATAAAGGATGGAAGAAGAAGAGTTTTGTCCCCTGGCAGAATTATCTTCTAACATAGTTTCATTTTGCTTTGCTAAACTTTTTAGCAAGGACTTGCACTGCTGAAAAAACTTGCTAGAAGGAAAACCATCACTCCATTATTCACTATTTTCCCCCTTCGTTTGTGCTAAGAAAAGATAAATTTGGAAACTCTGAGAGCTGGCAAAATGAATATAAAATAGAGGCCTCTGTACATCTTCACCTTACAGCAAATTCAGCCATGAGACAAACAATAAACTCAGTAAATGTAGTCATCGGGTCCAGCTTATAGATATCCTGTGCTGCTAAAGCAGTCAAAGCAGCCGGAGCTAATCACTGGCTCTGGCCTGAGGTCTACATAAACATCAGTAGAACAGTCTCTTATGGATCTGAAGCTGGGACTGATTCAACAGAAAATTTAGTAAGAGACATCTTGTTGGATTGCTGGCAGGATGCGCAGAGTCAATATTTGTGATAGTAATTAGTTCTGGAACTGAGACAAGTGACTTGATACACATGTTATGGCATTGTCCGTTAGGTCTTTCCTTTTGGAAGTAAACAGTTATGTTAATCTAATCTTGCACAAAGTCTCTTCGTCTCAGTCCTGAACTTCTTTTATAAGGGAATTTGTCTAATTTACCAGCTACTCAGAGGACAGCTTCTTCCTAATAAGTGAAGTATTCCTGCTAAAGACAATCTAAACTACTAAAGACTGGTTGGTAAAATTTAGTAGTAAGATGTTTTTTTAAAAAAGTATGCTGCAGAGTAACATTGAAGAATGCATTTTGTCAATCAAAACCAAACTCTTTTCAAATATATGCTAGCTAGACATGTTAGGAGGCCAGCTCTTTCCCTTTGGAAGCTTATTCTGAGACTTCTACGTGGAGACCACAAAACCAGATGGAGGGAGTATGATCATTTAGTCTGACCTCCAGCAGAACTTAAACATGGGACTTTTGTGAGCTATTTCACATTCCAAAAAAGCATCTGATTTAGAAAACATTATAGTCCTGATTTTAAATGGCCTATGATGGGAATTTGCTATAACCTTATTAAGCTGCCCTAGTGGCTAATCAGTCACTATACAGAATTTGTCTAGCTCCAGTGCTCAGACAGATAAGCTTCTTATAATTTGAAGAAACTCTCAAGAATTACAACATTTATATTGCCAAGCAAGTCACCCTTTTATATTCTCCTTGACACAGGAATCTGTTGAGTTCCTAAGTGTTTCAGTACGAGGCAAAAACTTCAATCCTTTGTTTCATTTTTCCAGGTCTTTTCTGCACTCTTCACGGTTCCCCAGAACTCAGTACAGAGATGGACCCAGTTCCAAAAGTAGATGTATGGTGACTTTCCGTGTCCTGTTTATTAGTATCGTGTTTCTTCATCTACCCCTTAGATAAATTAACTCTTTCAGCTGGAGCACAGCGTCAAGGACACCTCCAGACCCCCAGTATTTCTAGAGGTACAACTTGCCAGATGTAGTCTGCTGTTTTGCCAGCGTTCACTTCGCAAAGCCGGGTGTCCTGCTCTTGGCTGTACCGGCACTCAGATTTATAGCCATGCCTTTTTCACACAGTGGCCCAGGTGATCCTGTATCTGTGACCTGGTTTCCTAAGTATTTGCTTTCTGTGCCACCTTCAACTTTCTCATCAAGCAGCCAGGGATCCGACTGCTTAAGCTTGTTTCAGCTCTGTAGAACTAAGAATCAGTTTTCCCTTTCTTATTTCTCTTTGGAGACCTATTCAGCTGTCCAGCTTCAGGCTATTTCATAAGGCTGTATAAATTTAGCAGAGTGGTCATTTCTTATTCAAAATGTCACTGGCTATTAATGTAAAATGGCTTTCATAAATCTTGCTATATTACACTGATACTACTTTTAACAGCCACACTTGTTTCTTCTTGCCTCTATCTTTAGAAGAGGATATTGGACTTAGGATTTTTCCCTTTAACTTGTTGACACTAATTAAATAATTTTCCTTTGCTTCTTTGCCTGTAAAGTACAATGCCAATTATTCAGACCTATTTCTACCGTGTCTAATTCACCATGTTTAAATATTGGCATAGGACTGACTTTTTCCATCTCTGAGTAATTTCTGTAAAGTTTTGCAATTTCATGAAAATATAGATTTGTGCTGAAGAGAGTTCTCTTGCCTTTTCTCTTTTTAATCTTGTAGGAGGTTGCATGGATAAATTTTCAATTGTAGTAATTACTATTTATTATGTTTCTAGTTTACTTGTGTAAGGAAGATTATTTTGCTTTCATTGAATGATAATCGGTGTATCAAACCCTAAGACAGCACTCTCCAAATATAACTCTACTGACCATTTAGTTATGGGTCAACGGTTTGTATTAATGACTTTATCTGTTCCTTTATCTCATACAAAACCCCCGCATAAATGACAATTATACCTCAAAATAATACTACGTTTTAGGATCAATTCCACCTTTCAAATTAAAATATTACATTTGTGTTTTTTAAGAAGGAATTAATGAAATGTTTAATTGTATCTTAATTGCATGGGTTCAAAATGATTTTCCAGACACGCATACTCTCTCTTTCCCTGGAGAAAAATAGAGTTAGGGTTCAAACGCTGCCATGAGCTCCATCCCAGGCCTTCCACTGGAATAGGCAGCACAAATCTCGTGCCTATTCGTTTGGCCAGAATTTCATAGATCTTTGTTTTGTTCTCTGTTTCCAAAGCTGTCAAAACAGAGGACCACAGTAAAGATATTCCTCACTAGGCAATCCAGCTGACATTTAGTGTCACAAGATTTCTCTTTGGACGCTTGAGAGCATCCTCGGTAAGGCGGGAGCCACGCTGGTTTACCAGCCCGCAGTGCCTGTTGTAAACCTGTGTGATGGGCATGGGGTCTGTGGTGAACCTGGCGCTGTAGCCGTGGAAGAAATCCAGACGTGCGGAAACCCCCTGGGAGCAGGAGCTGCAGGGCTTGGGAGCCGCTGAGCCCATTGTTTGAGGGCCGCGGAGTATTCAGCCCCAGGAGCAGAATTCCTCCCATTCTGCAACAGCCGTGATTGTATAAACATACAGCAGGTCCTGAATAGGTTATTCAAGAGGTAAATACACTTTTATAACTTATTTATACTTTCACGCTTTCCCTTTGGGCTGGTGATGATTTGGGTCAGAGTTCTGTGTGGTAACAACAAAAAGAAAGCTGGATGGTGTTTTGGAAATAGGATAGCCCATCTATTTCTCTAGGTACCTTTACTTTCAGATGTTTAATAATAACTGTAGTCCTCAGCAGGCATTCAGACTGCTTATCAACCTGCAACGAAACCAAGAAAAATAGAAATAAGAAAAATGAACAATTCAATAAGCTGTAGATAAAACTCACAACTAGACTTCTTTCCAAATGGATTCCATATGGTGAGTCAGATTCTGCTTTCCATTACGTGAGTATAAATCTGGAGTCACTCAGCTGATTTCGCTGGGGTAACTGCATTGAAAACAGGCAGCAGAATTTGGCCCAGTGAGTAGAGATACAGCTTATCCAATTGCTGTTGATGTTCTTGCAATCCACCAATATACTTGCAAATATTCAGTTCTGTCGCCACATGTTAAATGTTCTAAAACCCTTATTTTGCACTTGGAAGGTTAGCAGTACTTGGGCAGCTAGAACACAGAGTCAAGGTGCTCCTGGAACTCGTTGTTTTCTTTGCTAAATAGCAACAGTATCTGCAATGAGCTGAGGATAAATGCCTTTTGGAAAGTGAGTGTGGGAACCATTTGATAGTAATCAGGAAAACAAGAAGAAACTCTAAACCCTGATTTTTCTCTATGCATGAGAAAAAGTTAAGTAACTTCCTCCTCTTTTTGCAAAGCCCAGCAGCCGTGTTCAAAAAAACAAATTGCATGCTTCTAATAGAAATCTCAGCATGGCTAGAAAAAATTAACGAGTGTTCATTAATTGAATGTGCTAGGGTTCAGAGAGACAGCTGAGTTATAGCAACTCAATCAGTTACTGCCTGGCAGCAGAGCTGCAGTAACTGATGGTTACTGGTCATATCTGTCTTAAGTCTGTCCCAGTTTTAAACTGATATAATGTAAATTAAAAGTCAGTGAGTTTTAACCCTAGTCTTTCTGCCTCCAGCTCCACTGGTTTGAGAGCACTGATGCTGCCCTGCAGCTGATAGGTGGTAACCCCGTAGATCTCTGTCCCTTCTAGCGGCCAAAACATAGTAGTTTTATTAATTTAATAGCATATCTAAACTAACTGCTGATTGCTGAGCTATGACTCAGTCCCCACAGAGCTGGAATTAACTACCAAACCCCCTCGAATATTCTTCATGAGTCAGATTCGGTGAATTTTGATTCACATAATTCAGGTAACTAGTTATATTGAAGACAGCAGAAGTATTTGAGAGCACAAGCCCATGTCCGTGCACTCGCCATGAGATCTATTGAACCTGAAGAGTCTCTTTGCCAGTGAACCCTAACACATGTAATGCTGTGTCTGCCAGGAGCAGTCCCACACCAGCAATAGGAAGGTCTCCAAATGATTACTGGAGGTTGGAAGATAATACTGAATGGAGGCTGTAGAATCATGGCATGGCTCATCTGAAACATGTCAGAAGCTGCTGGTGAGGTTTTTTGGTGGGTTTTTTTTTGGTCCTTTTTTCCTTCCCCTAGAAGAAAAGCAAAAGCAAGCTAGAACTAAAAAAGCAGTCCAAAAAGGTGGCAGAAAAGTGTCCCACTCTGGGGTTGAATGACAGCTCATAGTCCCTTTCAATGAACATTTTATTTGCTCTCATCTTTCTCATCCTGCCTCTAAGTTGAAGTTGCTCTTTGTTATCCAGAGGTCAAAGGGTGTACAATGTACAGACGCTGACTTTAACCAAAGGAGGTTTAGAGAGTGTCTTTCTTCTTGCTTTGTAAGATTAACTAGCTCTAAAACGAAGATTTTGTGTCTCTACTAAAATAACTCATACTGAAATTTAAATGCAATTGAAGAAACTGAATTTGCAGTATCTGCTTAGATGCAACTCCAGATGCCATTAAAAAAGACCAGATGTCAAGTATTTTCTGTTATATTCTAAAACAAGGGGCAATAAAAGTTTCTATTTGACTTTACTCATTTTAACCTAATGGTGAATCACTGTGCAGATATGCCCACATATTTTAGCGATATAATCATGACATAGGAGGTACGGATGCTCTACAGCATCATGATAATATCAGCATGTCCAAGACAGTGTTGAGGGAAATGATCTCCAGATTCTCTATCTTCACTGTTCTGGTCACAGATGAAGACTTGGCTTGACAGATACACAGGACTGAATTTTCCCACAGTTTCCACAAAAAATAATGGGAACTGTGTGCAGTGTGTGGGGGCAGAATCACTCTTGCTGCTTATTCCAAGTCGTATATGTGATTTTTGACAGGGCTAAGAAGTTCACTTGTACGTCATTTTGATTACTGAGAAAGTACTAAAAAGTAAAGGTCCGTGCTTGTACTTTACGCAAGAGTGAGGTTCAGGTTTACCTCTTCCTTATCTCTTAACATAGCTCCAGCCTCTGTGAAGCGCCAAAGAAAGTTCTTCATTTAAAACATATGAATCCTTGGACAAGATTGCTGCCGTGCTTCGAGCCGAATACTTGCTTGAAGATTCCTCTGGACTGGAGCCCAAACAAATCGACAGCGACACTCCGTCAGATGGTGCAAATCTGGTTCATCCGGGCAATGCTGGGATACATGTCTCATTCTGCAAGTTTTCCAGAACTTCCCAAGAATATTCCATTTCCATCAAAAAAATGTTTGTGAGGTGAAATCACACGGCACCACATTTGATAGGTTTCATGAATGTGCTGAAAACGTATATCTGGCCCGTCACCCTACAGCGGGTGATTAAGATTCTGCTTTCGATGGGATAGTTCCTTGATTTGCAGCTGGTACCAGGTGTGTGCTGGATAAACTTTAGGTGGAACTTTACTGATACTGTATATTTCTGAAGCAGATCAAACAGAAATTAGAGAACCTGCCAGTTTTGTAGGAAGAAATAAGAATTTCCAGAAAATGACATTTTCCATCTGTTTAATCTTTTTGTGGTGTTTGCGCTTTTCTGTGGTTTTCTGGAGCTTGCTTTGTAGCACTACTAAGAAAGTTGGTGTTTCAGGCTTCCTGGGTTTCACGCAAATCTTTGTTTTGGCTTTGGTTTGAATGAGTTCATACTCAGCAATTCTGCACTGAGGGTTAGGGTTCAAGCCCCAAATCTCAAAGCAATTCTGTGCTAAAATGATTGAGCTTTAGGCTCTTTATTTGTTGGAATCAGGGAACTTTCACCCAAACCATAGCCTCACTGAGGGCTCAATTGAAACCTGACCCTAGTTTTGATAAAAAGCATCTCAGTTTCCTAGCTAGGTGTATAAATGAGCAGCATAGTCCTATCTGAATACTTCTTACTTGCAGATAATTTTATCTCATAACACACCACCAAGGTATGAAAATATTTTCCCTGACTCCTGTAGAGTTTGAAATGTTGGTCTGAGAGCAGATCAAGAATACATTTATACGTGTGGGTGCAAATGGACAGAAGCTTGCCCCTGCACTGACCTGGCCAGACCATGTCAGTTTGGATCTGACAGCCGTAAAGTTGAATTTTCGTGATGCCAGAGTTGTCCTAAAAGGGCGGGTTTTATTTAAATACAAAGCTATGGTAATGTAGCTGTGTGAATTTTACCCAGGACCTGGCTTGTGCCTCAGCATCTCAGAGGGGGATTTTCCCTGCCTGTCTGTTCTTGTGTGGTGCCTCACAGAGAGCGACTGGTCAAGCTGGGAGTCAAGCTGAGGCTTGCTGTCCTGAGCCGGTGCCATCCGACGTTGCACCCGCGCGGCCGCCCTGTCCTCCTCCTCTCTACTGCTCAGCTACAGAAACTTCAAGCCTGAAACCTGAAACTCCTGCGCCAGCCATTTCTGTGCAGCTCTGTTCCTTCGCAACCCATCCCTTTGGGGAAGGAATGAAAGCTCGCAGTCTGCCTCCTCCTCAAAACATTTCAAACTTTCACTTATCTTCACTTAGAATAACTTGCCTGACCAGAGCGGGAGTCCAGGCAGTCCTAATTTGTCCATTTGCCAGAACACTTTGTAAGCAGTCAGCCTCTTATCTTTTGTGTGAGGAGGGGGGGCGGAAAAATGACCTTATTGCGCTAGCAGGTCATGTCATAGGTCATCCTTTCATTCTCCTCACAATCAACTACATTTGCAATCAAAGAGACAGCACATTTTCCACTAGCAAACCGCTCCTTTCAAGAGCAATTGGAATGCTTAGTGTGCACCAGCTTGTCCTGAGTCCATGAATTTTTAGGGGGCGAAGAGAATTAGGAAAACTGAAAGATACAGTGGATTTTAATCTCTCTGTTTCACAGAGGGAATTACTCCTATGTGGCACAACAAGATGCTTTTTCCTATTAAACCTTCAGTAATTTCCTCTTTTTTTTCTTTTTTTTTTTTTTTTTAATTTCACGATTGTCAGAGCCATCACAAAGAGTGGGGGTCAAGTTTGTTTGCTTTTTTCCTTGTAATTTAAGCATTCCGTCCTGTCAGGGTTCACTTTCCAGTGACCTCTGAATTCATCTAAAATTGCCCCAAAGAACCCAAGTGCATACAAGTGTGGGAACTCATCTGTTTGTCATCTCCACCCGGAGCAGACCTGCAGCACAGCTTGCCATTGAGTCTAAGGAGAAAGGGCGAGTGTGTCTGTGCTGGCAGCGAAGGCTCGCAGGCGCTCTGAACTGTATAAATTTTGGTTGTTAGGCTCGATATTAACAAGACTCTGAAAGCAGCCATTTTTATGACCCAGCATTTCTTAAAAAAGTAGTAGCTTTTGGTGCCTTTGCTTTTAGAACGACTGAACGGGGACATCGTGCAGCAGGTTTCTGTAGCACCAAGGTGATCCCTAGGTACATTTGAAAATCTTAGGATGTGCTTTTGTTTTAGGAAATACACCTGCATTAACTGAAACTGAGAACAGAGCAAGACCAGAACTAGGAAAAGATGTGTGTCTAATTATTTTCTTCTGGAATTTTCTTTAAGCTTTTTTAAAACACATGACTTTTTTTTTTGCTAGGTGAAGGCTTACGTGTTTTTATTCCTGTGGTCTGTGAGATTGGATGATATCAGTCTGTATCTTTTCAGCTAGCATGAATAGAAAAACTGTACTTTTTCCTTTTCTTTATTATCATTTATTAATGAACTGACTGTGTATTTAGAACATTTGGGTCTGTTGTAGTCTGTTCGTAAGCCTGCGTATATGGTGAATTTATTAATGGAAAAATGGTAGAAGTAAACTAAGTAGTAAAATCCTCATATGTTAAACAGCTGTTTTAAATATGAATATAGTGTACGTGTAGCATATAAAACCTTCAAAAAGAACTCCATGGAATGCTGGAATTCAGTTTTACTCCATTTAGTTTACAGTGTAGGTTTGCAGATACTATGCAGAGGTTTTAAGGGAAATTAGGGATTTAGGACAAATTATTTACAGCAAAATATTTGTTTGATGAATTTATTTCTTATTCTATGCACGAATTTCTTGCAAACAAATTTGTATTTTATAAAATGACTTTGTTATTCAGGTACAGCTGGGTCTATTGAAGTCTCTGAATGACTCACATTGACTCCAATGGGCTTTGAACCAGGCACCCATCCAAGCTCTCATTGAAGGTGGTAGGAGATAGACTGGCTCCTCCATGAGTATATCTCAGCCTCTGTATTTTTTGCAAACTAGTTGATTACTGTTTAGTTCAGCGGTTTTCAAATATTTTCAATTTCTGGTCCTCTAGCATTTATCTAGTGAAGGTAGGGCACTCTGCATTTAAGCCCGTGGACAATTTGTTCTTGCTTTCCTTGTTACCTCAATCACAAGATGAAAAGAAACAAGCCACTTTGTCAAAAAGTAATCCACTCTTTATGAGAAATGATCAGTCATTCAGTTACACACACTTCACTTCTCAAATCCTCCCAAAATATTTCTTTGAAAACACGCTTAGTCCACATACTAGTGCAAATGCATATCCACAGTGCAGTAACAAAATGTTTTCTTTCTGGGAAAGAAAGAAAGAAAGTAATTTTCATGACCTTCACATGACTGTTCAGGAACAGTTCTACATGCTGGTCAGTCTCATAAAGCTCTGCCATATGCCAGTCGGTATTTCCTCATTTCCTTATTTTTTATGTATTGTTTTCTATGCTTGACAAACAAGCAATCAGATGAAAAAAAAAATAGCCTTTGACCCTATTTTCAGACTGACAGCTAGTAGTTTTGTATTTATTTAGACAGATCCTGTGGGGAACAATCCTCCCTGGTGCTCATTACTCAGTGGACTGACATTTGCACCCACTTTTGAAAGCTTTAAGATCACTGATCCATGCTAAACCAGTACATTCCAGCAAACTCTTGTGCCAAGGGGCATTAGTTCTAACACATATCCCCTTTCAGGACAGGAAAGAAATGAAACGTTATTATCTAACATCAGAACATCTTCTTTGCCTTTGGCTATTGTTACAATAAGCAGATTCAAGTAGGTTCTTAATTTCTTTGTCAAATGTTTAGATTTCTCAAAAACAGGGCATGCTAATAACAAGTTCAGTGAGATTCCCATCTTTTTGCAACCTGTTCAGCTCCTCAGTGTGTTTAGTTGAACCCGTAGCCACCCTACACCTAAAGGCGATATGCGACATGGAGAAAGGGGACTGTGCACCTTTTACTTCTGTGAAAAACTTGATTTATTAATTTGTTTCTTTGTTCGTTATCTAAGAAAATGTGAATAATATCCAGCTTGATCTGTGAGTGTTTTCCTGGAAAATTTATTTTGACTCAGTTGAATTTTTTTTCAGTTTTCTAGTTCCTCCACTGGATAGGCTAAAATTTGGCACAGGTATCTTTTGGGGCATTTATATTGAAAAGATATTGAAAAAATCAAACAACATAAAATTATCTAACAGGATAGCTAAAATTAAATTCTCCCTATGGACTGGTTTACACTAGTCTCTGATTCCAGTTCCACAAATAACCACTCGGATCATTTCAGACAGTGCGTAATAGAGAAAACCTGAAACAATAACTAAAAACAAATAGATGGAAACAGAACGATGTAGGTACTTTTAGCTTTTTTGGTACATTGTTAACAAATACTAAAATATAACTACTCCCTATTGTGTACCTCTGCATCACTTTTTAATTGCAAACTTTGTTTAACTGCACTACAAGTATCTTCCTGGAGTGGTTTGCATGTGATGTGACACAAACTTATTAATTTGATTGATGTTCAGCAGGAATGGTACACTACAAAATGAGATTATTTTATTTCATAGTTAATGATGCAATTTCTTTCATTAGGTTGTCTAATTATTGGTCTCATAAAAGGTTTTTATCTTTATTGGAAATTGTCCTAAAGCTAAAGACTAACCTACATCTACACTGTTGTTACTTAGATTCACTGCTTTTTTCTGTCCTAGTCGCTGTGAGACTGTTCTTTCTTGTGCTACCTTGTATATAGTTGAAGATTTTTATGGTGTCTCTTCAGTTCTGTCTCCTATGGATTTACCTCTTCCTTGAAATCCAGTGCCTAAAACCTGGAATAGAACTTCACTTACAGTTCTGACAGCACTAGTCAGAGAAGAAGGATTGTTACTTGTTTCCTTGTTTCCAACAAAAGTGTTTATACAATGCAATATAATATATTCCTTTTCTCCCCCCCCCCTTTTTTTTTTTAAATTTCCAACTGCACGGTATCATATCTAGTTTGTAAACCACTATTATCCCCAAAACCTTTTCTGCAGAAGTGATCATTAGCTGTTCTGAATTTGTTGAATTGGTTATTCGTGACCATTTAGAGCCCTGCCATTGTGCATGTTAAATTGCATCGTACTTTTTTTTTAGGATTGTATCCTACTGCTATGTTTTCAGACCATTTGACCAATTCCTCTGTCATTTTGAAACCTAGCCTTCTTCTTCAATATGCCTGCGGCCCCTCTAAGCTTTCCCATTGCTTGAAAAATGTAAAACGCAAGTTTATTAATGAAAATATTAAACTGGAAAATGTCTAGGAAAAGCCAGATGATAAAGCCTTGTCTTCTGACAATGGGCCATTGCTCATTTCTTTTTAAGTATGTTTTTTCAGCAAATTCTATACAATAGTTTTGAATTATATAGGCATCTGTCTTGGATCAATTATTATTTTGTTTCCCTAATTTACTTATTGTAATGTCCCCTGAGACAATATAAAAAAACTTTCTGAAGCTGAGATATAGCATCTTATACTGCTTTTCTGCCCACAAAATCCCTTGCCTTACTAGAGTGGGAAATAAGGACCATTTGACATGAATTGTTCTTGACTAATTCATGTTGGCAGCTACATAAAAAGCTAAACTGTGTAGCAGTTTTATGGGAAAAAATATTTTGCACACAGAGGAACTATTATCTCCTGCAAGTGTTCCTGAAACTCTCATTAATTGCAGTAACAATCACACTGTTAATGTTGCCAGCTCTCAGGATTTTACCGTGAATCTCACAAGTAAATCCTTAGTTCCTGGACTCAAATGATTATCCGGGAATCCCAGATTTCTTTTTTGTAAGGCTGCATTTTCAGACTTACAAGCGGACAAGTACTTGATAATGTGACCTCAAATGGACTTCAAAGGCAGGAGACAAATAGTAAGAAGTTAAGGGCGATTGATTTAAAATTTCATGATTTTGGGAGACCTGAGATGTTTCTGAGCATGAGAGTTGGGATGGCTGTCATGACATACGTCAACTCAAAAGGCAATGCTAGAGAAAGCCACCTCCTCCTTCCTTAGCATTCTGCATGAGGAAAATGTGAGACCCTTAGAAAGTCGTGGAGCTGAACTATTGCAGCAAACCCGTTATACTAACGGGCAGTTCATTAAAAAATGTAAGACTGCTAGCAAGGTAGAGTCAATAATCACTTCTCTGCCTGGTCCACTCTCACTTATTTCTGTAGTTTGTTCCGGCCCATTTCTGTTGTAAATAACATAAAAGTAGGTTAGGAATGTAACAGATTCCAGAAGAGAAAAAAAATTGTCTGCCCAGGGTAGGCTACTGTTTTGTTAGCAATTTGCATGTAGTTACTTTTCCTAATCCTTGTGTGTTGTCAGTTTTAGTCAAGGCATCCCGGGACCCCTGAGTACCACCAGAATCTCGAAAGACCTCATATCCCAGTTAAACATGTAAATAAATGATAGATTTTGCAAAAATGTTCAGTACCCAACAACCCAAACTACTGAAAACCTGTCAGGTATTTGGGACCTAAACGGGAGCTCAGCACTCCAGAAAACCTGGCCCTAAATTAGTTTGTCTTGTGGTTTGTGGGAGTCTTTCACACAGCAGCAGGGGAGAGAAAGGTATGTTAAGGGAGACAAATGTGGTCGCAAAGCCACGGAAATTGGAAGGGGAGGGAGCGAGGCACAACAAGGGAGGAACAGGAACACCTGAAACAATCTTCTGAAACTGTGGATTTCAAGCACCCATTGCCCTTATATCTCTCATTTGCCCATCTATTCCTTTACGCTGTCTGAGATAATTTTTGTGAAAGTTAGAAATGTGTTTACGTAAGCTGTAGCCCAGACCGGAGGCAACCTTTGTGCTGCTCCAGCCAGCTCAGGGAGCGCTGCAGGGAAGGAGGTGGGGAAAGGGGCTCCCTTTCAGTTTGCTTTTTAGAGCTCCCTTCCTGTGGGTTTCAAGGCTCAGATGGTTGTAATTCGGCTACCAAGCCCTTTGATTTTCAAATACAAAAGTTAAAACATGGCCAAGCTTGTAGATACTTCCATACTGTAGAAGAAGCTGGGTATGCACCTACCTCTGTACCTAGCCACAGGCATCAATAAGATGTTATGGGCATAAACATGGGCAGAACCTGCTATGACAAAGATACTGAACTACACACCTAATCTACTTGAGAGTTTCTTTTTTTAGTTTCCTCAAGCGCAATGCTGTCAGAGTACTACAGAGGTAAATCAGGTAGGCACAGGAAGGTTCATAAAGGTCTTTATGAAACTTTGGTTCTTAGTTTCCTGTTTATATAGCTGTGTGACTTGTGCATATTTGTTCTGTGGGGTCTTTTTCTCCCCCCCCCCCCCCCCCCCGACAAAATATTAACCAAAAAGGCTCCAAAGGTGCTCAAAATCTGGATTCATTTTCTCTCTGGAAACACACCCACAGCCAAGCATCTTTGATTGGGAGCACTGTCTCATGCAGCTTTTGTCAGTGGGGTTAAGCAGAAAAGCGCAGCTGTCTTACTAGGACATGCACAAAGATGTCCTTGCTCATGGCTTAGGTTAGGTTTTTAAAGCATGTTTGGTTTTGATGGGGACCTAGGTGTTGGTATGGAGGGGTGTTAGGAACCTGGCAAGTAATAGTAGTTGCTTGACAGAGAAGATTTAGTAACACCAGACTGCAGTGAATTTTCATGTAAGCAGGGTGTATTGCTCTGAGATAGTGTGGTGGCACCGTAAAACAGGAGATCTGAGTCCTGACTAATTTGTGCTTGGTAGATGTTAAAATAAATTTTTATTCTGTTTCGTCTTTCCTATTTGGGGTTAAAATGTCCAGTATCCCTGTGCAGATGTGTAAAGAGGATACTAAGGACTACTATATTCAAGGAAAATTCACTCAGATAATAGGCAAGGATTTTTTGAAGGAACCCAGTCTGATTCCTCCACACCATTGAGCATACCTGGCTGAGTGCGCTGGAAACCCACAGGGCAAGAGAGGATAGCACAGGCCATGCGTGTAGATGGAAATGGGGTGGGGAAGGGAGGGAGGGGAAATACCGGACTTCATCATTTCATATGGGATCTAAAGAGAACCAGAGCTCCTAGGCTTTTACAGACTTTTGGGGAAAAAAAATAATATAGTAGTCTAGAATGCACTAGAACAGCAGACTTGGGACCGTCCTCGTCAGAACAGGAATCCAGAATTACACTAATAACCAGGTCTCTTTCTCACAAGCATGAGTAAAGTAGAGACCATGAGATTGCTTCCCTATAAACCTGAGATTCATCTGTATTACATTTATCCATAGAGTCTAGTTATAGTCCTAGGTAGCCAATAATATTTTACTTGAACAAAAAGAACTTTAACATGGCCTTGGAGTATGTGGTAATGATGCATTTTATGTCTTTATTCATTGGTCCCTGTGCGTGAAGTTTTATTTTATCGTATTTAGTAATATATGGTAGATATAAAGAGGCAAGAGACACTGCAGATCTCAGCGGTTCGTTAGTCCTGCACTTTACCGTGTTTTAAAACTTCTCCTTCTCCAGACCACAAAATAGCTTCCTCCTGTATTGTGTGTATTAAGTGTGAGTCCACAGAGGGAACTTTTAAATGTTGCTGCTCCAGAAATAATGATTCCTCTATATCTCTTCTGGTATAATTTATTATTCTGGAGGAACTTCCCTATGTAAATGCCTAGCCCTGAATACGGTCACTTTTATCCAGAATCCACTGCTTATATGTAAGTAATTTTGGCTCAGCTATAAGGGCATAGTTAATGAAATCGTTTCAGAAATAGTCACGTGCTCTGTCTCCTATTGTAAAGGCACATCTCCCCTGTTAGTAGGTAAAGAAGACTATTACCAAAAATCCCAGGGCATCTTCAGAAAATCCCTAACGAATCAGTCTGGATGGGCATTTGCTCCTGAGAAAATATACATGAAATCTCACCAAAAAAAGAATTATTATAAGCAATCCTCAAAAAAGCGCAAAAAACTCACTGAGGGCTTGGTGCCATTCCTCTCAGAGGGAGGCCTTCCCTCTCCTCGTGGAAAGAGGCCAGATACTGAGTTGGGAAGAAAAGAATATGAAATAATATTTTTCCTAGCATGGTTCCAGTACCTGGATGATGATCTGATGGCTTGGATGGCAGTTAATCCAGTTTTTTAACTGGTCTGACTTTTCTGGTGGCTTAGATGGGAGTTAATCCAGGTTTCTAACTAGACTGAATTTTTTTAATAGAAAAAGTAAAGAGATTTGTTTGCCAGCAGGGGACAAATTTTCGTGCTGTCAAATTAAGCTGCTCGTCACACCTAGTTTTCATTTGAGTCTACACCACCAATTTAGCCTTGATGAGATGGGCCCATAAATCTCAGCCAGAAGAATTATACGACCTATTCATTTTCCCTCTGCCACAGCCACCGGCACCCTCCGCTATACTGTTCTAGTGGCAGAAACTCATGAACCACTGCAGCAACAAAGCACTCCAGTCATTCAAAACTTCAGCCTGCCCAAGGGCTGAGGGTACCAGAGCCCTGTCTACCCGTGGAAGCGTGTGACTTAATCAGCTCTCGCCCTCTCTGAGGTTAAAATGACGAGGCACTGACAGGCTGCACACAGGCTGCCATGGTTTCCGACGCTGCCCACCCTCTCGTGGTGTTGAAATGCCAGGCTGCTGTGGCACCTCCCTGGGGAACGCTGCTTCTTCTGGGTGAAAACTGACCCAGAAACCTCACCCTCGTCCTCCCAAGCATGCCAGTGATCCTCTTGTGCCTCTTCGGTCCGCACCATCTCTTCGTGGGCCTGCTTACGGCCGTGAAAAATATTCTCTCTGGCTTAAGTGCAGCTGATCAGTAGGGCAGATCTGGCCACGAAAGGCAAAAAAGAGCTTTGTGTGAACAGTGGTCCTACAAGCGGAGGTTGCTCGTAT
This sequence comes from Chroicocephalus ridibundus, assembly GCF_963924245.1. Lineage (NCBI taxonomy): Eukaryota > Metazoa > Chordata > Aves > Charadriiformes > Laridae > Chroicocephalus > Chroicocephalus ridibundus. The sequence goes on from NC_086286.1 coordinate 28,625,596, forward strand.
CGGCTGCAGCTGCAGGACCGGCCCCTGGAGCATTAAAATGGAGCCTGGAGGAATCCCCGCTCTTTGCTTGCAGGGACCGTGTTTTAACAGGATTATCAGGTAACAGGCTGAACGCAGAAGTTCGTGACACCATCAAAATAAGAAGGTCTGGAGAGGGTGTTATCCACCTGAAAACGTTTTATATCCCTCATTTGGGTTGGAGCAATTGGCCTTATTATCCTCTAAGGTGCTGCACATTTTATACCCGAGCCGCACACCCAAATTCACGTGCCCAGGTAGGCTTCCATCTTGTTTTCGAGAGCCGTTAAGTTTAGTGTTGATGAGCGCGGGGTTAACCCTAACTTCCTCAGAAGTTATTTACCAGCTCCGTGTTGCTATGTGACTTTCACTAAACTACATGCCTCGTGTGAGTCCGCTCTTTTATCTTTCAGCACCAAGGAACGGTTACTGCTGGACTCGGGAGACATTTGTTAAAGCCATGACTGCCGATTTACTACAAAGGGCTGCTGAATTCCTCTAGGAACTGTCTTTTGACCCGTTGCTATAAATTTTGTACTGTAGAATTGGCAGGATCTAACAGCTTTTTGTAACCAAGTACTGCAAAAAGAAGCTCCGACCTCAAAGGACCTAAATATTTTAAAGTAAGAAGTTGTGCAGTGGTTTGGGTGTTAGGCTAACAGGGAGAATTAAAATATTGAATCTATTGGATATACAGTAAGGCACATTAATTGTCTTTTTTTCATTAAAAAAATAATCCGTGATTATCATTTGTTAGACATTTTTTAATTTACTGATGGGGTTTTGTGCCTATGAAGCCAAATGCATAATCACATGTTGCATGACTCAACATCAGTGCACAGTTCTCTTCTGTATAATGAAGTAAAAGTGCATTCAGATACTTGATTTTAATTATTTTCAGTATTCACGTGTTCCGAATTAGGAACAGTATTAAAGACACAACTGCATTCCTGAGAACGGTTGAAGCCCAGTTGGCACAAGGGCTGCTTGTACCCTCCTGTTTTACTACACAAGCAATCTGGATACAGGAGAGGAAGGTCTAAAACAGTGATACAGAGGGGGTACAAACGCCAAGATATTTATACATAGGGATGCATATAGAACGCTTCTGGGAATTCGCGGGCAGGCAGGTGTCTGAACCTGTGAAGTAAAGGCATGAGTTTGCCTTTGCAGCACACTAGAGATGCCAATGGAAAATCTGGGACGTCGTGGGACTATCTGGTGCATGGGTCAATGTTCAAAGCCAGCTGAACAATATATAGACAGATTTGTAACCAAGAATAGCAGATGTATGCCACTTCCTCTTCACCCAGCCTGTGCCCTTCCCTGCCCCACCATCCCACAGAATATTGCAGAGGGTGTTTCTGCACGTTGATGCTTTTCAGTGGAGCTTGGACAATCTTTACAGCCTCATGGCTGCGAAGGGAGCATTACAATGAATTCCCATTTTATAGGTCGTATTGGGAACCGAAGAGCTGGCTCAGTTTTTGTATGTGGAGCAACTGGACAGGCAGGGCAGGCTGAAGATTCAAAGGAGTGAAAACTGGGAGAGAGAGAGCGAGCATCTGGAGACAAAAGAAAGTCAAGCACACAGAAGAAGTTGGTAGCTATAGGAGAAAAGGAGAGAGAGAGAACATCAGTAGGGAGTGAAAGGTGAGGAGTCTTAGTGGAAAGAGAAACTACAAGAACAAAACAGCAGAGACGGATAAAAGATGCAGAAAATAAAGAGTATGTGAAAAGGGAGGGATAAAAAAGAATATTTCACATCTGCTCATGGGGTTCAGATGACAGTTTCTGCTTAAATTCATGGTACATGTGTGAACACGCAGGTTCCCTAGGTGACTTTGAAAATCTCAGCCAGGAAATCCAGCCAGCCAGAAACAGTACCTCAGACAGGAAGCGTTACCTCCAGAAAACCCAGTTCAGGAGCTGAATCACATCAACTGGCCAATTTTATTTTATTTTTTAATGGAAAAAAATGAGGTTAGGAAAAGAGAAATGACTGCTGCTTGTCTAATAAGGGCATTTCAGACTGTGCTGAATGCTCTAATATTTTCCACTGGAGGAATACAGAGACTTTCCTCATTTCCCATCGCCTTTTGGGACTTGCATTCTGCACCAAAATTCTTCTCTTGGCATCTCCTTCTGCTCGCTTTTGTTTTTCCTCTCTGTTTCCATCGCACAGGGAAAGAAAGGAAGCTGCTGGGTGTCGGGAAGGAGCCTGCCTCCTGCCCCTTCCCTGCCCACCCTCTTCCAGGGTACCTCTCTTGGAGAACCAGGGAGGCTGGCTCCAGGCTGCACGAGCTTGCCATCAGATTTCTGTGATATTTGCAGTGAGATGAGTAGATGTGACCGTGCCTCCTTCACTAGTGCTTCTGTAAAGCTATTAGTTTTGTATTATAATCAGGTGCAGTATCTGGCACTGTTGTTACGCCTTTCCCTTCTGCGCCTTCTGAGTCTCTCACCCATTTTGGAACCAATGCTTACCAACAGGTTTATAAGATGCTAACACGGGGCAGTATTTTTGACTGCTACTTAGCGTAACTCCTTGGAACAGGCTGCCCAGGGAAGTAGTTGGGGCACCATCCCTGGAGGTATTTAAAAGATGGGTAAACACAGTGTTTATAGATATGGTTTAGTGATGGCTTTTGTAAAGAGTCGGGTTGATGGTTGGACTAGATGATCTGAAAGGTCCCTTCCAAACTAGGCAATTCTATGATTATATGATTCCTCCTTCCCTTATATTCCTTTAATATAATATTCTCTTAATAATGTATTTCCCATTTTATTTAAGGTAATACTCTGGTTTGTGAATTTTCACACCTACACTTCTACTTCTTCTGCTCTATATGTGTAAATGAGAGGTAGGACAGGTGATGGAACTGAAAATTTACCAAAAAGAACAATGAACATAGTTCATCAGCTGGAGCATTAAAGGCAGCATATTTAACACACGTGGCTAAAATTAAACATGCACTAGATGTTGGTTGAAATCACACTATATTTTCATCAAAATACAGTTCTGGAGGTGCTCTTCATTCCTGCCTTGCTGTATTGCACTTTAGTCCCAAAATCCAGGATCTGGCTCTCTTTCCACACAGTAAGTGGAAATCTGGTTCTTTGTGTTTCCCTAATTTGTATTATTTATAATAACAGTAAGTCTCCTGAGCTGGTGGTGGAAGTCAAATGACAGACCCTTCACCTCTTATGCCACGTTTTTTATCAATTAGCTTGCTGAATATTCCAGATGAAACCAGTGTTTGTATTGGCCAGAATCCGGGCTGTGCCTGAAGAAGTATTTTGGTGAAATGAGCATTAGGAAAGCTTTGGAATATTACACCAAAAATAGATTTTTGTGCTTAAATAAAATACTCTCCTTAGCCCCTTGCACGCATAGTGTACTATTAAGCTGTTATTTCAAAGACTGGCCTATTTTCAGACTTTCACCATCTGTAAAAAAATTAATAATGATAAAGGGGGAATTCATATTTTCAGGCTTTTAAAAAGGCCATTGTGTAAGTCACCAGCTCTTACAATAGGCATCTGTCTGAAAAATATTCCTCAAACTTTCACATGAAGTGGTGCTGTGTTCATTAAACACCCTGCTTTTATAGTCCCCGTTGGTCAAAGATAAAACTCTTCTGAAGAGCCTTCCAAAGCAGATTTGTGAAACCACATATATCTCTGTCTTGAGGAGAGCCTACCTGGATGCTCACAAGCTACAACAGACACGGCATTTATTGATGGCTGTGTCAAGAGCTGAGCAAATTTATTTCATGTGAGTAAATGTTTCAGGCGAGATGAAGGATGGGAAGTGAATTATCTTCCAGGCAATAACTCATGCTGCATATCCACATGCGTTTAACAGAACTAGGCCAAGGGACTACTGGGTATCTTAGGCCTGCAGACGCCTTTTGTGTTTTCTTTCCTTTTTAGGACACAGTAGAGCTGTATAATTAAATGGAGATTATTGGCAACATTATTTAGCAGTCATTATGGAGTCATTAGGGTTCTGCTTGGGCAAGAAGATAAGTCCCCTTCCTCTCTCACACTTAATGCTTCTATCAACAGCTTAGAAAAGTGGTTCACAATGAATTGCTACTTAAGTAGTCCTATCTTCCTCTGCAATCTCCCTCCTGTTGTTCTTCCCTGTGGGCTAGCTCAGAGGGTCAGTACACTTAGTTTGCCTGATGTAATGCAGACTTTCCCATAGCTTTTGGCACTTTGCAACTGCTCCTGTAAAAAAAAAAAAGGGGGGGTGGTGGTGTAAAAAAAGGGGGACTCACAGGGGATGGAGAGAGTCACTGCTGCTCCAAACAGGGATGCCTTTCTTGTACTTTGTTCTTTAAGTAACAGACTGCGCTGTGTCAAATCCCTCTCTGTAGGTTCCTCAGACACGGCAGCGCTCTCCTTCCTCTGCAGCAGATGCTTCGCACCGCGACACTGCACAAAGCTCCAGGGTTGCTCCATGAAGAAGGCGTTATGCCACCTAACTGCTTTCCAGGCTCCGTGGCTCTCCGGTGGCTGCTCTAACACAGGGGTTTTGAGGGCTGGATTCCCTCCATACCACACGGTGGAAGTGGGCATATAGTCTGGTGTCATTACATAGCAGTTAATAATTCTGCAAATGTGTGTGCGTGCGTGTGTGTATGTTAGAGCTGGCCGGAAAAGGAAACGTCTGTTTTGTGGGAAATTCCAGGTTGTCAACATTTCATTTTGTTCTGCGCTGGAATGAAACATCAACATTTCCGAATACCTGGCAAAAGGGGACAGTCCGTGTCGCTGCCTGCCTTTCTGCCCCTGGGTCCCTTCAGCCGCCGGCCGAGCAGGCAGCCCCGTTCGGCGCCGGGGCACCAAGCACCATGGGCTGGCTTCAGCCGCCCCAGGAAGGGGGCAGAGGGCTGCCAGCTGGCCTGGCTGCCCAGGGAGTTTCCAGAGAAAGTTTAATGAAATCAGCATGCTGCCTCTGACAGGCAAACAGCTCTGTGTTTTCAAGGCAGACCGTTACCATATCTGGTTTTCGGATGTTTTGATTTGAAATTTTGTTTTGAACAAAGCGAATCAAACATCCCTTCCTCCACAGTTCATCACCTGGTAAAGTCCAAATCCAAGAGGCCCAAGAAATGCAGTGACTCAGAGGCAGGAGACTGTGCACATACCCAGAGAAGCGTCAGTGTTTTCTGCACTTCCAGAACAACACCTTCTTTCAGAGTTGTGTGCCCTCAGCAGGGGACTATGGCAAAAAAAGCACTCGGCAGTTCCCAGGATAAGTCCTTTAAAATAGGAAAAATAAAAAGTAAAGGGTTTTAATTATGACCTTTTTTTTTTTCTACTGGAGCATAACTGAGGATTTAATTTTATAGGCTTGATTGCTGAACACGTCAACGCTTATGGGTATCACTGTGGAGGTGAGGGGTAAGAATTAAGTGTGTTATACTGACGTGGAGGCAGCATGGGCTAATCCTGCGAGGTGCTGAGCACCAGCAGTTAGCAGGAGCCAGGGCTTACTGGTGAGGAGAGGTGGAGGAACACCTTCCGCCTTAAACCAGTAACAGTGACATTCATCCTTACTGTGCACATCTAAACCCAGTTCCCAGGTCCGCTTTCGCACCCCTGGCCATCACTGAATTTTGTGTCAGGACAAACCTTTTCTCCCTCATCTCCGCCATGTCCTCCCCATGGCCCCTGCACACCAGGCTTCTGTCTCCCCGGCACTGGACCCGGTGCTAATGGGAACTTTGCTGCTAATTCTGATGTACCAGCACTTTTTTAGAGAATTTTACAGTCAGTTTTAATGACGGCAGGATTAGACCACAGATTTAATAGAAGATGAGAGGGCAAGTGTTCTGGGACGTTAGCAAAGCAGTACAGATGACTGCAATCTACTGCCCTAGAGTATGCACCTCAAATTACAATTTTTCCCTAGAAATAAAGTCTTTCCTCTATTTAAAAAACCTTTTCCTTTTTTTTTTTTTTTTTTAATGCCTCCGACTAAACTTCCTTCTAAGTAGATGTGTGTATGCTGTTGCGGACACCTGCCTGAAGTACTGTTTGCATTAAACTCAGAGATGTTTAACAGCTAAGCAGTGACAAAGCTCTGAGACAGATACGGTGCTAAATGTATAGAGATAGATAGATATAGATATATACAGAAAGACGACGTTACATTTGAACAGCAACCTGCCATAGACCTTTGATTTTAAGAGGGAAGTTAATGTGAAGAAGCAAGAAATGTGATATGCAGTGCCAGTAAGGCCTCAAGATGTTTTAAATCCTGCAGCCCACCTCGCGAGGCAGTTGATCCCACTGAGTCTGTTCGGGGTCGGGTCTGAATTGCAAATGGGGCTCACCCTGGCAACATTATTTTGGAAACAGCAGCTGGGCGAATGGCACGCAGGGCAGACAAAGCCCCAGCGAGGCACGTGTGAAGGCCTGAGCAGAAGTGGCAGAATTTCATAGTCATTACTGCAAACTTTTTCACTATTATGCATGAGTAGTGACAGGCTTGCATTGTTAATCAGAGTAATTAGGATTTAGTTGAGGCATGACAATAACCTGTGCCTCATAAAGGCCTGAAGGCAATCCATTTTCTCCCCTTTTCCTAGGAGTCTCCTATTGTGATTCGTAGATAGCCCAGCAGGAATGCAATCAGGAAATCTCCAGTGAATTGGTGTCCCTAAATCTTCAGGCTTGACAGGTTGAAGTCTGACAAGCCATTAGAAAAAACTACTGATCATTAGGCCGTCTAAAATAGACTTAGCTTGTTTCTGTCTGTATTCGTTGATTTATCTGCAGAATGATATTGTTTGAAGCTCAGATTACTCATGTTGCCGCCAGCTGACAGAGTTTGTATGATAAAATGACAAAGCGTGGCTCTGCCTAAACACACAAGTCTTCCTGTCTTTGCCGTTCCATTGCTTTCGACTCATTCCATAGTAACAATGAGCTCGCTCAACATTATTTTGAGAAACAAAACCAGAAATATACTGAATGGTTTAAAGCCATTTTTGAGCACCCCAAACCCTAGTATCTCTGACAAATATGGAAGGATAGTGTCAGCTTTCCCCAGATGATTTCCCAGCAGTATTTTCTAGGTCAACTGCTGTGGGCTATGCGCTTTGCTTCACTGAGTTCAGAACTAGGCTTATTACAAATTCTCTGATAAAAGCTCTCCTTTATGCATGTCTCTTCCTCTCCTAAGCAATGTTTTAATTAAAAAAAAAAATTAAATTTAAATTTAATTTAAAATAAACTGATTAGGTCCATAATACATTCTTTGAGTTGTGAGATTTACTTCAGAGTTATTCTTTACTCAAGCTTTCATAAAAAAAAAAATCACATCAGATTGGAAAATTTCTGAACAGACATTTTTCTTGAACAGGATTGCATTCTTATTTGTCATTTATAATGACATCTGGTTTTCCAGTTTTCCCATCTTATTTCTTCCATTTTTAAAAAATGACTGGCTTTCTTACAGGATTCAAATCTCAAAGTGGAAAATAAAGAACTAATTCAGCTCTTCTTTTCCATTGGCAGGAATACTGTTATCCTGCTCTCTGGAAAAAAAAAAAAAGCATCTATTTTGCACCATTATGCATGTAGAACACATATGCATAAGCAAACTTAAACACAGAATCATAGAATCGCCTAGGTTGGAAGGGACCTTTCAGATCATCTAGTCCCACCACCAACCTAACGCTGACAAAAACCAGCACTAAACCATATCTCTAAGCACTGTGTCTCCCCATCTTTTAAATACCTCCAGGGATGGTGCCTCAACCACTGCCCTCGGCAGCCTGTTCCAATGCTTAATAGCCCTTTCAGTGTAAAATTTTTTCCTAATATCCAGTTTGTCTACACTTGCACATACACATGCACACAGTTTATATGTGCTATGTTATCTCTATAAATTCTCCTGTTTGTGAAAGCTATGTAATGTGACCTCTAAAAAGAAATAAAGATTCACTTGTTACTTAAAGCAAATGGCAATATAGAGAAGTAGCTTCATAAATACTTATTTACATTTACAGATATTAAAGAAGAGAAACTTTGCACAGCACAACTGTATTCCTGCAAAAGGATCAAGGGATACTTAAAAGACACAGCAATCAAGTCCCAGGTTTTATGCAAACGTGACACTCTTTGTATTGCATTCTTCTTTTTAGTAGCTGCACTAATAATATGTGCCCCTTACATTTACATTGTGTTGTATTTCCATTTATTACTTTAAGAAGATCCATGTAGAACTTGCCAAGAGAGACAGCACAAAAGCTCTGTGAGGTTTTCCTAAGGTTCTGCACAAAGGCGCAAGCTGCAGCTAGAACCTCTTGTGGCTTCATTTGTAGTATTCACACAGAGATTTGCTGAAGGAGGTTTACTACACTGCATCTTGCATGAAAGGTGAAATATAGGCAACCAAACTGATGTTTCCATTTAGCCAGACATCAGAATCTAATTACGCTTTGAGTTGTTCGCAAAGATCATTTTAAATTCTTTTGTAGAGGACAAAGAATTCAGTACGGTACCTTGATCACAAATTGTGTACTAGGATTTAATATAACAGAAATCTAAATTAATGTACTTTCAGGAACAACCAAAAATACTTTCTTCAAGTTCTTACAGGATGCTCATCTCTCTGGTGTGTGAATATACAAGGCTAGGTTCAACATTTGCTTCCCACCCCCGCTTCCTGATGATGCTATGGATGATGTTAATGTAGAGCTGTGCAAATCTATGAAACAAACACTGATGGAACATTAACCTCCAAGTTAGTGTGTGAATCAGATGGAGAAGGTTTTCATGACAGGCCCTGTGTCTGATTTCTATACTTAGTGAGCATTTAAAAAGCAGTTCAGAGACTTTTGGGTTCATTAGTAACATATAAATCTCCACCAAAATTCTTCTCAAAAATAGTCAGGGAATTATATAAAAATGAGGAAGATTTTTAAGGGAGTATTGGAAATTGCAGTTAAAAGAGTAAAATATTTGCAAGTAGCATGCATACTTTTAAAGAATAAATGTATGCCAGTCATCAATAGCATTAATAAAAATGGACTCTGAATGAGCCACAGCCAGAAGCAGCTGGCATAGTTAAACAGCAGTGTAACAGACACCATTCAAAATGAAAAGACATCTTCCAAAATATGGAAGCTGTGTCCAAAGAAAGAAAACAGAGGAAGAGTATAATCCCCAGCAAAATAAATGTTAAACCACAGCAAAGCGAGCCAAAAATATTAGTGGAAGCAACTTGCAGAAGTAATGAGAGCTAACAGTAAAGCCTTTTGTATATACATCAGAAGCAGCACAGTCGGACAGTTAGCAGGATGAGAAGAAGCAGCAAAGGAAGATAAAGACATTATGGAACAGCTAAATGAATTATTTGCACTGGGTCGCGCTGTAAATGAGGTGGGAGTCTTTCACACTGGAGTCATTCTTTACACAGAATGAGTCTGTGCAAACTCCCAGATTGGAGCGTCTGAGATTTTAGAGCAAATCAGTACCACAACAAATCAGTAACAATAGACGGTATTCACACAGGAGATTTGAAAGAATTCGAATATGAAATTGTCAGTCAATCAACTGTCATTGTGATTGATCGGATCAGCACCAGTGTCAGGATAACATGAAAGGTATAGATAATGGGAGCAAGAATAATCAGAGGAGTTTTCTATAAAGAATTCTAAAAAGATAATGCCCTTTCACTTGCAAAAGTGATGACTGAAAGGGTAGAACAGTGAAAATATCTAAAACTATGAAGATACAAAACTTTTGCAACAGTACGGGAACTAAGGGGCGTCTTATTAGACAACAGGAAAACACAGAAAAAGGAAGTGATTTGTTTTTTTTTTCCCAGCACATCATCAAATTGTGAAACTTCTTGTCGTGGGATGCATGCTGTGAAGGACAAATCCTGAAATTTTCCCCTGAAATTACTGGATTAGACAAATTCATGAAGATCGGATGGTTTGTTGGGTACTAAGCGGTGGTTTACATGCTGCCTCTGGCTCAGAAAATAGTTAAGTTGCTAAACGTTGGAAGTTGGGAAGTAGGCAATAGCTGAAGAGCAGGCACTCAGAAGAAGGGTATAAGATGAGTCCTACCTTAATTGAACTTGCTGCCAGAGAAAGAACGCTATCAAAGAGATATTGTTCTGGGCTTCTGTTACATTTCTCATGCTTTCACCCCACGAATTATGCTTTTTGTCTATATAATTCTCCTCATTTCCAGGGATGCTCACTAGTGTGGTAGTTTTCCTCTTCTGACTGGATAACTGGGCACAGCCTGGGCAGGGGAAACATGAGAGAGATGCCTAAAGGAGGAGCCTTTTGCAACCTTTGAATAAAAATCTGTTAAATAATTTCATCATTTTCTGTCTGCCTTCAAAGAGAACGTGACTCAACAAACAAAACAACTGACCACAGTGAATTTTTCCACACTGTTTTTTTCTTTACTGTGTAAAGAGTTTAATATTACCAGCTTTCATCGGCTCAGCAGATATTTAGCTCTGTCTTTGCTTTTGGGTGGGGACAGGAATGGCAGGTAAGTTCTCTCACCTGTATTGCTTCTGACTTGAAGAAAGCAGAATGTGATTTATTTTCTTTAGCCACGAGACCATGACACAGGACAGATAAAGTGATTTGCGCCTGGGTATGCAGGAAAACCTGCAGCCGAGCCAGAAACCAAATTCAGGATGTCCGAGTCCCATTTCCCACCCTGACCATTGGAATGTCCTCTGTAGTCAGTAAGAGTGTTCAAATCATGAGGTATCACTTCAGAATCTGTCCAGGGTGTATTTGACTGTGATATGTCTTCTAAAAAAATATGTTTTCCATGCGTTATCATGAAAAATTTCAGCTTGAACACAGTTAACTCTGCCCGAGTTTTGGAAACAAGATTTAAGCCCTTCAGGGGATTGTCCTTCCCTGGTGTTGTTAATCCTGTGGTTTTTAAGGCATTTTTTTCATAAAAAGGAAATGTGTTTTGTTTTACTTCAATGTTTACAAGTGTTTGTCTGGGAAATATAGGATTATAAGGGAACACATTTCAAGCACCACGCTGGGTGTGTTAGTGCTTTGTATTCTGCTACCACATCTGAACTTCCTTCATGTTGTGTTTCATAATGTCCCAGACAAATAAGAATGAGATCATATTTGCTAGAATTGTTTAATCGTCAGTGGTCTGACCCTGAAAAAGACGAGGCACGTTAGCTTTCCGTCACCCTGGATGGGAACTGAGGTTGCACAGCATCTGGCAGGATGTCCTCAGCACCTCACAGAATTTGTGCTTTTAACTCAAGTCCCAGACCACATCTATTTTCTCCAATATACTGCAAACATATAATTATACTTAGCACAATTGGTACTTTCACTTTTAACTAGAATGCCTCTACCCAGCAGGCAAAATAACAATCATGAGATGACATTGTGACGAACGATGGTGCCTCCAACAAAGTGCTTGAGCCATAAATGGAAAGAGACAGTAAATTTCATCCTATTTTTTGAAATTGCATATGCTGCAAATCAATTTTTAATGAAAATTAAATAATGCATTTTAAGCTACAAATCACAATAGGCTTAATGAAATAATGCACCAACATCTTTTGTCCTCAGTTCAAGTCCTGGTAGGGAGTTTCAAGACAATGCCTAATGAAAGACACATTGATTTGAGGGTGGTTCTTTGTGATAAGGCTTTTTCCAGTTGTAGCTCTTTGCAGTCTTTCATTTTAAGGAAGAAAGAAAAGGAGGTAAGGCCAGGAAAATGGGTAAAGAAAGATAAAAATGTGCAAAACACAATGTGTTTGGGGCACCCTTGTTCTACTATCTGTACAATTGTACAGTCCATTGATTACAGTGGTATTTCTCCTGACTCAAATTTACACAAATGGAATGCCATCGGGCCTTCAGATAACCATGATTTATACCCTTCCTGGCAGTCACAGCAGATAACAGCCTTAAACTATACCTTCTCGTGTTTAAACACATTGACATTTGTGACATAAGATACTCTCTTGGAAACGACAGATATGATAATTTCGTACCAAGCCTCACAAATGGATTTTAAGGACTTGAAAACAATTGCATGTGTAAGTTTTTAATTGTTTTTCTTTTTCAGGGTTCAAAGTGGACTAATTTTCTATTCCAAACACACGACGTTAATGAAATAATTTACAGACTGATTAAAATGCTGTCATTTTTCAAGCAAGGTTTTCTGGTTGAATGCCAGCCTTTCAGTAATGGAAATACTCAATAAGAACCTCAAATTATTTCAGAAAGGCTTAAATAAAAATATTAAAACTCCATCAGAAAAAAATCATAAGCATATTTTTGCAATAAATATGAAATACATTATCCATTCAAGTGTTCATTCTCTGAATGGCTCCAAATCCATTACCTATTTAGATAATATTGACAATAATGTCATCATCTGAATTTCCTGAACCTTTAGACAAAAAGAAATATCTTTTTTGCGTCACAGACTAGCACAGACCCTTCCTGGGGAGGAATCCTCTTTTGGGGTGACTTCTAAGGATTCACCACCCCTATCATTCGGCAGGTCCTGATCTCTGGAGGAAGAGAGCAAAGCCCATACAAGCTGCTGTTCAGTCTTTCCGTACAGCTGACACGCTCTGATCCCCGGTACCAGAGCAGCAATACAGCTGAATTAACACAGGGCTTGTCTATACCACAGTCACAGAAATTCCTTTCCGGATTATGGAAAAAGTGGTTTCAGGGAATCTGTCTTGTCTGCTGAAAAAAGATTTAATGAGAAATTGGTGACCAAATCGAGCACTGGTCTCTTCTCAATGAAACCCTTGTTTGAGCCAAAATTCCAATACGCGTTAGTAGTGAACTTGAGTAAGTTTAGAAGAGCGGTACCAGCTGAGGAATAGCTGCAGCTCAATGTTTGGAGAATGCCGGCCGTTTGCTCTTGCTTTATAACATTCCTGAGCGTGGTAAGCACTTGAGATTGCCACTGCTGGGCATGCCAGCTGGCTCGCCTTCCCTCTTCTGTTCTGCAGAAGAATCCTGGCAAGTGAAATATTTTCAAAATGTGTTTCTGACACAGTGGTGGAAGACTTACAGCTATTGTTTGAAGCAGGCAAGAAGAAATAGCTATATGTGTTCTCCTTGTTGGAAGAATTCACATCTTAATGAAAAAGTTCTGGATTTGCCCTGCAGAAGATAGGTGTATTTTGAATCTTTGCAACAGAGACAACCTTAGCAAGACTAGTTTTAGTGGAAATACTTGTTTTGATAAGTGAGGGGACACAACAATTCCTAATGTGTTTTGCCACTTGAGTCTCTCGTGACAAACATTCTGTGAGGATTATAATATAAATACATAACTGCTTTCGCTCATTTCAGCATGCCACTTGTGAACAATTTTGTCATAACAAACCCCATCTTCCCTGCTTTTCATTTATCTCCCTAAAATAGAAATGGTCTTTTTCCATTTATCCTGCTAGAATAAACATCTATTAATTCTCCCAGGTCACAAAACCTTCAGCTTCTGAAGGTTAGAAATGTCTGCACAGTATGCAGCTCCTTTGGTTTAGTTCTGCCTTGAATCAACTCAACAGAAAATGTCCAAATATTTGCCCAGTAATGGGAAAAATGAATGTAATTGATCCACAGCTCTTATGTACAACATCAAAGTACTTAGAGACAAGAAGCTATTGTACGACAGTGACTAATAACTGTATGAGGGGATTTCCATTAGCAGGCCCACAAGGAAGATGATTCTAATTTGTGAGTGTCTTGTGAGAAGTTAAAACTGTCATGAACTATACAAGGAGCTTTTAATAAAAGCAAAGCTGTGGAAAGAGGCATCACTTTTTATATGTATGACCTTGGGAAACCCCAATTAAGGTCAGATGCAATCATAAATTACTTGAATCTACTGAATCCTCCTTAAAATCCTCCCATAACACAATTTAGAGTCTTCTACCCCAAATCCTCCAAATCACTGTATTTTTGATAGCTCTGTGGATAGCAATAAGCAAACTGAGCTACAATGAATAGTTCTAAAATCTTGTGGGACGTAGTGATCTTTTCCCTTTTCCTCCAGAAAATGCAGCTTGATGGAAGCGTAGCAGCTTCCGGCACAGTGCTCCTTGTGAGGCTGCCATGGGTGAACTCTTGAGGTACCTACTACCGATAGATAGACAACATATTTAAGATGAACGAAAAGACAAATAAAAAACTGAACAGGGAGCTGATTCTACCACCTTTGCCTTTACTTTTACTTTGAACACAATATTTAAACAGTGGCATCAAATATCTGGCCCCACAGAATCTCCTTCTCAGTTGTATTTTCACAATATTCTTAGACTAAAGTTGCATTTCAAATTTTATTCTGGTTTAGGAAGCTTGCACTGTTGTCAATATCTACTTAAATTATTATGCTAGACTCTTACAGATAATAGTTCATCTTTAGTTTTGTAATCATGCTTACATGTGCAAGGAACATAAACACATGCATGACATTTCTTCCATATGGTCCCATTCATCATCAGAATATTCACTGCTAAACCAGCTTTGGATTGTTTTTCCCCCGTGAGCTAAACTGTTCATCTCAGAAGCGCATATACAGTGGAAGGGGGAAGAGAGTGTAAGAGCATCCTTGACTTTTCACAGTCTTTGCGGGTGGCTGAAGTGCAGGAATCATGGACTGGGCCCACAAGTCTTTGCCTGGAATCAGTGTGAAAAGAAAGGTAAAGAGCATATTAAATCATTAATTTCTTCTCTTTCTCTGCATTCCAGGTGGGCTGCCTGGTAGGATGGAAAGGAGATAGCTTGTGCCTTGAAAAGGCACATCACAAATTCTTCTCCATTTGTGCGAAATGCTTGTAGTATAAAGGACTGCATTTTTTTCTGAGACACAGTGCTTTGGACGTACTCCCTAATGTGGTTCAGCTTCCTTGCTGCCTCTTATTTTAGCCCATGCCTTAACGGTATAATTTAACCTTAAATTAGAGGCATATTTTACCCTTGTTTTGTATGCAGAAATTCCTTTGATGTAATTGGGAGCCCCGTGCGATGATGGAGGGTTTATCATGGCCCTTTGAATGCATGTGACATGGCAATTTGTCCAAGACATATTCTCATGCAAGAAGAATGGGATCCCATTGTGGGAAAATCTAGGGCCAAACACTGCACAGAACTGACGTCAATAGGATTGAACACAGTGTGAAGTTATGGCAAAATCTGATGTATTAGCTGTTTGGTGCCAGTGGCTTTTTTATGCATCCACTACTTTTAGCATTGCTGATGGAGAGTGCATATCATATTGTCCTGAGAAACCCTAAGTCTTGTTGCAAGAGGATGAAAGGGAGATGATCTCAAGAGCCTGAGTGACCGTTTCAATTGAATACGTGTGGACAGAGTCCAATCCAAAGCTCACAGAAAACTGTGCAAGTAATCCTGATGGCTTTTGGATGAGCCCCACTATGAAATTTTAGCATTAGGATTTGAAATGGAGTCAGTGAGCACAGAAGCCACTGTCTTACCCGATAAAAAGACATGAGGCTATTTTGCAATTGAGCATGCTCTTTTCAATCAAAGCATCTCCAGGCTCTTTTTATCTTTTTTTTCCCTCTTCATTCTTTCTTAATAAGGCAAGTTTTGCTGACCTTTACATGGCCTCTCACAAGAGACTCCCTTAAAGAATAAAGTTCTAAGCCCCAACTCATCTCCTACAGAAACCTAAATAAAAAATATAAACAATCTAAAATAGAGACGTAAAACTTACCACATCTTCTTATTTAGGCAGCAATTTCATCAGTGTTATTCTAGCCCTTTGGCTATAACAGTGGTCACATCTCCTTTGCAACCTCTCCATGGGGTCTTAATCTCTAGATACATATAAATTGCATTCATTCTTTTAGCGCAGGACAGGATAATGCAGTGGAAGACAGGAGGGATTGGTTTGAAAGTTCTGGAGTTTATGAAAGGCATGTGAGATAAGAAAACGTCAAAGAAAACAGATCATGGGCAGAAGCAGATGTTCCAGCTTATGGCCACATCTTTGATCCTTTCTTCTTTGCATCTCTCTTACATGATACGTATACAGAGACAGTATAGAGCCTACATTGCTTGTGTGCAGAAGTGAGGGGCATCATGGACTCATAGCAAGATGGGTCTGTAAGAGGATTGAGGGGGGTCATTGAGTAAATTTTCGCACTGTTTTCTCATGAGAAAGTAGGTCCCATGTCAGCTAGAGTGCAATAAGTACACAGCCTCTAGCCACATGTAGAGCTACACGCAAATCTGGTCAATAGCACCGCTAATCTTGAAGAAATATTTCTATGTATCGAAGAGAGAATTGCTAGGAACCATACCTGTAGCAGAGCCTGCAGAACTCTGCAGCAAAGACCTAGCCGAAGAACTTGAACAATGTGGTCAGATGATTTATATCAGGATGAGGATCTGGCTTTAAACAGGCAGAGGAAGAGAATTTTGAACATAAACAACGTAAACATTTAAAATTAGTTCAGACTTTTGTTAGAAAAGCAATACTTAAAGTACTGCAGAGACCATGTGAATCTCCTCGTACCTGTGCATCAGCTTTCTGGATAATGTCTTCAGTATCTCACAGGTACTGAACCTTGCCAGCTGTGTGTTTCTACAGCTGCTTTTTATTGAAAGACACAATAAACACTACAGTCGTGTAAATCCTCTATAAATAGCTGTAGCAAAAGCCATTCCTGCACCCTGTTCAAAGTTAAACACTACACTAACTCCCTAGTCCCTCTGTAGTAGCTTGTAAATGGAGTATAATACTAATAGTTTCCTTTTTCAAAGGGTTTTGAGATCTTCTAATGAGAGGTGCTATATACTAGTGAAGTCCAAAACATTAAAAATACTTATTTATTTCTCATAATTTCTGAGCCATCATTTCCAATCCACCTCCATTGTTCCCAGCAAGCAACTAAAATAATTAACAGCAGACAGCCTATTAAGAAATGGAAAGTGTTTTGGTTACTTGCTATTTGTGGGTATGCATTGTTCCAGCATGGGAGCAGCCAACTGCAGTTGGGAGAATTTTCTGCTCACCGCAGACGTTTTATCTCCAGTGTTTACCAGATTCTGAATCTGGAAAAGTTCTGAGATTGTCCAATTTCTGCAAATTTCAATGTCCAAAATGATGTAGTCCACAATGCCTAAATAAACTTCATTTAAGTGTCATAATTTTTTTCCTGTTTAAGCCAACTTTTTTTCCTCCCTCAGATTCTCTATCCCCAACCCCTCCCTTTACACCACGGAGCCCTTTAGTTCTCTCCAGAACTTTTGGTGCAATCATTGGTTACTCTGACGCAGGATATGCACAAAGCAACAGAAATACCAACCAATTGTCATTTTATAATGGTAAAAATAAAGTAAAAGCAAAAAACGTAAAATAAATAGAAGTCTGGGTTGTCCTACACAAAAAGGACATGTAAGACGTGTCTGTGTGTGCTGAGACTCACTTTTACAACGAGGCTTTTCAGTCAGACACTACAAAGCAGAGGAAAGACTCTACTGAAGGCTGCAGAGGCAGCAGGCAAGTGCCTGTAGACAGGAAGAAGACTAATTTTCTCTCAAATGTCTTACGGGCTAAGATGTCACAGTGAATCAAATTCACTTGGCCTTTGTTTTGATTTTTTTTTCTTTCTGTTTCAGACCTGAGAAGGGCTTCTTCTGTGCCCGCAAGTTTGGAATTTGTACTGAGGATATTAGTTGTTCTAATCAAACATATTATTTCTACTCTCAGATATTTCCTGGTTTTCTATAAGCAGAAAACTGTCATTGCTAGGGACACAGCTTTCTCTCCATCTCTGAGCTCTCTCCATGAAGTATAGCTGGATTCAGGGCAGACCTCAGGAGGCTCCTCGAAGCCCAAGCCTGGGTGGTGCATGATGGAGACAGTAGCAGCCACGGCAGAACCTTCATGCTGTTGGAGTGGTTTTACTTGAAAGGAAAGTTATGGCTTTGGGAATGGGGTCATATCTGGCATGGATATCTAGAAGGATTGAAAAGAATAGACCACCTTGAGAAGAATTCTCAAGAGAGAGATAGGAGGATGGTTGAAACACTTGATCTCCTGGGACTAAGACCATCCTGCCCCACTGCCAAATTTCAGACCAAACCATTTAAAATTAGAATTAATAAAACTATTTTCTAGTTAAGGCTTTATATCATTCCTGAATATAATTCTGTTTGTGGCCTAGACAAGCCAAAGCCTTAGTGCTCAGCTTGCCTCAGCACTGCTGTTGCTCTATTCAGGCAAACCTACCTAATGATGTCAAATAAGGCCAACAGAGAACTGTGGCAAGCACATAGCACAGACAACATCCATATTGTCTTCACAAAGAATGAAGTATCAGCTGCTGCTCATAATTAAAAAACAGTTAAGTGCATTCCTCCCTGGCCTGAGAGGAGCAGCTTCACAGATACTCCAGCAGTTAATCACATGCCAACAACGATGATAAGCATAATGGACTTGGTGACTGAGGAGCCTCGTGGGAGGTTATTATAAAAATAACTGTTAACTTTTCTCCTGCAACTGTCTTGCAACGCTACTTGGAGACAGAGGGTTCCTCTTTGCTTGCTCCATGGCTATGACACCGTGTAGCCTATCCTGCAATGCCTTGTGAGCACTCCTCAGCCCGTAGCCACCTGTGACTTCAGGCCACCCCAGCCCTGCTGGAGGTGATTGCTCTCCTCAGTGATTTTGCCTTCGGACTCTCTTCTGGAGTAGTTAACAAGGCAACCAGCTGGGATTGCTGTCTGCTGGGAACCGTTTGGGGACCACTAGCTCATTTAACCAAGACTATCCATGAGGACTACAATGGCACTATTATTTTTCAGATAGCTTTTGGGATAATGACTTGATCTGGGGGACATCCTGTCTTGATTAGACACTATGCCAAGGACTAATGCAATTATTGATTACAGGTATCAGATACAGAATTATATTTAAAAAATAACAATAAAATTCTCTCCCTTTCATTTTCTAGATCATCAATTAAAAAGTAGGAAGATTTTAAACTGGACTGTATAATTCTGCAAGACACAACCCCCTCCCTGCTGCCTTTTTCCTGTTCTATTTCTGGCCTGCATGGTGGAGAGGATGATTTCTCCCTGGTGAAAAATAGTAAAAGAATTATAAAAGCATGCATTGTAATTTTTTAGGAATGGAATATGCTTCACACGCCTACTGAGTGATGTACATGAAAATCCGTGTACTGTACATGTAGCAGAAGAAGGCTTTTTTGTAAGATTTTTTTTTTTTAATGACCTGTGCCTAGAATATTAAAATTGAAACCTTGCTCTGGGTGGTCTTTATTTTTGGCTGAAGCCTCCTAATAGTTCCATAAATATTAATTTATGAAGAACGCAGAACGCAAGTGAATGTAGAACTGACCACTTTCTTGGTGTTCTCATATTACTTAAACTGTATTATTATTATTTGCTTGTAGAACAGTGGGAATACTGTTAAAAAAATTAAATGGGACTTTTATCATTGAAAAGTTTGTGGTTTGCTTATTTGGATCAAAAAAAAAATCAACTGAGCACATGCAAATAACTTCAGAAATAAAGTGCAACAGTACTAGTTTTGACACCAGCCCCATTTGTTTCCTCTGACATGTTTTGCCAGTCCAGCAGCCAGATATTTCAAGAACAGCCTCACAAGGGAAGATTAAATGTGTGTGTTTTTATAAAACAATGACATCTTGTTTTCAAAGCCCTGCAAGCTTAAAATGGATATTAGAGCAGTCACATATAAACTGCAGTTCCCAAGGACAACTGTTTAGCTTAAGTGCCATTTAATGTTCTCCTAAATGGTTCCGCTGTTTAGTGTGCAATATATCTTCTAGATTAGACCTTTAATCCTTTACATTGTGCTTGCTGTGTCAAAGAGGGCTTCATGCCAACTTCTTCCTATTGGTGGGTCTCTCTCTCTCTTTTAACAGGCACATGAAGAACATCAAAGTCTCATGTTTTGCCTCTTTGAATCCAAACAAGAAATCCAGTTAAAAGTTTTTGTGAACTAAAAAGTTTAAACAGTTTAATGTGTTTCCCCCTTTCTTTCTGCTTTAATTTTAGTGCTTTTATGAGCACAAAGAAGTAGAAGACAGATCAAAAATAGTTTATAAAGTACTGGTTTTTTTAATAAATGTGAAAAATTGATATAGGTTAGCTGTGTACTTATAGTGTTAATGGGAACTTCAGAGGGCTACAGTTTTCACACCTCAATGCCTTAAGGTGAAGAGAACTCAATGCCATTACAAATGCAATACGCAAAGCAGAGAAATTATCTGGTACACCACGTTTAAGCAGAGCTGGGTATGAAACTAAGTTGAGCCTGGATGCTTAAGGCACACCACTCTTTGCTGAGCCAGCGGTTGAGTGGACTAACCAGAAGACCCTCATTATTGATGGACCTTAAGCCTAAGTACTGCTTTGCAGCACAAGTCAATAGTGGGTTTCCGGAAGCTAGCTCTGAATTTCTTAGTCTTGGCTATGCTTGCATTTGCTCCTGAGAGGAAAATAAATTTGCCCTGTATGGCCTAAAAAGCAAAAACATCTGCTGGTATTATGAGCAGCCCTATTGTCCGACTACAGCAGCAGGGAGGTCTGCACTTGTTCAGTTCTGCTTTCCTGCTAAGCATCGAGAAAGCCTATGGGGATCATTATCAAGGCTCTCGAGGGCAGCAGCGCAATGAATTCACCAATCCAAGAGGTAGCCAAAAAAAGCCACCCCAATGTCCTGGATAGTAGTAAAATCTGCTATGTACCACACAGGGGACCCACATTTGGGAACAAGTTTGGAACACTTGCTCCAAAGCCAATGATGGACAGGAGCCACGGGCTAAGGGAGGGACTCGGCTTCTGGGAAGGTTAGCTGTGGTAGCTGGCAGCCGGAGGACACGGAAAGCTAAGGCTCAGTGGGTGGCGGGGAGGAAAAAATGATGGTGCAGACAGAGCGCTTGGTTAGAAGAAAACCCACCTCACTTGGCTTGATTCATTAACGGGAACATCTGCCTAAAGGAAAGAGAGCGTTCCCCTGGTTATTGTCACTCACTATAGTTGCTTCATTAGTTGAACAATGGCTATGCTCTGATACCTGAGGCCCAACGTAGCTTTTCACTGTCACTTCTGTTATCCTTACCTACAAAGAGGTAAATTTGCTTTGTAATTAGGAGCCATGAGAAAAGAAATACATTTCACTTATTTTTTACTTGCATTTCTGTTATTTATTTGGGAGCTTATGAATAAGAAATAAATTTAATATTTCAGTCCAGATGTACACACACCCAAAAGCAGAAGTTTGTCCCAAAATTTCCATTATCAGATGTTATTCACATTTGGACTTGAATATTAACAAAACATGTAGCCAGATGTCAACTATCTGAGAAGAAATGGAGTCCAAGTAGCACTGACTAGGAAAGAAAACAGACAAAACCCTTCCTGTAAGCACAGGACCTCCAGGTCTCCATCCCAGTTGATGTTTCTGCCAGCACTGAGGAGGAATCCGTTCAATCTCCGAGTTTCTTTGTGGACCCTTAATTTTTTTTCTTTATAGGCATAGGAAGGAAAAATAACATGAGCTCTGCTCTCCTGGTCCCATTCACTTAATACTACTTGGTTTTACCGAGTACTGAAAGCTTTCCAAACTTGCTTGGCAAGGCCTGTAAGAAAAGGCCTTCCAAATTTGAGCCTTTCCATTTAGAACCAAGCCTCAAGACTGAACCCAAGCCCATTCTCACAGTCATTTTCAGCCTCTATATGAAAATATTTCCACCAATAGTCCTGATAGAATCAACTGTATGGTGGTTTTTTTTTTTCAATACAGTATTGTTGTAAAGATGACCACAGAAGACCGTTTAAATTGTTGATGTGGTAGATGTCGTGTCAAAGGGAGAACAAGTAATGGTTGAATTTGTTAACAGGATATGTTCTTTTTCCATAGAAAGTTTGCCACTTCTTGCAGCCGCAAAGTAATTGCAGACCAAAGATTAGCTAAGTTAACTCTGGTGACTTACTCAATGAAATGCCAGTAGATAGGGTCATTGATCTCTAGCTGGAAGTATACACAGCTCCTCTAGTGATAAGGGACTGTAACAAAAATAGACCTGTCAGGAACTGTGAGGCAGGGTAAAGCATGCCCATCTCACTCCGGACAGAGGTTTTACTTACCTGTCTTTAAAGACCTCCATGAAGAGACTCCACATTCCCCTTAGGCAATCTTTTCCTGCACTTGACTTCCCTCAGTGAAAACGCTGCTCCGAAAACATTACTCTAATCCTTCTTACCACAGTATTTTATGCTCCTACTTGAACACATCATTTTTTTGTCCTATCTGCCTTGCATATGGGGATTAGCTTGTTCCTTTCCTCTTTGCAGCAACCTTTCATATCCTTGAATATTCTTTATCACAACTCCACTCAGTCTTTCTTCCCTGTGCTAACAGACGGAGGAAATCTTCAGTTAACAGGAAGATGGTGTAGCTGCCTTCCTATCAGCCCACCCTCGTCTTCACTGAGATAAGCAGGATTTGGAGCTCTGGTGAATTTTGATGAGCACAACAGCCCCTTGAGGGACTTTCTGAGATAAAGCAGTGCTGAAGCTGTTCTAATTTATCTTGAGGATATAACTGGATAGCGGTCATAATCAGAGTGGGGGGCATATAAAGATAGCCAGGCTGTTCCTCCTGTGCCTCCGATTTGTGCTGTACGCGGCTCAGGCAATCCAGAGTATTTGCCCACAGTAAAGTGGTGATTTGACATTTTCTGCCCAAAGAAGTATTCACAGTATCCAAGGATTTTAGATGCGGGATACCAACCAGGCTGACATCTTTCACATTTTTCTTGCAGGTTATTTAGCTATTCCATTAACTTTTCCATCATATCTATGAGATGATTTTAAAAAGGAAATAGCAACATAGAAATTACCTCTCATGTATTGCCAAAATCAAACATTGTCTAAAGACTTCTAACTTGACAGGCTTTAAATTCAATACTAACAAATTTATCGATGATATAAAATTGGTGCTCATGCTAGGAAAGATGCATATTAATGACAGCATATTGGTATCAGTTTTTAAACATTTTTCTGAAAATATTATTTAAAGATTCTGGGTTAAACTCACTAATGTATCTTGGCTTCTTTGTGCAGCTCTAGTGATGCAAAACAGCTACAAACCAATTTAATTGGTTGGTTAACCTCAGTTTATGACTTCTTTGTGCTTCTGCACTGGTGGAAAATAGCCAGGCTGTATCTGGTTCTCAGTCTCTTATTAATCAAAGGTATCTAATTGCCTCCTACTAAGGCATTTTGTGTGCTCTATAATACACCTTAATCATCATCTTTGTTATTTATATTCTGATATCTAATAATTTTAATTTATAGGAAGCTTCAGCCTTTAAAATTTTATGAAGTGATGGAGACCATCAATTTATATACTGGTGGGTATACTGAAGAAAGATTTGAAAAGACCACACAACCTATGTCTGAGAAAGCCTTTTAGATGTCACTATTCATTGAAAAAGCATATTCAAAAGTCATTTCGGAAGATGAGCGTAGAAAACCACCCACTAAGGACTTGCTCTTTGTGTGTATATGGAGGCATAACTGTACTGTTCCTTAAAAAGAAAAAAGTATTCAAAGATAACATCTTCCTGACTGAATAGGCTTCCCATCAGCTATAAAAAATAAAAAGGACAGACACACCAGATGTAAGGATGGATCCATGTTAGTGGTAGCCCATAACAGAAAAATGCATTCATCTGAAATACACCATTGTGTGCATGCTGAAGCCTAAAGAGCTGTTGATGTCAATGCTTTCTTCCTACGCACAGCTGCAAAGATAACACTGTCTACTGTTCAAGGGCTCCACGGGGAATTCCTCGTGACAGTTCTGCTCTTTCAGTTCTTATTAAGGTTTACATCCCCATTTTAGTTGATGATCAACTTGCTAGCTGGGTCATCTGCTGGCATAAATCCCATCAGCAATTATAATTTTAACTTGACAATATCATTCCTGTAGTGAGAGAGCATGTTGGGGCCTTACAGTGAGTCAGGCTGGATCATTTTCCTTTTTTCTGCCCCTATACTGCACGAAAGAGTTCTCCCATTCTTACCTGCAGCTGCTAAAATTCCTGTATATACTTTTATGATGCACTAAGCTAATAAGGACAATGATATGATACCCTCAAACTGAAAATGCCTTGAGGAAGAAATATAGATACATAGGACGTTATCCAAAGCTTACTGAAATCACTGGGAGATTTTTCTATAAATTTTAGCAGACTTTGGATCTGGCCTTGAATTATTTATTAATGACTAAACCAGGCGATGCATTTTCTCCAGTTTAGACAAACCTTCTGAATCTGCCACTTAGAAATTTAACAGGGGTGGTACCTTCTGGTTTCTTTCAGGAACCACTGCTCTTACAAATAAAAGCTTGCACTTCTAGTCTGTAACATCATGGCTTAAACCAAGTGCCACATAAAAACAGTTTTTGGGTCACTTGAGCTGTAGTGATAGATGTCTTTGAAGATCACTTCTGCCAAGTTGTGCTTGCTTCTCTAGATTCCACTTCAGTGCCTGGAGACTTGCAACAAGTGCTTGGAAAACTCTTGCTAGACTTCTTCAACCACAGAAGGCTTTCTAATGATTTCTTACGAGACACCATACTTTGGACTACGCAGCTCAAGCGAGCTGAAACAACATTTGGGACGGAAGTTGTCTGATGTTTGAATGGAGCGTCCCAGGGGGATGGGTGCATTAAGATAAGAGCAAAGAATAAAGCTTGCTGGAGAGCGTTAGTGGCCACAACTTCATTCCTGTAAAAGGGGGATTTTAACAGGTTTAGATTTTGCAGTCTACCTCTGAGTTAAAAAAAGGGTTGTCTCCCTAAGCTTCTGATGGGGGTACCTGTATGTTTTTAATCTGAGCAGTGCAGATTTCAGCCTTGCATTGGCTGAATCTATCTCGCATTCCCTCTATGCGAGAAACAGAAGTTAAGCTCACACGGGGACTTTGGACAGGATTTTCCTGTCAGTAGCATTAACTGGAGATGGTACTGCAAAAGGAGCATGTTCAACTTGGAAAAGAATGATGGAAGTGAGAAAAGAATTAGAGGCAACCTTTTCCAAGAAAACACACATAATGTTTGATATCTGAAAGCGTGCTACAGAAGAACCGCTTGCTGATGGATACTGGTATAAATCCTTACTCTTTGAAACATGAGAGCCTATTAAAACACAACTTTAAAACTGTTTTGATTATCTTAGTGCATTCAAAATTTTTATCATATTCTGCTGTTATTCTAACAAAGATTAACTAGTCCATTGTTCCACATATGAAGTGCTTTGAAGAGTTTCGGACTGTAATATCTGTGGAATTACTAGGTGTTGTCCTGAAAGGTGGTGGATGGAGAAATCTGTCAGCCTACAAAAGCTATGCATGCTTTAGGAATAAATACATCAGAGCAGTAAAATAAGGGTTCAAATGGAAAAAAGGGGGAAGCAAAGAGAATACCCTTTCACTCATTAGCTATTCAAATATGATCAGATTAAAATGACTCCTAATTTTTTCCAAATTAATTACCTCTGTGTGGCCTGAAATCCTTCATTTGAGTTATTCATGTTGAGGCAAAGCATTTGCTATTGGACTGTTTAGCAAAATCACAAAGTTAATCCAGAAACCATCTGCAGTGACCTCACAATAGTTTTTGCATCCATGTTCCCCATCAGCACAACCACTCAGAAGAGAACGGGAGCTCCATTTTTTCATACTCTTCCAGGAGTACCCAGAGAATTTTTGCGTGATGCTTCATCTGTATGAAAAGGAAAACAAACCAGGAAGGTCAAAGAATCATTATGGGAGGATATCCTCTATGCATTCTCGGCCACAGTCTCTTCAGTGTCCAGAATATTTCTCTGTCTTGATTGACAAAACTTAGAAAGCTAAGGTGCAACGCACAAAGCAACCCTATTTCATAAAAATCACACAACTGCAGGGTGTTCTATATGCTCCAAGAACTGAGACTGGCCAGAGAGGAATTATTTGAGGCATACAACGACTAGTGGTTTTTTTATTGATATCCAATTCTGGGATTTTTCTGGACAAGAGCTGAAATTTCAACTCCAAATATCCTTGAGTTTGGGGGGAATTCTGAATTCAACTCCAGATGTCGATAGGGAAGTTCATCTCACTTCTTACTGTGAACAACTGACTGTAAAAATCAAATTCACTAATCTAAAAGTACCAAAATTTTTACAGCCGGCTGAACTAGACTCCTTGATTAACTCTTTCACTTGGGCAACATTTCAGCTGCTGAGTGTGGCTGTTTTTCAACTCTGCAACTTTGTATTTCAGAATATTCTTCCCTGATCAAGTCCTTCTTATAAGATTTCTGAGTAGTATTGCTTGTTCTCGGGTAACATCAGCCTTTTCCTGAAATTTGTGTTACTGTCTCAGTTGGGTCATGGTAGGTCAAGAAAAGAACGCAAACAAAATGCACCTTGGCTTGATCCCTCATCATCTTTTCTAAAGGGAGTTAACGAGGTTATTCTGAGGGCTATTCATCATTCCTCTGGTGGTCCAGACACTTCACTTAGTTTATGATTTGCTGCCAGTGAAGCTGTAGCGGCACAACCTGTGGTGTTGCTCTCAGGTTGACAGTGACAGACCATTCCCTGTGGGAACAGCAATATGCACTGCACGGCATGTACTAATTTAGCAAACCTGATGAAGATAAAGTGTTGCCACTCTGGCATGATTTTAAATTAAATGGCAGTAAATGGAAAAAAAACCCTTCCATTCAAGGTCTGAGTAAGAATTCATGTGGCATTAATAATTCTGTTGGCAGATCAGCAAAGGATTTCTTAATATTGTGACATGATTTTGTTGATTTGAGAGGAAACATCCTGTAAGGCAGATAAGAACCTTTCTAATGACCCTCCAAATGTATTTGAGGGAAGTGACAATAGAGCTGGAATCAGTTTTTCTTATTTATATTCTGGCCATGTACACAGCATCTCTTCCATTGCATATGTCAATGGGGCTAAACAGAATTCCTCGCTCATGAAATGTTATGGGAGGTAATCTAAAGAAAATGGCTTACACAGCTGCCCACTGGTGGTTCTCAGATTCTTTTTTCTGTGCTACAGTATTATAAAGCTATGGATTTTATTGAAGACTTTTTTAAAAACAAACTCTGGATCTTGAGTTCTGATGTTCTTCATAACTTTTATGCACCCTTGATAATGAGTATATAAGTGCAAACCACACAGATTCCTGTTCTTGATGGTTTTGGAGCTCTACCTCAGTGCAAAATACAGCTGAGAAAACAGCTTAAGAAAACCTGGCACTCAACTGACTATAACAAGTTCAAGTGTCCTTAACCAAGCCTAAATTGCCAGGCTAGGATGGGTCCCTGGGCCTAAATCTATAAGCCTGCTAACTTCAGCTCAGGCGTCCAGACCTCCATCAGTAAAGTTTAGCCAGTTTAACCACTCTGCAACTGAAACATAGAGCACGCAGATTCCAAATGCAATTTCAGTCAAAGTTTGAATAGTTCATGTTAATACCTGTTCTGTAAGTGAAATTTTTTAATTAGGCATTGAATCACTGTAGCCTGCACGGTCAAAAGTCAAGAAGAAGTTGTCTTCTTCTGTACTCAGGAATAGCCTTGCTATAAACGGGGGAGAGAGGGAAGAACGGATTTTATTACCCACAGTACTATTGTGTGGCATAGGAACAGGAGCCAGAGTTCATTGACAGAGTCTAAAACTCCGCAGTTCTTCTTCCCCCGTAAATCTGTACTTGCATGTCCTGTGAGCGCACACATGCAGATGCATGTGCTGACAAGCACAACTAACTGAAGCATTTGAAAAAGTTTATGGAGAAAGGGAATACTTTATCTCCGCTGTAATTTACATTTTTATGGGGAGAATGCCCTTTTATACGCTATACATAGCTTAATGAGTTGATGATGGACTCACCAATGGGTGTTCTCCCACATTCATGGCTCCTAACTGTATTTACCATGCACAGAGGAAAACACGATACACTTAATAAAAGAATCAGAGGGCTTTTGTTTCCACAGAGGACTCCTGGCTTTACTGGTCAAACTGCTTCCAGAGATGTCAGCAGTTGCAGAGCCCTTTCATATGCTGAAAATATGAACCCACACCATTCCAGGCAGCATTTGTGTTAGCAATGGAATTTTTAAATAGAAATAATTAGTTTTGCTGGCCATGGTTGTTACATCTGGCATAAATTTGCCCCAGTGAACCCTATTTTTAAAAAACAAAGCATCTGAATTGAGGTTCCAGATTATACTAGTTACTGATCTTTGCAAGCCTAATCCATTCTTATGAACAACGCCTCTGTGGTGTTTTCTTCCCCAAAGGATATAGTACGGGTGCAACCCAAGCTTTATTGTGCTTAATCTGAACCAGAAGTCTGAGCTGATTATTTTAAAAGGCATGCTGTTTCTTAAAAGTGATTTTCTTCCTGTCTTCATGCTGTGCTGATAAGAAGTTATAAGTGGATCTCTTTAATGTTTTAGGCCGGAATGATACAGAAGAAGGCAGTGTGCGTCTAGGGGATACACAGCCCAAGGTTAAGCCAGCCAATGTAGCAACAATAAAGGCTGCAAAAAAATATTCTTTTACTTTGAAGCATACATACCACAACTTTTAATTTCTGGAAACAACACACATAGGGCAAAATTATGCCTGGTTTATAAAGGTGCTAAACAAGGGCAGAGGGAAGGACCTCTCACTCTTTCAGCACAAAGACAATGACAGTAAGGCCAAAGCTCAGGGAGGGCAGGTGTCAAGAAATGTCCCTT
Organism: Chroicocephalus ridibundus; assembly: GCF_963924245.1. Lineage (NCBI taxonomy): Eukaryota > Metazoa > Chordata > Aves > Charadriiformes > Laridae > Chroicocephalus > Chroicocephalus ridibundus. The sequence continues at coordinate 28,654,462 of NC_086286.1, forward strand.
GCAATATTTTGAAGGATGCCTCTGCCCAGCACGCCAGTGTTGCCTGAATCAAATTCCTCTCCCTGCCTCTGCCTTCTGACTGATTCCCCCAGCGATGCTGGAGAGCACCCAAGTCCAAGCAGGTCTAAGCTCTCAGGTGCCCACGGCAGCAGTGTGCTCCTTTATCTGCCTCCACTTGTGGGGGCCGTCCATTTGCCTCTGTTATAACAGCCTGGCTACAGCTGCAGCCATAACTAGTTGCCCTGCGCACTGATCATTTCAAATATTGGGTTCACCTCTGAGCTGCTGGTGTGTAGTAAATAATGGGGTAGCTAGTACATAGGCTGATCTTCACTCAGTGCTGGATGTGAGGCAGCAATCTCCAGTGAGGAGGGACTTGGCTTTAAGGTACATTCCTGGTTCATTCCAGGCTCTCATCAGCCCAACCGCATTCGCGTTGCTGCAGTGAATGGTCCTCCCTATTGATCTCCCTGTAATCAGTTCTCTCTGCTAGACAAATATAGGTACTATAAAACCTAATTAAGTGTTTTTACTGTTTAAATGTATTTGTCAGTGAAGATGTGCCCTCTGTCCAACATACAATATTTGCAAGTCGTAAAAATCTCCTTTTGGTGATAAAAATGTCATTTCATGTAATACTCTTATTTTTTAACTAGCAAAAGCAGACAGAGCAATCTTCACAAACACTGGATGGCTGGGCTCCCTCTATTATCAGCAGCTAATTTTACCCAGTGTCATAAACAAGATAAGTAGGCAGGTACTAAAGTAATTTCATCAGCTGTTTTAGAAACTACTATTGATTCTCAAATCAGTAATCAGGTCTGTTTCTATTTCTTATCCAATAACACGCACAAGTGATAAGTTTGTAGATAGCAGGTAATTTGTCAAATTCTTGGCGTCCCACGGCTTTGTGCTCAGATATCCAAAGTGACTCTAATGTATCTTGATTATGCCTTCATTAAATCATGATGTCAGAATCTTAGCAATTAAGGAGCTGGATTGAAATTACAATACTGAAATCACATATGCACCACATGTGTGTGTCCCTCCCCGCAGACCTGTGATCCTTATTATATCTTCAACAATGTTAAATCCACATCATGGAAATTAGACAGGAGAATGTGAAGTATCAACCAGCAGAGTCTCAGTTTCATAATTAAATTATTTTGTTAATTATTTTTCATGCTAAATCAGCTCCCTGAGAAATTTCTTTTGTCTTTCTTTTGCACTCCATTTTATTGCTAGCAGCTCCAAATTACAAGGAAACTGGTAACAGGCCTTTACTTGTTGTGTCCAACCAGTTGAAGACAGGAATTAAGATAACCAAACTTAATCCAGTCTGATGTATCCACAGTTACACAGTTTCTGTTACTTCTCCTGATATATATTTTTTTTAGCCCTTGGGATATATAAAAACAAATCTTCTAAGGAGAACAGAAAGCTAGCGCTGTCCTTTACAACCTCAGACCAAATTTTCAATGATTAGCCAGCTTTAAGCAGAGCCAGATGAGACCTCCCTGTTGCCTGTTGGACGTCCTTGGTATCTTAGGAAAATACTGTCCTGTTACTTTAGAAACAGAAGCCAACAACAAACATTGAATGGAAGTGGCCAAGAAAAGTGACAGTGTTAAATGGCTGTGTCATAGCTGGCAGAGAACCAGATGAAATTATCCAGGCCTTAGATAGCTGAGATCGAATATGTTCTCAAGCAACTTGCAAAGCAAGAGGAAATTCCAGTAAATCATTTACTTAATGAGATCAATGTGCAACAGATCTTTTTTCTCTCCTACAAAGTTAATATTAGTATTCTGTTATCATCCTTTATTTTCCTGTTTTCTAAGTTGTCATGTGAGATGCCAACGGGGTCTGGCACTGTTTGGGGTCTGATATTACTCATAAATATACCGTGTGAATTAGGAGCAACTGCTGGACCCAGCAACTTTGGGGTTTTTTTTGTGAAACACACCTCTGCTGAAAAACACAAACTCTTCAGAGTTGTGGCCAACCTGAAGACGTGGCCATACCTTACTCCCATCAGCTTCTCTGGTCAGCTGAGTAGGAGCCAGGATTATCAGAGCCCAATTTGATCCCATTCCTACCACTAGGAGCTTCAGAGGCACTTTTTATTTTAATTTTTTTTTTTAATATTTGTCTTTTGTAACAAAACATTACAGAATCTCACTTCCGTGAAATAATTTCAGTGTTTTTGTGTATTATTGCAATTTGGAAGGAACATTTCCTAAAATCATGAGATTTTTCACATATGTACAATTTTGCCTCCTGGCCACTTAGACAACCACACTGGAGTCAGTGGAATTATAGCTCCCTTGCCCCGCTAAAACTGCTCTGTGTTCGTGGACAAATTCAAACCTTGTGTTAGCAAGCACAGTTTCAACCACACTTGTGGAGATTTCAGAGTCTCAGATTCCAACCACTTTTTTGAAAGTGTGCAGCAGCAGAGGAGAGAAACCCTATTAATGCCACCGGTGAGGGAAAGAGGGTAATGTGAGCTCAAATGTTGTTAGACACCAGAGGATCCACATGGAAGTGAGCCTAAATACATGCTCCAGCCACCTGAAAAACTAAAGGACAAAGGTCTATAAAACTTAACACAAGAATTTACAGGAAATCAGGCCTCTTTGGTCCCAGTGTTCTCCAAACTACCTGTTTATAGGCTCAATTTTCTATGTACACCTTCAATAACAATAGCCATATCATTCTGTTGTTAAGGACATATGAGGACTACAAGCACTTTTGCACAGCAGCTCTTGACAGCATCATCCTTTGCCTCTGTGTCCCACTGCCCGCTGTATGGCTTTGGAAATCAAAGGCTAAAGATGAAAACCTGCACAAGTGAAAAGAAAATTTAAGCCATCGTTGTCCAAGTTAAAAATTGCATCCCACATAAGTTGTTGTTACCCCCACTTTGGAAGCGTTTGTATTTGATTAGTCTGGTCAGCCATACAGCGTTATCCATCAGGCAGTGGGAAAGGCATAAGCTGACAGTGGCAAACAATTGACATTTTTTGAGTATAAGAAAAGTTTCTTGCATAATTTGGAGCAACTGCCTCCAAGATCTGATTACTGTTATCCTTCCCCCACCTTCAGGTTTCTGCACTGCAAGTAAAATTAAATGATAGGAGGTTCGTGTCCATGTAATCCAAGCATGTTTTTGCTTAGCGCCTAGAGCAAAGAAGCGGTAATATGGGTGAGAAGCTCACACTGTTATCCCATGGACCCTTGAAGCTGGCAAGGGCCGCTCCTGCCCTGAAAAGAAGCCACATTGCCAGCCCCCTGGCAAAGGAAGGGAGGAAGCCACACAGGGACAGCTGGGGACAGGGGAAGAACAGGGGAAGGGTGTCATTCCGCTTTATTCTGGCTTCAAAAGCTCGTGGAGCTGAAGCCTGATGGTATTTACAGAGTTCCCAGTGCTTTCAGCTGAAAACAGAAGAGGCAAGTGGTTTGTAGCTGCCTGACTACAAACACAAAATCTAAAGGATGAAGTCAGTAAATGAGCAAAATATACTGAATATAAAGGGTCTTCAGGTCTTTGTTTTCATTTTCTTACCCTTAGAATGCTTCTGTGGTTATTTTCATCCACTCCCTAAAACCTCTCAAAAATGTAACGATGTGCAAGCATTTGGAGGCTTTCTTTCTGTTTGTTTATTCATCATTTAGCGTAATCCCAGACTGACTTTAAAAATCCAGCTTTTTAAAAAAGGTTCAGTTACCTAATATATTTGTTGCAAAATGACAGGGTAAAATGCATCAGCTGCATTGAAAAAAAAAAAAAGATTATTTTCTTTTGGAAATACACTTTATATAACAAAAGCAAACTCTTGGAATCAGATCTTCAGGTGAAATTATGGTACCATAAGTATGTCAAAGACAGTGAGACAACCCATGGGATGGAATTTCAGGAACAGCTAATTATTTGCTCTTAAAAAAAATAACATTTCCTTTCCTTAATGAGCCAACTTTCAGGAAATGAGTACAGAGAAGGGAGAAGAGAGGAAGAAATACAGTACTATGGAAGCTAAAAATCTTGTTGGTGTTCTTTCTGCAATTTTTGTGGCTAAGACACTGAATGGATTCCATAAGTGAGATTTTGTCAGCATGCCAAATCTACACGGTCTTCTATCTTTTAAAAAAATGCCTTTGATTTTCACAGACTCCAGGCCAGCTTGGGACTTGCGTTGAAAAAAAAGCATATCCTGCTGCTACAGGAAATATTTTTCTCAACACCACTGTATTTTATTTATTTTAATCATATTTTAAAAAGAATCTTATAGAAATCCCAACAGTACTGTTATGCATACCCCAAAAGAGTTCATTTCACCTATTTACAGGAGAAAAGCTCACAGGATTAACACATTTGGAAATGATGTGAAAATGCAGAACGGATTTAAGATTTTTTGAGAAGTCCAAGTATTGAATGCAGTAGGATATGAAACTATTAGCTTTTTCACATTTGGAGGAAGACCATACAACGTACTGAATACAGAGATTGGTTTATTTTATACTGGATTACAGAGGGTACTACTTCATTTTCTAGTAGAGAAACTTATTATTAACACTATATAATGCAATTCCAGCAAGCTTGAGAATGGGATATTGGGCTAAAATTAAATCTCCATGTTCGCATATAACCACACACTGACAACATTCAGGTCTGAATAGTTTAATAATCTTTACTTCTTATATTGGGCCAAGTTCAGATTCAGAAAACCCTTTTCTGCAGATGCAAACTTTTGAGCTAAGATCTACAATGAAAGGTTTGGGTTTCTTTTAATATATCATCCCTATTGGGTTTCCTACAAGTCGTCTGCAAGAAACCCAAGTTCACTGTTATTAATAAAGAGGTTTTGAGAAAGTATTACCAGGCAACCATCATTATTGAAGTGTGCTGGACTACTGAAGTACGGGGCTGCAGCAATAGAAGGTTGTTACAGAAAACCGCAGCGGTAATCAGCTAGCACAGTAGTTTGGTAGGGAATGCTCTTAAATCAATAATGTAGCTACATATAAAATTTGAAGAAAAAAACTGAGTTATCGGTATTTTTATTAGTGATATGTGACCTGTTTTATGCCCTGCATATTTTCATCCTGTAATCCTTTGCTTCACCAGGTCCCAGGTCAGGAAATCTCTCACAACAGTCATTCACTGCACCAGCAGAAAGTTACCAGCAAGAATGGCCCTCATTTACTCCTGGCAGCAAATTAAGACATCTCACTTCTGATCTAGAGAAACGCGTCCTAATTACAGAAGGCCAACTGGACTACCAACCCAGCTCTCCATAGGTAATTCAAATGGAGAAAATGGGAGAAAAGGGGTACTAAGCAGTCAGCCTACATTGCTCCTTTGTTTACTGCAAGCTACAGAAACAGAGATGACTGGATGAACCTTTGGTTTTTGTTATCTGTTCTCTAGGAAGTCCTTGTTTTCATGGGTCAAAATCTCTCCTGACAGGGTCCATTCAACTGATAATCATCAGCGTGGGCCTCAGTAAGCCATGGGGTATCTTAAAACCCAAAGGGATGCTTAGCATATTCTGAAAGGCTAAGCCATCAGGAAATCTTTTTGGCAAATGTCAATCAGGTTTCACAAATTACCCAAACTGATCCTGGTTCTGAAAATCAGATATTTAAGAGGGCAAAGAAATCATGCATATCTTTTTCAGAGTTGGGTTAATTTCAGAAGGCAAAGATATTGCAGTTGCTGATTGATTTTGACAAAACTGCTTTGAAATACAGTAGAATTTCTAGCACAAACTACTTGTAATTTGTTCAGTCCTAATCAAACATAAGAATCTAAGAATTTGAGCATGGAGTATCCAAGACAGCCTTTGAGCTTGGAGAAAGGTGCTTAGACTGCTACAAGCAAGTAGCTCACCTACTTACTAAGTAAGCTCACCTACTTAATTAAGCTCACCTAAACTTGCTTAGATGCAAAGAACAATTTTTCCACTGAATTTTTCAAATTCCAATGAAATTAACTGTCTTGGTTTTAATTTTGATTTCCTGTGAACAAAAACACCAGCTACTTTTATTATTCAAAATACTGCAGTCCATTTCAGGCACTGCACAGATGTGAGGTAACGATCCAGCCAAAACAGAGTCTGTGGCAAAATAATGGAGAAAAATATTTTTAAGAATCTCTGGTCAGCATATTTGCTTTATTTTCTTTACTACCTTTTTAAACCATCATATCCTTAAGTTGATTTTAAATGAAATGTGTGCAGAGATATGTTTAAATTTAATGAAGTAACCCCTTATGGATGGTGAAATGACTTCCTAATTACATTTTATGTTCTCATGGTTCTTGAGTTTTTCATTTTCCACAAATGGAACAGATTTATATGAGTTCACATGACAGCTCTAGCTCGAAGAGAAGTGACCATGGCTGCCAGAGAGACTACTTAGCCTTTAGATACATCGGTGAGGTAGTACTGTATGTTTAATACAACTAGGTGTAAAGTGATGGTTCTTTTTTCACTGTTTATTGCTAAGCCAACCTGCTATAAAACATTGATCTCTCAGATATAGGAGACACATGACTCCCATGCCACTAGGTCCAGTAGGCTTAACCTGCTGAACCCAAAGTGCTAAAAGGACTTAAAATGTAATCATTAGTAGATTTTTGCAAGCAGCTGGTAAAACAAGACTTCTAGGCAGTCAGGGTGCTTTAATTTATTTCTTAATCCTGCCAAATCAGAAGAAAAGTATTTTAACTTAGTTCCACTTGGCAGACAAAAGGTAGGATTCTGATGGGACAGCACAAGAGAAATCATCCATGCAGGTGGAAAATGATAAACTCTGTGTAGTGATGGCTACCAGCTCTGAGGTCCACATTTTCAATGTTGCTCTGGAAGAAAAAAAAAGTGGGAGAAATACTATATCTCATTTTGGCTCAACCCTGCTAGACATAAACTATTACTTTTTTTTTTTTTTTTTTTTTTTTTAAACACCAGCAGTATTCTGCTCAGCCTTTCTAGCCTCTATTAAATACATCACATTGTACTGAGACAAAAGAGATCAGGGAACTTGCCCTTCTTTCCTCCCCATCCAACTAAGAGCTCGTTTGTCAGCAAGAGTTATTGCCCTAACAAGCAACTTACAAGTCACCCATTTGGAGTTGTTCACTTTTCACATTAAGGGAAAACACCACAATGGGCAGCCTTTATGACCAGGTTTCCCATTGTTTAAGCCTGACCCTGCCAGTGTTTGCACACAAGATGTCAGGGTGCGGTGGCTTGACCCTGGATGGACGCCAGGCACCCACCAAGCCGCTCTATCACTGCCCTCCTCAGCTGGACGGGGGAGAGGAAATACAACGAAAGGCTCGTGGGTCGAGATAAGGACAGGGGGATCACTCAGCAATTACCATCACGGGCAAAAGAGTCTTGACTCAGGGAAATTAATTTGATTTATTGCCAAATAGAAGTCAGAGTAGGGTAATGAGAAAAAAAACCCTAAATCTTAAAACACTTCTCCCCACCGCTCCCTTCTTCCAGGGCTCAACTTCACCCCTGAATTCTCTACCTCCTCCACCCCGAGCAGTGCAGGGAGATGGGGAATGGGGGTTGTGGTCAGTTCATCACATGCTGTCTCTGCTGCTCCTTCCTCCTCAGGGGAGCACTCCTCACACTCTTCCCCTGCTCCAGAGTGGGATCCCTCCCACAGGAGACAGTTCTCCACAAACTTCTCCAATGCGAGTCCTTTCCACGGGCTTCAGTTCTTCATGAACTGCTCCAGCGTGGGTCCTTTCCATGGGGTGCAGTTCTTCGGGAACAGACTGCTCCAACATGGGTCCTCCATGGGGTCAAAAGTCCTACCAGCAAACCTGCTCCGGTGTGGGCTCCGATCTCCATGGCTCCACAGGTCCTGCCAGGAGCCTGCTCCAGGAGCATAGGCTTTGCACGGGGTCACTGCCTCCATTGGGTGCATCCACCTGCTCCAGCGTGGGGTCCTCCATGGGCTGCAGGTGGATATCTGCTCCACCGTTAACCACCATTGGCTGCAGGGGGACAGCCTGCCTCACCATGGTCTTCACCACGGGCTGCAGAGGAACCTCTGCTCTGGCACCAGGAGCGTCTCCTCCTCCCCTTCTTCACTGACCTTGGTGTCTGTAGAGTTGTTGCTCTCACATATTCTCACTCCTCTCTCTTTAGCTGCTGGCACGCAGATTTTTTTTTCCCCATCTTAAATATATTATCACAGATGCACTACCACCATCACTGATGGGCTTGGCCTTGGCCAGCAACAGGTCTGTCTTGGAGCCGGCTGGCATTGGCTGTATCAGACATGGGGGAAGCTTCTAGCAGCTTCTCACAGAAGCCACCCCTGTAGCCCCCTCACTACCAGAACCTCACCATGCAAACCCAACGCACAGAGTAAATTATAAGGACTGCAACTTTGAAGGCGAACAAAAACTACCATACATAGAAATGAAATTCATTATTTTTTTCTTGGTTGGTACTGTCTTTCCAGATGTTTTGGATACTGAAATACATCACGATTCTGGTTTCTTGTCAGTTCATCCCTAAAGGAACAGTGAAATCTGTGGTGCTCATTAACTGTAGTATTGACCAGGCTGGAGTGATTGCTGTACAAATACACATTTATTTTCATGATCTCATTTAGATGATCTGTTTAATTGAACGCAATCTACAGACTTGATCTCTTGCCATGTAGTGCACACAGGAAATCCTGCAATAACATCCAAAGACTGCATTGGATTGAAAGTGAAAACCTTTGGTTTAACATGCTGCCAAATCTTTTAAAGAAGCAGAAACTCACAAAAAGAAAAGCCCTTAGTGCCTTTGAGATCACGATGTGCAGCTCTGGCTGACTGGACTAATATTACCTGACCTGAAATTTGAATTAATTCTCATGAACTAAATGAACGATTGATTGATTGACTGTCATATAAAAAGAAGCTAAAAAGGAAAATGCAATAGCTTTTAAAGAAAACTTAGAAATAAGAGGGAGGGCATGAGAATAAATATGTTGAAAGTATTTGCTAGAGAGGTTTTGTTATACTCCTGTATTAAAATGTTACCTCCAAGCTATTTGCCTTCAACAATAAAAAAGCCCTGACCAAAGTGCATGTCATGCTTTTAATATCATTCGCTATGAAAGCCAAACTTGGAGTGAGGTTTAACTGCCGAAATTTCCTGAGTGGGTACAGAATCCATGGGTACAGGTTCATTAAGTCTCATCCATTACACCATATATTTTGCTCAGTTGGCAAACGGAGGTGTTTTTCAGTTTCAAATCCACAAAGATCTGGCAGTCAAGTCAATTCTTACCATCTCATGAGCCGAACAAGCAGACTGCAAACCAATGTGGTTTTTCAGATGTCGCTGAAGGCATATTCTAACCACAGCTGATGTTACGGAGATACAGCTAGCGGTATAATTTGGCTTGCGCTATCTTTATTGTCAGTGATCATGCGTGAAATAAAAAGAGCTCATGGAGAGCTTGGAGAGTTTTTAGTTTGGAAAAATATCTTTCAGCTGAAAAGTGAGTAAATGTACTAAGTATTCAGTGGGAAACAGTAAATATAGACTCTGACAAAATGATTATTAGAGTCATTTTTTAGGGACAGAATTGGTCTTCCAGGTAGTGTCATCTACAGCTACCAAAACCAACTCATAGGGCTGCATAAAAAGCTTCATTTATAAATTCGAAGCCACAAGTCACCCACTATTTGAAGAAAACTTTCCATACTTGGAAAATACGTGCAATATAAGATTACTGTGCTGGTTATCAGGATTTCAGACTTCACAATAATTTGCTGTTGTTATCCAAAGGTAGTGCCATTATCTATCGGAACAATTACCCGTTCAGTAAGGACCAGATACAAACAAAACCCAGAGAAATTGATATAATAGTCCACAGTAAAAGGGAATACAAAAGGCTATAATTCCATTTACATGTAGAATCTCTGAATTCTAAGCAGAATATCTCAAAATTGCTCAAAATATTATACTTTTTAGCAGTGCATTCTTATAGTTCAGTCCTCTTTTTTCATTTTATAATGAGGGACTACTACAGAATTGCTATCTTCAGTTCTACTATAAAACATTGATTTTGGACTGCATTTATACAGAAGTTGCTCCGGCATATTTTTGTGATTACAAAAGTAACTGTGAAATGGAAAGAGTGGAGCTGCAAATGTGAGCCACTTCAGAAACATAACTTTAGTTTTTAAGCACTACTTTCTAAAGATCCAGTTTACTTCCCAGCAGTGAACGTGGTCCTGGGCTTTTGCTTCAGACCCCTCCCCAGTCAGGAGGACTGTGATCCCAGGCTCAGAGGCAAATAATCTCCTGCCTGAAGGGCAGCAGAAACCTCCGAGGTCCCTGTCCCTGTGAGGAAAGGCATCAGGAAAACAGCCGGGTGCTCTGTACTGCTGTGCCCCCAGAAGTTTGCTTTCACAGTAGGACATTGATGCCCAGCTCACACCTGATTAAAGCCTCAACTTGTGCCTGCTACACCTCTGGAAAAGGAGAATGAACTCATCAGCAGTTGTCTCATGCAGTGCTTGTGGGTTTTTTTTTGTGTTTACTTCAAGCTTATATCCTGAGACCAGGCTGCAGATGTTTTCATGGACAGTGAAACTGCAGCATGGACTGTGAATACTGCAGCAGTTAGTCAGACCAGCTCCATTTTTCAAATTTCTAAATGTTTTATATTCTGACACCTGAAAATGCTTTAACTGGAACAGGAGCTGCTGAGTGATTCAATGGCAACCTGAGCTGAGGGACACAACAAAAACAGCAGAGATGTCAGAAGACTAGTCCTGGTTTTGTTACACAAAAAGGATATAAGAGCTTAAATTTTATAATACAGGACACACTAAATCATGTACCTTAGCAATTGAAATTAACATCACACCTGGAAATTGTTAGAAAGCATAAAAATTGCATTTAAAACCGATGTCCATACCTCTCTAGGCACATATGTACAATCTATATACCCTAATACTTACTTTAATATGGAGACTGCATTTTGCAGTTAGGATTATAAATTGTTCACTTAGAAGTGCTGGGACTTAGTAGGGAGAGAAAGTAGAAATAAAGTTCTGAACATGTAGGACTCCAGCATTAATACCCTCTAAACCATACCTGATTGATGCTGTCAGGTGTTTACACATAATTCATATGGAGTATTTTTTATGGGATGGGACATTCCTCAAGAATGTGAGAAAATGAGGTAGTCATCAGGCTGGACCAGAATTCTTGCATACAGAAATTAAATTAACTCAGCAAAACTCTGACTACCTCCTTTGCAACTGTGGCTATACAGTCATAATGACCGCACATGAGTTTGTGAGGAGGAAAATTAAATTGAAGCTCCACATCAATAAAGTGGAGTTCAACAGCAAAGGAAGCCTCAGGCAATGAATGTCTTAGAATGAAAAGGATTACTTATTAAAAAATCTCTAAATTGTTTCTATTAGCACTACATATGATTTTCTGAAAGTACAGCAGAAATTTTGGCTACAAAAATGAAACATGAAACTCCTCCTGCCTGCCAGTTTTAATCAAATATAGAGCTCAGCCTGAACCTACGCAAGACTGAAATGATGCTGTTGGAAGTGAAGCTGGCTGTCTCCCATTAAAGGCCTGCAAGCTTTTTTTTGTTAAGGTTGTGTGAAGCCTTGGAGTCTTATCTGACTCCTTACTGAGTCTGGATGACTGGGCAGCATCCCAAAAATACCTTCTCACATCTTTAGCTTTATGGGGAGTTTCATCCCTTCCTCCCGCTGAGGCCACAATATCCTCTGCATTTGTTACCTGACGGCTGTGTTATTACAGCCTCCTGTTTCTGAAGCTGAACGTAAGACAACGTGCCGGCTCCAGATGCAGCAGAAGGAGGCCGTCTGCCTTGTGCCTGCCTTAGATCACTGTAATCACTTCAGGCCAGTGCTCAGGTCCTTCTTTCAGCTCCAGGTAATTCCTGATGCCAGTTTACAGCCTTTGGTGTATGAAGCCCTGCTGCAGTTGCACTGAGGCTCAGAACAAAGCTTTTGGGGTTGCAGGACAAAACATTTTTTTGAAGGCAATCCAGCACTGGAAAAATCTTTCCTTGAACAGCACATGAATACAGCATATAACCATCTTTAGAAAACAAAGGAAACCTTCCTCCTGGAGAATGCTTTCCATCAGAAGCACTACTTGCTTCAAGTTTCAAACTCTTTCATTTGCCTTCTCAAAAAGCCACCAAGCACAGCCCGAGTTTTGACCTAAAAAAGGCAGAAATGAAAACAGTGTAGAGATTCAGTAGCTATTTCACCAGAGCCGAAGACCCCCATGCAGGCTAGAAGGTGAAGGCCAGAACTCACCAATTCAGGCCATGGTTCAATGGTACGAGTCCAATCTTAAATTTCTAACTCCTAACACCAAAGACAGCTGACACAAATGAGTAATCTGGCACAAACTCACTTGATCGATGCAATTTCTGATGGGTTATCTTTGCAGGAACAGGCTTCAGGCTTAATCAGGTACCAACTTTCACCACACTGCCAGCATAAAACTAGCAGGAAAGCATACAGCTAGACTTAAACTCTGTATCATGTGCCCTGCCAAATTTGACAGAAAAGTGAACTTGTGCCCAGGCCTGATCTAAGGCCAAATTTCACTGATAGATAACAGCAGTGCACACAGTTTCAACAGTAATGCTTGTGCAACTAATGCCTAATTTGCAACATATTAATTTTTTCATCATATTTTAACTACTGCTTAGCTCTAATCTTGCTGTTGCTACGGCCTAAGGGTTTTGCACTTTCCAGATCAAGTAACAGAGCCTTCCCCAACCTCGTGTAGATTTATACGTACAAATATACATATATATATGTATGCACGTATGTTGGGCCCTATCAGTTGGGGAACAAAGTTTATGCATGATCAACAAAAGAGGCCAGCATATACTTCATTCAGTATCTGCCTAAAACTTTTGCTATGGTGTCACAGATCAAAGCAAACACACCATCTCTTTGACAAAGTAGCTCATCAAACAGAATTTAGAGGCTGCTGCCATTTCCACCCCAGGGTCTTGCCCACCTGTTGCAAATCTTCGTGCTTCTTTAAGACTTCTTTTCGAGTCAAATCCTTCATTTTTACCAAACTCTCCCTGTAGTTCCCCATGCACGGTTCAGTCCAGCTGGTGGACTTCTTCCTCTGTAACCCCGTGACCTGGGGGCAGATGGTGGTCTCCCTCTGTAGCACCAGCAATTTGGGGCAAGGTCGCCCCCGGAGGGATGTGTGTAGTGGATCTCCACACGCTGTGGGCGGGTGGGAGCACCCCAGCCACCAGCCCAGGGCAGGCTGTGCAACAAAGGCAAACTGTGCAAGGCTAGGTTTTGAAAACTGACCGTACTAATACTTAGAGACTGGAAAAGAAGTGTGAGAGCTTCAGGCAACAGTCTGTGCTCAAAGACATTTGCAAGGATTTAAGCAATACATCCTTTAAATACGAGTCTTAGGAGAAAAGAGTAAAGGTGAAGCATGACAGTATGCATCGCGCTCAGTTCAAATTTTGCAAGAATAGCACAGAACATCTCCTAAGAGTATCCATCGCTCAGTCGCCAATGTGATTGCTACATATCCCTCTCCTTGGTAACCCTTCTGAGGCACTGTGGCTCAAGGTCCTGTATTATTTGAGCATTTGAGGTCTTCAGCCAAACAGAGTTCCAGGAGGGTGGTTATTTTTATCATTGTTAAATTACTTACGGTACCAGTTCTGTGTAGTTGACTAGCACGGGCTTTACAGTAATGCCTGAAAGCGTGTAAAAGTGTGCAGTACTCTGTTCAGACTGCCAGACAGCAAGAAATCATGAAAAAACATCAAAAAGAAATGTCCCAGGAAAAAAAAAAAATCAGGTAGAAAAACAGGAAATGTCTGTGGAAAAACAGACATATGGGAGATCTAGTTCTTCCGTAATCTTCCAGTAGAAGTCTGGGCAAAGAATTCTACTTGTAGGGTGGAGTTTTATCAATTTATTAAAAGAGTTTAATGATGTGTGAAACCTGGACTGGTCCCACCTAGTCCTTCTCACCTAAAAGCCACTCACAGAACAAGCTCTCACTGTGTGTGTAACAAAATGATGTCTCATAGAAGAAAGAATAGATGTATTTGTTTGTATTTGTGAATTCTTGATGTGCAAACAAAGTATGCAAACAGAGGTGAAATTTACTATGGGTTTCTTAAAAAAAATATATATGCAAAGGATACTTATAGTTGTCTATAGTAGACTATACTACATATAGTAGTATGGGTCAATTCACACTGCTTCTAAAAAAAATAATCTAAATTATGTGTTTCAAAAGATTCACTTTGACAGATAAAGTACTAGTTTATCTTCCAAGACCTAAATCATTATTTTAATGCAGCTGTCTAGCAGAGCTGAGGTTAGCTTAACAAAGGGGCTGGCTGAAGATACAGCTCTTGCTCATCTTCCAAAGTACTGAAATAAGTAGAATAATTGACAGAGAGGACTGCAAAACTGGCCATTTTCCACTATGCACATTTTCAGCTGAGAGATTTATAAAGCTTTTACCTTAGCTGCTAATCGATAATGTCAGATTTAATGAAGTAAGATAGACATACACATTATAAAATACTTCTAGCAAATATATCAGGAGGCAGAACAGATTCTAGAGAAAGACAAATAGAAAAACTCAGTTTATTGAGCTCAAATTACACCAGTTGTTCAATATTTCTTTGTCTCATAGGTTCTTCTTCATTCCTTCTGCAGAAAGAGTCCAGAACCTTTCAAGAAGTAATTCAAAATGGCCAAAGTAACATTTTTCTTTACCTCTACCTGGCAAATTTTCAGAGAGATACATTTACTGGATGGAAACTTCCTGCCTGGACTGGCTGTCCGTTAGTATGAGTAATGAGCAATCCATCCATCATTAGAGTTAGTAAGTTTTCCATTTCATCCTCTCCCCTTTTAAGTGCATGATTTAATTCACAGCACATAAACATTTATGCAGAAACCTTGTAAAAGCAAAACCATGCCTAGTATTATGGTCATATCTGAGACTACTATAGGCAGGTGGAGAAACTCACTTTAAAACAAACTCATGTCCAATGTTTGCTCACAATATCTAGTCTCTGTATTCTGTGTCTGTGCCTAGTTCACGTTAATCTCCTTTTCTTTTTTTTCCCCTCCACACATACAGATTTCACACTTGGCACTGTGTGGAGCTAGAGCTGCTACATAATTAAGAAGAAGTTTCTTCCTGGGACAAATACGACCTCTGGGAGAGGTTGCTTAATCAACTAGGTTATAGGCCTAAAACTTAGTATCTCCCACCTTCAGCTCCCTGTCCTACTGCAGACTCCTTCCTACCCTTACCCATGTCGCTTTGGGGACGCTGAGCTGCGAGAGCCAGGTGGGTGTACAGGGAAGAGATGGCTTGTCATATTTGAACATCCAATATTCGTCTCAGTGCAGAAGCAACTGTCTTCCTGTTGCAGGATGCTAGAAATATTTCTAGCTTTCTCTTTCTAATTAAGTCTTTGGGTTTCCTCTTGCTTCTTAGATCTGAGGCATCTCACTGTAGGGTGGGTCTAAGACCATCTGAATGCAGCAGCACACATGAGGGGCTTCAGATGCCAACACTTTAATGATCATGTGGCCAGGTGCTTCCCGTTCTCCACTGGGAAAAGCAACATATTTTACAGTTCAGAAGAGTGGGGCCCTTCTCACACCTTTGCGACATGGCAGGAAACTCCTTTTAGTCAGCATGAGTTTTCAGCCACATTTTCTGGATTTTTCTTTGCCTCCTTGAAGGCTAGTGACCTCATTCTACAGTCAATGCACTTGGGGCAGAGGTGGTCAGTCTTGTCCTGCAATTCTAGCATCTGAGGAGTTTTCCATGGACTTTTCGCAACTGCCTTAATTCAGCCTGCAGTTAAACATGTGGCTATCCTCAGTGAACCCTTATATGCTCTCTGCCAACCCCTAAGAAATCAACCCTTTCTTTACGTAAGTAAATCTGGTTTCCGTGCCCATTCCCGAAAATCTACCCACAAAACTGACTGCTTGCTTGGTGCAAGTAGAGGGTAGTGGAAGCAAGAGCCCTGAACTGCAGGCAGAGCTGCGAGGCAGAACACTTTTTCAATGAATACTCACTGAGCCAAGAAAGCTTTAAACCCTCCTCCTCTATCACCTTTCCTTAAAAATGAGATTATTAATGAGGCACACTTACATTCATATTCCTTAGAGCTCTGCTTTAGAGAGAAACAATAGCCAGGTCTCCCTCTCCTTCCTCCTGGGTGGGCAAGCAGCACAATGCTAAAGCATTATCACATCAACTGCTGGACTAAGAAGCTTGACCCAAAGCCCTGTGCCAGTGAATTATTTTCCCCTGACATATGGCTTAAGGCTGAAGGATTTGAACACTTAATTGGTGCATTTTCTGCAAGGCTTTAAAGCTTGGCAAGGTGAGATTCCTGCTAATCAGTGATACAGCTGGGAAACAGCTCCTGCTGTGCATCACCAGCAGCCTCCACCTACAAGAATTTATTGATCTCCTGGAGCTCAAGGGACTTGTATTATCTGAAAGTGTTAAAATCATTTCTAAATGAAGTTGTCCAAAGATTGTGTTTCAATACTTCATAACTTGTATTCACTGAGACATGTAACAGCATAGATATGTTAATATATGTGAAAAAGAATGCTATGACTCTCACATTATTGTGGTGGGGTGGCTCTTTGTTAGCGAGGAAAACAAAACATATTCCTTGTAACTTTAGCCTTTTCCTACAAGAGTTACCTCAGCCCTTCTCTACAAGCAGGCATTCACAAAATTAACATCTTTACAGCACTTTTTTGTCATTGAAACTACCAAAAATAACCCCTCAAATACCTCCATCCTAAAGATGGGTCATTTGATGAGAAATCTAGGAAATTAAATCTACATTCATTATCAGTACCTTTGGAAAAATAATTTTTCAGAGGA
This sequence comes from Chroicocephalus ridibundus, assembly GCF_963924245.1. Taxonomy (NCBI): domain Eukaryota; kingdom Metazoa; phylum Chordata; class Aves; order Charadriiformes; family Laridae; genus Chroicocephalus; species Chroicocephalus ridibundus. The sequence goes on from NC_086286.1 coordinate 28,671,441, forward strand.
TTAATTTTCCATTTTCATCCTGCCATTTTATTGTACCTAACACCTCTGACTTGCAAACCAATGATTTCTGTAATATTCTATACATTTTGCTGGCATTTTACTTTCTCTGCAAAAAGTTCTCTAAATAAATCACATTACTTCCATTCTTGCCGATTTAACAGTTCTGTCTTGTCAGAAACCTTGTAAACCCATTCTTCACTGAGCTCCTGTGAGCTGGAAGGAGTTCTGCGCATGAAGGATTTGTAGGACGGACACATTATTGTTGCTATTCTGTTTTTCCAAGGAAAAGTATTTTTCACATTGAGTCATCCAAAATGATCTTTTTATAGAGAGGACAATACAACTAAAGAGAGCAGTTACTGTACCCATCAGAGAGAAGAGACTCTCCCTTGAAGAAAGCTGTATCCAGCCACAAAATGACAACTATTCTTACAAGTGAAAGACGTTGTTCGCACAGGGCACACCCTTGCAGTCACACTTGCTCACACACACAGAGAAATAAAATTGATACAGTCTCAAAGTATTAGGGCTGCTTTGGAAGACATTCCACAAATTTTTGTAGTAATTGAATAAAGTCAATCAAATTCCATTCTCTTTAACACGTAAGCACAGAAGAAGGAAGCAGAGGTTGGAAATGTTCAAGGAATGTATGTTTAGGGCCCTAGTCCCAAAAGCTAGGTATGAATATAAATGCAAGTTTAACCTTTTTGTTTGTTTGTTTTAATTCCATTAGTTTCCCTTTCTCCTTTCCTCCGCTAAACAAATGATATTCAGAAGATGGTAAAAATTCCTCTTTCCATTTTCTCCACTCACCTCCACTGGCTAACAGTTTTATTTTTATAATTTTACAGACTTCAAACCTGCTCTTAGTCCTGGCATCGTGTAGGAATTCTGTGAGGATAAGATGATCCTCACTCACAACAAAGAACAATCCTGACAGAGATAACGCTGCTTCTCTTTCATTCTCTGTTTACACTAGCATCACCCATGGCTTTGCAGCACCTCTCTCAAATTTGTAAATGACAAAGACCTTCGAACAAAACCGGGCTCAGCTTCTTAAAATATCTTTGACAACTTAATTAACTTTGCACAGTGGCATCTCAAGACTGTCAATTGTAACCTAGTTCAAAGATCAATTAAAAGATCAGTTCTTTTTCTCTCTATATGGGAAAGTATTTTTACACTAGCAAATCCCAATTTACACTCATTAAGTTCTGTGAATAAGCCTGCTGACACACCGGGGGTCCCATTGAAACACGCTCTTCACAAATACAGTAGGTGTAGTGTTTACCCATTGCTTAAGTGTGCTGAATAAGCTCTTTGACAAATAAAAGCATTCTTGCTGGTCTCAGTTATCAGAAGGTGCACTACGTGGACTGTGCTGCAGTCATTCACCATGTTTGTGCATTGTCCTACCACACAATTTTTAATTAACAAATTTTCTAAATGGTTAGGGCCAAATCCCTCTGTGCAGCGATGGTGTAAAACCACTGGTGTGAATTTCACATATCTCGTGTAATCCCAGCATCCCTTAGTTGGGCCATTTTCCTGCTCTTACACTGCGGGCAGTAAACATGCAGAGTTTCGTGTCAGGACAGTCACAGTGCCATCCGGCACACCGGCTGGCTCGGCAGGGCTGGGTGCCAACGGCACTGCTATTGGCAGACGGCTCAGCTGCTCTCCCTGCCCCTGACACAGGCAGTTGCCACCTGGGTGGAAGCCACTTGTGGTAAGTGCATTGGTAAGCTCTATGTGGGGACTGTTTGTGTACCTCCAAACAAAGTGGTTCTCATGCGGCACAAAAGTTGTGTGTCTTTTCTTGATGGTTATTTTCTCTCTCACTAAGGTTCATTTCTATCCCAAGGTGCAGCAATATCAATAAATTTAATCCTTTAGACTTACACTATTTTGTGTTTATTAGTGTGTTTGGGTTTTTGGAGAGCAAACAAGGACATCAGTGGTGACATTTTGGCAGTTCGCGTGCTTGGGACTTTAACATGGATGTGTATAAAATCTTTTGTCCAGATGAAGGTTTCATTTTGCTTGTATCACAGGCTGCCAACACATCTTTGACATTTCAATTTGCTACACAGTGCTAAGTCCTGCATTCTCTTGACTTCTCACCCATCCCACTCCCTGCCATAGGCTACGAATCTAGAACAAAGCCTGAACATGACAACAAACAAAGTTTGGGAGCCAGAGGAAAGAAGATTTTGCCAGCACTGTACTTAACAGCCTTTTTCCCACTGGCACAATAAATTTTCTGTGACCAACTAAAGCTGAACAAGATGGTCGTTTTGTAATCCACATAATTTTTACATGCATCTATTTAAAGGTGTATAAACAAATGCATACACACGTACACATCTACATATACACACGTGTGTGTTCATCTACTTGCATATGTATAAAATGTGCAGATGTGGGAGAGTTACATGGTGGTGTGATGGGATAAACAAGCCTGACACTTATATGAAAACTTAGACTAAAATTGGCCACTGTTTGAAGGAGCAAAAAATGAGATGGTGGCCCTTCCAACCGTGTCATGCGTCTTCTTTACAGCACAGAGCTACGTACTCAGTATCTTTCACTTAAGCAGTGGAAAAATTATTTCAAAGTATTTTAAGAAGAGGAGGAAGGGAAATTCAATTTTATTTGTTTATGTTTCTTTTTGTAAAACCTTAAATATCAAGAATCTAACTATATGAGGTCAGAAGAAATCATAAAAACTTCTAACAATGATCTAAACCAGATTTTAATACACATAAAAAGGTCAGACCTAAACATCAGCTACTACAAACTTTTCCACAGTTAGATTTGAGTTTTATATGCTTTGCCGGACACCTGACATAAAACTCTTCAGAGTTGCAGGATGTCAGACTTTGTTGTTGTAGCACTTGTAATGAAAAGATAAATGCCCCATAATAATTTCTTAGCATTATTTGTTAATGTTGTAATTGGGATGTTTACTGTCTGAATATATTGCTTTGGCTAATGGGTCTATAAGGAAAAACGGAGAATAGCTCAAGAGAGGCCTCTTGGGGGTATCAAGAGAAGCCAGGCTGCACAAATCACTGACAGAAGATAATACAACTTTATGGAGTCAATACACCTAAAAATTTTTTTTTCCCAAATGCTTCATTCCTATTGATAAAAGAAACAGCTATTTGAGTGTAGTAGGCTGTCTGCTCTTTGTAAATCGTTAGTCAAAACCTCCCAGAGGAAAGACCTGCAAGTTATCAAGCTTTTTTGGCTTCAAGCTTTCCAAGCCTTTCAAGCTTTTGCTATGGTAAACATACAAGATATACAGGACAATATACCCTTCTGCCTAGGCTAGGACTGCAGATCCTGTCATTTGAGTACTCAAACAGATCAAAAAGTGTTCCTGTCATGACAAAGATAAATTCAGATATTTTAAAAGTTTTGTTGTCTTTTTTTTCGGAGGTTGGGGGTGCTTGCTTTTTTTAAAGGACTCTCTAGGTACGTCTATAGCATTCTCAGAACCAGCCTTGGCAGTAGCTATGAAGAACGCCGGTCTCCTGCTCTTTCTGTCCCCACCGCGGAGCCAGGCCACGGGCATCCCCTGCCGAATCGTCCCCTGCCAAAGCATCACCTGCTGCCTCCTCCACAGCCAGCTTGCCCTGAGACCCCCTCGGGCCACCCTTGCAAAGGAGGGCAAGGACTGCAGGAGAGCTTCTGTGCCTGCGGGTTTTATTACCTCTACTCACGGAGGACAAATACATTTAATATTTAACATTTCCTATATGTTAAAAACCAGCGCTTTTACGGCAGTACAAGGGCAACTGACTGACCTCACAGCTGGCTTTAAAGACAAGCAGGCAGGCAGCTCTCACTGCCCTACAGGACAGCCTTCCTCTATTGCAGAGCAAAACAAGTCACCCAGTGTGCAGATGGGAGGAGCTCACCTGAGCTGAATTTTGGCTCTTTCTGTCCTGAACAGGCTGTGCTTTGTGCAGGTTTCTGTTCAACTGCAGGAGAAAAAGCTTTCTTCCTTAGAACTCTTAAAACAAAAAAAGCAAAATAAAAGTGCATTTCTAACTGATTGCCCTATTAAAATGCCTCGGGATTGTACAAACAAAGAAAGATAATTTTTTTTTTACTTTTTTTTAATAACATGCAACTGCTGAGATAATACAATGCTGGATGTGCTGTGGAAACCTAGACAGATCAGACATTGGATATACAGTATTTGTTTTCTGAGTCTGCCCACACAGATTTTTCTTGCAGCTACTAAACAAAGGTCCTGGGAAGACAGAATTCTCAACCAACCGCATTTTGTTCGGGAAAAATATAATTCTTTAAAAGGGTTTCTCTATTTTGTTGTTCTTTAAGCAATCCAACCCAATCCTTTAAAGTGACACTTCAATAAAATATTCTCAAAAGGGATAACATCTTTTAAATCTCTTTTTATCCTGTAAAACAAAGAGTTCTGCCCATCACAGTGGGAGACGCACACATGTCGCCTGGCTGAGTCTGACTGTCACATATCACACAAGGATGAGATGGGCTTCTGGAACAACCCGAAATGTTGATATTGTAATAGCTCTAGTTTTCACAACCTTGGCTGATTTTGTCATTTGCTCTTCATTATACAGCTAGCAAGTGTAGGTAGCTGCTATTGCAGAAATCATATAAACTTTGTATTGTAAACTCTCAAATAGAGAATCTAACTCTCTGTTTTGACTTCAAAATAAAGTGTCTGGTATAATTCCCTTGCCCTTGGGGATAATCAGTCCCTCCTTTTTGCATACTGCAAAATCCAGTTTTCTATTAGTCTAACCACTGACACCAGTGGTTACAACAGAAATAAACAAGAGTAGCATGGAGATGAATAAGACACTATGGAGTTATATTGAAAATATTCCTCCCAAGGGGGTTTGTTTCTTCCCCGATGATATTTTTTTTTCTGCTACTGTTATGGAACTTGCAGGTGAAAGGTATTTTCCAGAACAGACCACCTCAACAGGAGAAGGACTCAGGAGAATCCTGAGTCTCTACTTCACTCTCAGAAATAGGTCATAGCCTCTTGACATGTTTTACCATAATCATAAATTGCTGGAATAATTACTTAAATTGGAATTAAGATTAAAAAGTAGCATCTCAAGGACATGAAAAGCATGCTGCCATTTCAATCTGCTTACAGAGTTAGATGAGTTGTACATAAAGATATCTGGGGATCGTTGCAGCAGAGATCAACTTGTTCAGTTCCTGAAAGGAAAAATTCCTTTAGAAGAAATAAATTAAGAACTGGTGTTATTTGAAGTATTGGCAAAAAAAAAAAAAAAAACACAAAAACTTAGACTGCAAATAATGCACCAGAGTTACATGCCTCTGTGTTTTATTTCAGGCAATTACTGATCAGGGAAGATCTTGTGGTAAAGGATTGAGTAAGACTCAGGCATTCGGACCCGAGTCTCATGTTTTCCCTGCAGTGACTTTCAGCTTTGCTAAGATGCCCTGAGGCCCTGTGTTTGCCGGAGGTCATTCAGAACAGGCGCTCTTTACTCACAGGTCATACTTGCAGCATGCTCATTAAATTCCTCCTCGTTTTTGGTCCCTATATCTATCCCCATTGGTTTAATGTTACTTTTCTTCTCACAGGAGTGATGTGAGGCTACATGCATTGATGTGTGTATTAATTTGTCATACAAATGCAATAAAAAATAAACAAACACAGAAAGCCTAGAAAATAAGGTAAAAATAAAGTAGCCCAAATACACCAATTCAAAACTGAATTAGGGAGTCAATAACTCTGGTGTTTTATTTTAATTTATCCTCTGATTTTTAGATACATAGATGAATTGCAAAAGATCTATACTCTAATATTCCAATTTGCTGAGCAAAATCACAGTTAACATCAAAAAGGAAGATGCTGAAAGATTTTTTTTTAGTTTGTTTTTTTTTTAATCCACTGAAAAAGGTTTCTCCTAATAGGCATTTTTTATACTGAATAGACATGATAGTCAACAGGCTGATTTATCTGATGTCACTCTGAGTTAAAGCACAGAATTTTGCCTAAAGACAGAAGATAAAATCAGTACTGTACACATGCCCAATTTTCTGTGCCCTTTTAGCTTATTTCAAAGAGAAAATAAGGGAGTTACTTATATCTGCTTTTAAAGTGGACTGTTGACAGGGCGGTTCTGCTTTACCCTGCTTCTCTTCTAGCTTGTGCATTTATCTCTTTAGCTTTCTGAGGCATGTTGTCTCTCTTTGTTCAGATAAGAATAATCCTCTGATTCTCCTTCCTTTCCCTGCAGTATTCATGCAGGGGCTGGTATAAACTGACATCCATATGGCATTCATCCCATTGAATGGTGGGTGCTAGGAACAGTGTGGGGCTGTGGGAGGACAGGTCAACTGGATGACCCTTGGGGCAACCAGGCTGAGTCTTACCCCCAGAACTGCTGACCGTTCTCACAGCACAGTGTAATCACATTTTATAACATCACCCTTTAGACCTTTTCTCTTGGGCACATTAAGCGGTTTACACCTTCTCCTGGGACACAATCCTCCAGAGGTTGCACATATACCTGATTTCCAGGTAAAACCTTCTGACCTGGCTCATGCAGCCTTTGGTCAGGTGGAGGGAAACTTCATAAACAACAGAAGAATCTGGAAGAACAAGAGGGATGGAAGGGGATGTACAAGGGATGGAAAGCCAGCTGTACATCTAAAAGGTGCTGACATCTGCACATTCATCTGTGCAGACAGACCCCATCTGTAGGGGTCAGTCCTACCCTGCTGGAACAGTGGGTTTGTAGAGAAAGGACAACGTGACCAGGTCTGATTTGCTCTCTAGATTTGCTGACTTGCTGTCTGATATATTGGTCTCTTTGAGTGCTTTGTGGAGTTCCAATCAGTATGGAAAGCACTACTATTACGCCTTGAATTCCACCCTGGTTGCAAGTGTACAGACTTCAGCAGTTCCAATCAATGCATTCTTCAGGAAGCCAAAGATTATTTTCTTGCCACTCTTCCTGCAGCAGGCATTTTTATTAGGGAGATAGAACAGTGAATTTGAATCTACAAGACTTCCTGTATACCTTGCTATACTGGAGGATGGACTATTTTGAAATCTGTATGAAATTCAACTCGAATCAAAAAAGTGGGAGAAATCTGAGGAAAAACTTAAAAAAATCCCCGTCTCAAGTGTATTATGATACTGTTATTCAGAAGATCCTAAAATAGAAACAACACCAACAATTTGTCCACTGCTATTTCTCAACTAATAAGAAAGCCTATAACATTTATTTCTACTGCTTTGCAAATCCTAAGAAGAATTTTCACTGTTTAATAGCATTGTCAAATCAAAATCAATTGCAGCATAGTGCTAGAATGTGCCTGCGAGCTATTACTGTTTCCATGCTCAATTTCAACATTCTGCTTATAGGCATTTCATTATAAAAAGATGTTGAATACATAAAAAAGTAAGTTTTTATTCCGTAATGGGGGATGTGTGGTTTCTGTCTATCCTCATGGTCGCAATAGGGCAGAGGAACTTGCACAAGAGGACAGAAAAAATGCTCAAAACCAAATTGCTGTATATCTGAACACCCTGAACTACCTTTTTACCCAGAAAACCATTTTGTGCAACATTTCAGTTGTCTATTTTTTGAGAAGCAGACAAACAAAGAAAACTCGTTTGCAAAATCAACAGCCAAAATTTGATGTTTAAAGCCCAGAGTTTCGAACTCTTTCAACACTGGAATTTACAAGGAAAGATTATGGGTAGACCAAATCAAGCTCTGATCTTCAAAGTTAAAATTAATGGGACCACTTTTACACTTAAAATTAATCAACTGGTAAATACTTGAAGGGATGGGAAAAAACCCACCCCAAACAACAACAAACCCCCCCAAACCACTTCTGGTAGTTAACAGTGCAAAGAGGTATTTTACAACTTCCTTGTAACTGTGCAGTTCGCTTTTATGGTATCTGTATGCAATGGAGCTTTCTTTACATACCTCTACAGCTGAGCAGATTGTGTACTGCAAAGACTTCTGCTCACAAATATAACCATCCTAAACCCATTTTTTTCCTCTCTTTTGTTTGTCTGCTAGCTTAAAAACAGTCCTGATTGTTTCTTCTCTTCTTTGTTACTCCCTAATAGCTGTTATTCCATAGCTACTGCTACGCTTATCTGTTACATTCAAGAAAGCTGCTGGTTTATGGCACTGGCACTTGAATCTTGCCTCTCCGTTCCCTCCATGCACCGACCTCTGGCAGAAAAGGAGGAGGAGGGAGATAGCTAACTGAAGGACAAACTGAGGGAATGAGAAGGACAACAGCTGAAATGAAATGAAAAGAGATAAGAAGCACATGTGAAGGGCACAAGGTCATGATCAGTAATGACAGTGAAGGTGATTGACATGAAGACTGGCATGGGTTAAAACCACCTCTTCTTTTCTTTGCTTCAGTATGACTTCAAGTTGGTATGCAAAGGGGATCAATCTCACTATATATTTAGAACTTGCAGAGCAAAGCTCCTATTTTCTACTCTGGAACGGAAACTGTACGGCCACATCACTATTTTTGGCTGAGAGTGCCTTTAAGAAACTTCCTTTAAGGTTTGATACACGTCAAGCAAGATTACCCCAAAAACTGTCTACAGAATTTTTGTTCAGTAAAGCAGAGCTTTAACTCCCTGTTACATCAAGATGTGTAACACATTTTGGTGGCTTCATATAAGAAAATAACGTGTTCATCGGTCAGTGAAGTTCCTCCTACCTGTCAAGTGACAGTCTTGTCAAGGCTTAGGCTTCTCACCAAAAGTTTCCAATAAGAAGATAGGTGAGCATCCTTGTCAAACAATTCCTTCAATAATTAACCTCAACTTGTGCATTCATGTTTGCTTACAATAAGGCCCCTCATGTCCACTACGTTATTTTCAGCTGAGGACTTCCTTCCTGAGTCCTCCTCAAGTTATTCCTGTTACTTAGGGGAACGTAATAAAAGAATGACTAACACCTTGCAGCCTACGTAACCCTTGGTGTGCAGTGATACAGCCTTTTGGGGAATGTGAGATTTCAAGTTGCAAACAACGTAAGGCCCCAGTAAGGGCCATTCTCGTGGCTGAGACACATTGATTGCAGAAGGGGATAGAGCTATCATCACCACAAAGCTGTGTGAGTTCATTCTCTCCACCATGCACTACTGGATTCTGATCAGCAACTATCAGGCTAACTGTGGTGGGTTGCCCATCATACGGGGGCCGCTAGCTACAGCTTTGGCAAAACTGTTTAAATCTGAGAGCCCCATTGCCTTGCTCCTTCCGGACAAGGCTGATATTAAATAATCTGAAAATGTCTACAGGCATGATGACGTTGTGGAGGTCTTCAATATCAGCACGACATTCAACACAATGCATCTCTATTTCAGAAGTTAATTGAAATCCCCATGGGTAAAAAAAGCTTATGTAACATTTGCTTCTCTCATGACTCACTGTGGGATACAGCGATGACTCCTGGCTCGCTGTGATGGATAGGCTTAGAACAGCAGTGGTTGACATTTTCTACGTCTTGGCCCTTTAATATGTTTTATGTTTGCACAGTTGCAATGAACATTCTCCACTGCCTTTAATCCTGGCTGATAAATGAAGCATGAGTCTCCCTCTAACCTTGGATACTCTCACAGCTAATGCTTGCTTGATACGATCTGCATTTTTCCATGGAGTCTGCTGGAAACTGTCCAATTAGCTCTCCCCAGCTATTGAAGGAGCATTGCCATTGACTGCTTAATGCTTTTCCTAAAAATTATTAGGCATGCCTGCTTTTTCACCATACAATAGTCATAAATATAATTTAACCAGTTTCCCAGGTTGTATAAAATCTATGCAAAAAGGTCAAGAATTAAGTCAGAGATCCTATAGCAAAAGGCAACAGAAAATCCTTGGACAAATAAGGATTCTGTCTCACCGTCTGTAAACTGATTTAAATCTAAAACCATGCAGTCAATCTCTGTGTCTCAGTTAAGTATTTATACATGGAAAAGCAGTCTAATTCTGATGTCATATCTGGAATGAGATGAGCGTGAAAAAGAAAATGATAATGCTAGGAATAATTCCTCCTCCTTTCTTTCTCACATGTCAAAATTATACTTGAGGAGCACTTGTGATATATGGTTCTCCATGTATCTTTCCCCTTCTAGTTATAACCTTTTTAAAGCACACACTTTACTAATGAAAAAAAGCTGCAGATCAAAGCATGACAGTTGACACCACAAAAACAAAGAGACAAGGTTACTGGAACAAAACCAAGAAGCAAAACTGATGAAAAGCCTTCAAGTACAGAGTGGGCTGATGAAAATCAGTGTGCGCTGCATGATTTGAGTAAAAACGGGATGAAATAGAGGAGAAGCAGGAAAGACTGATGAAAACCAAGGGCTGCAGATTCATGAAGAAAGCAGAAGAAGCTGACGGCTCTAGACTTGGGTTTTATAACCAGAAACTCTGTAATGCATTTAGAATTTCATGGAGAAACCACTGACTGTCACATCAAACCACAAGACTGAATGAGGAGGAAGGATACTGAAAAAAAAATTTGTCTCATGGGTAAACTAAAAGTACTCAGAGACGTGATACCAAACCTTTTCACCATTGATCTGAGTGCATCTGGAAGCACGTTGCTATATCTCTTGCTATTCTTTGAGCCCTAAAAATGGCTGGACAGCCCCAAAATTGTGTAAAATTAGCCAGCAGTTAGAATGGGCTCTGATTCAGTATATGTATCTTCAGTTCGTTTTGCTGAAGCTCCTACCAACCCCAGAAAGGAATATTAGAAGTTATTCTCTTATAATATAACTTACTCCTCAGTAAATCTTGTGCTATGATAGCTTCCTCTGCGTAGGTAGGAAATGCAATTGCATTCCCACACACTTTGGGCATAAATCCAATTAAAATTGCCAGAAAGACTTTTCTTTCCTTGTAAATTTCACCACACAACTTCAGTATATGGAATTAAGATCCCAGGAATCCCAACTCTTACATCATTGATGTAGCCACTAAAATATTGTCTTGCCCTCCACCATCTAGCATGTAAAGTGTGGGTGAATGAGCTTTTTAATGCTACTTGAAAAAAGCAAATGAATTTTAACCACAGAATACTGCATTACAGTAAGATCTTTTTTAAAAAAAAACACCAAACAACATAAAACCAAGGAAACAAAGCAAGGAAGACTTTTATGTTGCAGCTGCTTTGAATTCTTCTGTCATGCTCAGGTACTGTGGTACCATGCGCTGTTAAACCTCGTAGGCATCTGTCAGTCAGCACAGCAGAGGATATGAATGACACAAGGATATTGCAATGAGAGTTTAAACAGATTTCTGTCTGCATGCTTGTGTCACTTCTAAGTCATGACTTAAAGAGGGAAAGAAAATTTAAAACAGTAATTGCTAGAACTTGGCATATTGAGAGGATCGCAGAAGAGGAAAATAAGTTTGACATCAAACCACACTGTTTATACCACAAACATCCAGCTAATAAAGGATGATTCAGTTAAAATAAAATTCCTCCCCTGTGCAGGCATTCCGTCCTCCTCCAGATTTACCCCTCCTAAATAGTGCCCAGTGACTTGGTTATACTTTTGGTAATTAATTAATTTTTTTTAACTGCAGTTTTGGTAAATTCAAAGTTAGCTAGGAAGTGAAGTCAGATTCACTGAAGTGCCAGATGAGGCAATGGCATGTTCCCAGGCTATGGAAAACGCCATTCCCTTTTCTGTCAGAAAGGATTTGACCCCATGGCATCCACATTCACCGGAAGGAGCACTAGTCACCAGGCTGCTTGCTGAAGGCACCACCCAGCCACTGGGCTGTGTTTCCAAGCCCCTTCCTCTCATGTTCATACTAGGCCTGCCGACACTGATGATTACACCCCATCTTTAGGGTATTGATGGGGTGGAAGCAGAAAAGCTGGGGTTCCACCACTCTCCCTTCCTTTGCTCTCACAGGAAAACTGGACAGGGCAATGCATACACACCCACCTCATCTCAAGAGGGTCTGACACCGAATCTGGGGGAAGACAACACGAGGGCAGAGATTACACGTTTATATTCAGGGTAGATAGATAATAACAGACAGGGGTGGGGGAGTGATGACTGAGTGAATGCACTTCTGTATCTATCTGCTTCCCAGTACAGAGTGTTCTTCTAGAAATGGTTATTTAAACAGGAGAAAATCTAAAGCTTCGGCTGCTGGAAATACCTACAGCTACTTAACACGACAAAAAAAAGGAGCAGGGTGCATTTACTAAAAGCAAGTGTAGTTTAGCTCCCAGCAGAAATGGCCCATGTGTCTGTATGGTCTTAGCCTAACCCTAAGTGATGATGTGCTCACCCAGATGCCTCCTGCTCCCTTCCATCTCCTCAAGCATTTCATGTTCCTCTTCCACCTCTTGAGTACCACTCTCACACATGCTCCAGAGTCATCTCCCATCCTGCCAACCCGCACCTCTGCTCCCTCCTGACAATGGTGTTTGCTCCTTCATCCTCTTTTTGGTATCTCTCATTTCCCTGCTCCTGGGAATCTAGCTTTGCTTTTCCCCACCCTCCTCCCACTTGGCACACGTAGTGCATTAACAGCCCACCACTAAAGCTGTACATTGCAAATATCTTCCTGAACAGAGTGCAGGTCCAAAGTCTCTTCAGGTGACTGCCTTTTACAATCTTTTTATAAAGTACTTAGCAAAAACATGTAATAAATTATTATCCTGTTTGTGAGATTAACATCACTTGAATAATTTATATATAGCAGGAATATTACTTATGATCTAGAATGTAAATCAAATACTTCTTGGGACTCCGAAGTCTTGCCAGTGCCATGTCAATATCAGTATTTGATCAGTATCAGTATATCAGTATTTTTGAAGGTGTCATCCAGACAGGCTCCTTGTTACTATAATGCTTCAGATACCAGGTAGGCTTTAGAAGATGGGGCAGCTGTCATCTTCTGCCAGCTGTCACTCAGCAAGGGCTCTGAAGCCCAACAGCTCAGCTGCACATCCCAGCCGCAATATCAACTCCCCTAAATCATGTCACCCTGTCAAAAGTGGAGCTGATTTTATCTGCCATCTGCACACTGTACTAAAACATCCCATAAGAAAGGAAAAAAATTAAAAATAGTATTTGCACCTTTCGATGTAATAAGAAAAGTCTCATGACTGCCATACGAACTCAGGACTCAGACAGATTTAAAGTGGCATCATATACTTGAACTGAAGAGAAGGATTTTAAGTTGTACCATGCTGTATGTACATCCACTAGATCATATAAATTAAAATTCAGGGATTTATTTGCCAGGGAAGACAAAGAAACCGCCTTTTCTTCAGGCTTTCTGCCTTCTGAATGAAAAACTAAATTACTCTATACTATCATACAGGCAATAAAACCAAAACAAAAGCACCAAATCAAAACCAAGACATGAATATGTGGTAATATAAAGATATTATTTCTCTTCTGCTTCTTTATTGTTCCAAAATTTCATTAATAATTCCTGTTAATGACATTTTGATGACTTTTAGAAGCCAAATGAATTACTTGCACAGAATAATTTCTGTTAAAGAAATTGGTTTTTTGTTCATTATACACAGTGAAATTTCTCATACAGAGAAAATCAGGTGCACAGACTATGGAGCTCTGAAGTTGCATTTGGACAAGTGGTGCAATTTTTACTTTCAAACAGGCAGTTTTAGTCTATAGGACATTGCACATTAGTACCTGTAGCAATCAATTGAAAGTGTACATTTGTGAATGATTAATATGCAAGATTAGGACTCCTTATACATAGAACCTGTGCTTGTAGAATTCTGTCACCTGAATACTCATGGGAAAATGTCAGAAAAGTACGATCAGGGGAGTTAAATGTTTCCAGGGGTGCAGCACAAGTGTTCCAGTACTGACTCAGTGATATTTGGATAGACTGTGATTCAAATTACATTTATACAGCTTTGAAATGAAAGTTTAGGCAAGGAAGAACACAAATGTTACATCTTTACACTTCAAAGATAAATAATGCACTGCCGTTCTTGATGACCATCATTTTAAAATAAACCAATTAACCTGACATTATTAATTTGCTATTTAAACTTCCTGAGATTAAAAGATAAGGTTGTTAAATGAGTGTTCTCTGTTGAAGCTATGCAGAGTTTGCCACATCAAAATGATATTTTAATTTTTCTCTATTTGCAAAATTAAGAATTATTTCATTGGCTCGATGTGAAACAAACTGTACTGGCCTGTTGGACATGATTATCAAGTGCTGTGTCATAGACTCTACCTTTGAGAGAAAATACACTTGTGTGAACATTTCTGCTCCGCAGCAGGCTCTGCCTCAAGACAAAATGGCAGTTCCTGCTGAAACAGGGTGTGGGAGCCTTTTGCTTTAAAGCAATTCTGACAATATAAGTCAGAGCGAGCACGCTGCATCCACCAAAGCAGGGCTGAGTCTGGGAAACTGTAATCAGTGGCAGCTCCCGTTTCTCACACAACATCTGCTGCAGTGGGTATTTCTCAGCGCGGATGGTTGACATGCTTGCTCAGTGTGACTCAGGAAGTGTCTTCTCCGTTTCGCTGGAGGATCTCTGCTTCAAAGTGCAAACCTACTAGTCACAGGAAATAAGAACCTGAAACTTGCAGAGAAAAGGATGTGGAGTAAACGGAGAGCTGGCCGATGTAGCTGCATGCCAGGGATGATCCCGCCAGTCCATAAATATTGATGACTCTGCAGTCTCTGAATGCAGATTATTCAGGACCTTGAAGCCTGCAGCTGCACATTCACAGCCTGCTGCTCTCCGAAAGAGCATTCCTGACCTGAGAATGTGCATACGCCTGTCTGAGAATCCCCCAGTGCTCTTTTTAACTCTGCTGAAACAACTCTCCTCCTTCTCTGGGAATTTGTTTTATCATAATAATGCAAAAGGAAAAACGAAAGGCTTGTTTTGTAAAACCTGTTGGCCCTGCAACAGTTGGAAAAGGTTGCTGTAAGAACAGGTTGCTACAACAGAGGAGATAAAACTCTTCCCTTTCTTCTTCTCCTCTATATATTTCCTTCATCTACCTACTTTTTGTCTAAGATTATTTAATAGAAACAAGCAGAAATATCTAGACAGCACAGTGACAGTTCATTCATGGGTGTATCATACACAACCTAAATGTATATGGCAGATAGGAGGCAATAGTATCAGCAAAGAGCCATCAGAGTTTGCCCACTTACATTTAGGTATCGATCCAGTTAAACTCTGGGACTCAGACATCCTTAAGAGAAATTCATTTAAGTTTCAGGCTGGATCCTAAGTTCAGCAAGTGAAAATTGAACCTGACATTCTGAGGATAATAAAGAAATCTAGGAAAGTACTGAAGTCCAAACAAGGACAACCTAAGCCACAAAGGATCCAGCATCTCTGAAAAAAAGTAAAAGGAGCTCAGAGAGCCCACCAGGGGTTGTCTCAGGTTTTAAGGATAAAACTTAAAAGGGTACTATTTTCTCTTACTCTAATTCTATGAAAAAAGTAGCAATAGCTTAATATTTGCTTGTCACTTTTAAAATAAATAAATAAAAATTGTGTTTATTATTATATATTACATATGTATGCATGTATGTATTTATAGATATATATATGCATATATATATACACACACAGAGACACACACGCAAACTCTATTATCATACTTCAGTACGTGACTATCACAGATTCATGCTTAAGACCTAATTTTCCCACATTAAGTAAGGTCTTACTCTACATGTATTTTTAATGACCTACCTGTGCTCTCCGTCTTCTGTGTTCCAACAGGGTCATGATCTCTCAATCAGCATTTGCAAAAATACTCATAGGTATAACAGAGTTGCTTTAAGTGCTCTGAACATGGCCCTTGTGGAAAAAAGGCCAGAGCTCAGGCTATTAAACCAGATCTATTCTGGACAACAATGACATATGTTTTAAATTTTCACAGAACTTCAAACATGTTTCAGGGCTTTCCTGAGGAGAGATGCTTCCCTTCACTGGGGTCTAGTACAGAAAGTGCAAATTAAATTACGAGTGAAATTGGGCACAGGTGTGTAGTGTTACTGCATCTTGCAAGTAATCTTGTGCCTCAAACAGCATCACAGAATTATCATTTCACTGTAGGCATTTCTACAGAGTGTGGCAGATACCACAGCTCACCTATTCACAAAAGGAGTTTGCTGCTGAAACGCCTATTAAAAGGCTTGGAATTGACTTTCTGTTACAGATTACCAGTAGCTTTAGAGGTTAATCAGTTAATTGGCATTATTTTGGAATATTACTATCACTATTTTGGAATATTACTATCACCTTTATTTTAGATGTCTAAATGTGACAGAACGTCTGCGTCGTTCTCGGCTGTCTCTGGAATCAAACTTCCTGTCTGAGTTCAGAGCAGTCCTTTCTAATGCAGCTGCGCTAGCACTGATCTCTGCTTCTCTCTCTCCGGCTTCAGTGCCCTGCTGGTTTTATTTCCAGCTAAACGGCAGTGCAAAGTCAGAAGCAATTCCAGTTGAGCATACACATGCAGCTGACTTGGAGATTTGTATGAAAACTGATAAAATACTTTTAAGAAACTCTTCCATGGACTCCCACCAACTTATGTCAAACTGTCTTTCTTCTTTCTCCTTAACTCCCTTTTCTCTTTTTCTCCTTTTCCTATACAGTTTGCTTACTTACAGTAGGGTCATCACTAATGCCTTCCAAAACTTTACCAGAGCTGGTGAAAGAGCTCTTTGTAAACTACAAGCAGTAATATCTCACGCTGAAAGCACATCCAGACACAGTACATAATACACAAAAATGAGATACCAGGTTCGAATCCAAATTTTAAAAAATGACCTCTTTTTTCATCCGCCTCTCTTGAATCATTAAGCCACCCAGACAAAATCCCTGTTTGAAAACTTGGGGCATAATGATTCATTAGTGCTAGTGCTTTCTGTTATGGAAATCTCTGGGACTCCACACAAGCTGCAAGCACTAACCACCTGTCAAGATGAAGCCTGGGGGACCTGAAACCGCAACTCTTCTTCAAGGAAACCTGCTGGATTGGCACATGTTCTTTTCCAGCTTAGGCTTTGTCCTCTGGCTCTCTGTTGGCTTTCCTTTCTTTAACAACATTGTACTTGCACATTTGCTTTAACGTTAGTTCACTTTTATTTAACATTTTGGTGTTATTTCTGTGTACTCCAGCGCCTCAAGTCAGGGTTTTCTGCAGCTAGACAAATCTTCAGTTTTGCTTGACTGCAAATGATTCATCCTTTCTTTAACAATAATATTTATTTCTACATTCACTTCATAAGGTCTTAGTCTGTTGACACCAGCATGGTACCATTACCAATATATAAACAAAGAAAAATTATAACACTGAGACTGAATCAAACTTGTGCATAGTGTCTGTGGTTGAATTTTAAATGGATGCAGCTCCAGAGAGTTTATCCACATAAAAGTAATAATTAACATTCCTGAAGTAATAACTGCTCGGCCACATTTCATACTGCTAGCTCAGACATTTGCATGCTTCCAATATGAGCACGATATGGCTCAGTCTTAAAGCTGCCAAAGCACAGCAGGTTACTCAGCACGCATAAAAAGAACTGACATTACGTTCAGCAGGGACTTTATCTTGTTTGAATAATCCTCCCTACAAGATTATTTCAGCATGCAATGTGTTTCATTTAAGCAAAGTCAGAGAATGCAAAATAATGTGAAGTAATTATACTATTAAATGTTGCTATTACTTTTCTAAGCCCTCTGTCTCAAAGCATAAATAGTTTTCTCAAGGCTAAAAATTGTCAGCGGAAGATCAAATGCACCTCGTGAGTAACCTCATTAAAAGCAATGGAGTTGCCTGAAGACTGAGGTTGGTCCCTTACACCACTACACTGAGAACTAGGAAAAACACAGGCATAACAATATATTATTTGCTTCCACTTGGTATTAACTCACATTTCTAGAACACTCCAACTTGAAATTCTCAAAATATTTTAGATCCTCTATAGAATTGAATAGTCCTGTTTATCAGCATCCAGCAAATACCTAGGGATACCTCCCTGTGGAAAGATTCACAGCTGTAACTGCATCCTGGAGATTAGCACCTGCTGATGTCAGCCAGAGCACCGACTTTGGTTGCAATCTCACCAGGCTCTCTGTGTTAAACTCATCTAAGTGGGAAACAGAAATGACACCTTCAGGTAGATTTGAAGAGAAACAGATGTCTAATGTTTCCCAGTAATTTGTGTTTTGAAAATCTCTCCCGCAGTGGCTAACGAATCACAGTCCGGCAGTTTAGAGTTGATCCCTAGTGCCCAATCCAGGCATTACACTGCAGAGGGACTTCCTGAGTAAGTATGAATAACTGCTGTTTCTAAGGTCTGATGGTAATGTCTTACCGAAAAATATAATGAAGTACTAGATTTAGTAGTGACTGTGAGCCATTCACCCAGTAGATTGTAATTACCTCTGATTACTATTTGATGATCAGCTATGCTCACCAGGAGTTTGTAATCTCCTTTCTTTACATCCTACAGAAGGCGGCAACGGATCATTATGTGAATAAGGTAACTATTGTAATTTTTATTGGAAGTACCAAAGAGGCCTTTTGTCCTTAAATACAGTTTATTCCCAGCCAGGATCAAAGCATAATGGGGAAAACAAGAGAGAAGAAACTCAGCCAGGGCTGCCAGTTGACAGAACATAGTCTTGCCACTGTCCACACTTTCATAAAAACTGTGCTCACTTCTTAAAGTTGTATTACTTTTTAACAGCTTAACTGCAAACACTTTTTTGCCTTCCTATAGTACTTTCTGTTTATTTTCATGGCTTTTTCCAGTGCCACAGCCCTCAACTGGAAGCGCTCCTTACAAGCATACTTCACGCTGTTGTGACAATGACACATGGCTTATTGTAGTAAAGACTTACTGGGATTTGTTAGCTAGAGGGCTACTTACTGACCCGACATGTGAAAAAATCCTATTTCAGACTTTGCAAATGACTATATTATCCAGTGAATGCCATCTGAGTCGTTATGCAGAGCCAATCTACTTGTACCAGCTGATATGAATGTGTCAATCTGGTAAAGCATTGGTACTTATATGTAAAGTTAAGCTCCTGAGCAACTACATATGAGCTCAAGTGCTGTGTTGGATTGGAGCCACAGGACTTGAACCAAAACTCATGGAACTTGATCAGAGTATTTTAAATAACTTCAGTGGATTCTGGATCAGGTCCATGCTGTCTGCTAGAGGTATTGGCTACATTTTTCCAAATAAAAGAAGTTAGGAATAATATATCAAAACCTTTGATCCAGGACTAGCAGGCCCAGGAATTAAGACTCAGTCCCTTTATATGATGAATTTACAGATTTCCTGACTTAGGAAAGCATGAAAAACACTGACAAATACTTATGTTGACATACAAATAAGTACAGGAGACCAAAGGGTAGAAAAGGCATTTTAATCCTCTAAAAATATTGAACCACTCCAGAGCAGAGAGAGTCTAATGATTTCAATCCACAGTTGTTTGTATAGCCCTAAACCCTGTATCCATGATGACATTTCATTTTACATCATTTGTTTCTTTAATCAGTTGCGTTTCATAAAAGCACTCTTTCAGCCAGGTCAGCAGGGAATGTGCTGAGCTACCATGAGCAATGACTGGAGTCGCTGATTTCATCTGCCTGCTTTGCGGACTGAGCGTGTCCATGTGATCACAACTCAGATACCTGGGGACCGCTGTCTGAAGTCTGTGTGTATCCCAATACATTACCCAGCCCAGGCTTTCAACAGCAGGACGTGTTTATTCCTCCCTGGCTATTGGTTTAGAGAACACTCTAAAGTTGGGGTTGGACTTTTTTTTATTTAATCCTTTCCAAGGGGCCAAGTCTTGCCTTCATAACTAAAATCACACAAACATCTTCTAAATGTCTGTGGTACCCTGTGTGTGTGCTAAGAGTGTCGGTTTTGACCTTGTCCCATACTAGTCAAGTCGGTCCTTCTACTATGATAATTAGTAGAGTCTTTGAGTGCCTTCCAACACTCATTAAATAATGTGACGTCATATCCCTTATGTGTCGTTTCTTCTTTCATTTTTCCCCAGAGGAGATATGTATACAGTAGAGCACCTTGGACACTGTGCTTGATGCTGTATGTTTAGCAATTTTTCTCAGGGCAAGTTTCTCTTGGAATATGAATATAGTTTCCAGGCTCAAATGGGGCAAATATCTGACAAGTTAGTGAGCTATGCTGAAAACGCTTCATTCATCAAAACTAGTTACCCTCACCAAAACAATCATATGAAAAAATCAACATATACATATATATAGAAAGGATTTCTTTTAAGAAAACATTTCTTTTACAAAAACAAAAGAATCTAACATGCCCCTTAAATTCTTAACGGGTCAGCTACTAATCGGTATTTATAGCTGCTAAAACCTGTTTTCGGCATTGAACCAAACAATCCCCTGTCTCCAATTACTGTTACCCAGAGAGTAGCTGAGAAGGTAGCAGCTACAAAGATAGGAAGCCAGACAGAAGAGAAGTAATTTATTGATTCTTCTGATCCCTCCTAGCCTTTTATTGGCTGGTTTGAGCAGAACCATCCCAGATTCTCCTGCTCCTACTTGTGCTCAGATTTCTCCGCATAGGTCGTCTTCAAAAATAGCCAACAAAATAGTAACTAATTAATTCTTCTAGTTTGGCGGGTTCTCAAGCAAAATTACCTCGAACCACATATTTCTTTTACTGGGGTGCACGCTTGCTTCTACTGAGTAACAGTATGAAATTCCTTCCATCTTCTGTCACCACACCTGATTAAACATCACATACGTACTGTATTTCCAGCATTTGTACGATTTTTGTACTGATCACTTGCATGCTGGTACTAATCAAATTGCTCCAGCTGTAACTGCAAGAACACTGAACTTATTCTAAAATACCAGACAAAAAGATATTCTCTGCTCCAAAGACTGTATCTGATTTAAATTGGACATAGACAAATGTTTCCATATTTCTCCTGCTATCCTTGTCCAAGTGACCTCCAGCATAGCTTTGGTGCCCTGAAGCTTCCGGAAATGCCCTATAATCTATCGTGACCCTCGTGACTGTTTTGAAGCACCTGAAGTTGCTGCAAGACCATGAAGAAATCTTGCTTCTGAGCCGACCACTGAACTCTGCCTCCTTCCACTACAGGTGGGCACAGTTTAGCACAGATATGGTTCATTTGACACATCTACGAATGTAATGTCTGTATCAGTTTCTTGTTTGATTTACAACTGGAGTTAATGAGCAGGATTTTTTTCATGTAAAATTAACTTTGTGATTTTTGACACATGGTTGCTGATTAAGGAGGGGAAATAGATTCCAGTCTTTTATCAGCACTATAGTGTGTTGCATCTTCATACAACAATCAGTGAAGTAAAACTAACTAAATAAAACGCACCTCTCCTTGAGTACAAAAAGTGCTGGTAATCTGTTAATTAATGGGAATATAAAAGCTAGGTTGAATAATCCAAGAATTTACTTTCCTTTTTTTGCAAATCTTTCCAACCTACTTACGTTTAAAAGGCAAAAATAGAACTCATGTTTTGTGGCTTAACAGCTAAGTTTAATACCGACCTTCCTTGAAAAAACATTGCACTGAATCTATTGCTATATTTTCATAAAATATAATGCTTCCCCCTGAAAAAAATCTCAAATATGCAAAATGCAAAACCGTGATAGAATACCCTAGTCTACAATGTTATTTTCTGAAGACAGTGATGCTATTAGCATGTGTGTCTGCTAGTAGAATTATTCTAGTGATAAATATTGACTAAATGGTGTGCAATAATCTGGAAGGAACTCAAAGTGACTCAAAACTTACTCATTTATATGCTTCTTGGGTTGCACTTGCAAACTGTAGTAACGAAGACGTTCTTACAGCTCCCAGTTCCTCTCAGCCCTGCGGAATCAGTAAGATGGGTTATATTATTTCTTGCAAAGCGTTAGAAGGAACTGTTTACTAGATTTCAATCCATTAGACTCCAGAGCTTACACAGGTGTCAGAGGGCATTTTTTGGCCTGCAGGCACTTTATTGCTGTTAAAGATGACTGAGGGGGTAGAATGCCACGTAACCTCAGTGACATGCATTTATCAAACTAGCAGCTAAGAGACTCCTATTTATAGTGTTGCATGTAGATCTCTGGAAGATAACAATCCACAAACCCACAAGTTCATTTTTGTCTTTTTTTTTTTTTTTTTTTTTTTTTTTTAAGCAAGGCTGTACTCCAAGGCTGGAAAGACTATGAGACTCCACAGAAGTGTTACCATGGAGTTTCATGGGCTTGGGCTCAAGCCATAAATATTTAAGTGGAAATAATAAAATGAAAAACAAAAGATGGCCAAATGCCCAAATGAAACTATCTAGAGTCTGCATGAGCTGGAGATAAGGCTAATGTGACATTCAAGATAAAGTAAAAGCAACATTTTAATTAACACATTTTCAGTTCCTATCACAAAGCTGCACTTGCCTTCATAATGGAAAACCACCTTGCTTTTAACATTAGCTTTCCCTCAAAGAAAGCAGCTTTCAGCGACCAATCGGGGGGGAAATCACATATTTTGTTTTAATAAAATAGAACTAGCAAGGACATAAAAATATGAATTTTGAAAGCCAAGCCTCGGTTTCCCAGTGGGAGGAAGTTCAAGTGTGCCAATTTCCAATAGCTCTGGGTTGGGATGCTGTGAGCATGCATGGTGTTTATTGACTTCTAAATTAAAGCAGTCAATCTCCATGAAAAGCAGAGTAACAGACGCCATTCTTTCAGTTTCACACCGTGTGTGTAAAATAGTAACAATAGCAAAACTTTAATGAATGAACTTCCACCAGTGCAGACATAAGATATTTTGGAACAGGAAAATGCCATATAGCCAAATGTGCCACCCCTTCTTTGTTTATCTTATTCTATTTTTCTGCTTCTTTCACCGTATCGCTCAATCAATCCCATCTTTCTCCACAACCAACAAGTAACGCTACATGTCTCTTGGATTGATTTATATTACTCCCTTCAGTTATTCTCCTTCATTCGCTAACTTTTTCCAGATGACTGTTAGTAAAACTGTGTGAACAATTCACAATTAATAATTTACTCTGCAAATTTACCTTCTTTTTATGTTCTGTTTTCCTCCAACAGATTCTTTGTTAGAAAGCATTTACCCACTATGGGCTGGTGTTGGAGGTGAATGTCTGTGTAGCTACTGTTAAGCAAGAAATGGTGTAGAGGTGCCAGCCTTATCCTTCACACAAAGCTATTGTCCACAAATTATCAGGAAAACAAAATCAATTCAGTTGTCTGGGTTGCAGCTCCTCCAAATTCTTCTCATCTAAGGCAGAAGAGGGGAGTATGCCTTTTTTCTTTAACTTGTCTTCTCATTCCTCTCAGTGCCTGGTCCAGATCTTACAGGCTCCAATATGTTTCCTTTGTCATGCTGTACCACCCAGTATTTAAAATCTGATTAGGTTTGACTGTTTTTTTTTTCTGTCGAATTATCATAGCTTAGAAACATACAGTCACAGTCACAAAGCCAACATTTGCTTTCTGCAATAATTCTGCAATTCCCTGCTTCCATGACTGTTCCTGCTAGGAAAATTGTTACTAGACTATTCCAGCTTAGCAAACACAAAACACAGAAGGGAATGAATACACGGCCCACTGAAGCCCATTTCAACAACTGCTTCCATATTTATTGCTCTGGTGCATGCTCAGGTTTGTTCAATTGCTTTTTACAAAATAAATTACCTACTATCTCCATTAGCTTTTTCACTCTGATATAACAAGAGGAAATGCTGCCATTCTGGGCATCTGCAAAAACTCACACACATTGGGATAATAGCATGGTGAGGATGCATCTCAGTTACCCTTTAAACTCCTTTTTTATTTTCCCAGGGTTTGCCTATGATCTTTGAAAAATGTTTGCAGCTTATACCTTCTTATTTTACGCAATTTACGCAGATGTTTATATAGAATTAAATTAGGCCATGTTAGGAAGGCAGGCACTTAGACACCACAGTGCTCATGAGAGACTGTACTACTTACATGTTGTGCGATATACACTGGTTAGGAATGAATAACTGGTCAAACTTGTCCTTGATCACACCTCTGTGTGACTTTCTGCCACTTGCACAGATCAGACAAGGCAACAGGAAGCTACTTATTTATTAGCATGAACTATATTTTCTAATACAGTGACACATTTGATCTAATACCTACCCATGCAGCTGGGCTTTGTGGTCTGTAACGCAGATGGATGAGCGGTGGCACACACACAGTCTGCCTTCTACCCGCAGGTGAATGTTTGGATTTCATAACATGCTGGTTTGCCAAAAGTCACACATGCATGAGGGGGAGAGGGGAAATGGAAATCACCTTCAGGTCTCCACTTAGGTAATCCCTCTCTCCCACAAACACTGTGCTAGGAGCTTAGGACAAAAATAAAACAAAATAAAATAAAATAAAATTCTCCCCATCTTGACTCCTTGACCTCATTTCTAAGGATCATATTCTCCATCCTTGCTCAAACATAGTACAAAAATCCTGTAAGATGATTGCCTGGCTGGGACCTTGATGGCGCTCTGTTGGTTTGGGGTATTTGTTGGCACTGCAACTGGCACCAGTCATGTTCGGCAGAAGATGAAGAGGTGGGCTGCCAGGTCTGCCACCCTAACGCTTGCTGAGTAAAAACCTGAGACAAATCCTGTTGCTATCCAGTTATTTATCATGTATTTCTTTGGTGGAAAACAGAGAAGACACTGAAGAGGGCAACAGGAGTACAACCTAGTTTGGTCCAGTGGGCCATGATTTACACTCATTTACTGCTGTATTAAACAAGCCATCAGCAATGTATTTCAGTAGGACAGACTTCCAGCTCTGGTTAACGGAGAAGCTCCAGTGAAGGCAGTAGCATCGATTCGTATTTACATGATAGAAACCTCAAGCAATCTTCTGGCTTTACAGCTTTTAAATTTGATGTGCATTTCAGAAGCGCTATTGTCATTTTCACAGAAATTTTACCGAACACCTCAGACGTGTTATTTGCACAAGTGTCTGTAAACCATAGAAAACCATTTAGAGAAGAAGATCCTGCCATGTCTGGATAGGTAAAACTTAAATATAGAAAGTTCTTCCGCGACGTACCGGGTGCAGGTGCCCAGGTGCTGGCAGCGGGGGCTGCGGGGCGGCCTCTGTGAGGAGAGGCCGGGGCTGCCCCGTGCTGGACACAGCCGGTTCCAGCCGGTTCCAACGGCCCCAGCGCAGGGCACGGCCCAGCCCCGCCCCACAGCCAGGGGTGGGCGCCTCAGGGAAAGCCTGCGTAAGAAAGGGCAAAATGCCGGCCCCGCAGGGAGGAGTGAGGGGAGGAAAAGTGTGATAAAGAGCTCTGCGAGCCCCGAGGGGGGAGCGGGAGGAGGGGGAGGAGGTGCTCCAAGCGCTGGAGGTCCCTACCTTGACCCAGCAGCTTCATCATCCTGTTTCCTCCCCCTGCCCCGCTGAGGCGGGGGAGTGAGTGAGTGTCTGGGTGGGTGTTTGGCCGTTGGCCAGGGCTAACCCAGCAAATGGGGTTCCTAAACAAAGCACAACAAATATGTCTTTGGTTCGCCTTCTTTCAGCCTCAATAAGCAGGTGGTTGCTGCGTTTAAAAGAAACAGGCTGGGCCTCTGTTTTTGTTTTGCCATTGACTCTTTAAGTGGTGTTTACAAAACACTCAAAAGTGCTTGTGGTTAGGAAATTTACTCAGAAGGAGAGGTCTCTTCTCCAATGCCTACTGGCACGTTTTAATCAGTGACAATAATAATTATAAACATTTCTTTGAACAGGGACTGGAAACTAGGTCTTCATCCTGCTGTCTAGGTAACCTGCGCAATAGGCTACACAGGCATGTTTTCTTCCTTTCTTTTGAAAAACCATCCAATGTCATTAAGAGGGCTGTATGCCACTCCTTTTCCCATGGCTTTGTGGTTAGGCACACTTAGAAGTGAAAAGATGTGGGTTTCAACCTCCTCTAACTGAGGAAAGCATAAAAGTCATGTCTTTCCCATTCTGGGCAAGCACCCTCACCACAGCATTCATACACAAACACCGCATGCCATCATCATGACCATCTCAAGAGAAAGTGGCCACGAAGACATTCTTGTGAGGGACGAGATTATTTTGCTGCATGAGTCTCTGGAAACAGCTACAAGATAAGGCTCCTCAAGAGATTTTAGTAGAAAAAAAACATTTTCAGGGTGTCATTTGGGCTGACTGGGGACACAACTACTCAGCTGGTCAAATCAGGCCAGTTTAGATCTGCACAGAATTCTAGGGACAGCTGACATTTTTACCAAAAAAAATAATCTCTTGAGACCCTTGAAGACTTTTGCAGAGAAACAAACATTTTTAGGCATTCAGTACTTTAGAATGATAAATTATCCACTGTATTTAGCTATTTCATTGAGGTTTTTTTCATTGTACCGTTTACTTCTTTTAGCACCTACTTTAGGAAATGAATCATGCCCTGAAAAAACTTTGTTTCTTTCCACTGACTGAAGGCAATCTCTCTTGGATGTAGACATCCGTATGTTCTGATTAATGCTTCCCGAGACACATACAGAACTGAATTTGCTTTACTGCTAGATAGAGGCTGAACAGACCCTTTTGAATGATTGTTTTGGACTTAGACCCTCTGGTTCTAAAAAACCAATGCTTTTACCACTTAAGGCTTTTCCTGGACCCTGCCTTTGCTGACCTTGTTGATGAACATTGTGATACATGAATAAAATGGCATATAAACTCTTACTGTCAAAGTATACATTTCATATTGAATAATTGTATGCTGTGTTTGATAAAAATCGTGGAGCAATCTGATGTTTCACCTTCTGCTAAAGGAATAATAATTTCCAGGTTTTCCATTCTTATTGTGACTTAAACAATTTTGCTTCATTTGAAGTTCATACACTGAGGGGATCGACACAAAGTTTACAATGGGAATGACTGTTTTAAGACGATGTCGCGTTAGAATGGAAAACACTATGCCACTTCAGCAGTTAAGCATCTGAGGCTGCTTCCACATGAATTAGACATTTCCAGAGGCCTTGGCAAAGCCCAGCTAAACACAATGCTAGTTCAGTTAATAAAAATCACTGCACTTTCTCTCCTGACAAATCTGACTCCTGAGTGCTTATTAATACACAGAATTGCAACAGCTTACCTTTTGGCTTCCTAATGCAAGCCAAAAATTCAGCGTATCAATTTATTCAATTTTCTTCATTAAAAAACCACACTCAAAATGAAATAAGTCTCAAGGCCCACACTTTTCAAGACAATTGATGTATGGATTTGCCAGACCTATCGCTTTAGCACAGAGCCCATTTTTGTCCTTTTAATGTCACAAGTATGTGAAACCCACAGCCATAAAACAAAATTCAAATAGGTCTAACAGTCAAGTTTGTCTAGATATTTTTCCCCCATAGAAAAAGTATTCAGTGGATTGCACAAAAGTTCCACTGAGATCTGAACTGCTGCAGTATCAATGGGCTGGTGAATTTCAAGGAAACACACAATTCTTTATTTTAATCATCTTTTCCTGTGCACTGCTTACCTTTATACACATATTTGATTTGGAAGCACTCATAGTTTTCATACCTTCATTAATCATTTGGAATGAGCACTGGGGAGCTTTCGGGAAATTTAGAGGGATGACATCATCACCAGGATCCTGAAAATAATAATTAAAAATGACAGGTGAGCACAGATGGGAAATAAAGCTAAATTGATAACATATTTTGCCCAACTAATTACAACTTTTTAACCCACAAATCAATAAGAAATTGTTACACTACTGCAGCGCAGTTGCCCTTCTGTGAATACAACTTCAGCGTGAAAAAATACGTAAGACATGAATACAATAGACAAAATGTTGGTAAGAAGAGGCTGCGACCATTAGTTCAGCACCTTCCTGCTACAGGTCATCCTGGGGAAGTCAATTCCATCGGTCTGGTTAATTTATGGAATGATCCAGTCCTGTATTTCTTGTTCTCCCCCACAGGACCAAAAGATGCTGCATGCCTTCTCCCTGTCCTCATCATTAGTTGCACTGAATCTTATAGGCAGAGCATTCAGAAGGAATGAGAAAAAAAATACAAAGGAAAATGGAAAAAGACTTACCACTAGAAAGTGTCTTGGACACATAGATGCAATAAATCACAGGTCACTGAACTGGCCTGTAAGCAAACAGTTGTTTAGCAAAATAAGTAGTTTATGCTCCTCTTATCAGGAATGACTTCATGAGCATTTCTAGAATTCTTAACTGAGCATAGCACAGTTGATCCATCCTGCACAGAAATATAGCTGAAAAGTGTCCAAGGTTTTATTACTTTTCCAGAAGAATAATATGTCCTGGTTTTTCCAGCTGCAGATTGGGCAAGTTCCATTTAGTGAATGTTTTTAAATCTCTCAAGTATTAACATTAGAAGTAACACAAGATTCATTAGCTGAGCTTAAAGTAGTTTTTGGAGGTGCGCTTGATGGAACACGAGCTCATCCATGATGCTCAGAGGACATGGCAGATTACTGCTCATACAAAAGGGCAACTATTTGGTAATGTATATATCAGGAAGCTTTGGAGCCAGCCATTGAGATTCAGGACAAAACTGTGTCTGACTGAACGCTGAAGTTTTAGCATTTTGACATCGGTCTCAATTTTCTTGGGTTTTGATCCAGAAAGCAATGATTTAAAGTCTAAAGGCTCTGTTTAGCAAAAATGTTCCATTGCTTTTGCAATGCTTAAGCCAAGAAGGTCATGAAACAGGTTTTTGGCACCCAGATGAGCTATTAAGCAGCAACTCAGCTGGGACCCCAAACCAGGTGCCTCCTGCAGAGAGCACTCAGGAGGTAGACTTTTCAGCTCTCCCCAACCTTCCACTTCTCCTAGACTTCATTCAGGACTGTGACCTCTCCTTCTGCAAAAACAGTTTTCAGAAGTGAACCTTTTCAAAGACAAATGGTCTTCTTCTTGAGCTCCATGTTGTCATTTATGTGACCATACTGACTTCCTACCCAAAATATTCTTAACTCCCTTCCTGCTACTGAGACTCCTCATGGCTCTGTATCCGTAATCGGTAACTGCACATACTGAAATTAGTGTGATTTCTGGATATGAGTTGAGTAGTGGTTAATCTGCAGCTCCTCCACAGACCTGCCAGCTCCCTGAGCTGAACTCTGCATGTTTTGAAAGTTTTCAGTGGGGCCCATTTGGTCTTTTCATCACTAGCCAAATTTCATGTGGTCATGAAGAGACAGGCAAATCAAAAGGGTCCTTATGAGAAAAGGAAGATAAGAAAAAAAATAAAGGCTCAGTTTCACAGCCACAATTAAATAAAACAACCACTTTTGCCATCTGATTAGAGGTGAAGGAATACTTCCAAAAGTATTTGCTGAAAGTCATCTAAAGATTTCAGATCATGGGGAGTTTGGCGGAAGGGTGTCGGGAAGGTTAACGAACCTGCGCTGTTTGTATTTTTGACCTTTTTTCATTTTCTGGAGATATATTGCAGCAGCATTTGCCAGAGTAGTAGGCTGTAAATCAGTTTCACAGGATATTTGCAGAACATCAGATTCAGGACCACAAGTGCTCACATGTGAAACTATTCAGAGCAATCAGGCTCATCCGGAAACCAGGAGATTGTAGGTGTCTGCTCAAAGCAGTCTCAGCGCTGAATGTTTTGCTGTTGGCCTTACAGATAAAGCAATAAGCAGTTTCAGTGTAGGAGGTGCATTCAAAATAGGCTGTCAGAAACATTAACATCTCACTGAAAGTGTTTTCTATCTTCTTTTTATCTTTGGTAAGATGTTCTTGTATTTATTAAGTTTCAGCTCAGAAGAGGGATACTTGAGAAAAATAATCACCAGCCAAGGGGACAGGTGGCAGGGCTAATCTTTTGTCAAAAGGGCCATGTTAGAAGGGGAAGCAATTCAATACTGTGTCAGTACAAGTCAGTATTACTTTCATGGAAGACTGTAAACAGAGGGCTCTCAGGCCCTTGCTAATTAATTCACATGGAGATATTGCTAACAGATGGTAAACATACAATTAGTCATGGCATCTTTGGTGTCCACTCTAACATAACTATCACAAAAAATAAAAGGATTGTACCATTAACTGCAAGAATTGTACTGTTCTGAAATTACAAGTAATATATTCCTATATTCACCATGATAGTTCTGCCCCACAGAAATTTAAGCACCATGTTCTTATTCTGTCTGGTAACTCTAAATTGTTCTGAGCAGAACAAACTGACATATATACAAATGTCTCTGCCTTTGAGAAAGCAAGACTTAGCTCCATTTTTTATGTGAGATACATATCCTTTGTTTCGGTTCTCTCTTGTGAATGTCAATACTTGGTTTCTTGCATTCAGAAACATTATGAAGGGGACAGAGCAACTAGTATTAGTCATTTGGTAATACTGCCCATCAGCCTGTGCTTCCTGTTCAGCTCTTCCTTGTTGGGGAGAGAGTACACACGTGGAGCCCCAAAGCATCAAAGGCTCATTTTATAAGTCTAATGTTAAAGTTATGTGCTGTTGCAAACTAGGCCAGCTCCTAAAAAGCATGTAAAATCAGAGTAAATGGAGCCCAGTCTGGCAGCTGTGAAAACTTTCACTGCTAATGCAGCCAAAGCAGATGCTTCAGCTCGGAGCGGCATTCAGCAAAGCAGCCGCCGAATTCTGGGTTGTCTGGATAGAGGGTCGTCCAGGCTGGCATTCAGTGCCAAGGCTGCTGTGTGCCCCATCCCCTCTGCCAACATTCTGATGTGTTGTTTGGGTGTTATTTACATAAAGTGGCAGAGCTGGAAAAGCATATGGTGGTAAACCTGGCATGTTCCAGAAGGAAGATACTTAAAAGAAACTGCATATAACTAGATTACAGCTCAAGTGAGCCCAACCTTCAAGTGAGCCTATAAACTACATACCAAACCCTCGCACAGCTGAAAGCCACAAAACACATACCACACCTCAGAAAAGAGAAGAAGGGTTCACGGGTGGCAATAGCAGTGGTTCTCCAGGGGTCCCTTGGCTCCAGCCTGGGAGGGTCTGGGCTCGGTGTGCAGCCAGGAGTCAGGATGACCTGGAGGTGTCAGCGCTGGCAGCCCCCGGGGCCTCTGTTTGCGAACAGTCAGCGTTCAGATGCTCCAGCACATTTTGTCTGAGCAGCACCTTGTTGCTGGTCTCTTAAGATCGCCCCAGCACGGAAGTTCGAGTGTGAAAAGCTATGCATGTGTGCTTGGGGTTTAGCCAGCCCTAATACAGAGGGATACTTGACCACATTTTTTGCCTTCTTCTCAGGTGAAGAAAAATAAAAGCCAAAAGATGAGAAACGTTTATGCATTGAAGAAGAGAGAACTCTTTCAAAGACACTCACTGTGTCCTTTACGGCTGAAATAGACTGTGAATCCAGTGGGATTTTGGCTGTTGGCTTCAGTGGAGCAGGTTTGAGCCTGATACATTGCTAACACAAAATGCTCCCAAAGGGCCTGAGCAGGGTGACTCTCCAGCTTGTAGGACAACCTACAGGATGAGAGCAGGATGACTGGAATCATACACAGAAGTTAAAAGCAGTACAGAGCAGAGAGTGCCTCTGAATGCAAGCTTCGCAAGTTGGAAACCTGCTAGGTCTCAGCTTTATCCAGATCAATTTTAATACATAAACCCACGCATCTTAAATAATAAGTGGCAGGTCTATATTACTTTGTGCGCAGGAAGCTAAAGCAGTTGCATATGGTAACTAGTGAAAGGTGAAATGACAAGTAGGTGGGTCTAACCTGAGTCTAACCCCCTGAGAAAAAAAGGCATATTTACTGTCCGTGGATGTTACATGTCCTGTTTATACTAGGCTATATTAGGCTGCATGACGTGCTTTGCTTCTTCCACTGCTTTAACTGTGTATTTTATCATACATTTCCAGGTGGTTTCCTGTGCAAAGTTCAAAGGAGTCTGAGAATTGCTGAATGAAGTTGCTTTTCCTGGGTGAAAAGATGAAATGTTTGAAATGCCTTGCAAGGTTATCTAATATACAAAAATATTCCCATTAAAAGATCAAATTCCAGACCACAGAAATTGATTTCCCTATTGTAACAGTAGGAAATAAATGACATACATAAGATAAATAGTGTGTGCTACAGGAAACACTAGTAAACAAGGCTTCTCAGGGACTGCCAATAAGGCATCCCTTTAGCTTTGGCAGGTTTGCTGTTGCTTTTTCATCAGATAAGAGAGAACAGCACAGAAGACAAAGGGTAAATGTAACTTGGGCTTTTTCTTCCTCCTGTGATCCCTTCTCTGCTCAGGCTCTCTTACCTTGCCTACCTACATTAGCTCCGGGGATGGTTTGGTGTTTTCAAAGTTGGCTAGGAGGAAAGAAATCACAGACCACCTCTGAGAAGAGGAGAATCAATGTCCCTTTTGTGCCTCCTGGAACTGCATTGCCTTTTCTCAGACTGTTCCCCAGGATGGCCCATTCTGCAGAAAGCTCTGAGAGCCCTGACCAGAGACACATCTCTGCATGCCCTGAAAGACCACAGTCATTCAGAAAAAGCATTTTTCCCTTCATATAGTGCCTAAAAAAAATAGAAGGTTTTTCTCAGAATGAAGCCAGATTTTTGTGCTCAGTTCTGGCTGCCTACCTATACACACAGGCTGGGTTAGCTTATCCTCAATACACAGCATTTAACTTGGTGAGAGAATATTTAGCAGTTACGTTTAAGATGTAATGAACAAATCAGTTTGTCATCAGTTTGTAATGGTACAAACATTCTGAGTATTGCAAGACAGCTTGAATAATATTGTGCTCTCCAAAGTAAAATGTTAGCATTTGGTTAGCGGCAACAGTGGGTAAAAATGAATTCTTGTTGCTGGAATGTTACATTTCTGTGAGGTTAACCACACTTTGGCCAGCATCAAGCCAGAAATTAGCCTCTCGGCTGCAAAGACAGCAGCCTAAATGTGCAGATTTGATAAAGAAATCCTCCGTGGTTCCAGCTGTTTGGGCCAAATCAGAGAACGGATAAAGGAGTTTAGCATTAATTTAGACTTGGTTAAACTAGGTCTAAAATACACACACACACACTACGTTATAAGTACCAAAAATACAGTACATCTGCTCATTATAATTGTATACCTTAATCAGAACCCGAATTCCTTGAATGAATGCATACAACTCCAGTGAATGACAGCTGGAGTCAAGTTTGAGCGCAAGTGGTTAGCATCAGCTCCGCTCCTCAGGCGAACCAACAGGAGCTAGAGTTCCCGCATAGCTCCGATTATAAGGACCGGTTTTTAAATATTTATGAATTTGCTGAATTTAAATCATTCAGGCGGAACAGCTTATTGCTGCAAAATTTGTTTCCACTTATACAGTTCATTAAAGCAGCAGAGATTTGTGTACAAGTGTATATCTAAAATATTCAGACCCTACTAATGATTCAGGCATGGTCACTGATTTTATGGTGAAGAAACAACTGCGTTTTATCTGTTTCCTTTTAATATTTAAAGAATCTACAAGAACTTTTTTACTCTATAACCACTCACTCAACCTTGACAATACGTAAAGTCTCCATATGCTTGATGCTGTATTCTTGAAGTAACCCCTTTGAGTCTTCAAAGGACTGTTTTTTCTGATTGCTGAATTTAAAATTTCATTTAAAAGGGAAAACAGGTTTGATTTTAGCCAGATGAATCACAATAATAGTTTTGACAGAAGTTTCTTTAACTTAAATGGGAAAAATGGCAGTTCATTTGTCATTGGCTTCCCAAAAAAGAAAATGCTCACAAGTATCTATCTTAATGTTTATCCTAAAAATTACCTTTGATCTCTGATTTGTATCAACCTATTTGAGGTATGAACATGGGAACACAGATGTGGCCATTGTCCCACACACTTTCATATTATAATTCAGAAAAAATATCGAGCTTTTTGTATCTAAAAAGGAATCTGTGGTCTGACTTACATGATAAGCTAAAATAAAGCTTAGCAAGTCTTAAAGTGATATTATTGAATAAGGAGTTTGCAAAGGTTGTCATATTTGCACACACTGATGGTTATTTTGATCTGCCCTTGTTTTAGCAAAGGATACATTTGATAAGAGAGCAAAAGCTGCTGGGTTTCTATTAGAAACAGTCAGGATGCATGAGGCTTTTTAGTCCATCGTTAAGTATGCCCTCCAAACGTAAAACTACACACTGAAGTTGTTAGTAGGGCTGTATCTCACGGAAGGAAGGAAAGGAAGGAAGGAAGGAAGGAAGGAAGGAAGGAAGGAAGGAAGGAAGGAAGGAAGGAAGGAAGGAAGGAAGGAAGGAAGGAAGGAAGGAAGGAAGGAAGGAAGGAAGGAAGGAAGGAAGGAAGGAAGGAAGAGAGAAAGAAAGAGTACCTGTACACTGTCTCATAAAGACAATTGTAAGGAAATAGCTACAAATGTGAATGTGGAAAATAACTGGAGAAGGGCATTTGCATTTAGTTTTTATTAACAGAAGATAAAATTCTATTATATTCTTCTCATTAGATTTTATGAATGATTTAAGAGGGATCATCAAGATAAAAAACGGAAAATGAACTCTTAAGTGTTATTTGAAAAATAAACAGCTCATTGGCAAACAAGGCAATCAGGCTTCCAGTTTGCACCACTGTTTTGTGAAATCAAAATTCCTTTCAATTACAGTGGGAGCCAATAGGATGGAAGGAAATAAATTAGGGATCATGAAGGCCTTCAAAAAGTCAGGAAAGATCTTGGTCCTACACGTTAATTGTAGCTTTGCCATTGATACACAGCAAACAGGTACTCTACCTAGTCTGTTATCTCTACCTACGGTTAATACACAGTAATAAAAGAATAACCTCCATATATAGACACTAGCTATGTACCATAAGAGGACATGATATTAATTATCTACAGCACAGAGACTGATTTGAGAATGTGAGTCTGTATCAGCATTAAGAAAAGTGTTTATTCAGATACAGTTAACATGAGTATAAGATACACTAACAGACTGTCTAAAATATGCTGGTTTTCAATAGTTTGGTCTTAATTGCTTTGAGCAAGGAAATGTGACTGAAAAAACAACGTTTCTGTTTTGTTTTCAGCTGGGCTAGGTCAGATTTGCCTCACAGAGAATCTGCACCAACAGTTACACCGGTGAAACCAAGGGTAGGGACAATCCTTCCTGTGCAAAGGCGCAGCTGGCAGCCAAGGGTGGACAAAGGGGGAAGAAGGAATATTTTAAGTCAATACCATCACTGAACATCATCACTGAATACTTGCTATTGTAACACCAGGTCCTAGATATTCTACACTATGCTAAGAGTTTGGTATTAAACAACTAATAGGAAGTACATATTTTGAAACAGAATGTTCTCAGTTTAAAACACAGGTTCAAAATTAACTCATAGCTGTTATGACAAACTTGCAACATAAAGACATGCCCAGTTAATTTCAGATCAATTAGAATCATACCACTGTAAATAGAACTAGACTGTTAAAAATCTTCAGTTAAAAATGTTTAGATTCTCATTTTAAAAAGCACTTACTGGAAGCAAAATTTAAAAAGCATCCATTTCTTGTTGGTATGAAATGGAGTCATCCTTCTGCTCATAGGCATCCCGTCTGTCCAAGTGCCTTCCTAGACACTGGCATCGTTTGTACAGCATATAAAAACCCAGTGTCTTCCTAGTTCTAACCATGTTAGTCAAGCTCTGAGAAAAATGAAGAATTATTCCACTATGAGGTGCTTTTTGTCACAGGGTCTGGATATTTTATGAGCATGACTGAATTCATCTTCCAGCATCTACCAATGTAAGGCATAATGCTGTTCCTGTTTTAAAAATAGGAATAGCAAGAGTGGCTGAGTACCTAATAGGAGACGACTTGGACCTGATTTTTGGAGTACTTAACATTTTATAGCATGTTATAGTTTCACGCACAGCTTCTATTGACTCAGCTGCCTTTCTGAGAGCTCAGCACTTCTAAAAGTCAGACCTCAGGTATCTTGAGCTGGGTGCTCAAATCTGAGGAAAACACAGTCAGTAGCCACCTGTGAAAGTGTCGGTGTGGAATTTGCCCATCATTGCCAACAGCTCACTAACAGGGCAAGGGACTGAATTCAATTCACCAAGTGGTAATTTGCTCTCTAACACACAAGATTTTCCATCTTCTTTTTAAATATCTGCCTTACCTTTGGCTTTATCAAGTCATGGGCTGGAGTATTTTGTCATAGATGACTTGCAAACATTGATGGTCACTTTTGATAAAGACTACAAATTCAATATAACTTTACTGTGTGGTATAAGATAGATACAACACATTCTGCAAGACGGTGAGAGCTTTTTGCAAGATACCAGGCATGTTCACTTGCTACTGAGCCTGGCTTGTTGACTACAGCCTCAATTGTGCTGATGGCAACTTCACAATTTTATATTAAAATCCCTGCATTTGACTTGTACCGAGATTAAAGGAAGACAGATGGAAAGCACAAAGCAAAAATAAAAATAAGAAGTATAATTGTCTCACGTTTCCTCTGTAACACACATCATGGGAAGTCAGCCTTTGTTAAAATACTGCTCAAAATAATGGTGTGAAGCTGCAAAGCAGAGGTAAAAAACAAGTTCTAGGCCTGAAAACAGAGGTGACGTTACACAGTATCCCATGCGTAAGCCCAAGGAAACCAGCCAAAAAAAGCACCATAAATTCAATAGCTACATTCAAAATATTTATATGGGTCTTTTTTTTTTGAAAAAGAAACAAACACACATGTACAAACAGATATTAGGAGAGAGATTACAGCTTGTCTTGCTACTTCCTTCTTTTTAAAAGTTTAAATTTTATTTTATAGTATTGTATCAATAAAATAGCATTACTTCTGTCATCCTTATCATTCAGACATCAAATTACTACCTCATAAAGCCATCACACTTATATTGTCATATAATGTTTTTCAAAATCGTTTTTCATTTATTAGAGCTGACAATTCCTATATATAACCTTGTCCAAATAAACCTAATACTCACTTTAAAAGCACTCTGACTAAAGCCTGTATTTTCCCCCATGGTGTAAAATCTCCGACGTTAGCAGTACACTCACAAAGCTGTCCTAAGACTTCAGGTCTCTACTGCCAGTGAAAACCGATCTGCCCAGGACAAGAAGCAACAGTCTTCTGTTGTGATTGCTTCGGTGCCTGTTTGCATCCCTCCAGAATTCAACATATCCACAGTCAATATTGTTGCTGCTGCTTCCCAGCTCAAAAAGCACTTTCTCCCCACCAAAGAGCTATTGACTTAAGCCGTTGCCTGCAAAAATGCAGATACTGCAAGATCACGGCACAGTGCGCTCACGGAGCTGGCTGCAAAGCAACCTGCTCCCACAGCGGGGAAGAGCGGGAACACTGCTCGCGGTGACAGCCCACAGTTAGATGGGCTTAGCCAATTGTGAAACCACAGAGTACGTCTCCTTTTCTTCACTCCTAGCTAGGCCAGCCCAAAGCACAAAACCCCAAACCTTTACTAACGATATATTATGGCTGGGAATTGAAAGCCTTCACAGAAGTGTGTGTGTAGACAGATACTGGCATGTTCTCACCTAGGAACTTCACACAAGCCACTGAGGAGAAGCGTAGCTGCCTTCTCGTAGCTACTCCTGCCAGGGGAAAAGTTCCTTTTTTGCATTCTGAATGAATTGTCATATGTGAGTTTACTTACAACAAGAAAATGCAGAAAATATTTTTAAAGGTTGAAATAGTTTTAAAAGTTCAACCTAAAAATGTTATGGGTATAAAAGCAAAACATTTAAGCATTTCTGATTGTTTTTGCAAGCATGCAGCTCAGCGTTTTGTTTTCTTTTTTAGACTGAGTTGCATTTGGAATGGGATCCATTTTTTTTAAACCTCAAAAATTACTGCAAGATGAGAGAAAGGGAAGGAGAAATGGTTTCCTACCCAGCTCAAGTCAGCCCCTTTCTGGACTGCGCTCTCTCTTCTCTGCCTGGATTTGTGCAGTCAACATGGGAGCAAAGCCACACAGAGGCTGGCGCTCTTGGCAGGATTTACCAAATCATTGCCATGGCATGCACGGTCACCCGCTGTCCCCTCGCATGTGCGAGGTGAGAGTCCTCTGGTGAGAGTCCAGCTCTCCTACAGTCTGCTACTCGTCATGGAAGGAAAGATCCTTCCTATATGAGCTTTGATGTGAAGAATTTATATCACTTTGTAACTGTCGCTTCCTTTAGTCTCATTACAGCCCGGGAAATTGCACAGGATTATGAACATTTCTCAGAAAGGAAAATTAAGTTATTTAGTTTTGGCATGCCAAAAATTATAGCAATAGCCAGCGATGAAATCCAAAATTCCCTGCTCCAAAACATGAACTCATGCCCTACTCATGCTGCTACCCTGCTTTAGCCAGTTCTTTTCACTTTCTTTAACATACAAATTATGGCAATTATTATATAACCAAAGATATATAATCCACTGTCCACTTACATGTATGTCTCCCTTTCTATTATTGACCCTTGTAAATAATTTTATTATTTATACTACTGTAGCATTTCCAGTTAATCCAGAGTTTTATACCTATCTAAATCTACTAAGTCTATGCTGAAGTTCTCCCATGCCTGTGACAGCACTGCTCAAATAATGCTAAATGTAAGAGGTATGAACTCTTCTTCATTCTCTTCTGGGTCATTATTTCAGCTGTCTGGCTGAATACTGGCAATGAGAACACAACAAAGATAAGAAAAACTGAAGTTATGAAAAACACCTTATGACAAATTGCATGTCAGTGGGAAATGCTTACACTCTCATCAAGAAGAAAATTTTGGATATTTATAACATTGAACATATTACGGTACATGGAGACAACAATCATAGGTGCTGCTGTATACGTGACCTAACTAATACAAAAACACTTGTTATTTACACAGGAGTAAAATCAATCAGTCTCTTCCCTGAGGTGATATTTTATTTAAGAGGTAAACTTGTAAAGCCATTTATGTAACCATACAATTGCTTTATAAGAAACCTAAGGACTTCTACTCTGCTGAAAGCTTTGCAAGCAGCCTTTTCGTTTTCAAACATTTGGTTCCTCCTTATACAAAATCAAATCATTTCTGGCAGCAATTGCAAAGAAGAGCACCACAGGTCAGAGTGATGGCAGGCACCAGTCTGTGGAGATGGCAAGATTTCGCCTACCTTCACTGGTGACAGTTCTCAAATCCCTCTGCTACAGAGGATGCTCAGTACCTTAGCTCTGTCCCACGGGGTACCGCATGTCTTATTCTCACCTATTCTTTCCAAATTCTTAATCTATTCTGTGAATAAAATAGTTATTCTGCAGTGCCTTAGATGATGTGTGGATAATACTTTTGTGAACAACTGAGCAGTCTAAACTAAAATCTTTTGAACTATAAAATCAGAAAAAAAATAAGTTAAGACTGCTTGTAAGTATAATTTGAAATATCTTGAAGTAATACTATGAATCTTCTGTGCACATAGTTCAGAGGAAAAGGGAGTTTTCTCTTCAGACACAAAAGAGAGCCAGAAGTATTTGCTTACAACATTACACGGCCTTGTCTGTG
Organism: Chroicocephalus ridibundus; assembly: GCF_963924245.1. Lineage (NCBI taxonomy): Eukaryota > Metazoa > Chordata > Aves > Charadriiformes > Laridae > Chroicocephalus > Chroicocephalus ridibundus. The sequence continues at coordinate 28,711,085 of NC_086286.1, forward strand.
CCCAATTTGTTAGCCTTGTGCCACAGGACACTTGACAACATAATGATATGAAATTATGTAAAATGTAAAGGAAAGCAAACACCTATTTTGAAGAAATACCCACTTAGCACTCAGTTCAAGTGCCTGCATCCCCAAGCTCAGCAATAACAAATTATTTCAGAACAAAGTATACATTCTGCTGGAAGGGTAGAAGGGCCATGATATATATTTCTATCACATTACATTCCTACCACCATGAATCTTAATCTTCACATTAAAGTCACAAGGGCTACTATTGTTCATATCCTTTCCATTTTCATCCCCCATCTGAATACACTCTTCCATTTGAAAAAAATAATAATAAAAAGGCCTTGACACATGCCTGGATACAGTGACTGTAAAAGAAAGAAGTTTGGTTGCTATTCCTTCCAGTTGTGAAACAGGAATTGCTTTTGTATGAGCCTGGGTCTAACAGAGTGAGACTAAACATTTATAAAATCAAGTAGGGATTGAAATATAGCATTGTGGTTACTAACATTTTGCAGCAGCATATCAAGTTTCACGTTTCATCAGCTGAATAGAGTCTGTGTGCTGGGCTATTGTGGTTCAGTAGCTGACAGCAGTCAAGTAAGTGCTGCTCTCTTCCTGGCTTAATCATTTCTATTACACTCAGTGTCAAAACAATAATGTCACTGAAATGGGCTTGCTGACATTATAGATTAGAATTGAGTGATTCTGAATGTCCTGTGACTGAATTGCATTTTATTTCTAGAAAATTACATATTACAATTGCAAATTAAAGAGCTTAGATCTCAACAGGCTGTATCAACAAATATAGAGCCGTGGACTCCAAGCTGCCGGGGAGATGATCCGTCATGAAATTCATGAGGTTCAATGTATATTAACAAGAGAACAACTGCCTAAATATTCAGCCATGTGTTTGGAGAGGATCTAAAGAACAATCAGTTTTGCTAGGAGGGATTAATTCAGCTGCACAAGAGGTAAGAATTCCTGGGATAATCTCAGAGATTTAAAGGATGTCCCAGAAAAAGAAAAAATAAAAGATTTCCCAATTTTCTTTCTTCCATCTGCCAACCACCACAATTTGTGAAGACACATCTCCTGATACTCACCTGATGAACACATTCACAGTTTAGAGAGTAGCCACGGTGGCAGGCTGCAGAATTTCTGAGTGACTGACAGCTACCAAATGACAAGAGGTAGCATTTAATGATCGCAGCCATCAGGACGCTTACTGAGAAAGAGCAGGGCATTTCTGTCATCTGCCCTTTAGATGGCATGGAGAGCAACTGTGTCCCATAGCACTCTTGTACGCTAGTCTTATAACAGCCAAGCTTAAAACACATTTTCCAGAATATGAAAAGCTTTGAAATACAGGAGATACATTTCCTCTCTGTGTTTTCCTCGAAAATCAGCAAATCAGAAATGACTCTGGAATTTGTAAAATAATCAGAGCTTGCTCACAAACAACGAGTAAGACCACGCTTAGTGAAACTGTAGCAGTCAGTTTCCTTCTAGGGAGAATAACCCAATCCAAAATTTTGTCATGTTTTAAATAAAAAAGGCTGCTGCCAAAAACTGGCATTTGTTTCTTTTAAAACAAGAGGAGAACTAGAATGCCTGTCTCAGGCACTCATGTCTAAACAACTGTTCATTCCCTTTACGAAAGAAAATCTGCAACAGCAGATCTGTAAATCAGAGAAAGGCAGTGTTGATGTGATTGCTGGAAGAATCATTTGCGCTTTGATCACAGGCTAAACTGTGTGTCCATGAAGGAGTAACTTAGCACTTCATGTTCTCACGTGGCTTCCTCAAGCTTTGAATCCAGGTGGGCAGAGATAAGGGTAAGATGAAGACTTTCTATTCCTTCCCCTCTGGGAGAAGATGTGAATATGTGCTAGGGAATAAGTGAAGTGGTAGCATCTTTTGGTTTGGTTTGTGTTGGTTTTTTTTTTTTTCTCCTTGCCGTAGTTCAAGTGTTTTCGTCTTTTATATCTTCCCCTTCTCTTCTGTATCTTTTCCTTCTCTTCTGTTTTCCTTCACCCCCGCCCCAGTTACAGTTCTTTCCTAACTGATCATTCCTGTACAATTTAAATACAGTTTTCTTGTTTTCTCTTTTCTGTTCTAAAGCTGAACAGAAATATAAATAAGTGCAAACGTATACAAACACAGATAGAGATAACATTACCTACTTGAGATTTTTTGATCAGAGCAATGGGTCACTTTTGTTCCTTCAACACCTTGTAATGTCCCCAAAATATCCTTTGTGAACATGTGCAGCTTCTCCGATGATGAAAGAAGGAATTTTCCAGTTATACCAGTTCTCTCGTTCTTCACTGCTTTTTTCTTTTCCTTTAGTAACCATTCTTTAACTGTGCAGTCATAATTAGAAGAGGAATTCCCAGTGGCTGGTATTCTGTCAACTAAAGCAAGATAAATATTAGATGGGCTTGCATTTTTGGCTTTGCATATATTCTTCTGAATGAACAAACACATTCATCTGGCCTGAGTTGAAATTTATTCACAGCCTGCAAAAGTTTGCATGAATTCAAAATATCATTTGCAAGGGCTGTCATACAAGGAGAAAATGTAAACATATTATTCATACATGGGAGTACTTATTTCCAGAATACAAAGTAATAGGCCATCACTTTCAAGGCTCTCTGTGAGTTGATTTAATTTATCACCAGAAATAATGGTACCAAGCAAATAGCGAACATCAGACTCTCAAAATAAAAACTAAAGAGAAGTTCACAAGTAAGGAAAAATAAGTAGAAAACATTTGATCTTAATACTTTTTGTAAATTACTAAAAATATTTACAAGATATACTAATATGCCAGTGCCTTGTAAGTAATGTGGAAACAAGAGATTATGTTTGTGGAACAAATCAGTCATCTTCAATATCATGACAAGGTAACATTTATGAAGAACAATGAACGAGAGCTAGGGAAAAGAGTAAGACTCTATGCATTAATATAATTAATCGTATTACAAAATTAATATTAAAAGCAAGTCATCTGTGCCACATGATGGAACTTAAAAACGTTTTCACTTAATTATCTGCATTAAGCCTCAGAAGGCATGAGCTAGGCAGCAAAAACCATGCAGTTACTTTTAGAAACGGTCATGCTTTTAGATTCTCTTAATCTATTTGGTAGTTTTTGAGTAAATAGGGCAAGGGTGTGTATCTTTAATATTTTCTCTGCAATCAGTCATAAAGGTTAGGTACACATTTTTAAGAATCAGAGCCAAGAACTTAGGTTAATCCGCAAATACAAGATAAGATATGACTTTTTTAAAAAAATTAGTATTATTTTTAATTTTTGAGGTGAAATTCCTGATATAACTGGGAGAAGAAGGAAGTGTTTTCTCCTGAAGATGTCCCATGTACAAAAGGAAATATATTAGTAACGGAAGATGATGACACATTTGCCAACCGTGTTTTGATAAGATTTTTGCAAAAGCTTCATTACTTTTGCTCAATGAATGATTGCTGAGAAGCCACAGCTTTACCCAGTTATATGTCTGGCAACCTCCTTTGTGTAACTGAACGTGTGTCCTCATTTCATATTTAGCAGAAAGCCAGTCATGCACGTAATAAAGGTATAGGTTTTTGCAAGGAATTTGCAAGGTGCCAGGAATATAAATATTTGTTATGTGTAATCACAGAACATCTGTTGCTCTCTCCCCATGGGTGGTCCAGCTCCAAAATATCCCCAGCTTTTGCACCTTTTGCTATGCAGCCCAGATAAAGTAACGCTCTACAGAATTTGATTAGTGCTGCTTGCTGTTTTCCATAGCTAACACCGCTTTTCTGTGTGAACCTCCTGCACAGGTCCAATAATAAAAACAATTACCTAAAGTCAAAGAGAGAAACTGCAAGAGTACATGTGGATAAAAATACATGACTTAAGCTCCACAGCTAGTTTGGATTCATTTATTTTTACAGTTACAAATATGCCCTCTGTTTTTTCCTGCCACTGTTTTCCTCGTGCTTTGTCAATAAAGAAATTCTTTTCTTCCTACTCTTAACTGCAGTGGTGGTGGTTCCTTGGGTCACAGAGTTAAACTGCTTGACTCCACAAGAGTAAGTGCAATATGATCTTTCAAAGAGTTGGTTTGGGCGTTTTAGCATTAACTCTGCATTTCCTCTGCCTCTGCCTTTCTCTTCCCCTTTTCTCCCCCAGCCCCTCTCTTCTCACACAGCAGAGCACTAAAGCTCTTTCCAGATGCTTCAGACACATCATCTCTCCAGAAATGCAATGGAAGGACATTTTTTTGTACCGAATGGTCTCAGTATTAAGTCTTTATTAATGTGAGGTTACTCCTTTCAATTGAATATGGCAAACTCAATATTAAGAATGACAACAGAACCTAAACTAATAAGCAACAAAAAGAACTTATTTGTTGACTACAGACTGTGACACTATTCTGCTATGAGGATGGGCAACCAGAGAGTCCTCTTGGATCTCTCAAAATCCAAAGTACCTGGTTGCAGATAAGCAGAGTGACTGACTATATGCTTATTTTCTACCAAACCCTCAGGCATTCCTCAAACACGTCTTTGCCCCTCTGGTCACTTCTGCCTTCTTCCTATCCCCAAAGGTTAGTCAGTCCCTTCCGCCTGTCCACCTCCATCTCCAACCCTCTTCCCCCAAAGAACAGATGTAACAAAACCTATAGGCAGTGTCACTTTCAGAAAGGGAGGCTGAAAACACATTAGAGCTCTTGACTTTCCCAGACTTTAGCACATCCGGAAGAAATGTAAAGGGCAGGTTTGATTTCCTCTGCCCCTTGCCCTCTCCCTGCCCTGGGACAGGCTCATTTCATTTCCATGGGGTGGGAGGTATGGCTTGGGTGGGGGGACAGTGTCCTACCCACTCCTTGGCCAGCCCATGGCCATCATGCTCACCACCCAGCCCACCCCCTCACTCAGTGCTCTGCTCAGGGCTGCTTGCTGAAATGGCCAGCCGGCCCTACATGGCACAGAGGTCAACACTATGTCCCCAGGGCTGCCCCGTGCCCCACTGGGCCATGGCTCAGCTCCTGAGGTACTGCTGAACAGTCACGTAAACGTTGACCTTAGGAAGTTATTTTTATGCCAGGACTGTTGCCTTGGGACTGTCGCCTTGGGACTGTCACCTTGGGACCAAGAACATCTCCAAGGCCATCAAATTTCAAAACAAGCTGCAAAAATACATTCACGAAAAAATTGTCTTGTAAAGAGAAGGGGTTTTTTACACTACAATAGAGCTCCTGCTCTCCCATAAGGCACAGATCCACATACTAATCAACAGTTAGTTTTTAAACCTAGGAAATCTATAAAATGTGAAAAAATATCAGACTTCATTTTCTAATAAAGTATTATGACTGAGTTAATTTTTAAAAAATTAGAATAAAAAGAGCAATGTTCTTTCTGGAAAGCCCTAATTAAGTCCAAGTATGTGGTCTAGGAAATACAGAACTGTGTAACCTGATGGAAACGATCATTTTCAATTGTCAGGACACTTCTGCTTCTTTTCACCCCAGTTTCAAGTACATCTGGTTTCCACCTGCTCTATATAAAATTGGTTCCTCCCTTTTTCAAATGTGAGCATCATGCTCTCTAGTTTTGTCCGTGACTCTCCAGTGGCATTTAACTCAAAGAAGTCAGCTCCACCTGGAATATGGATGCAGCAAGAGGGGAAGGAGGTGGGTGTTACAGGAAATTTATTCTAGTCATGAAGGAACACCACAAACTTCAAAAGGGGCAGTTTAGTTGGCACAAGAATACACCAAGACTCTCTGATTCAACTTAAACTGCTTCAGTTTTAAGAACTGGATTTGTATTTTCATTAATGCCCTCTAAAACTCTGGTTTTGTTGGTGGCCTTAAGCTCTTACATCCTCTGCACAAGTTTTGCACTCTGTCCTGACCGCATACATCACATGAGACCTGAAATCCTCCAGGGACAAAGAATACCTTCTGTCGCCATGACTATCTCCTAGAGGCTCTTCCATTTGCCATCAGCAGTGGCATTTATTGAAGATGATTTTGAGCTTTTGAGGCCTGTTTAAAAATACCAAGTTCATTTTAATTAGCCCTCAACAAAGCATAAAATGACATAAATCTTAAATTCAATATCCAGAACTGAAGCTGGAACATGAGAATTTCTCCTTAGAGGTAAGGAAAAGACTATTTACCGTGAGGATCATCGGACAGTGGGGCAGCTGTTCAGAGGGGCTGTAAAGCCACCGTCCTTATGGACACATGAAACTCAGCTGGAGATAAAGTCCTGAGCACTCTAAACTTCATGCAGGAAGAGTAGATTACAGACTTCCAAAGGTCTCTTCCCACCTACATTATTCTGTGATCTGATCTCCAGCACGGCTTTTGTTCTATTAAACAAAAATGTAACTACCCAGTGGACTGTCGTATGAAGATATAAATGTCAAAGATACAAAGGTCGAGAATCTTTGGTTGGTCCTTTGCTTCCGCCTGTGGCAGAAAGATCTCCCCACAGCAGTCTGCAAAAAACAGGTGGACAGGCACAGCACTTAAAAAAATCAAACTGTAGATCCATCAATGCACTACAGCATCGTGACACAGCATTGTAAGGCTCAAGAAACAAGACAGTCACCCACCAGATATCACATTCAGGACAACTATTTTGCCATGTTCTAGAAAGGAAGATTTACGTACCAGATTCCTTCAGGGGAAAACGGGATGTATTAGCAAGGCTAAAGGGGAAGCAGCCATCCTCTAAGTATCTTTTGGTAACATGGAAGCCCCGGGAAAGAATCTTTTTCTGCTTAATACTGATACAATTGGGCTGTTTAGGGAAATCAATGTTTTCCCAAGGCAGCTGAAGCGGGCAAACTTCTGCTGCTTTCAAAACGTAGCTTATACCCTTATTCCCCTAAGTACAAGATAGTCCTAGAATAACCTAGAATAAAGTCCATATCACAGATGTGTGTGATGCAGCTTTACAGTGTTACAAATACAGATAAAGTGCTACTATATCTTTGTGCAGATTGCTTTACAGGTGCTTTTGCAAATCTTGGCTGTGATGATGGCACATAGAGGAATTTTTTTAAAGGACATTTCCTCATTTTCTTTTCACTGTTCGGAGCACAATCTATGCACATTAACCAGAGTCTGGCTTGAATAAAAAGCATTTTCAAGGCTGCCTATGGAGGCCCAACACCGTGCGAACTGGAATGAGTTTAGTTTCACAAAACCTGCTGTAGTTATGAAGACAGCAGCGGCTGCAGCTGGTGTGCAGCACTGGCTGAGGAAGGAGCTGATACCAAGAGGACACCCCTCAACCAGCCAGGGGTGGGCACAGCCCCCCTCCCAGCCATCACATTAGCCACACAGTAGAGCTGGCAGAGGTGCCAAGAGCCAGCTGTAACTGACTTGTCCAAAGCCAGGTAGGACGTCTGAAAAAGAAACAGAACCCAGACCTTTCAATTTTTAATCCAGTACTCAGAAGTATCTTTCTATTTCCTCACACTCCCCACTTGCTCCTTAGCCACCGTGCACGTTTACAGCAAATGAGGCAGTTCTTCCATGGAGTGAATGAGACAGTGCTTTCTCCTGGGAGAGAAAAATACCTTGCGATCCCGTAAGTAAAAACCATATTGCAAAGGTGAGGCATAAAAGGGTACAGTTAACTTGCAGGCTGAACAAAGCTGATTTCCAGCACAGGAGCGATACTCTTGCCAAATTTCGAGTTTCCATTACCTTCAGCAGAGGTGCTAGAGCCATTAAAAAAATCTTAAAATCTCTTACATCATAAAATTTTTTTATCACTTTTTCCTAACTTATAAGACATTCAACCTTCCCAAACTTAAATATGAGGAAAAAGTTACGCTTTGTCTAGGAGCAAGCATGCAGTCATACAGGTAAAGCTTGGAGAAAAATTTAAATGATTTAAAGTAATTGAATGATAGCAATACTTTGCATATTAAGCAAATCACACAGGTAGAACACCTCAGAGTGTTATAAATGTTGCTTCCAAAGACTCACATCATGGGCATCAGCTGGTACCTTGATATTAGTATTTTTGTTCCAATCAGGGCTATTTTTGTAAAGAAGAGTTACCCCCAGTTACTGTGTTTTCATTCACATCCCAGAGTATTCATGGCACGAACGAACTGGGTTTCTTGAATTTTTTCTCATGTAGGAATGTGCTGTAGGAGTGCACCTAATTTACTCCAGCCAAGAGTCTTTTAGTCAACGGGAGCATGCTGGAGTTAGTCTGAAATTAAGTACCTTGCAACATGTCTCGCTTGGATGTCAAGTTGTTGGTATCCATTGTTTCACTCTACACATCTACTCTATTAATCTTTACTGCTAACATAGAAATAGCAAATACCGCTAATAAAATAAATATATGATTATTGCTGATAATGTTGCATACCACATGACGGTATTATTTAAAATGCCATGTTTGGCATTATTTTAAGAAAATAAATTGCAACCACCCAAGTTCCCATTGTAGCAGTGCTCAAAGTGGATGCACAGGAATGACGAGTTTTTCCACATGAATGAAGAAGTCAGGAAGAAGATGTGCCTGATTTGGTCATCCTGTCATCCTCAGAAAACCTAGTATGTGGAGTCAGATTCTGAAGTCATCACTTATAGAAACCCGTTTACTATCTACTTAGACTGTTTCAAAGCATATGAAATCTCTCAACAAGAGTAAGAACTGCAAACTAACTCTGCATACTAGTAATTCAAACGCAAGAGCAGATGGAAAGTGTTGTCTAGAGACTTTGAACACAGCTTTGGGGATGCTCCCACCAGCATCCTCTGGCTGCGGTTCCACAACTGCTGATGTTGGATGTTGGGCACTGTTCAATCACGGCATGACAGATCTGACTCACATCAGAAATAGGCAAACAATCACATTTCTCTTGAAGTAACAAGAGCTGAAATTTATGCCAGCTTTATGCTTTTATTCGGGCTGCACAAGGACATGGAATGTCTGATCTGTGTAGTCTGCTATTGCAAAGTTAACCTGTCAAAAGTTATTGAACAAATTCGAAACAGCACAGTGAGTTTACATGGGATCAGCAATTTGCACTGTATGGCTGTGGTATCTTTGTTCCAGTGCTAGAAGTAATGGATTTACTATACCATGACCCTTCGGAGAATTCAGACTATTCAGAAAAATGTGCCGCTACTAAACCAACAGAAACCTCTGATTCACATCTGTTGTAGCAAATAGTTTTTACGGGTTTTTCAGTGTTTAGTGTATTTTATGACATTATCACTTTTCCTTCTGCCACCCGTGCTCCTCAGCTGTCCGCTCCATTTTTTGCCAAGTGCAGACACTGGTGGCAGAGACAGCAGAAGAGGAGGTTCGGCACCTCAGCCTCTGCTGCCCTGAGGCTGCATTCCACCCTGTGATACTCAGTGCGGTCCACTGTGACTGGCAGCAGCCAGGCAGACAGCAGGAGAAACTGCTGACATATCACACATACGCAGCAGCTGTGGGAGGACGACAGATAGAGGACTGATAACTGCCCCCACTCAGTTGCCGCACATGAAGGGCTGCGATTTGGTGGCTTCTTTATGAAGGGCTTTGTGCTACTCGCATGCAAATACCTACAGCATGTCCCACAAACATTCACTTAAATACAAAAGTAAATTATATTTGCTGTCACTAAACACTCGTTTACCACAAGTATTCCAGGTAACTAGATTACTGGCCAAAGTAATTTGGAGAATATATTTTGAAAAAGGAATACATGCTAGGAAACCACAGGCTTTCTATCGACAATTCCCCTATGGACATGCAACAAAGATTGCCAAGTAAATCACTGCAGATTATTTGTTCACTCAGCTTTCTGCCATCTATGAAACAGGAGACAGGAGGGAGTATGGGGCATTTTTGCTTTCTCTTTACATCAGATTTCAGGGTAGATGAAGAGAAACTTGTTGACAAGATTTTATGTTTATTTGGTGAGAAGCAAATTGAAAGCACGCTTTAAAAACCCAACAAAAACAGCAACAACAAAAATAAGGCAAAATCAATCCAGCAGTTGCAACAGAATATTTAGTCTGGAAAAACAAGTGGTGAAACGCTCCAAGACTTTTGTTGTTTCCACAGCTTGTCTGTAGGTTTACATAAGCAGGAAAGACCTAACACCCTGAATAATGGGCCGCCGCCTAATATTTCATTCAAACGTGTCAGAATAATTGTTCCCTTGTAAGACAGGTGATTTGCTCAGAAAACAGCTGAGTCCCGTAAATCAGTGTCACCTGGAAGGATACCATTCCTCTACCTGGTCTGGTCAAGGGCTGTCTCTGCGCAGGATGGCTCCGTGAGCATCTCTTCAGTCCTGAGATGGATGGGTGATGTTTTTGCACTCCATGCTGTTTTCTTATTCATCGTGATGACTGTTCTGGTCGGTTAACAACTGCCATTATAAAAAGAACAGTTTTCTTTCCATTACTATGGCAATCCCACAACAATAATTAATTGTAGGAGGAACTGTTTCTAAGTGACTCCATAAAAGCCATTCTATAGCATGCCAGCAGCCAAGGTATCTGCCGGATAAGAGGTGAATTTTATTAAAGAGGCTGCCAATACATTGCGGAGTACATTAAAACAGGTACTTTAATTTACTAGGGAATGCAAGCACCATTCTAATTGCAGAGAAATGCTTAACTGAGTGTTTATTATTAATTAGAACTGACCTAATGATTAACTTTTATAAATAGAGCAAATCCTGCTTAGAGGCAAGCAGTATTACTTACAAATTCTCAAATGCACTTTCCTTTTACCCTCCCTTGCTGTGATTGAAACTAAATATTTACATCACATTCGGGGCCTCTTCTTGGCCCACTATGTTATTTCTGTCATTGTTATGTTTTGCTCTCAGGGTGGGTCAGACAGTGCTATAGAAGATAGCTGGTAAATCCAAAATCCAGGTGGTGTAGGCAAATGTCACACATGAAGAATTGAAGCTGACCCAAGCAATGAATCTAGCGCAAATATATAGCCAGTTCAGGATGTTCAAAGTGGTATTTATACCATCAGCTCTCTGCTTGGTATCCTTGGGTCCAAGAGAAAGTTAAAAGAGGAAGGACAGAAGGTGTAACACTGTGTAATAAAAATTGTGATAAAAGCATTTCCCTCCGCAGGAAGCCCTAAATATCTGTGTCAACAGAGGTAAGCAAATAGATATTGTGAAATCATTTGGCTCTTCTGTTTGATGATTTAAAAGATCTCATAAGATCAGGTGAATAATTACCTTTCACAAATGAAAGGGTTGTGGATAATAATTTCAAAAACACCTCAGTGCTTCAGAAGATCTTAGAAGTGACAGACTATGCTTGCAAACAGAAACTCAGTTTTACTGGGGAGAAGCAAAATGGCTCTGAACGTTAAGAGAATGAAGTTCTAGTACAGCCTGGAAACGGTAATATGGGAATGGAATGAGCTGGAAAGAGAGACTAAAACGACCCAGCTACACTGAAAATCAAGATGATGAATAACATAGGATAGAAAGGCAAATACAGTTCCCAAGCACAGAACACCAGGAACTTCTGAAAACCTTATGCTCATTGTCTTACCAAGGTCAGACATGAACGTAGTAGCCACAATAGAAAAAACTTTTAATATTCATGTATAGGCTTAAAATGTGTATTGATTGTGCACATCTGCATATGTGGTACTGAAAACCACAGTACTCGGGCAGCCAGGCTTCTTTGATCACAAATATCACTACTTTGATGAATGTCTGCCAAAAAATAAAGCATTAGTGTTGCAAAAATTTCATTATGTTTAAATGTGTAATTCTGCTGGTACTCTGTTACTTCTCAGGTTCATTGACAGTAACATGCTTTGAGACACTCAAACATCTTTGTATCTTTAGCCATTTTGAAGAACCAGAGCAGCTGACGTTGCAAACTCGAACTTGGCTGCAGGTTCCACCTACAAATCTTGACCTTTTCTTAAGAAATAGTTCTTTGAGAGCTACTGAAGCTACCAGCACAGGCAAGACCCAATCTACTTGGCAGGTTAGGGAGCCTTCATGCCTTTCAGGACTAGGCTGGAAAAGCATCCCCTGAGAATGAGGCTGATATAGCTGATCTGACCTCTGGGCAGCAGAATGACTAAGATGAACTTTCTTGTTTCCCTCCAACCATATTTTCTTTGATGCTACTTAGTGTTTTTAATTTGAAGGCATGCAAGGTAAAAAAAAAAAAAAAGCATCTAATGCAATGTTTCATGACCTCCATTACTCAATGAATGAAACATTTATAGATGGTACCTCAAAGCTATTACTTTTTTGTTGCTTCCGCGTGCTGAAAACCTGCTTCGTACTGCAACAAAAGTCATAAATTACATGTTTTCAATTCAAGCAAATGTCATTAACTTGATCACTCAGATAGCAGTGCACACTTTTCTCCTTTTATGGCAGTTTTAGACTATTTTTTTAAAAGCATCAGCACAGATAATCCATCTCTCGCCTATTTTGGGGGGCTGCTGGCAGCCCGCCGTGTTTTGCAGCGGGGTGTAAGACGGGGCGGAGGGGACAGGACTCGGAGGCAACCCCACAGCGGAGGGCTGAGGACGCTCGGGGCTCGCCAGTTCCTCGCTCCCAGAGCAGAAACAGGATCCGGGCCCGGGGTTTGGAAGGCATTTCGGAACAGGAAAGGAAATTCGGCTTTCCATCCGTCTGCCCCAGCTGTCAGCCCCGGCGGGTTTAGCCGGGGAGCTGTTGCCATCTAATGGTGGAGACTGGGAAACACCTTCAAGGGTTTGAAACCAAAACGGGTCTCAGGGAGGGCTGAACCCCTGGTGAAACCCTAGAAGACTCCTCGTTCCTTCTTCAACACAGAATTCTGACCTGGAAGTCACCGAAGGACCTGGGAGCCCTTCATCAGCTTCAAATAATCTATTTTAACAGAGCAAAGCTCCCCTGAAATTGTTTGTACCAGTCAGATCAGAAAACCTTACAGCCCACCCGTGTACTGTGAGCAGTAACAGTCTTAGGGAAAGACTGCAAAAATATAGTATTTTAGGAACTTTCACACTTAGAAAGCAGCATCCAACAAACTCAATCAGGCCTCTGGTGAGGACAAAGCTTTTCTAAAGTTACACTAATGAGTATGATGATCTACATGGTTTTTGGTGGGGTTGTTTTTATTTCCAGCTAAGCTCCTCTTGCAAAAAAACCCCAAAGAACAGAAACAAAAGAAACCCTACAAAATCCAAAAGTCTGACTCTCTTAGTCTCCCTCTGGGAAGTGATAAAAACAAAGATCGCATTACATAACGTTATTTAAAGCTCAGACAAATCAATCAATCACAAGTTGAAGAACTTCAAACTCTGATAAGAATATTAAATGAGACCAATTCTCAAGACTGATGTGTCAAACAGAAGACAAAGAGATCCTTTCACTGATGTTTGGTATATGTGCTAGAAACCAAAATCCACTCCTGGTCTTGTTGGGCAAAAATACAGAACTATATGTAAACCGTAAGGGGAGAGGTTAGCAAAACAGCATAAACACACAGACTTGCCAGCATATTCACTCCAGATTTATATCTAGATTTATGGATTTATATCTATTTACAGACCTCATATCTAGTACCTTTTTATTTTTTCTTATTGCAGCAATTATACCATGGATTAGATTGAGACCAGTCTACCAACCATGGAGGTGTCAGGAACAATGCAGGAACCCCCCAGCCTGTCACTATAAAACCCCTCCACGCGTGCACATGGTGAGGACAGCCTCTCTGCATGGCAGGTACAGAAATTCTGCAGCTTTGGTCATGGTGGCAGATTTGGTCCCATCCAAAGAAAAGACCAAGAGATCTCACGAAGGCTCAATAGCTGATGTCTCTTTTCTTCTGGGTCACTGCCAGGAATCCTGGACAGACCGCCTGGACATGCACGCCTTGGTGCCTGCATGCCGGCTGGATTACGTGGACACACGCGACTTGGATCTTGCGAGTATGTGGGTGACAGAGTGTGAGTGAGTGAAAACAGTTTTGTTTTAGGTCAGATTCCTCGTTCCCACTTGCAAAGGCTCATGGTTCAGCTTTCCATATCGCTCCTATAATCCTACAATATTAATTGGTACAAGGGTAGCATATTTGAGCTCACACCCTGGGTGGTAAAGACATAATCTAACATGCCATGAAGCTCCTGAGTAGAAAGAAAGGAAGGGGAAAAAAGGGATATAATTTTGTTCTACTCTTCCCAGCACGAAACAAAGGAGGGAAGTTTCCTTTGATACTTCTCTTAATCTTTAGATGCTACTCGTGGGTGAGAGATACCACCTAACTATGAAAGCAGTAAATTAAAAAAAATTGTCTAACAATTAGCCAAGAACGAGCCCTGAGGCCAGCTGTTATTCCAGAGCGGGATGAAGCACCAGAAGAAACAGGTAACAATTCAGTTGCTCTCTATCCGAACAGCTTGCTAGCCCTCAGGATACCAATAAAAGTATCTCTGTCTAAACATATGCAAACGCAGAAGAAAAAGATCTGTAATTTACTCGTTGCTCCCAGGAACTCAGTTACACATTGATTTAAATTTAAAATGTGAGGTTGCAGGTAACAAACTTACATGTAAGAACTGCCAGACAGTTTATAGAAAACCAAAGCTCAAGAGAAGAGAATTTTCTCTTCTGGTAATGTTTCCAGAAAATTTTTAAATGTCCTGTAGCTTTCCACAGCAATGCTGGAATTTGTTAGGATTACACAAGATATTGGCAGACTTCAGCACGCAGAATTTTGGTTGAGTAACTCTAAACTCGGGGTGCCGAGCCCTCTGCATATTATCCCGAGTGATCAGTGCCAAGTCACGCTAGTGAGTGGCTCCAGCAAGCCCCCGCCAGGACAACGGCACCACACACATCCTGTGGGATCTTTAAAAGGGCAAACGCAGGGGAAAACTCTAGGGCTCTATTATTATATTGCGGTTATCAATAAAGCCGTATTCAAAGAAAAATCCTGCATTTTGAATTTCAGGTTTGAGGCCCTCTCTCTCTCTCAGACTGGTAGCCCCAGGGAAAGCTGGTGGGGGAGACTGTACATCCCCCACCAGCCTGTGGCCACTGGGAACTGACTTTGGGAGTGCAGTAGTGTAGGGTGATGGAGGAGCAGAAGCAGCAGGGAAGAGCACGGCGAGGTGCTTGTGCAGCCACCCTCCTTGGTCTGTGTCATCCCTCCTTTGGCAGGGATGCAGGGAGAAGGGGGCCGCCTGCCCAGGAATGGTGGGTGACTCTGTGACCTCCCTGGGACCACCAAAGCCCCAGGGCTCCCTTAGAAAACCTGCTGCTAGTAACTCAGCCCACTGACTTGTGGTTTAAAAAGTTCATGTGATAAAGAATATCACTGTTCATTTCAAAAGCCAGGATGTCAGGACAGGTAAGTTGAACTTTCATCTGTGTTTCCTCTTTCCTATAAATCTTTAAGGAAAGGCTGTATCTGCGAACCCATATCGCAGTCAGTGCTATACATACCAATACATAAAGCGTAAACTGCACACTTTGTTTAGGGATTTTTGCAAATTGTGCATCCTACAAAATCACCTCAGCTTGCCTGAGATCTTTTTTTTGCTGTGATGAATACCACATCCTCTGAATGACCTGGGATGTTTGTTTTTGTTGGCCAGATGACAATATATGGGAGACAATGAATACTAACCACATTGTACAATGACTTAGCCCAACTATAAGGTTCTCTTTTTTCTCTTCAGGAGAATCAGGAAAAAAATTTTAGACCTTTCACTTTATGGCAAAGACCTGCTGAGTTCAAACTGAAGAGGCATCATAAATTCAGTGAAATGACTTTTATCCAGCACATTGGTATATTTGAAATATTGTAAAGGGAGGAAAATACCTAAAGAACATACAGTCTTTTGAAGGAAATGATCTTTTAGGCCATTTAAAAAATGTTTTTCATTAAAAATCATTGGGGTTTTTTTGTGGTTCCCCCCCCACTTTGAATTACACCTTTGATATTAATCCCTGCTGGGGTATAACTCTTTTTCATGCAAGTACCTAAACTGGAATTAAAAATGACATTCATGGATGTTATATCCTCTTTGCTATTATTTCATAATTTATCTAATCTGAAAGGTATCAAAAATTGAAACTTGCTCAAGTCCATTCAATTATGCCCAATAGATACTCTTTTGTACTTCAAATTGCATTCCACTTGTATAAAAAGCAGTATGTCTGTCTACCATCTTTATCTGTTTGTCTGGTTCACTTCAATATCTTGAGACATTTACTCTTTCTTGTGAAAAATTCTTGCTCTCTAGATAATGTGATCTGTCTGTGGGTACTGTTACATATTATTTTTGTATTACAACAACAGTCAAAAAGTGCTATGTATTTTTTCAAATGTGTCACAGCGATGCTTTCTGTTCCCCAAACCTCCAAGTTTGGGAAAGTTAATTTGATATCCAAAATGCAAGGTATGCTTGGCAAATGGGACCCATCACATAAGGGGGGGTCCCCTTGCATTTAGAGCTTCAGGACCTTGTTATCCACTCCTGTCAGCAAATTAATCTGCTAGATATTCATAAGAAGCTATCTCAAAGCAGCACAACATCCACCTGGCAAATTCTTTTGAAACCTAAATTAATGTAACATTGATCATCTCATTCTTAATAACTCCTCACCAACCTGTAGACTGATGTTACTCAGTATCTGAAACACTCCCACAAGGAGAAGCAAAGTTAAGTACACAGCACAGGCAAAGGTGGTGACGTCAACACGTCTGTTTTAGAAGATCTCATGGGAGAAATGGACATTGGTTTAAGAGGATATTCTTGGACCATGAGTTTGGAAGCAAATGGGACATGCCAGTAGCAGACCCGTTTACAGTTCTGTGCGAGTGGGCAAGGCAAAACAGAGATAGAAACAAAGTCACAGCACGAGGAGAAAAGCCCTGGCCAATCACAGGAAAGAGACCTTAGAGTGCAAAGCTGATCCCTATTGCTGGTGTGTAACTGAAACAAAAAACGAAGAAGCTACTATCAACTGTAATTTTTCTGCTTTGAAATACATATTGCCAAAGTAAAGACACACTGGAAGTGCAATGGCGGAGTGAGGAGCCAAAGAATGAAGGAAAAATTTAAGGATTCTTCAAGGAGATAGGGAACACAGTGCAGGAGATCTGATTATTTGTGCTCCTGGAAAAGTTCGTCTTGTCCTAAGGTGGAGGCTGAAGGAGAGACAAGGTAGGTCTGCCAGAAGACCAGCAGAAGGGGTACACTTCCTCATCACTGAAGGTGATAAAGTAAACTTTTTGACAACATACAGAGCAGAGATTAAATAAATAAGTGAAGCTTTTTACTACCTGCAAGAAGTAAGATTCTAGGAGAGATGGCTTATGCCCAATATTTTTCCATGTCTGGCAGATTCTATGGGAAAAAAAAGAGCACTGACATAGATTCACGACCTGTCTCTGAAGAGGCCCCATTTTCTCAATCTGCTGCTCAGCTGTGTTTTGCACTCCAGGTGTTTCACCAGAAACTGGAGTTTACTCATAGTGGCACAGAGAGTAGAAAGGAGTTCACAGTGGCTGCCTTCATTCTGGGCAGCCAGCACAAAGTACAACCAGTCATAAAGAACTTATAGCTATGACCAAAAGGAGTTGGGTATGCACCTTTGAGACAGTGCAGTTTTAGCTACAAGTACTTAATTTGCAAGTTAAATATAAAGGTACGGACATGCAGGCAGCCAAATGGTTTCTTGCCTTCCCTTTGTGCCCCTCTTCTCTCCATGGATCCCTACCTAACTCTCAAGGGAGTCAACGCAACATACCCGGGGAAACTTCTATGTACTTGCCCATGAAGATACACAGGAAAACAAAGCAAATTCCATACCATGTCTTACACATCATTAAGGAGATTTATATCAGCTAGAAAACTTGCCCTAAATCTACACTGCCTTGCACAAAAAAAGCCTATGTTTTCCCTAAATTGCTTTACTTGCCTGTGCACTAGGAAAATGGACTGGCAGGGGAACTCCCAAATTTATCACCACTTTGTAGTCCACAAAGATGGTGTTGACAGGTTTCTCCCCTGCTGGAATGAGCCGAGCGGTCTGCCTACCCTGCTCAGCTGGGCTTTGTGCATTTTCAACCATGTCTCCGATCTGGAGCACCCAAAAATACCAGGTCTCATTCTTTGACTGAAAGGAGTGTAGCTGACTGGTGTCTGATGTGCTGCTCTGTGGCTATACAAAAATAAAATCATAAGAAAGACCCTTGATGCACATGGTCAAAAGAAGCAATGATCTACTCTTCACTGAAGAAGTCCAGGCCTCTGTAACACTACCTGTTTTCCATGCCTCTCATTCATATACATGCATGTGCACACATAAACACGAGATATATCTCTATATATATCTGTATACATCCCTCTCTCTATATATGTAGATATATATTTACACATGCCAAATTAAACACATCAACTTAACACGGTCTGTTGATCTGAGGCACATTTGGCTTGCAGACATTAAAGGGTTACCAACAGATAGGATCCATCCTCTAAAGTTTAGACTTCACAAAAAAAAATTATTCCTTGATAGATTTCTGACTTTTAATTCTCTGAGGCCTATGTCTGAGGAACTATTGTCTCCAGAAATCACTGGAGAAACAGCTTTGTGCTATAACTTGTCCAGAAACTTTGTTCAGAGAAGATAGTGCACCCTCATAAAAAACCCCAACAGAATAACAAAATATTCTAGGCACGTATAAATGCATCAAAAATTCTTATTACATTGTCTACTACACCAGAGATGCTTAATATCATCTAATTTCAGTACTTGTTGCATTAAAATATCAACTGGTTTTGAATAACAAAAAAGCTAATAGCTGCAAAAAACCCCAAACACTCATCAAATATATTTTAAGCTGAATGCATGAAGTGGAAGGGGAAGGGAGAAGTCAGAGAAGTTCAGACAGAAGCTTTGTAGGATCAAGAAGAGACCATTTGCTGATCTGGTGGCTCCATGACCTTCTGGGCTACATCAAACCATATTCTCCACAGGACAGCTTTCCTTAAAATGTGGCTTAGAAATGCTTCTTTTGTTATGAATGGCCTGAGAAGGCAAAAGGGGAGAGGGGAAATAACACAGCCTGAGGCAGAACAACTTTTTCTGCCCAGAGTATAATGAGTGCTCCCTGCTTTCGGGTTGGTAAAAAAGGGATAAAAAAGTGATAAATTGGAATTCTTGTCCTTACAGGCTCTTTTTGACTTTGATAGAAAGATGGCAAGTTGCATTACAATTAAGCTTCAAAATGTTGCTAACATTCCCCTACCCTCCCAAAGAATGGTGGGAATAACATATTACACCAGTGATTTACAGGTTAATAACTGTAATTATTTCTTATCCGTGTTAATAAATAGACTGCCTGTATTCAAGTTAATGAAGTATGGGCAGTAATAGCTTTGATTTAACAACACTATTTTTTAGGAGGATGCACCTTAAATATAGAGCTTTTTCAATTTTGCCTTGGAAATGATGCATCCACCAAGGAAAGAAATAATTTGATTCTTAGCTGGTTAGAAGAAAATCACAGACTATGCCCTTAGAAAGGCTTTTGGTGCTATATTAAATAAATTAAAATACGTTACAGTGAAGTTGTCCTATTGGGGGTGCATAGATGACTGAAACATTACTTTTAAATAGTAATTAGCCATTGTTCACTCTTAAACATATGGAACTGTTCAAGCATTATATACCCACGCCCAGTTTTCTTCAAAAGTTATTGTTTTGGATAAAGGGCTGGAGTACTGTAATATGAAAGGTGTCACAAACCCTTTTGAAGGACTAAATCAGAATTCAAAGAGTCTTGACAAGTTGGAGAAATGGTCTAAAATCTGAAGGAAACAATTAGTATAGGTAAATGCACGAGGTCCATGGTAGATTATAGATTACATGTGAGTCAACAGTGTGAGGCTATTGGAGGCTCAGAAAAGTTATACGCAACATATGGGAAATGATTACTGTATTCTCCTCACTGCTGGTCAGATCTGAACTGGTGCTTTTGGCACTTCAACTGAAACAGATGGAGATAACTGGGGAAAGACCCCAAGGAGAGCAGCAAGTAAAGAGAGGGTTTAATGTGCATATAAATGAGATGGAAAAGCTGAAGATTCTCTACCATGTCTCTTCTGAAAGAGGAGACTGAAAGGAGATAAACTGACAACTTTCCAATGAGGATGTTCTCAGCTGTTCCTCCTGACCACAGTGGAAAGAAAAAGAAGAAATCTGCTTAATTTGCATCAAAAGCCATTAAAATTAGTCATTAGAAAAAGCTTGTCTACCTGTAAAAATACTGCAGAATCTGGCAGGGTATGGAATTTCCCTTTTTAAAATGTTTTCAATAGATATTAAACCACCGCTGATAGATGTCTGTCCTTGTCAGTTTGAATTTATCCTTCTGCAGAAGCATAGAGCAGATGACCTCTAGAGGACCCTTCCAGTTCTTCTTCTCTATGAAGCTATAGGGAGCTCTGAGCTCGCAGGCAAAGGAAACAGCAACCGCTACTGAGTAACAGCTCACTTCGTTGAGATTTTTTTTTCACCCCTGCCACTGGCATACATCCATGTTCTGAATTTACATGCTCCTGAATTGCATCCAAATAAGTGTCTACACATAGTTACAAATATGTCCTGTAAGCCAAAATAATTGTTTCTTTTAATATGAATCATCTTGAAGAGCATTTTATTATTATAAATGAGAAAGTTTCTAAAAATATATTATGCCCTATTTGGCATGGTATTAGAAAAATACCATGGTATTAGATTTGAAAATGTCCCCTTCATGCCAAGTCTTACCCAAGTTGACTGGTGTATCTGAGGGCAGAATTTGGCCTACTGTAATTAAATCCAAACGTTGTATCAGAGTTTAACTAGTGCAAGACTTTGCTTTTTGGTGTACAGACAGTGGAAATTTCTGTTGTCTTTTCTCAGTGTTTTTGGATCGCAACAGCCCTTCCACAGGTTTTAATCATACAGTGGACACAATTCAAATGTAATTCGTGCCCAGCACAAAAGAATAAACAAGTCAGTGAGATCAGAAAGGCAGAATTTACAGCTAGAACTGAGTTTTCCTTCCTACTTCCTGCTCTTTATCTTTAGAAAGAACAGACCCTGCTGCTACCCGATAGAGAGATACCCCTGAAATGTGTCAATAATGCCTAATACAAATTCTGAGTCACTGCATGTGGATTCATCTGGAAGTGCTTATACATTTCTTGGTCATTATTCTAAAGATAACCCCTGAACTTACAGCAGCCCGCTGTCAGTGGAACACACAGGGACAGATCCTCCACCTGCTAAATTCGTTTTGCGAGTCTTACAGATTGCAAAACAGTATTTTCTTCGGGAAGTTTACACCACACTGTTCGAAATTTTACTGGCATAAAACTGGGAGATGATTACTCCAGGTTAGCTGGAAAGAGATTTTTTTGTGTCAGCATTACAAGAAAGTAAGTAGCTAGAGTAAGAAAAGGAAGACAGAGAAGGGATAAAGATATGTAAAGATAATGATAAAAAGAAAATTTGAAATAGTGAAGCTCCACTGTGTTACACTTCCCACTTTGAACTAGTTTGAAGTGCTGAAAATCTCTGCCACTTTAACTTGAGGCATAATACAGCAATTTAGAATAAGGGATGTCTTACCCCTTGAGTGTCTTTGTGCTTGAAAAGGGGTCTCTCTTTCAGGATTTAATGGAGTAAACTTACACCAAGTACAAAGAGAACAGCAGACCCCTTCCATTGTATTATATTTGCTTGTTCCATCAGGAGGGCTGAATCTGCTCAGTGAATGAGGAAATGATCTCTGGGGAGCATAGGACTTCTCACCAGAAATTATATCCTAACATCTGTTTGGCATGGTTTTCCCATGGGCTGTTATTGCCCTTATTGGGGAGTTTTTCACAGCCCTGTGGAGAATAGGCTTTGTGCTGTTTGGTTGAAAGTATATTCCCAGCACCACCATGGTTTGGGCTTGGCTCAAAAGAATAAGTTTTAATGGGACTGAGTTTTGAGAACTGCATCTTTATGTCTGGAAAAGTATATCTGGAGACATTATCCAAGTACTATTTTTTTCACGGGGGACAGCTGTTGGAAGCAAACTGGCCCAGGACATGGCTCTTTGGTTGGCTTGCAAAACCACTTTCCTCAGTATCCAGGATGGGTGGCAAATCAGGTAGAAGACTGTGGGATAAAAACTGTAAAAGCTGTAGCATTTGGTCCATTGTGAGCTAGAA
Organism: Chroicocephalus ridibundus; assembly: GCF_963924245.1. Classification (NCBI taxonomy): domain Eukaryota; kingdom Metazoa; phylum Chordata; class Aves; order Charadriiformes; family Laridae; genus Chroicocephalus; species Chroicocephalus ridibundus. Next base: position 28,733,336 of record NC_086286.1, read on the forward strand.
TTTTGTAGAGGAATATTATAGGAATTGTTCTTCAAGCTGAAAGCCAGATTCTGCTTTCAAAATAGGTGTCAATTAGGCATTAAAGTGAGCAGCAAACATAATTGCAAATCCACTGCAACTGTGAAGAAAATTAAAATCATGTGCTAAACGATAGATAATATTTACAAAAATTTCTATGGTGCATGCCAGTTTTCAAGACTGCTCTAGAATTTTATTATAATTTGATTTCATAGCTTGAAAAACAGGCTTAGAGAGCCATTTAATGTATCATTCACCTTGTATATGACCCAAAATGGCAACTTAGTCATATCTAGAATAGAATAGAATAGAATAGAATAGAATAGAATAGAATAGAATAGAATAGAATAGAATAGAATAGCAATTTCAGTTGGAGGGGATCTACAACAATTATCTAGTCCAACTGCAAAATCCGAGCAAATCCAAAGGCAGCTATTCAAAGTTTTTGCCTTTCTATGGATCACGTCTATGTTTCAGAAACAGTCCAGATCATAAAAAGTAATTAAAGTTTTGTTATAATCACTCCTGTCTTTTGAAAAATAATTAAATAGACATAGCAGAACTGAAGTATTTGGCCTGGGCTATTATTAGATGCAGTCATTCATATCAAAGGGGAGTAAAAAAGTTACAATGATATTGTATGCTCCTGTTTCTACTCTGTATTTTTTATGAGAAAGAAAAGTCCTCATTCAAAAAAATTCTCTCTCCAAAGAACTGATGGGCAAAAGCTGACAGGCAAAAAAAAAGGTTGCGTGGGAAAGAAATGATCCACTTTTACACTGACAGACTATTAAATCCTTAAAGATAAACAGAGACTGATATCAGAAACTGATAAAAGAATCTGACTAGCAGGATAAATACAGCAGCACTTAAGGAATTCAAAAGAATTCCTGAACCTCTGGATATATGTAAAAGGATATGCCAGGCAATGTAGGGTGTCCATATCCCATATATTGAACTAGGAGTGCCAGAAGATTGAAGGGGAGGGGAAGTGGAGGAGAATGAGAAGGTTCAGCAGTAGATTATATTAAGACTTGGAAAGATGCCTCTTCTAAGCAATATTAAATACAGAAAAGGTCAGCATTTTTGGCATTCAGGCCAAACCTAAATGAGAAGGGTTCAGTACTGTGCAACCCCTGTAATATGCTGTCAGCTCTTTAGCAGCTAGGAAAGATGTTATCAGTATAGGCAAGAATGCAGAGGAATGTTCTTGGAGGCTTAAGGCAGATAAAAGAAAGGAATAAGATGATACTTTATTTTTTTTTCCTGAGGTCAAGAAGATCTAGCAAATACATAAATTTTATAAAATAGGTGCCTAAGCAGAAAATTTTATTCTGAAGGGAATGAAAAAGAAAAACAAAAGATATCCTTTGAAACAGCTAGTCAGTCCATCAAAACTATTTCTCTCTTGACCTTTCAGTCAGGAAGCCAATGATGTGCAGCATTAGTTGGTATAAATACATGACTAGCCATGTGATTTTCAGATACTATAGTCTAGTCGTAGTAAACAGAGAGGTGGAAAAAAGACACGAAGAACATAAGACAGAATTAACCAAGCCCTGCAGATCTATCCTTCTGCATAGCCTTAAATGAAAACCATATATTTTGCAAGCCTGGAGATATAAGGCAAAGGTAACACTGTCAGCCCATACTCTTCAGCAGAGCATGTGGAAGTGTCTTGGTTCACCAAGGCTCACTGAAAGAAGCAGCAATCATTACAGCTGCTTTATTAGGATAATAATCATTCTAATTATAGAAAAAAAAATATTTTTATATTGTCTAGATAGCACAAAAGTGGCCCAGAGTCTGGAACTATACTTCAGCCACTACTCTTAAATGGACTGAATAGTAGGTTACAACAGCTAAACCTTTGCTTCTATTTTATTGCTTCAGTCACAAGGTTTTAAGCTCTATTTATACAAGTGGTTTGAGTTATAAAACACACATTATTACTTATAAGTAATTGAAAATAGCCTCCCAGACAAACAGAGATCTGGCCACCTGAACTGCAAGTTTGCCTAGCAAAACTATAATTTGATAGGTGTGCGACAAATGGTAGATATCCGGCACTAATTCTTGTGCATGTCATTTGATACAAAGATGTAAGGAAAACAGTAGCAGAAGTATACACAGTTATTTCAAATTTAAGTCACTAGGAAAATTATTGGGAAATTGCAAATGTCTCCCATTAACTTTTTAACTTTATTAGTATGTTTTCAATTTAGCTGACAAGCTCCTCCTTTGCAGGTCCTCCAGGAATGTGTAGAAAAATAAGGCACTTGATAAAATGTTTCCACGCAGAATTTGGTTTCAGCTATGCAATAAAATGTACACACTCGAGGGCAGACTTAGGCTTTTTCCTCTTTAGGCTGGTGGAAACTGGAAACGTTAGAGAAAAAATACTTTGCTCTCCTAAAGATAGCCTTTTTTAATAACGCACCTGGCATACCTAAAGAGAAGTCAGTATGGAAGCTAAAACTCGCAAGAAGAAAGAAAAATATTCACATTAAAAGGGGTAAAGAAATTTCTGAATCCCGATGAATGACTCGGGACTTAATCCTGCTGCCGTTGAAGTCAAGGCAAATCATTTAAATCAAAGTGAACCTCCTTCTAAGACAGAAATAAGAGCAAATACATCTTGAGTAACTCAAATAAAACCTATCCCAAAAGTGTAGAATTCTCTGTGGCTACAGAGGATCACGGCCAACTTTAAGTCATCTTCTGTTTTTGGTAAGCCTGGGTAAAATTTTCAAAGTCAGCTGAGTGTCCTTGAAGTCTCCCTCCTTGAAGAGACTTACGCACTTCAGAAATTTTTACTCCATACCTCTTTCCAAACCACTTTTGTGTGTTTCCCTCCAACATATGCCCTTTAAATTGATGCCATGAGTGCACTTTGTACTGGAATGCAGCCAGCAGCTGGCAGTATAAATAGCTGCTCTGCTTAATTACAAAAGGAAGGTTGTTTTCTTTTAGACTCCTAGCATCATCACTATAAAAATCCAGTTTCAGAAAATGTCAGTTTCTGAAGTTTACGTATTCATTTAAATACCTCCAAATATGCATCCTAGCAGATGAAGCATGAATTTAAGATAAACATCAAAAAAACAGTATTTGTGTTTTCTTTGCCACAGGGAGTGGCTTTCAGTAAAATCTAAGGTAATAGATCTAAATCTCTATAAACAGCATGGTTGCATGTCATGCTAGCGATGGTGTTAAGCAGAACTTCCCTTCAACTGCAAAGAAAAAGCCTGCTTTCAAATTTTTGTCATGATATTGCTCTACCCCAGTTAATATTGCCCACCATGAATATTGCAAGCTGTGCTATAGAAGGCAACCAGCTATACCTTAGAAGAGCTGGGAAGGGAAACGCTGCTGTTACTACTTTACAGACGGCTGAGCAGCCAGGGAACAGGCTACGTCCCTTTACGTTCTCCATCAGATCATACTCAACACCACAGGGCTGACTTTTCTTATTTCCTGAACTCATTCTCTGAGTAATAGAATTTTGTGCATGTGTGTGCACAGCCCACAACCCCCTAAAACCTAATTAAGATGCTTTCACTGATTAAAAAAAATAATTTTAAGTTTTGACCATTCTAAGCATTTCTTAGTCTACACGACGAGGAGCAGGGTTTGGCTAAGCAAGTACAGCTGGCATCAGCATCAGCTTTATTCTACCCTGTGGCAGTAGATTAACACGGTATCCACATACCACTAACATCAAGCGGATCTGGGGGCGACGGCCTGTTGCGCAGAGCATTTCCTGGGCTGAAGCATCCATCCTGTTTGGAAGCGTTCAGGGCCAAACCCTGCAGCCCTCACTGAGGCAGGGCTCCAGCTGGCTTCATCGGCGGCGCTGCCTGAGTCAGGGCTGCTGGGGCTCTTCTCGATGGGAGCAGCACCACCGCTTGCCCTCGCCTGCCGGAACCCGCGGGAGGCAAATGCCTGTGGTCTTCAGGACCACCTAGGGGGCTCGGCGACAACAGCACTGTTGCAACGTGTGCTACATGCTGCTTTTAATTAGTCGCAGGCCGACTTTTTCAAACAGAACGGGGCAAAATTTTCCCTCTTGGAAAAAATGCTGAAAAGCTTAACATTTCAAAAACTCTTTGGAGCCTCACTGAACTTCAGCAGAGCACAAGCTTGAAAGGTGTGGTTTTCCTCCAGCATTGCAAACGTCTGAGACAAGGAGGCACTGAAGCTTGATTTCCACACCAATTATTTTCCAATAAGCATCCTGAATGTGTTATTTGAGCAAACTTTTTCAGCCTTTTAAAGTTTGCCCACCCATCCTTCAACTGATCTGCTCTTCAAAGCTCCGTGGTTATTTAATACAGTAGCATGCTGAAATCTTGCTGGTAAAGCAGGGCAGTATGGCTTAGTCGCCATATGGTGATCAAAACTGTACTGCACATGAAGGAACACAGACCAGAACCACATTTTCTATTTGGGTTATTCTGTTTCAGAAATCAAACTGTGTCTTTGAGTTCTGTCTCCTATCATCAGTACCTAATCTTAAAACGACTACTAAATGGCCTGGACAGCTCTGAACACCAGAGCTGGGGTTACACCATGCTACGCAGCCAGCACCTGGGGACAAGGGTGGCCAAGATGGGTGGCATCACAGCTCTGGAGTTGAAGTCCTTCAGCAAGTTCTAGGTCTTTTCCAATGGTGAAAAGAGAGCATAATTTGGACCCTCTGGAGATTAATTGAGCAGGACATGGTTTCTCTAGCCTAAATCACAGACTACTCTTCAGATGTTGTATTCGAGCTATCAATCTGCATTCTCTTTGTAGTCACTGGAGAAAAGAGAAACTTTAGCATGATTTGTCTATGATTTACTTTACATGACTACTTCATGGGGCATTAACCAAGCCCTCAAAGTGCTTCCTCTTCTGTACTGACTATAAAGTCCATGACCAGTTCACATGCTAAGAACTAGAAAGCACTTGTGTGAAGTTATAAGTGAGGAATACATCCTCTCTGACTAATCCTTTGAGAATGCCCCATTAAGGAGGCTGGGATGACTAGCTTAGATATTGACACCTACAGCGAAGACATCCATATTTAGCTAGATTAATCTGTTCCATGTTTGGCCACATTCACCACTTTTCCTCATCATCCACCACCCTCACAGCTCCTCTTCCGAGCTTTTCTCCCCACCTCAAAACGCTACCTTCTGCTTAGAAAGCACAGACTACATATGCCCATGATATACCCCTTGCCTATTGCTGTCAAAACCACTTCCTTTCCTCCTCTGTCAGATTTACATCTCAACTGATCTCTGAATTTAACAAAAGCTCTCCAAGACTTCATCTTTTGTCAGTCTCATTCCCCATGGAGTCACATTTCTTCTAACACTTTGGACTACTTTGGACTGTCATTACCAAGCATTTTCTAACTACTCAAAATCTTATTCAAACGCTCACTGGGACAAGTCACTTCTGACAGGAGTATAAAATATCTTTTTTTTTCCATCATCAGCTCTCAGAATACACAACCACAGTTGTACCCAAACAGATGCTTTTGCAAGGCTGCCACAAAGAATCATACCACATAAGTTTCGGTGCCTCGCCTCCAGAAGGCTATTCAGATAGGAAAAAATCTCATTTCCTAGACTCTTAACTCGACACAATTTTGTTGCTGCTTGTGGTGCCTAGAGCTAGAAGTGATGTATTTGAGCCATTGAGCCCTCCTAGACATTTTTCGGGTAAATATTCAATAGGACAGCGAGTACAGAAAAAAGAGCTCTGTCAGCAAAAAAAAAAAAAAAAGTCGTCTCATTCTTTCTACTAATAGATGGATACTCATTTTCAGTCATGGTTCCTCTCAGTTCAGGGACTGGGCACAGCCTGGTAAGAATGGGGAACAGAAAGGGCACGTTAGGTACCACTGTCTGTCCCAGGATGAGTCACAGAGATGGGAAAAACATCAGCAGAATGTGACGGGGCATCCTGGACCCACCAGAGCAGTTACAGGATCATCACTTAAAAGAAAGGTACTGCTTTTAGCAGGATGACAAAACCCTCCAAAAAAAAATAAATAGAAGGTCAGTGACCAGAATTAATACAGCTTTTCTGTCTATAAGGTATCTCTACAAATGGAGAACAAAGGAATGATGCTCCTTATATTCATGCCATGATGTCAAATGATTTTATCGTACTCCCTTTATATGATGCATTACAAAAGGCTGCTGAATAGCTTTTCGCAAATGCTACTTATGCTATAGAGTAAGTTACAATTACTAAAATAAAACAAGAAAAGATTTCTATGAAGAGAATAAATAAAGACAAAATAAAATCATGCTTAAAATGAGAACTGGATTGGAAATAAAAGGTGGGGACACCTTCATCTAAAATATCAAACCAAAATATTTGTGGCATTTTTGAAAGCCTAGATAACATAATTACACTTATTTATTTGCCTGTCCTGGAATTTTAAAATTCTGTGCAGGAAGTGCCAAAATACCACAAAAGAGCTTATGTCCTAATTTTTCTGGCCGATCGTGATCAGGGAAATGCCAGAAATATCATGGGACATTCTTACATTTGCAAATTGAAAAAGTAAAAATAAAGCAGCTCAACTTCTGCAACTAGTGCTGAGTGTGATCTGAGGTTTCTTAGAGTTGAGTAGACAATTTCCTGATATTATTAATACGCTAAATCAAGATGAGAGATGGCAGATCTAACAGTAAAACGCCAGGGATTGTAAAACAGAAAGTCTGGGTTACTCTTCTTTTCCATCATTGTCTTGCTCTGCTATCTTGTGAAAAGGCACTTTCTCTCGTAAGTTAGCTTTCCCCTTGTGAAACAGGGCCAATAACACTTTCCCACTCAAAACAGTGAATATTATTGTGTGTAGTATGCATTCTTTTCATCAAATACGAGGATGCTTGCAAATATTTTGATGAGTAAAAGATAATTCATCTTCTTGACCCATCTCTTGGGTCATCTCATTATTTGATTTGATGGCATTTTTTTATGTAAGAAACTCTTCTTTTCAAGTTGCACAGTTTCAGTCACCCTATATGTTTTTTGCTTCTGTAGCCACTTATCCCTGACTTCCCTTTTTATTGATGTTGCCTAAAATATTAAATTTTAATAATGTCTGATGAGAGCATGAAAAAAGAACTGATTTTAATCCAAATTCAGTACAATAGGCATTTTTATACAAAAATCTCTGAGCTAAAACCCCTCAATGTATGATACTTGTGTTCAGAGAACCTGGAGTCCCACAGCAAAAATAACCTACCATTTGAGATGCAGCAGTCTAGGCTCGTTACTCAGAGAAATAGCCACAAGGTGGAGATGTTACAAGCTGTTACTAGCAAATCATAGAATCATAGTGCCTAACACTGATGTTTCCAGTTTTTATCTAGGGAAATAGTATCATATTCTAAATTACAATTGTCTCTAGTTAACAATTATGATGCAATAAAAGTAAAGGAAGTCTGTAATAGCAAAATAATTAAAAGGAATGCTCTTGTCTGCCATTTCTATCTTGACTTTGAAATTAGTTCCTCATATTTTATAAAATTTAATTATATTAACTTATTACTTTCTATGAAGGAATATGATTTATGTTAGTGAAATAAATTGTGTATTTACTAATTATATAGCTAGACTGCAAGTCAGCTTTGCATAATCATCCAAATATCCCTTAAGACCTTCACACAGACATGTAGAAACTACCTGGACTTCAACTGTAGGAGGGAGAGGAGCAGAGAGAGAGAGAGAGGGAGAGCACAAGCTGGAGTGTGCTGCATTTCAGCTCTGATGTATACATCTGTACCGGTGACCGCCACCACCTCTCACAGAATCATCACCATAGGAACGGCGGGTAAGAATTGCTTCACGCCCAGGAAACTTTCAGTAGAAGTAAAAGGCAAGATTCACAATCAGTCACATTCGCAAGTATAAGGAAGAGAAAGAAAAAATCTTGGCGTTTTTATGTTCTTTACCCAGTAGTCAGAGCTCTATGAAGGCAAGGAAAATGTGCATTTAGATCCTTTCCTGAAACCTTTAAAGTAGAAATCTGACTAAAAAATCCTGACCACCTCACAGGTTAGGAAATCTTTTTGCAAAATGGAAGATACAGATTCCAAACTCTGCTTTGAATAAAAGAGGAATGTTGTCTAATTATTCTGCTGCAATAGCTGTAAAGGAGCACTCACCACCTTCTCCTGACCTACACAATATTTAACTGCTCTTGTGAATCTGGATCCCAACTTTTAAATTATTCATTTTTATAATTTTCAAAACCATTTACCTTTCATTGCCCACATTTTTGGCAGTACAACAATTATCAGAAGAGGTTTATATGATTGCTCTAGAACACTAGATTTTCTAGGAAAGAAGGCTTTCTATACCCATGGAATAGCCTATCAGTTTCTCTCCCCTTTTGCTTAATTTTCTAAATCCCTGGGTTTTGTATAGGCTATAGGGATATGTCCTGCAGGACTTTCCAAAATGCAACATACTACTGTTGCCAGCAATCTCAAGCTTTGCAAATGCAATAAATGCTTTCCATAGGAGTGGAACTTAAATCTGACTTGGAAAAGTATAACCTATCATCCTGAAGGGGTTTTGCACCACTGTCTTGAGATAATTAATACCTCGTATGAGGTATTTTGAGACATGAAAAAAGTCTTTGGGGAGTAGTACTAGTGCTATCTACATCTGTTAAATTTAAAACTTCAGAATCATTTAAACTTAGGCATAAGTCATCTATTCTTTGCCTGGAGATACAATCTGATACAGAAGGAACTAAAAAGTTTAAGAATCATCATAGTTCTACTTCTCCATAAAATACTTTACAAATCTATATAACTGTTGGCTAAAAGTTGTGTATAAGTTATATATTCATCACTAAGAGTTGTAAATTTATGTGCAGCTATAACTTATGGAGCCAACTTCTACCAAACTCATCCTTCAAACCAGCAAAAATTATCCCTGTGGAGTTCTCATATTACAGAAATATTATAGCTGTGTGTTATGGGAAGCAAAGAAATGGAAATTAAAAGAAATTTGCTCCTGTGTTTCACATATACTATTTGTGCCCCTCCATGGTCTTCCTCTGCTGTAATTACGATATCCTGAAATAGGATAATGTGGATGTGTGTTTTATATTATATGTATATATATTTATCTGTATAAAAACTTATTTCCCTGACTCATTTTTCAAAAGAACTTTATCATTCTTAGGACGTAAGAAACTTTATATTGCAAGCATTTTGTCTAGCTTAGGGTTACCCTAACAGTAGTAGTGTGTTACCATTGCTAGTATTAAAGCTTAGAAATCCCCCAGACTCACTGACTTCTAATTTAAAATGCTCGATTCTTACTTCTCCTTTATGGTCTTACTGTATGCATTGGTTTGACTTTACAAACTGGATAATGAAGATAGAAGAATTGCACAATACCAAAACCAGACTGTAAAATATTAACTTTAGGTGAAACACACACCCTCTCTTGCAGAAGCCAGAAGACAACTCATATATTGCTTAAGAGTATGGTCTGCAGCTGGCACTCCACGCAAGTTCTCTATCAAGCCCCAGAATGAATTACTTAAGGCTGATTCAGACAAGTAAGGGATGCAAAAAAGAAGAGGGTTGCTGCAGGAAGAAGCCGCTTATTTGCTTTTTCTTCTTTATTTTTTTCTGTCGATCTCCATATCCGGAGCATTTGCAAACACAATGGACCTCGTGGTGTCAATTTTTTCATATTATCAGTACATAAACCCACAATTGCACATTCATTATGAGTCACTACACACTTTTGCGTAAATAACTGTAGATAGACGTTGTTCTCTGAAAACTGAAAAATGCACCCACAGCTATTTCTAGTTAAGGAGGCCCACTGAATATATGTCTATGTGTGTTTAGATCAGCAAAGACCATTACAAGGCAGCAAATCCTTAAAATCAACAAAAGTGTGAGCTGGTAGCTACTGTAATTGCTAGCAGTGAGTCATGTTAACAGAGAAATGGTGAAATATGGCCTGTTTTATTATTATTATGAGGGGCTATAGCTAGATTCAACTGAAGAATATAGGGCTCATGGGAAGCCTCATAAACACTGACATAATCAAGTATTGGTTTTAATACAAATTCATAAATTTTTATAGGTGTCGAGTTGTCAGGAAGATAATATATGACCAAACTCTGGATAAAGTATACGGAAAAAAAGCATTCCAGAAGGACTGCAAATATAACATGATACAGTGCAATGCCACTGAGGACTGCAGCTTTGTTGGGACCACAGCTGTGAGCAAAGGGGTACACAAAGCATTTTAGCCACTGCCTTTGGAGGGCTGGCTTGCATCCTGAAAGCCTTCTTTACTTAGAGAAAGCTTTCTTGAAACTGTTAACAAAAGCCAACAGAGAAACATCAGCAGCAAATGCACTGAGTGTATTTTTAAAGAATTTGTTCTTTTACTGGAGGCAACATTTCCCTTATAAAGAAATAAGAATAGGGATGGATGGATGGATTGGAAGATTTGCCAAAGGAAGAGATCGGGCCTTTCTCCAATAAGTCAGAAAGCAGGACTCGGTCCAGAGAAGTAGTGTTTTGTGTGCAGCTACTAGTTGTGTTTTGCCAGTCACCAGTGAAGTATCATCCACTGTGCATGAAACATCCCTTGTAAAAGATGTCAGCAGAAGGAGCACAGATCACCCACCTCTCAGCTCCACAGCAGGCTCTCTAGCTCCACAGTCAACACATGCAATGAGTGGGTTGGAGGAAGGTTCAAACTGCTGCAGCTCACGCTGGATAATGACTGGGGAAAAAAAGAGCCTGAATGACCACTGCGGCAGACAGTTTTACCATTGTAGAGTACATAAAGGCAGCATCTAAAAGCACAGATGGCTGCAGCTTCTCCCTGACTCCCACATAGAAGAATGCAAAGCAGAGGCCCCTTTCCTCCTCTGCTCCATCGCTGCTCTGTTTCCTTTGTAACCCCTCCTCCATACTGCAGTTTACTGGCCATTAGCCACTCGCTGCTTCCCTACGGGCAACTACAACAGCAGTTGCAGGACGAGGGTTGGATTGCCAATTGTGAAATATTATATTCTGACATAATATAATCTCTCCATGTAAAATAAAAATGCATGCAAACAGCAAGCAGAATGGCTAATAAAATGAAAAGATGCAGGGGGGGAGTCTAAGAAGAAATTCTAGCCTTGTTCAGATCAATGGCAGAATTCCCACTCTTTTCAGAAAGCCAAAATTTCACCCTAGATACCCATAACCCTTTTTAGCTACATTTTAGATAGCTAGCTTGGCAAATTCTGCAGTGATCCATGCTGTGTGTATAACTTCAGGATTTATATTCAATTGATTAGGTTTGGAGCCCTTTTACTTTGGTCACATATCAATTCCAGACTTAAAATTAATAGTGCATGTGAGAAATTACAGTTTTCCCTAAGAAATACTATTTTCTTGGTGCTTAGAAGAGGTAACATAGGTTTTGGGACGGCTACAAACAGTTTGAGATGTTGGTACCCCAGGCTCATCACGAACTTTACACAAGCAAGGGCTTCTGTCTTGTCTTGTGTAATCCATTGCCCTCCATCTCCCCCATAGCAACCCACTGATTGCCCCCAGGTAGGGAGTCCCCGACACGCGGAGACCCTGGATACTACGCAGCAGCCTCCACTCCAGTCTTCAGTCCTGACCCGTTTAAACCCAGAAGTGATGCTGTAACTTCCCTCTGACAATTTTACATTTTGATCAATGTCAAAAATAGATCTGCCACACTGACCTGCCCATACACAGACCTCGTCATGGAGCACTTCAGCGCATCCACTGCATCGAGCTCTGCTCGTGCTTATGGACATTAATAGATACATTTCAGGATAGCACGCAGAGAGAGAGGCAGGGACCTCTGGAAGTTATTTGGATCTATAAAAACCCCACACTGTTTTCAGTCAAAAGGAACCCAACTTTTAGAGAAAATGATGCTTCCCACTCTTAAGAAGTTTGGCTAGAAACAGCATCGAAGAGAAAAACTGAGTCAAGTTACCTGATCCATTCTGCAATACATCACGTGCCGTCGTGCTGTCTTCAGTACAAAATTACCCTTCATCTTGGACTGGGAATGGTTAGCAGCCCTTGGTAAAACTGAGCAGGAGCGAATAATTCATACATAAGTTTGTGTTCTTTTAATAACTGAGTTTGTTTGATGAATTTGTCTACTTTGGACAGTGCTTTAATCATTTTTTACTTCAGACTGACTCTGAAACAACCTTATATTTTATGCTTTTAAGGAGAGACAATCTTATAATTTATACCAGTTAAATATATATTGCAGTACCTTATAGCTAACATAAGCCCTTTGTTTTCCCTCAGAACATTACAGCAAGTCGTATTATGAATCAATAAAATCTGCTGCCTTTTCTCCTTGTTCAACTGTATACACTTGGGGCTTGGGTCAGTGCCAAAAAAAATCAACACATACCAATGGAGGTCATAAAGAAAAAAATCCTGACATCTTCTCCTGCCACTCATTTTAGCATAGTTAGTCTGGCTGGATGCATAATTTACTTTTCAGATAATGTGCTAGTTGATTACTATTGCTCACCTCTCAGCAGATTTTTGGGTAAAATTTCCCAGCTCTCTTAGCCGATACTTCTATGCTGTGAATACTTGTTGTCCTACAAAGTATTTGTAATAAAAAGGGTGGTTTTTTCCCTTCCTAGTTTGTCCAGGAGCGAGAATTATGCACTCTGAAGCTCATTCTGCAGGGAAAACAGAAAAAAAAAAAAAAGAAAAAAATTAAAGGATAGCAATCAATCAAAAGTTTTAACCCTTCAGGGATTTCTTATTGAAAGTTCGTAAGAAATAGCACCGTTTAGTTTAGAACTAAAGGAAAATCACTCACACAAAACATATGTTCCATGCCTAAACTGCAGCATTTATTAAATGTTGCCAACCATAGTTCGTAGTGCATGTGCTTATTTTTATGGAGTATCACTTCTTCACACAGCTCTGCATTTTTGTAAGCGGACTGTCAACACAAGAATATTCACTTCTGAGTTTCATTTTCTAGACTGTTCGTACTATGATTCCTCAGAAATTAACCATCTCTGCTCATGTTGGAGATGGTAACAAACCTTGTATTTTCAACATACGCTGTTTGAAGGCTTAGCCAAGGATAAAAAGGTCAAGAAAGCTGGACCTGATCTGAGACTGATTCCTTCATTTCAACACCTCACAAGAAAACACTGAAATTTCAATGTTTGGCCAAAGTGACTGATTTAACATCCCCTGAAGTCAGAGACTTACTCTTGAATTCAATAGCATTGCACTCAGCCCATATGCCCTAATTCATACCTGCATCTCTAATTAGAAAAAAAAAACACTGACAAGTAAGCTTCAATAGTACTCTGGAAAGAGAAGCCCTAAAGTACATCTCTAAATGCTCTATTGTATCACAGCTATGATAAGCAACCATAAGATAAACTATAGGAAACATGGTAATAATTTTACAGTTTGTGACATTTCTTTTTGAAAAATACAGCACAATTATTTTAAGCATTATAAAATATCAAATCCAGAAACTTAAAAAAAAAAGTCTTTGCCCAACAATGGCCTAACAGGATACTGTAATTGGAACGTCTGGTTTATAGATCTGATTCTGCAACAGAGCTACTACACAGCTGCTCACATCATGGAGAGCTTACGAACGACCTTATTAAGTACAGTTCCTCTGTCACCTTGCCAGCACTTCCTGTGGGTCCAGACCAGTCCTGTCACTGCGATACTCCTCCCATTGACTTTAACAGCATTGGAACAGCTCCATGCTAACCGGAAAAGTACAAGCAGAACTGGGCCTTATGTTTGTAATACATTTCATTAATGTTTCCTTTAAAACACAAACCCCTACAAAAATGCAGAAAAAGTGCTTTTGATATGGTACGAAATGTCAATAGAATAACTTCAATGCTTCAGTTTTTAGATGTGGTTTGGTTAGGTTTTTTACACTGCAGTTGCATAAACAGTCCAGGCAAAGGCGAGTGAACAGTTTAATACTTCCCTGGGTTTTCATTCCCTCCCACTTTCCTTTTGTTAATTTTCCCAGTTGTCCCCATTCCACTGAAGTAGCTACAAATGGGTGCATCGCTCCATTTCTTTTGGGACTGGACTCAAGCCCTTGAACTGCAACCCAATGTGGACGCAGAAAGCCCTGAGCATACAAATAAAGTGTTTTCTGACTGAATGATAGTGAGCTGCTCACCTTGACAATTCAAAACGTCATCCTGGATATGTTGCACTTTTTTTTTTCGCATTTTGTAATGCTTGTACACAAGAATGTATGAGAAGTCACAGATGTGGTGCAATCTTTCTCCAGCCAAGCAGCAGGGACCCAGCCAGGTGCGGGGCCGCTCCAAGGGCTGCCTTCACCACAGCAGAGATGAGGAGCCACATCCTCGAGGTGATGAAAGCAGCTCCTTTGTCACCTCTGCAGCCTCCGTGAGACCGACAACCTCTTCCAGGAAAGCTCTTCATATTTAAAATCTGCAAAAACAATACCATTGAGAGAGGAGGTTAAACGCACTTTTCTTTTTTCTCCAAAGGAGCTAAGTGTAAAACAAATCATAGGATTTTAGCAGGCAGAGCGACTGCTTTTGGTCTGTATAGCTGTGTGAAGGGTGCTTCATTGATCTTTTTCACAAGACGGTATTTAGTTAATGTACACCACAGGAAATTGCTCATGGCACCGTGATTACTTTGGAGCTGGCACCACACCACTCATTTGAGACATGCTTATCATGGTGCGTTCTTGACTGGTCCTCAGACCATGCAACTCCCTCAAGAATATCGCTGTTTCGATAAAAGTCATGTGGTAAAACTGCAATGGCAGGGACTAACCAGGCCAGGATTCTTCCGTGCTGAGAACACCTGCAGATGCCAGAAGCATCTTGGTTTGTTTTTTAATAAGCCAGGACTCTGATCACAAGAGATAATTTTCTAATTACACCTAATTCTTACTGCTGACAGGAACAATTCCCACCAAACAGAAAGCACAATGTACTGGATATTGAGCAGTAATTTATCTCCCAATCTATCTTGTCTCTTTTCTTTAAATAAATCATGACTTTTCCATTAATTAGTCAATGTAGTCTTCTGAATAACAAGTCTCTACATGTCTTTGCCATTCTAAATTTGCTGCACCTCTTTAAAAAGGTTGAAGAAGCACAGTCCCTTTTTTTCTCTCCAATTTTGTCTCCAAGTGCTGTCAATCTTGACAACTTCTTGGCAGCTGGCTCCTAGCCACACAAGTATGGACTGCAGTTAAACTAACTGAAACATTGCCTTCAAATGAGGGAACAGAAGAAATTGTAGAAAAACCTATTTTGACTTTTGCAAGCTGTGCTTCAAAGAGCTTTGGCTTTGTTTGAAAGAGACAGAAATTCTTGGTTTCTTTCAAAAAGTAACAAAATTCGGAATCTATTTTTCTCCCATAACCAAGTGTTTGGCCAAACAAATATCATCAGTCCCACCAGGACCCCCATGGCAGTCCCATGAATGTTTGGTATGATCCTCCAAGAGCGGGATCTCATTAATATTATTTTTTTTCCCAGATATTCCTCAGCTACAGCTCTATTGCAATGGGTAGCAATGAGAAAAGTTAACCTGATCCAAGGATGGGTTTTGTGCAACGTCATTCTGTAGGCTGCCATTGCCGACGGAAGCTGGGGATGATGCTGGTGAAGGGAAGCCCACTCTGGGCTGCACAACAGCTCAAGTCAGTGTGCCCGGATTCCCAACTGCCTGCTGTCTCCTCATTTCCTCCCTGCCTCCAAATGCCCAGGAGAGCTGCTGCTGCCCATTCTTGATCTCAGCCGGGCGTGCTACTTCTTGCTCTGTTTCTGCTGTGTGTTGGGGCTGCTGCAAAAGTCCAGGCAGGGCATAAAGCCTGATACCAGTAAAACTGTGCTACTGCCTCTATGAACGGCAGTATGCCATATATCTTCAAAACATTTACATTTGCCAGATACCCAAATGTCATCGATTCTAGGAAAGCATTGGTGTGTCTGTCCTCCAGTGGGCAGATGAAAAGCATCTAATCAATGTTACCCTGCTGCTTTGCTGCTCTAGCAGCAGCCAGCCTGGAATAACCAAGACTCCGCAGAAATTACCCACCATCTGATCCTGTGCACCTTGAAGTAAATTTGAGTATTGCCTTTTGTTATATGGAAGAACTAGAACATTCAACCTCATTAATCATTCTTTAAAATAAATTTCTAGTGCCAGGAGGTCTTGTGGTGGATAACAAAGAATTCATCTTGAATAAAATTTAGACGTTTCCAAGAAGAATGAAAACACGTGTTCAGACAGGATGAGAAGTGTTCAAACAGGATGAGAAGCAGCATATTTTATTACGCACCCTAGCAAATAATTCAGTGCAAACCACTGAGAGAACTCTTGAAATGTTATGTGCAACTTTTACCCCACCATAACTAATTGTCACTTCAGGAGACAGTGTTTCTTGGATATCATTGTGACAGAAATTCTGTTTTTCATGACTGATGAATGTAGGATATATTGGGCCATATTCCAATTCTTCATTCTCTCTGAACGGTACTATTATCTTTTTACCCAATTTCTCTGTTTTCCCTCAAGTTCCCTGTGTTGTAAAGTAAGAGTTATCCACCTGATTTTACATTGGTTGTTTACAGGACTGGATTAGTTGTGGAAAAGCAAGTTCCTCGCTTAAACTGCCAACATCCAAAGAAGGCCCTGGGGTTAAATGAGCTGTGGCGGGACCTTTCCTTTCTCGGTTCTTTCTTCTCTGTTTTCGGAAAGGGTTCAACTTGGGCATTGCTTTTCAGCACCTTATTGCAGCAGACCCTCGGGGAAGAGGGTCTGGCATGGGTGTAGCTGCAAGGATGTGCTTGCCAGACCCTGATGCACGGACGTTCCGACGTCTGCAGGTTGGATAATGCCTTGGTCGCCAGAAAGCAGCTCTGTAGTTCCCCTCTAACTGCAAAAGGAGAGCTCTCGCTTTGCTGTCCTCCATCAGAGCCACTTCAAACACACACAGATGGGAACCTGACTGTAACATTTCAGAAATCCTTAGAAGCGCTTGATCTTTCATTTTCTCATCTAGTGCAACAATTATTCTTGAACACACGGGCTAGTCCTATTGTAAATATTAACTCTTAAAAAGTGATCATTTGACTTCACCAAATTCTTTGTATAGAGAGCTTATTGTAATAATACTTGTGTTATTCTTTAACATGACTATGGCCACACACCCTGTATAAAACATTGTGGTACTATTTTTATAGGCTCTTTCTTTTTCGCAGCCAAAGACGTTGGCCCTGGTTTGCACTGATAGTTGCATAGGGCAGAATGAAAGAAAAACCCTGCCAAGAATCTGCCTGTTTTAGCTCCAAATTTATTTTCATGCCTTGTAAAGCTAAGGATCATTTGAAGAATATCTCCAAACTCCCAGGAGAGAGGAAAGTGCCTGGTGGCTTATAAATACAGCCTAGTAAAATAGATCTTTTTTTTTTTTTTTCACTCTGTAAACACGTGTACATTGTACTCAGTTTGCACACTTGCAGCTGCATACTCACTTTTATTTTTTTAAACACTGGTGCTGGTTTAGACTGGAATAAGGCTAAGCAGTCAGAAGATTTTCTATGTGGGCTGAAGTTTCTCCCAGAATCTGCTTTAAACCACATGACACAAATCCAGTATATCTGACAGAATGGTACAGGCCATGTTGGCTACAACACTGTGAGAACAGGAAAAAATGAATTCAAGACTATCCTGATGATAATAAGGATAAAGCTTTATAACAATAACCATAAGAGCCACTGGATAAAGTGTAACTGGCTGTAACCTCACGCCCATGTCACGTTACTATGGCCAGAAAATAAAGATCATTTTGTTCCCAGTACTTCTGTGTGTCATAACATTATTAAAGACAGATTGCCTTACTTAAAAAGCACAGTATCCCTAAAAATTGAGCGAAGGGTGAGTCTTTTACCAGTGTGGTACTTACCACTCGCATCGGAGCTGTTTCTGCCTTCCAGCGGAAAGCTCTGGGGCAGAGATGTCCTTGACAGGCAATCACAGAACAATCGCTTCAGAGATCAAATCCATTTACTAAAAAAAAAATCTTCCCCTACAGCAGTCTTTTTACTCTCAAAACCCACGTACTGCCAACAAACTCAGGGCTAACACAAAAGCCACCTCTGTGTCTCAGGCTGGCTTTCTGGACAAAGTGCTGGACATGCCCTGTGCCCAGTTTGGTCAGCTGAAGAACAGACAAACCTCATGCCTTGCACATCTCAACGCTAAAGACTTTTTCTTTGGACAAACTGTGCCTTTTTGATTAGATTTTCACCATCCTGCCCTTTGACTGCCACAGCAGCTCCTGGAGAGATTTATTTCCTTTCTGATTCTCCGCGGGGTAATATCGCATTAACCGCATCAGAAAACTCTGTACCTTTAAAAAACCTCACCAACCACACACACAATGGCCTTCCGAAGCTGCTTTATGTTACTTATATAGGAACAAAATAAGTCTCCACAATCTGCAGCGATTTTTTGTTTTGCTATAAGTAGGACACGCCTATACCCTCAATTAAGACAACTTCACCTAATCTTAATGGGACAGTTACCCTGGTTTAGTGAGTGCCAGCATCCTTACTTCATTCATGACTTCTTATCAGTTCATGTCATTGTGCTTTTCTTGGCACTTGAGAAAGTTTGAAGGGCAAATTCAGAGCTGACTCTTATTCATCTACTCTTGTACACCTTTTTCATCTCTCTGAACTGACAAAATGGAGATCTGGAAAGCGAATTGTTATTTTCATGCACTTGAAAACGAAGCACACACAGGAAACAATTTCTGGGGAAACAGTAATAGGCAAAAACTATCTCAAAGAATGCAGCGGACCCCCTCCTGTTTTAAGTTTTTCCAGATGTTGGCCAGGTGTCCTTATCCATACATCACTGAGTGGATTAAAGCTTGATTCTGCATACTAGATATCAAATCACTTGCAGATATCCTCTATATCACGCAGCGCTTCAACACCCACCTGGAAATTCCTGGCAGGAGTAGGTCTGAGTGCTGCTCGCTTCAAGTCCACACCAGGTTCTCACCCTTTGACCTTTCATTACTTTGTCCTTTCTTTAAGAATATTGTCATGAAAATTGTGAAGAATTTTCCAAATGTCCATTTTCATTTGCCTCTCTCTCCCTTCCTCCAGAAGCTACTTCTTTTGTTTTTGGAGAAGATTCATATCGGAAGGAATGGGAGGAAAAATTTCTGCCAACATGTTCAGAAGTGGAATTGGCCTCTCTAGTATTGGAAGTAGCACAAGGATAAAGCAGAGCAGAGCAATGCTGTACAGAAGTCAAAACTTTCTTGTTCTTCTGCCGTTTCGCAATCATTGCCACCACCTACAATGGAAGCACTGAAGCTCCGGAAGGAAAACTGGGGCATTTGCAGGGAGTGTTTCAACATCTCATAATGGCCTCTGCTTCTAAAGTTCGTTTCCCTACTTATTCTGATCTTAAACTCTCTATAATAGCATATTTGTGTAAATAGGCATCATACTAACTTCACTGAAGCTCACCCATCACCACCACCAGGTCGTTGTTTATCTTTTTCCCTTGCCTTGAACTTGGCTGCTTGCTACAGTCACTATTCCAGCTGGTTGAGTCTGAGTGTTGTTGAAATCTCCTTAATGTCTGTTTTGATTTCATATCTGTTACACACCACAAAGTACTACCCAAATATCATCTGTTTACAAAAAGTGTTGTATCTCTAGGTTTGAATTAGCTGCTGATCCACCATTTGCTGTTCAGTAACTTCTGCAAGTGTCCTCCAGGAGAATGCACATGGCTTCAACAAAATCAGGGGACAAAAAGAACAAAAATCTTCTCATGGCTGCAATTTTACCTTTTGCCAAAACTTGAGTGGCAAGCTGTGAAAAGGTGCTATTCTTCCTGAGAAGCAAGTACAGATTCAGATAGCCTAGAAAGGAACTGCCTTGAATCAATTCAGGTTAATTGGAGAAAAGTGGAAAATAATTGCTGATGAACAGCTAAAGACAGTATCAGAGAAAAACTGATTTAAAGGACATTTGATCATAAAGACAAAAGTGTTGTGGAAAATTTGAAACTTTCCATGTTTTTCATAGATATGCTGTGTATCTGTGAAACCCATCCTTTTCTGTTTTGGTCACCATTATGATGAACCTCTCAGACATTTCAGCCGGGTTATTTCACCTGTACAATAGTTTCCAGGTCATTACAGCATGAGGTTTGGGTGCTCTACTGTGTGTTCTTCGATTTATATGATGATTACTTTTGCTTCATTTCCAAGACAAAAAGGGTGTAAATATCTCCATTGACTAAAATTAAAATCCAGAAAAGTACTGATTTCTCCATGCACAAAGGGCCACCAGGTATTTGCACTCCAGATGACTTCTTTTTTAGACAAAAGGCAGCATGTGAGAAAGGACAAATGTCAAAGGCTCCAAGAGGGAGTTCACTTTACACATTTCTTTTGGGACAGGCTGTCTCAGCTCTGTCTCACAGCATACCAAAGAAGCAGACTCCATATTTCATTAACGGGCTCAATGTAAACAAAGCAAAAGATGATCAACGATGAACAGAGTGCGTAAGGTGTATCTTACACTTTGAAAGAGATAAGAGACCTTGCCCCAAAGATCTCAAAGTCACAAAAGATGCATAGCCACAGAAGCCTCCTTGTAGCAGAAAACATCAGATGCTTTTCCAACAGGAAGAAGCTTTTTTTCTCAAAAAATATCCTGTCTATAACAACGTTTTCTACCCAGATGTTGTGTTGAAAAAAGGAATGTAATCCAGACTTTGTGGAAGAAAATTCCATAAGGTGTTCAGCAGACAAAAAAATAATATTCCAGTTACAGCAGTGTTCTGGTATCCGTAAATCATCTCTGGCATGTTTTCCTCCTAGTTCTTTATGTTGTCAATTCAGCAGTAATGCCCTTATTCTGTCATTTTGTGAGATATGTTATTCCTTTCACAGCTTTGAACAATACGTTCTCATATGAAATGCCCTTACAGCAGTACTAAATAGGCCATGAAATAGTAGTCTTTTTTCAGATCAAGTGTTTGTACACTTGATTCACCAATCATGATAGATAGATAGATAGATAGACAGACAGACAGACAGACAGATGGACAGGGCAACATCGTTTAATCTGTATTTTTCATTATTATCTTATTGTATTATCCAATGCTGTGGGACTCTAGGGACATGTTTCAAGGTACTTCTCACTAATGAAACAGTAATTCAAAATGCCACCCTATCCCATAAGAGGGTGCTGCAAAAGTCACAAACATATTATTAGAATTAGATTAGAATTCAAAGTGAATGTGTCGTAGACTGCACAGGCGTTGGCTAAGGCTTGAGGTCTCTCAGGTAAAACAGCTTGCTTAAAAAAAGTATTTGGCACAAATATGGACTTTATAAAAATATCCATCAAGTATTTTAAGCAAGAATTCCACATGAATTTGGCTTCAGATAATGGAAAATTTTCTAAAAAGTGCTAAGTATCTGAAAAAGGCTTAAATGCACAATATGGCCTCAGCAGTTCTTAAGTGGCCTATATTTCTATAGGATTTTACATTCTGGAAGAGTCCAAAATAATTGTAGAAATTATGGGAAATTCTTGACTCTTTGGCCTGAGGACAGTATTTGACAATGTTATTTAGCACTTAGCCTAGCTTCATGCTTAAAGAAACCCCATGTGAAAGCTGGCCATTTGTGAGGTGACACATACAGGAAAACTCCTCAAGATAATACAACAATAACTAGGAAGAATGCAATATTCAGTACAATAGCGCATATGGACATTTGGGTAATACAACAGACAAAATAATCCTGGCAACAGAATTTCTTCATTTAAATGAAATTATATTGATCTAAACGCATAGATTCTGGAGGTGTCGACACTCACTTTGCTGAGTGTGCAGGCTGGAAGATTGATTTGATCCTGTAGAGGTGGACATTAGGTCACTCTCCAACATTTCATAGCCCTGGTAGACTAGTTTTGAGGTCAGCTAAAAAATGATACCCAAAGAATTTGCAAATTAGTACAAAAACTTCAGGTCGTGTTACAACCAGCTGCAAATGCTGAGTGCAGAGATCCCGCGTGGGATCATTAACCAAGAAGTTTTCAAACTTTTCATTAAGCCAGAAACTAAAGATTGACCTTGAGAAGACATTCAGAAAATGTTTCTTGGAGAAGTTATTGTTTTGAGTGCAGTTTTGTGACTACCAGACCATTAAAATTACTTCGAACAACAGCAGTACTGCATCAACCAGTATCATGATGGAAAAGCAGTCAGCAATTGCATTGGTCATGAGACAGTTCACTCTGCAAATCAACCAAAGCACAGCCTGAACCTGATTAAATTTTAAAATGTAGGACAGCAATTTGAAATTTTGCATGAAATCCGATGCAATCACTCTCATATCACTTCAAAATCCAACAGAATGCTTGTTTTCCTGTGCTCTCAAATTGGAATACTTAAAAAGATTTAAAAAAAAAAGTGAAACTTAATTTAACATCCAAAACCTGTTTTCAGTTGGGGAGCTTGGTTTTCAAATTTAAGAATTTTTTGAGGAGGTATTCCCAAGGCTAGCACCAGCCATGCTAAATCACTATCTCAGCCTCAGGCTCTGTTAGGCTCCAGCTACAAAACATCTTGGGAACTGCCTCCCTTCAACACTGACTAGACACAGTGCCATGGAAGCCAGACATCTTTCCCCCCATAACTCTCTTTTCTGCCTCTTTCTGACTCTGTTCACTAATGAATATATACATATAACCATCTGATGAAAGATAGCTTTTGTCCCACTATCAGATCCAGCGGTTATTGGGATCCTCCTTGCAAACCTAAAAGGGTATTTTCTAAAAATGATGAGGGCCTCACGTGGCAGAGTCACAGTCTGAAGCATTAGCAGGTACTGGAGCACAAGGGGTATTTTTTTCTGCTATGAAAGGTTCTGGTCCATGCATACATACACCGGTACTATGTATTATTTTGTTCTTTTCCTTTGCTTGTGAAACTCCACTCATTTTACAGCCATGCAAGCTGCAACAAAGCTCTGTTCATATAATAATCCAGCTGCATCCCACTATGACAGTAATCCAAAAATCTAAGACCTCAAAACTTCATCAGCCCTTGCCAGATTTTCCCTCGCCCTTCCTGGGTTAGTACTGCAGCCAGTTAAAACCACACTGAAATTACCTTTTAAACATGCCTTTAGGCACAGAGCTAAAGCAAAGGTTTGGCAACGCTCATCCCGTTCTTAATGCTCTAATGCCATATTATTACTACTCACTGAAAAGCTTAATGCATTTAAACTCAACCATCATGCCAAAAAATACTGACGTTATTTAAGAGTTTGCCATATAATTTGAACTGACTACATATTTGTTGTTGAAGCAGTCTCAAACCGTAAAGCCTTCTGGTTTCCTCAGAAGCACTTATCCCTCTCACCCTTTGATAGTCTCTTCCTACACAATTGTCATTCACAGCAGGCTTCAGGGAATTCTTTATTTAATAGAGAATATTTACATTTCTTCTGCCTTCCATCACTAAAGTTTTAAATCTAGGGTTCAGAGGTTTTTCTGCTAAAAAAGTAACAACGAACTGCTGCAGCAAAAGATCTCAGATTCTTCTGTTTCAACACACTTCACCCCCAGCATACCCCAAGGAGTGAAGCTGCCTGTACAACTGCATTTTGGGATGTGTCTAGACACGTATCGCTAAGAGATAATCCCCTTTCTTTCTGAAAGCTGTTAAGAACACTGTGAGCTACAACAAATACATTGTAGGGAAGCTTCTTTAATTCCTGGTGCCATTTTTAATTTTAAAGATAGATACTGAGAAACTGGTTGTCAATGGCCAGACATTCTTTAAAAAAAACCCACAACCCAGACATCTGAAATAGAAAGGTGCATACTCACACAAGATGAGAACATGCAACAGAAGTCTCAGTATCTGTGTGAATATTTTTTTTTACCATTTCACTTAAACTCATTTCGATAAACATTTTGCACTTCTGAGGCAAATTCATAGTTGCTAGCAGAGTGCAATCACAGAAAGATACACTTCTTGCAGCAATTACAATAGATTAAATACTGATATGTACCAGCTATACCCTCATTATTAGACTTGGGTAGTGTCCAGTAACAGTAGATCCCTGCAAACCATTCAGTAGCATCTTCCCAGTTGACCCAGTCTCTCATGAAAGTGATCCCCACTTCTCCCCTAGCTTTTCCCTTTACTTTCTGATGTCCCTACATATATCCCAGAACATCCAAGAATTGCTAACTACCAGATGCTTTCCCCCATCTACTTTCAGGAAATGCTTCCTTTCACTAAATCCTTCTACTAGCTCATCTACTTGAAATACCCCAAAGTAACTTAACTTGAAATAACATCGAAACACAGCGGTGCCTTGTATCGTGGACATGAAAATAACTCTACTACGGCAAAGACAGACACGTTCAATAATATATCTTCTTCCCTCGTTCAGAAAGGCCTCCATTTGGCAGTGTGTTGAAGGAGAGAGATATGGTCTGCAGTCAGCGAGAACAAGATCAGGTCTCAAGTGCCCACCATCAGTTCACGCAGAGGTAAATCGCAGAAGGCAAAAGTGCACTTTGTTACACTAAAGCTCTCCAGCTGGCCTCCGTGAAGGAAGACCAAAAGAAGCATTTGACCCTCTGTGTATTTAACAGGATCTGCGCCAGGAAAAAAAGAAAAAAAAAAAAGAGCCCACACACAGTCCACAAATTTATCAAGCAAGTATCTTTCAAGAAGTTAGAAACTTTCTTGGGCGACAACCATGTCTATGTTGCAAATCATCTCTTTCACAACAAAATACGACAGAGAATTTGCATTTATTTTTAGTTTTCCTTTCCTTCCAGGAATGTAGTTCTGTTTGTCCCCTGCAAATGGCCAGCTCACAAACAGCCACAAAGTCACCAAATCAGGCTTTGCTAAGCAAGATTATTTTTCTTTAAAACTACCAGTCAAGCAACTATACTAAGCACGCAAAGCTCTTCATGATGTGCTTTGTGCAAAAGTGAGATTATAAAAGAGTTTAAAAATGAAGCCTTTAATTTCTCTGGATATTCCACTAATGGTGAAGTAAAATACATCTGCAGGCTAAATGGGAGGTACTTTCAGATTGGAAGAGGATAGCACTACTGAGGATATGGAAGGCACGAAAAGAAACAGTCAGAAACCAAAACATACTGAATCATGCTGGTCAATTAAAGAGTACAGCACTGCCACCCAAATGGAGTGGAGCAGGAATCCACAAAACTCTCAGCTTCCACCACATCCAAACAGGCATATTTCACAATGAAAGCTTCTGTAAGGATCTGCAGTGAATCTGGAGCCACCCACATATAGGGTATTTTGTTTGTTTTAAACTGACATGCTCCTTTCCTGGACTGATAAATGAATGGGAGATGGAAGTGAAAGGGAATAAATAAATCTCACATGTAGAAATAAATTCATTTTCCTTCTTCATAGCATCAGGAAGAAAGCCCTTGCCAAACTCTGTGAAAAGCAAGATGGCAACTGTATGTCATTTTATCATCTCTGAAGCTGATAGAGATGACGTTAATTGGAAAAATAGATCAACTATGTCACAAAGCCTCTTTCAGCTTGATTTCTTGGCACTGTTGTTAGTCAATACAAATGAACTTATGGTATCAATGTTTGAAAGTCAGAGGCCAAGAGCTACGAGAACAGCCAAGAGACAGTATTTCTTTAACATCTGGAAATAAGGAAATAGACTTTTTCTTGAGTGGCTTTTATCAGACAGAATTGTTACTTGCGTCCCTCTTCCCACCCAGATGACCCACTCTACTGAATGTCTCTAGTATTATACAGCTTTCTAATCTCCTTCTTCACATCCATGAAGGGCTCACATCTTCCTGCTCTCAACAAGGCAAGAGGTAGCCATCTACCCCTTAACAGAGCCAAAGACAAAACGTGGTTAAAACCAAACACTGGTGTGCAGTCCCTGGGGAAAGAGACTGGGCATGCAGCTGGGAATCTCAGCATCTCCCTTGCCTGGAAGGGGATTTTTACTGACTCCTCAGTGAGGCAACTTTGAGCCTAGTGAAAAGATGTTGTTCAAACAGCAACAGCACACTGTGAATGACCCCTTGCACATGGGAACAGAACCCGTCTCCCTGGACCTTACAGCAGGAGCTGCTGCTCTCTGAGCTGGCTAACTCAGCCTTGGTAAATCTTCTGCCGTGAGCTCAACAAATCCTGTATCTTCCTTAACAGAGAAAGAAAATTGCAGTGGACAAGCATGTTAGTGCATTTGATCTTAAATGGTTTGTCTGGGCAAGGACTGGAGAAAAGATTATGGATTTGGCCCATTTTCATGATATTGTGATGATGACCTTATCATCATACTGTTTACTAGGCCATTTTCTGCACTCAATGTGATTAATAAATTCCTCCCTCGGTGACTACCAATTCACATCCTATTTTTTAAGTTTCTTTCCCTTTGACAGATTTTCACGAAAAGCAACTCCTACCAGCCTTTCCCTGAGATGATTTTTATTCCTATTTCTCTACCTTCAGAACACTGCACAGTGTTTTGAGTTTCATCAAATCTTAAGAAAAGGAAGGATGGGATCTGACATCTGGAAATGATTATGAAAACTTATTGTACTGCATAAATACACTTCTTTTTTTCCCTGCTAATTCTAACACAAAGCAGTG
This sequence comes from Chroicocephalus ridibundus, assembly GCF_963924245.1. Classification (NCBI taxonomy): domain Eukaryota; kingdom Metazoa; phylum Chordata; class Aves; order Charadriiformes; family Laridae; genus Chroicocephalus; species Chroicocephalus ridibundus. The sequence continues at coordinate 28,760,134 of NC_086286.1, forward strand.
ATATTGAAACAGATGCCAGACTAAAGAGTGGAGAAAACAATGCAAACATGAACTTTGCCACCAGCAACCTAAGTACTCAGCTTGATCATAAAGGAAAGCACAAGCTGGAGCATATGAATATTCTGAAGTGGGTGAAACGGTCTGCTAGGGAAAGCAAAGTGACGTTTAGGTAGGGGTATTTTGTTAACACAAGCAAAATTTGATATCATTATCTGGACTTAAGCTGCTGAAGTGTGAAATCACAGCAGAAAGATTTAGTTTCTAAAGAAGCTCTAGGAAAATATGCATCTCTAGCACAGAGGAAGTCAGAAGAAAATCAGCTACAAAGAATGTCTGCTCTGTTTCCTCTGAGACAAAGGTATTTCTATCTCCAGAAAAGGGGAAACAGTCGCAGCTTGCCTTGGGCCCCAGCTCCCTCAGCCAGCTCTTTTTTGGGTTTTGTAATTTTCCGTTTTTTGTTGTTGTTGTTGTTGGGTTTTGAGTGATCTGGCACCACTATCAGTCTCCTTTTTAAAATATTTTTTTTGTTCAAATAATCAGTGATTCCACATTTAGCTAGTAGTACAACACTGGATTGCTTGACCTTATTGAAAAATTGTCCTGCAAATTCAAGTCATGTTTTGTGTGTATCTATCTGACTCATTTATTTTTGATTCAATCAAAAACAAGTTATCATCAAGAATATCAACATCCTTCTAATATGGACCACACAGTGGCCTAAAGCACAGACTGGGATTCACAGTATTCGGTACAAACAGGTGCTCACCCTGCAGACATCACAATCATTGCACGTAGGTGGGAGTGCAAGCAGAAGGCGCATCTGCACTTCTGATTTTCCCTTCAGCCTCTTTCTCCTCAGCCTCCTTCTCCATCTCCAGACTCCTGCCACTGCCCTGCACCCTCCTCATCCCTGTAACCCCACAGGACTTGCTGCTGCCCCAAAACTGTGGAGAGCTCTAGTAAAATAACTTTACCACTATTTATTAACTGGGGCTGTGCTGCTAGCTGTGGCATACCTCATTTGTAACTCTGTAATTCTTCCATCATGATAGCCATCTCCTTAGCAGCAAAGCAGGGCTGAAGGGGGAAGACCAAGCAACAGGCTCCCATCCTGTTCAGTACCTGGTCCCCAGCATCAGGATGCAGCTGCACAAGACCCCCTCCTTGTGCGACAGCTACACAGCAGTCCTCTGTCATCTCTTTTGTCTGTGCCCCATGGGAGAGCCGACATGCACAAGATCTCTAGACTTTGTCCATGTCTTTCCCATAATCAGAAGCTGGACCTGCACTTCTACCCATTATGTTTAGTTTTAGGCACAGACTGAGAAGTTTTTAATGACTAGTAGGCAAAAAATACTCTAAGCTGACGTAAAAGTATCTATAGATCCTATGCATTAGATAGGTATAGGTTAGATGGATATTTAAAGTATTGGTATCACAAGTATGTTACAAATATCAGGCGGCTACTGGCTTTATAAATCATAAGAATTATATCTCAGCTATTTATCACTTGAAATCCCTAGGATGTGATGTTACTCAATTTGATTTTCTATGTTTCACTGAAATGCCAGAATGAGAGAATTCTAATGAAATGGTATAAAAAGGCTATGTACAACTTTTCACTCTTGCTCTACTGCATTTGTCCAGTGTAGAAGGGAACATCTAAACTTTGCAAATTCTTGTGGAAAGAGATGACACTCGTAAACATGGATGAAACAGCTCAGGAAATCGCTTGGCTAGGAGATGGCTACACACCAAAGTCGCACAAGCTATATCCCAGACCGTCTTTGTTAGCCAAGTGTGGCCTCAAGCCATCGACCCGACCTGCCCTGAGTTCCTACTGGGCATGGTTCAAGGTCAAGCTGCTCCCCATGTGGGGCTTGATTCTTCCTGCCTGAGAAAACACAGTTGATTTGCCTGCGGCCAAGCCAAAACATGAGCCAATAACAGGAAGCGAGGATGGTGGGAGAATTTGGACCCAAGCCACGAGCCAACATGTAATTAGGCACAAGTAACGCCACGTCAGAAAGCACTGCTGAAACCAACAAGTCAGCTCTGGCTGAAACCAACAGCCGATTAGGTGTTATCAGGCAGTTATCTAGGCAGGTATTTTAACTGGAATCACATTATCATCCGACTTTCTATGCTGCATAAGGGAGGGGGGTGATTCCTTTTCCTTACAGATCTTTGGATACTACTGAATGAGACCCAGAAATGAGCAGGTTCTCAGATGTTTCACCCTTAATATACTGACCCCAACCAGCAAGACAAGCAGCTTAATCTGGTCTGTCAAATATCCCTGAGTGCTGTATTGCTTTCATTTATCTGATCACAGAGAGGAGTTCAAGTGGGAATTTTCAACAATTAAGTGCTCCAAAAATATGTTTTGAAATTGCTACTCAGCCTCTTCAGAACATATTCCAGCAAAGTCCTGCAACTAGCCAACCACCAAAACTTTTGCACACGTGCTTTTCTATTCCTGATGGCTTGTGGATACACATTCTGCTACTGGCATCCAGGTGCCTGAATGGCCCACTGTCCAGTTAATATCTTGGAAACAGAGACTATCTGGATCTTCTGCCTTAAAGGGGTGAATGAACATTCCAACAAGAGCAAGCTAAGTACACCACCCTGAACAAAGAGGGTGAATAGCCTTGGACAGACTTCTCAGAGTGAGCCCAACAAATGCCATACCTGAATGGGAAACAGATCGGTAAGGAGAAAGAAAAAGAATTATGTACATTGAGCAACGTGTGAAAAGATAGAGAACTCCTCCTGAGTCCAAGACCACGGTTTGATGGTTCTGTTCAGTCCTAAAAAACCCTTGCTGAGCATATCAAACATGTGCTTTGAGCTATTTCAGGCACGAGTAGCAGGTCTGAAGTGTAGCCCAAAGTCTGTGGTCCCTTAGGAACAATTCTTTGTCTGCAAGCCTCTTGATCAGACACCTGCAGGGTGTCCAACACAGGCAGTCCAAGCCCGGGTGGAAAGCTTTACTCCTACATACTGGCTTTTAAACACGTAAACACTATAGTTCAAGCCCAGAAAACTACTAGCAGCCTAGTCATAGCCAATGCTACTATGCAGTGTAGCATACAGTAAACAAATTCCAGGGTATCTTGATAAGAACAGTGGTACCCCACATGTCTTTCCTCCGGGGTATGTATATCCACTGCTTAGCAGAGGCAATTTCAAAAGCATGTTGATAAATTGGAGAGGCTGCAAATGTGATTCGAGTGCTGAGGAAAATACAATACAGCCAGCAAATTCAATCTATGCAGGTTATCAAACAAAAAAGTGAAAGACAAACTGATTGTCACATAAAAACTTTCATAAAAGACAACACTTGGAATTCAAGGGCTCTTCACTTTAAAGCTCAGAATGATTGAGACCTGTATGCAGCTACTAGAGCCAGACAAAAATCAAATTAGATTGCAGGAGCACTTTTTAATTGTGATGGTGATTAACTACTGTGGCAAAACTTCAAAGGAAGTGGTGAGTTCCCCACCTCTTGCTATTTGTCATATCAAGGGTAGCTGCTTTTCTGGGGAAGATGATTTCGGTAGTAAATTAGAAGCTCAGTGCAGGTCAGAGTGAAACTCTGCAGCCTGTGCTATACAAAAGATCAGGCTAGATGATCTAATGGTCCCTTTTCGCCTCAAAAATATGTTTGTGGATCTAGGAATCCCTTCCCTCAGCTCCAGTCACTCTGTGTACAAACAGAAGAGAAATTCCAGCACCTGCTGCAAACAGTACCAGCATTTGCCCAGTGGCACTAACACTGCTGCTGTATCACTTGCACCCAGCATCCAGGGCAGCCGTTAACGACATAAACTCTGCCTACCGTCCCCCTTTCCTACATAAACATAAAGACATAGCACCATAGAATGCTTCGAGTTGGAAGGGATCTTAAAGACCACCTAGTTCCAACCCGCCTGCCATGGGCAGGGACACCTCCCACTAGACCAGGCTGCTCAAAGCCCCATCCAGCCTGGCCTTGAACACTTCCAGGGATGGGGCAGCCACAGCTTCTCTGGGCAACCTGGGCCAGTGTCTCACCACCCTCACAGTAAAGAATTTCTTCCTAGAATCTCATCCAAATCTTACCCTCTTCCAATTTAAAATGGTTACTCCTTGTCCTATCGCTACACTCCCTGATAAAGAGTCCCTCCCCATCTCTCCTGCAGGCCCCCTTTAGGTACTGAAAGGCTGCTATAAGGTCTCCCCGGAGCCTTCTCTTCTCCAGGCTGAACAACCCCAGCTCACTCAGCCTGTCCTCACAGGAGAGCTGTTCCATCCCTCTGATCATTTTTGTGGCCCTCCTCTGGACCTGCTCCAACAGGTCCACGTCCTGCTTATGCTGGGAGCCCCAGAGCTGGACGCAGTACTCCAGGTGGGGTCTCATCAGAGCGGAGCGGAGGGGCAAAATCACCTCCCTCGACCTGCTGGCCATGCTGCTTTTCATGTAGCCCAGGATGTGGTTGGCCTTCTGTGTTGCGAGCACATATAAACTCCTACAGCCCCCTCCTTGCCCACACAAACCCGTAGTAGGTCAGTGCCTGGCACAGGACCCTGCCATTAAACCGACCTCCGGGAGCCCTTGCGGGCCTGCAGCCAACCGGTCGCTCCCCTTTGGAGACCCACCGGCCGTTGAGAGAGAGCTCGCCGGAGGAAAGCAGTGGCAAATACACACATATACCTCCTCCAAATTCGCCTCCTCCGAACTCGCCTCCCCCCGACGCTGCGCGGGAGCGGGCGGCGGGTCCCGGCCGAGCCGGAGCGGGAGCGGCGGGGCCGCCAGGGGGCAGCGCCGCCCCGCGCGCGCCGGGACGGGGCCTGAGGGGAGGCGGGCAGGGGCGGGGAGGCACTGTCGTTGTTCGCTCTCTCAAGAGGGGTTTAAACCCTGAGCCGCAAATGCGGCCCAAAAGCTGAAACCTGAGGGTTGGGTTTGGGTTTTTTCCCCAGTGTCGAGGCAGTGGAAGGCACAGGGGTAGCAGAAGTGAAGGAGGCGTCTCCGCGGCAATGGCACTTGTGGCCTTTGGAAGTGAGGGGAGACGTGAAGGCGTGAAGGTCGTGAGGCGTTTGCTGCGGCCTTGTACGCTCATGTCCAGGCCAGGAAAGGTTCCTGGGGAGAGCAGCCCTGACGGACACCAAGATTTATGTTTGCGGGAGAATATCCACGGGGAAACGAAAGTTGTAAATGTCTCATTCTTCGGCTTAGTAACTAGTGTGTTTTAGGAATTTACTGTCCTTGTAAACTGGGAGGATTTGGAGCTTTCATAAAACAACTCTTTGGTGAGCCAGACCTGCTGTCTGTTTCACACTGAATTTATGTGCTAAGCGTCATTTCGGAGCCCATAAATGCCAGTTCCAAAGTGCTTGCAAAACTCTGTGAGACGACAGTGGTTTTACTCTCTTCACTCTGAACTCAGAAATCGCGCTATTTTAGTAAAGCATGCAACTCGGCCTTTATTTTTAGCGCACGCTCATAACTAGGCAGACATACTGTGGCAATGAAAGTTTGCGGCAGAAACATCTATCACCTTCCAAAGCACTCTGTTGATTTCCAGAATTTGCATTTGATATATGGCAACACTTCAGGACGCAAGCGACGTGACACAATAGGGATGGAAACATCCTAATTGCTCAGAAGATTAAGTTTGGCCTCTCTCTCTTTTTCCCCATTCTGTGACTTTTGTATTTATTAAGAACAAACTATCAGGAAGTTAATTTTAAATTTGAAATTAATGTGCAGTCAATACCTATTACTGCAAAACCCAGTCATTAGACATCTCGCTGTTCCCTGGCTGGGCAAAGCCACCTCTCTTTGCCATTGCTATTTTTCTTGTGCAGTTAAATCCACACTTCCTTCCCTAAATCCTGCCTGGCTCTTATTCCTACGTTGGTAAAAAGCAGCAGGAGAACTGACTCAATTCTTTTTTCTTAGACTCCCTTATTTTATTCAAATACATTTTTTTCTTCATCCAAAAAAAAAAAAGGTACCACAAGATTTGGACTAGGATCTTAAGGGGATAAAAATCAAGAGGTTTTGCTTCTTACTTCATTTTCTTTTCTAATATCACTAAAGGTTAGTATTTTTTCTGGCAAGTTTATATTTTATTCCTTTTAATGAATAATTTTTGATAGATGACAAGTGACATTCCCTGTGCTTGAAAGAGAAATTACAATAAATCATTATTTTTAGAAGATTAAGTTAATTCAACAGGAAAGAGCTATACTTCAACACCATGTGTATTTTTTTTTTAGATTTGTTGGTTATTTATTCTCTCTGACTGCAGTTTATGTGGAATAAAGTACTACATACAATATTTTCTAAATGAATGGCTGCTTTAGTTTTTATGGTATCAGTTGCAGATCCAACATCACAAATGAGTAAAAGAATAAAAAAACCTCACTTATTTTAAAGAGTCCAAAGGGTGCTTCTGATTCTATCTATTGCTGCTACCTACTCACTGTCCTTTTGACACTGAAACAGTTAAAAATGTCTGAAATAGATTGACTGGGCCAAATTGCTCCCTGCTGCAATTCCATAGAGTATATCAGGGATGAATTTAGCACCATTTCGTCAGCATTATAAAAGCTACATTCAGTCATTAGCCAGTTGATAAATTATTCAGGAGATTTTCTTCCATGTGGCCCATTAGGGACAAAGCAAATCCTTTTTTCAATCAGTCATTGTCTCGTCTTTATTTTTGGTACTAATTTAAGAAAACATGCTGCATTAGAAAGTGATTAATGACATGAGCAGGCAGTCGCTGGTGGACTCGTCGCTCCTCTGCGTGTGTGCGTAGGTGCAGCTCCAGCCCGTCCCACATCCCATGCCAGTGCACGAACAGCTTGGGGCTGGAAGTCGCACAGCCCAGCGCCTGCCCCTTCGTTTGCCAACTCTGCCTCCCAGCAAAGTTTCACCCGAGGAAAGCGGTGGAGTAGCCCCACGGTGCCCGGCTGCTGTGCCTCTGACTGCTCACTCAGCTCTGGCGTCCTCTTTGGGGCTGCCAAAGTGCTAATTAATGCCGTTCCTGATGGGGAGCTCTGGTGAGCACAGATGTCGCGGCAGCAAATCCACACATGCCAGAAGCGATAACTTTCAGTTGCTGCTGACAGAGGCCAGAGCTGAAGATGTGCAATGAAAACAAAAATGAAGCTTGTGTCATTGTGCATCCAGCTACCCCCCAGCCTGTCATTATACTTTTTATTGGTGCTCATGATGAGCTTTTTCTATTACGGAGTTTGTGAAGTGATCGGGCAGTGAAGTGACCAGTGACACTGAGCGTGGCACACCTGGTTTTGTTGGTGGTGAGGAGTGTGTCATTGTCATAGAATAGCTGCACTGGTCACTATGGGCCATGCCCGTTAAAAGCACTTAAACATGCAGCTTTGGGTTCAGGTGCCAAAGTCCCACATTGCTGTTTCTCCTGCTTCCCAAACTCTACAAATACCCATATTCTCTCCCCGCCAGTTTCTGGGTGCAATGTCCAATAGAAGAAGTACCCAAGGCCTGATTCCTTAGCTTGTTGAAGGCCTGTAACACATCCAAATGCTTTGGGAATTTCCCACCAAGACAATTATGCCTGTTCCCTTGTTAGGCATGTTCTGAGAATAGCCAGTGAACACAATACACCTCCAGCAGAGGAGAGGGTGTTTTCCCCATTCCTCCCTCTCCAGCCATCAGCTCTTGAATGACTACAGCAATCAACTAAGCTGTGGGAGATCTCAGCTAAAATCCCTCTTCCACCAGCTCTTTTCAGAACAGGACATCAAACTTAGATCTCTCCTTTAAGAGATAAATGCCTCTCCCTCTTGTCTGCATCTGTCTGAGGCGAACCACTGTTAAATTCTTTGCTCTATGTTTTTTGTTTGTAGACGATTTTTAGGTACAAATCAGAGGATGGGCAGGATTGAGGTCTCCCAGGTCTGGGACACAGAGCTACGAACTCATTCTCAGCCCTTCAATGTACATAGTTCACTGTACTGCGGTTCTACCATCAGATGTGTCACGAGCATCTGGGAGGGACAGAATTATTCATTGTAGCCCAAGAACAATAGGACAAAGTTTTATCTGGATCATTTAGCAATAGCTCTGATGTGTAAATTAATGTTGAATTGGTCATATAGAATCATACAATTTCTCTTTTCATTACTTTTTTGTTTCATGGTGTGTCTAAAAAGGGGTGGAAAGTTTCCTACCTGCCTGGCAGGAATGTTGGGAAATTGATTCACAGAAAATTGAAAAAAATCAAAACCATTCTTGAGTTCAGAAGTGCATCAACTTGTAGGTCAAACATTCACATTCACTTGACGTTTTCGGAGAACTCTTGTAAAATGTGGGGAAGAACTACAGAAGTTTCTAGCAGGCATAGAGGGAAGTATGAACTGTACTAAAATTGTCTTTATAAGATTTAATTAGTTTTATCACTACTTGCGCTGTGTAATTCTTTTCACATAGTCTTGCCACAAGATGAATACATGGCCCATTCTCCTAATAGGGAAAGAATAAGTAAACCCAACAGTTAGGATATGTCTGCGGTACCAGTTTGGGCTCACTGCAACAGGGCCCAAAAGATAATGCCTCGCTCTGCAGCAAAATACTTGCTGCTCTGTCATGCGGGTGAAACTAATTCACATTAGGAGATAGAGTTACATATTCATAAAGCCAATAACCATGCCAAAGCTTTGATGCATTATATAAAAACTCAGTATCAGTTTTCACTCCCCTTCAGTTCTGCCTCACTTAAAAAATTCCCCACTCAGACCTGTTATTTCCAATCCCATCCAACAGCACTTCTTTGCAATATAAGTGAGCACAGAGCACAGTCCCCTCCAAAACCAGATGATATTTAAATTAGCTTCATCTCTTTGCTTATTTAAAGCAGCATGACAGCAGGGATAGCTGAGCTCCACCTTGATGGTATAATAAACTTGAACTTAGTGATACGGGCAGGGGATTGATTTATGCTGTTGACAGATTCTAGGCTTCAACAATGAATGTATTAGAGGGGATGTAAATGCAAATGGCCACGTGGTTTCCTGAAGACATGAGGGCTCCTACAGTCTTATACTAATCACTTCCACATTTAACTCTCATTTTTCTCTATGTAAGCTCCCTGGTTTTCACAGGAAGGTTACGACCATCCAAACTGCATTTATTCAACAGCTCAAAGGTTTTTGGAATAATAAGCACCAATTTCTAAAAATAAAAGTAATAAAACAAACAAACAAACCCAAATAAAAAATAATTTCATTTTCAGAAATGTCCCTTGAAGGTACCTTTTAACATGTGTTAGAGCACAGCCCTGACTAAATGAAAGCTGACATAGGGTAAAGATCAGTATAAGAATTGTCAGCCTGTATTTCCTATGTTGATACAGATAAATTTGTAATCTTTTTTCACCATCTCCCAAAAAACTTCAATTAAGAACACACATCTGTAATAACAATCTACATTTTTGCCAAAAGATAGCTTTGGTTCCCTCCCCGTGTTTCACCAGTCCTTGTCTCTCTCCCCTTCTCGAGAACCGCAGAGCAGCCTTCAGTGCCTGCTCCCCGACCGGCATCCAGAGCGTGGGTATTTTGCTGCTGGCTTGCAGTGAGACAAAAAAAGTCCCAGAGATGTTCTTACCTTTCCCCAGAATTCTTGCCTTGCTTAAAACAAAACATGAATTTTGAGTTGGAGAAAACCTGTTAAAAGAAGTAGGAAGAGGGGAAATCCTGATGCCTTAGCACTGTGATTGCCCATTAAAATATGACTCAGTTCTTATCAAGATAACGCAGGTACAGCCATGCTGACAGTGTGGTAGGAAACGCTCGGCTCCTCCAGCTTCCAAGAAGCGCCCCGCATGCCCACTTGTCGGAGTGGTGGATGCCGCAGTGCACAGCTCCATCCCAGAGCCCGTCTCATGCAGGCAGGCCTTAGCGTGGCTGGCCTTTTGAGGAAGTGACCTTGCCTGTGAGGGGGCAAGGTCACAGACAAACCAGCAGCTGCCGTTTTGCAGAGGAAGTACCGGGCACGCAGATGATGTTATCTTTCCTCTTCTTGATTCTTGCAGTGAAAGGAACAGGAGTCAGACAAGTTTGGGGGAACATCTTGGCCTGCTGCAAAGTGATTCATACAGTTCAAGCCTCTGTCACAGCTCTCGACAACTTAAATGAAATTATAAACACAAGGGGCTTGACTTTGCATGGAATCAACGTACAATATTTTGAGAAAAAAAAACATAAGGGAGGGACAGACAGAGGTGTCCATCCAATTGCAGCTGGGCAGGCAGCAAACACAGGTCCCTGCTAGCTGACACCAGCCAGCAAGAGGTGCCCACGGTTTCCAACATCAGCTTATTTCCTTGTCTGTCAGTATTCAGGCAGCCTCACCTCTCGCCCCGTCCTCTTCCCTTGGGCTCTGCAGGGAGCAAATGCAAACACAAGGCTTTTCCCAATTTCTCTGTGGGATCAATAGTCAAATCAGCATTACAATTTGAGGGACCGTGTTTTGTTCAGGCTCTGCTCAGGAGCGTTTTGCTGTCAAAATATAAAACACATCCTGGGCTCTGTTTGCCCTTGATCTTGAAACTGTTGGTGTTATTTTCAACTTTCCCCTAGAGACGTTCAAGCTTTTCTGTTGTAGTAAAGGAAAGAAAGAGATTGAATGCCAAGACTCCAGAAAATGAAGTGTTAAAGAAAAGAAAAAATCACAACTTTCACAATACTCCTGATAAGACTGAGAGCACTGCCTACCATGTAATAGCCTTGCAGTCTTTCCTGAGTTTCCTGAGACCCACAGAAGAAAAGAGTTGGTTTAGCAACACCCAAATTACAAAAAGCCAACCTTTCAAAGCAAAACAGGAAGCCAGCTCTCTGTGCTGGCTACCTTGCGCACAGCAACGAAACCATTGGTGAAGTCCTGTTCAACACCCAGTCAGTGAAAGCCTTGTCACAAAAAAAAGTGTTGATGACCCCCCAAATCACTGTTATTTCCTTTTATTCTTTTTGCATTATGTTTTGGTTTTATTATTTGGGGCAGATTTACTTTCAAAGGCTCTGGGGAAGTCTAATAAATCAGTACATTACACTTCCTAGCTCTTACGTGTGTCCTTTTATAAACCTGAACTTCACAATGTTTTCAAAGCAGGCTTTATCTCTTTGTTTTAGAAAGAGGGAAGTAAATTGGCTTGCCCCAGCCAAGGCCAGGAGTCAATGTCTGAGCCATGATTAGGACCCTGGACCTCAGCATGACCCTCAGCCCCAGACAGGGATGGTCTTTGGTGGACAATGGTCCATCATGGCAGGCCTGGAGGGCAGCATTTATATCTTCGCTGGAGGCTGCTGGGAAGGCACAGTTCTCTACGCAGTTGAGAGAAGGGTTCTAGGTTACTAACAGTTAAACTAAAATTGAAGGTATAACCCAAACAGAGAGTAAAATTGCAATTTCATTAACCTTGGCTGTTTCCAAAAGACAGCAGGAACCTGGTGCTGGTGTATAACACAAGTTCAGTCACCTTAATAATGACCAAAGAATTCATAGCTTGGTCAGCTTTAGATTTTAAGGGATTGGTTTTTGTTCAAACTCTGCTCAGAAGTGTTTTGTTGCCAAAAGTTGGAAACTATCCTACAGACTGAGACTTCAGACGCTGTGTTCATGTGCCCAGAGCACAGTCTTGGATACTCTTTGTGTGACCCATCTTTTTGAAGCAGCGTATGCATCATTCTGCCTGGAAAGTAAAGCAGAGTCACAGAGGGCTAGGACATGCACAGTGTCAGAAGGGTGTCTGAACAACTGAATCACACTCACTGCGCTTGGGTAATTAAACTGAAAGAGGCAGCAGGGCTGCTGTCCTACCAGGAGTTCTTTGTAACAGGCAAGAGAGGTGAGTAAAACACTTCAGATTTTGTTTAGCTCTGGCATTTTTACTTCTAACTCCAACAGCCTGACCAACACTCATAACCGTACATTCAGCTGTTGTCACTATTGCAAAGTATCTCAAAGAAGGGAATGCTTTATATTAAGACACTTTGCATAGTCTAATAATTTTTTGGCTAGAAAAGAAAATCCTCATTTTCTAGCATGCTGCATTCAGCTTAAGTTATATTCCTCTTCACTGTCTTTCTCTGCATTGTAGCGTAATGGTGGAAGAGGCTGTAAAGCACCTCTCAGTATTTCAACTTATCACCGTCTTTGCTTTGAATTTCCATGTAGACATCCTGGAGCCCAGCAAACCGAGTACTGTGTTTCTAAAAATATCATATATGTTCACATCATATATGTTGCATGTGCTCTTGAAGGAAGAAATGAGCTGAATGCCCATGCCTACAGGGCAATCACTTTCAAAAGCTTTTTAATTTTACCTATGGCAATATCATCCAGCTGCAGCAATTAATTACCTTGCTCGGTATGATGCAGTCGCTGTGACTTAGCAACTGTTCATTCGTATTCTGGTCACAGGGTAGAAACCTGAAACAGGTACCCCGGGAGAGACTGAGATTCCTGACCTTAACTGTAGGTGGCATTCTTCATCTGTTCGTCTGAGTTATTGCTCAAGAAACAGAGACAAATGAGTAATTTTCATGTACCCTTGATTAATGTTATCAGCCCTCTCCTAAGTTTAATTAAATTGTACTTTCAGTTGGAAGGAATGCAGGTTCATAAAATCTGAAGTTGCGTAACTGTGTTACCTGGAAAGATTAAAACAATTTTCTGCTGTTCTTGCCCTAGAAGCTGGGGAAATGACATTCGTTTGAACGATCTGGAGTGTTTCCAGAGAAATTCTTCCATCATGTGCTATGAAGAAGAAAAAGCTGTAATGCCCAAAGGTCTATCCATGGTCTAGAGGCCATTTTCAATTACCTTGCAGCAATAGTGAGTAAATCCAACTACATTTTAAATTATCAGTGTTATCTCTAGAGAAATCTCAAATAATTTCCTTTAGTGGAAGGATTTTGGCATGCCCAGAATTTCTCATGTGTACTTGGTTATCTGAGACAACTCTGCACTCTTCCAGCAGCTTTCGAAAGGTTACAAGGAAAAAAAAGAGAGGAAATTTTCTTCTTCACCTCAGTGAAAAATTTAGTGAGCTTGAAAAAGAGAACTAATCATGCTCGGCTAGAGCCAGGCTGCACTACAAGCAAGCGAGTTATCTTTGAGTAGCCCATGCAGCTCTGAGTACATTTTGCTCTCTAAGCTTTTCCAGCCCTGATCCTTCTTCTGAGGTAATGCCATCAGTGGTATCAGATTATGTGCATCTTTCATGATGCAGGCAAATGTCCACAGAGGAGTGGACTAAGGACACAGGGTTCATCTACACTTGTGACCTGGGAGGGTAGGCAGCTTCTAATCCTGCAAATAAATCTTCCAAATAGAAATGCAATTCAATTAAATTATTCATTTCCCTTCTCAGCTTAATCAAACTACAAGAAACACGTGCTTGTGCCAGATAACTGGAAACAGATGGCTAAGATTCGTTTTGTTCATCAGAGAAATTGCTGGGTCAAAGGCAACAAGTCCCTCAAATGGTAGGCTTTCTTTTAAAAAAAAAAATCTTAGTTTAGGGGTGACTCATTTTCTTTTAATATTTTTATCTCTGTCGTGACAGTGAGGTGCAGTCAAGATTGTTAAATGAGCTGTTTATCCACGTGGCTGAGAGGATTACAGGAAGCATTTCACAGGGACATATTAATTTTTACACATTCTTTCTGTGTGAAATGTGTTATCAAAATATTAATGTCAGCCTTCTATGTGACTGAGTTAAAACCAAATATTTCAGTCTTATCCAAGGGGGAACAATCACATAACGTCTAAATCAAATATTCTGGAAAGTTTCATTTTTTCAATGGCAGTTTGGGGCCCAACGCAAACAAAACAAAATACTGAATTCAGCTTTAGAACTGATACTATTTTTGACCAGTTCTAAATATTATTGCTTTCTATTTCTACAGCACTTATCAGCCACAAACCTGAAAGAATATGAATTCTTTGATGCTTACTAAAGTTTAGCCGGATGGAAGTGCTGTTGTGTTTCCTTTGTAGAAAAGTAAGTGATTGAAAGATAAAAATGTTTTGGCAAAGCTCTTTCCAGGGGTCATGCCTAGATTTTACTTTACCTTGTGGGATTTTCTGAAGACGGTGAAGGGAGGCTGTAGTTATCTCTTTCTCTGTCTCTACAGATAAACTGTAGTTATATCTTTCCCCTACCTCTCATCATCACTGCTTGGGTCAATGTGCCTTCACTGTGAAGTGACAGAGATGATGATGTGATGAGTCTTGTCTTTTCTATTCACAGTGTTGCTGAGTTCGTCCTAAGCTGATAAGAGCAGAAATATAGATCAGTTCTCACGAGAATACTGTGAAAGCTATGAAAATCCTGTATTATGCTGGATAATACACTTAAATAGGCCTTTTTTTTTCCCCTGATAGAATATAAATGAAAAGGTACTATTGTTCTTGTTTGTGGTTTATTATTATTAAACATGCACAGAATGGTGTATTAGAATCTGGGAAAAGGGCATTAATTTATTTGTTTTCCTGTTTGTTCATCTGCTAAGTAAAGTGTGATTGTATGAAAACTTAAGAGATCTGCCCATCAGGCGCAAGCCTCAGTGGAGGTCACAAAAAGAATCTCGTCCACTGGTACCGGGCGAAGGGCTGGGCTGCTGCCTGTGGGAAATACTGTGGAAGTGCAATGTAAGAGTAAAGGCTATTCAAGCTGGGCCTGGATTTGCTGCTGATTACCACAAAATGGCAAAACACTTCACAGAGTTCACTAATGTCAACAGGATTTTAGATCCTTTAGCTATCATAGGTGGATAGAAAATGCATTTCTTAAACTGGCTCCGTACACCTGTGCATATATTACAATGCAAAATTCTGACCAGGTCAAAGCTCCAAACTACAACATAGTCCCTAAAAAAGTGAAAGATAAACCAAAATTGTGCAGCCCATTCTGCCTTAAGCTTATTGATGATTTAAATCTCCGCCTTACCTACCTGAGTTTTGGGAAAGGTTAGCATAACAAGTTCTCAAGTCTGGTAGACCAATGTCAATGAGGTCTTTAGCAGCACAGCTGATAAAGATGAACAGCCATATTCTGCATGAGGAAACGCACCAAGGTTACATAAAATCATCTTCTAGTATGTTGTACAGCTCCCTTTATGTTCTCAGATCTGGAAAATATGTTTCACAGTGACAGATTAACTAGAATACTGTGAGTCAAAGCATGCAACGGGTTTCTAGGTTTCGTTTTGGGCAGAGACAAAAAAAATAAAACAGCTTTGGTTTTTGTAAACATTAGCCATTTTCGTATTAACTCAATCCTACAACTCAGGCTGTTTCAGATATACGTGTCTGCACAGATCCCTGGAGTCAAGCAGCAGGTAAATGACTCCCTCACCAGCACGCTGCCATGCAGATACAGCAAATTTAAAGTATGCATTCATAAAGGCACATTCTGTAGTGCAATATTTTTATCACCTCAGTGAGGATACACCTGATGTGGTGCTCCAGATGGTTTCACTTACGTTACAACTCTGCAGAAAAACTGAGATTAGCAGCCATGTTGGCTGCCTAGGATCATAAGCAGAAGTATCTTTAATTAATGGGCAACTTTGCAGCTATTTAGACTCTACCTTGATAGATTTAAGCTGCCCTGGTGTCTTTCCCATGAACTGTTACAAGGTCAAACTCTTGTTCACATAAACATGAACAAGACCAAGGCAAAATCCAGCCTTACTGGCTATAGTTAAATCCCACCTCTGTTATATCCCTTGAAGTTAGGGTGACAGATACCCCAGGTTAGTCAAATGGGTGTAAAACCTCTCCGTTCTGCACACAGTGAAATGGAGACGAGATGGTCTTAGGTCCTCTGCAGCAGCCCAGGGAATGAACTAACACATCAGGGCAGCTGCACTTCATGTTCTGTGCCACAGCATCTATTCTCACATGTGTCTGTAGGAATTATTTTCACAAATCCCTTTTCTCAGGTTTAATAAAGGGATTTGGCTAAACCGAAGATCACCATATAATCTGGAGAGAAACATTCAGAGGAGAAATCCTCATCACATTATGGATTTAATAATCAGAAGCTTCAGGTGACCCACCTGGACCTCATCTTTGCAAACCTTGCAGTGAGTTTTCCAAATTGAATTCATTCAGCGCTTTGGAAGTGTGCCTTGGAAAATGAAGTCCATGATTCTTCTTGTATCATGTGGACAGCACGTAGGCATATTTTCCCATACCATAGGAATAGATAGCACATTTTCCTACTCCCTGAGAAACTGAGTTCATGCAGAATGATTAATGCATCTGTTTGGACTGTCAAAATGCTCATTGTAAACGCGATGCATCATTTAGCCTAAGTATATCGCAGCAAAGGACACAGTCCAAGGAACACAGTTTCTTTTCCCTTGATTAATAAAGGCTTGGAAATCATGCTTAAGAGCATTCTATGGTCCCTCAAGGTCAAGAAAGAGATGCAATACTCAGGAATTAGAAGTGGTTCACTCTGAGGCATTAAGCAGTACTTTAGCTCACCCTACATTGCTCAGTAATTTGTTTTAAAAACTTCCATGTGGCTTCATCTACCCTTCCCCTCTCTTTGCAATGTTTTGGTTTGTTTTGTTTCCCCATCAGGATGGGCAGTGCTGACCCAAGGGCTGCCCGCTGAGTCTTCATGCCATGGGCAGTGGTAGTTTGGCAGAGCTGTTGGAGGGAAGCACACACTTCATTTTTCTATAAAGTGTCCGCTTCATGGGAAATATTGTGCAGAATCCTGACAGAAATTAGGGCAAGAACCCAAATTTATTTGCCTTTTATGTATGATTTCTTGAGCTTGGAATTTGCCACCAGATAATGCAAGCTGACTTCACAAGGTTGCTATAAAACATATGGAAAGGTCAGGTTTTGTGGGAACTATATGCAGCATCAGCAAACATTTTCCTTGCAGCCTCCTTCTCAGCAATTTATTTCCAAAATAAACTGCTGTGATTGTGTCAGTACTTAAACAATCATTCCCCTGACTCATCAGCGCTAACACACTTTCTAATGCACAAAAAACAGGGGGTGTTCAGGCAAAACCAATCCATGTTTTCTGTCATAACACTGCTGAATAACAGCAAAGAGAAAGAAAATATTTGTGAAGAAAGATTACAAAACCAATGAGCATCACTTGGGACCAACCCAACTGATGCAGGAGACAAAAGGTGGAGCAAAGAGCAGTACGCATGACTCACGGGGACACTGTGCTGTACCCAACGGCACGGGCTGGAAGGTGAAAGCCCACTCGGCACCCTTGAAAACTTCCCCTCTGACACAGCTCAATGGTGAACAGGAAACTTGTAGAATTCAAACTTTTATACCTTCCTTATGCTGTTTTGGGGTTTTTAGCCATTTTACAGAAAGAAAGTGATAGTATGGTTCAACAACGTCTCCTGTATGTTTGTTTTCCATAACATCTTATATACAATTTATTAGTGTAATAAGTTTGAAGAACTTGGCTATAAATGCTTTCACATGATTTCTTCAAAGAGCAACACAGTAAAAGTACTATTTTCTCTCTTGGGGAAAAAAAAAAGGTCTTTGAGCAGCTTATATAATATGCAGCACTGAATGTCTTGATTAATGAAACCCCAAGGGATACAGAATAGAGCTTATATCACAGGAGCAATTCTAAGGCCCAGAAGCCTATTATTTTGTAAGAATTGCTATGGAAATACAAGCACTCACTGCAGCATGTTCATTAGGAGCATTTCTATTTTATCATCACTGGAATACTCTAATAGCTGCTAGTCAGCTCAAGAATGTGAGATTGCTACAGGATGGAAACTATTTTTAAAGGATGGAAGATGCTCATTCATCTGTCTGAGGAGCCAGTCTGAACATATCAGGGTAATATTGCCATCTAGAAGGGAAGGTGCTTGGAGCCCTAGAAAAAAGGTGAATGTCAGGTTCAGGTTTGTCAACACAGCACTGTAAAATCGTGTATTTCAAGTATTCTGAACAGAGAAAAGCTCTGAGTGTGTCAGCTACCCTCTGTTCATCACAGAAGAATAAAAATTTAAGAAACGGGGGAAGTGTTTTCATTGTAGTTAGGAATTTGACAGACCTACTGACAACAGTATCCTTTTACTGCTCCTTCAGTAATTATCAATCAGCCTAAAAAGAAATTATACCCACAGTTTTGTCATTAAAATAACGAACAGCTGTAACTTGGTAAGAAAAATAAATGACAATACATTAATCTCAAATCGTAGCAGTTCACTCATTTCCAATATTCATCTGTTGAAGTCTACAGTTATCTAATTATGTACAACTGAATCAAAAATAAAATAGAGGCTGATAGCCTTTATGTGAACAAAAAAAAAAGCTAACTTTGTCCAAAAATTATAAGGACTGGCAACAGCAAAGTGCTGTGACCGAAGTAAGGGGAGCAAACCAAAATACTCAAAAGTAAATAAAACTGTAGTGAAAGTATGCAGTGGAAAAGAATATAGGAAATAAAAGTTCAGGAAAAATGCAGTAAAGGGACATAGCTAAAACAAATGGGAAAGAAAAAAAAATAAACAAGGAAAATGCTGTTTAAAAAAACAGAGCATGAAATACAATATTCCACCTTCATTGAAAACAAACCTAATGTCTACTTCTTTTATGTGTGAAAGGGTAAACACTCTGACTAAAACACGCTGGCTTCCAAAGAGCACTGCCAACATCAATACCGCCAGGAAACACAAGCTGTGCGTGGCGCTTCCCCGTTGTTAATTCTGTCGTTCTGACTTCTACAGGCACAAGCCACTGGGCACGTTGTTTGGTAAAGCTATAGCTGAACAACGTGCATTGAAGAAAACGCCACTGGTGCAGTCTCAGTGCGTGCGGGGGGTTGTTCAGCAAAGTGAGGGACACCCCCGCGACGGGGCTCCTCCGTGGTGCCCTGTGGGGCACCACCCGCAAACCCACCCATGGGCTCCCCCCTTACCACTCGTTAAGCTGTTCCAATAGGGTATCTTTCAAATTTGGCATTTCGTCTTTGAAATGCAGAAAACCTGCATCTCATCATATTTTACACAGCTAAGGATAATCTCATAGCTGCACCCTCAACGGCTGGAATCTGCGCTCAGATCTGTGCTAGCTGCATCACCCATTTCCCTAGCTTCCATCCGCACGTGGTTACAACAAACTGCCTATGATCAAGCTTCCCTACTGATTTCAACAGTTTATCATAAAATACCAGAGTGTGAGAACCACTGGGAAACATGAGGAATTTAAGCGAATCTTTCTCAGGTTGGTTAGAAGTGGCGTGGTTGCTGGAGGTGGTGGACTGCATGGAAAACCTGGCCATCGGGGCACAGCTACCAGCATCTGGTGGGAGCGGACCTTCTGAAGGCTTTCTGGCTCTGTCAGTGTCCTTTTGCTTGGTGACATCTGCCCCTTGCTAAGGGGGAAGGCGGAGTGATGAACAACTGGTTCTTACAGTTCATAAGCTCTGCATAGGGTCCAACACATACGTCTGGCATACCACGTACCTGTTCTTCCTGGGGCTGTGGCTGTATCCGATGCTGACATCAGTTTATTTGCCCTCACCTTGACGTGTGAGTGAGATCATGTCTTTGCAGCTGAAGAATACCCACGTTGAGATAGTCCTCAACAAACCTTCCTGAGCACGCGCTCGGTGCTGACAGCCTGTTCGGCAGCGCCCATGAGCCATTACTGTTGGGACAAGATTAATTAAATACAAGGTTGCTTTAAGTTTAGCGTGTCACTAAGCCTGGATAAAAGCCATGTTTCTTTTCCCTTTCTGAAGAATTGCTAAGGCTCCTCCACACCCTTAAGGCACTCAGAATTATAATTATTTGGGGAGGAAAAGGTGAAATACTTCTATATCATGTTTTCGTTGCTTTCAAGAAAACCTTACATGTCATGGCTTTGCCTTGAATATTCTTCCTTTGATGTAGGAAAGAAAGGTAACATCATACTTGAACTCTTTTCATGGATGAATGAAATATATACTGAATTTGTGTCAGGAACAAACATTTCTCCCCTTCTTTCTTGCCTCACCAATTAATTTTGCAATGAAATGACAACATTGTCCTTATCAAAATTTCTAAGTTTGTGGCACAGACTTTTTTACAACTAAAAGTGTGAGTTAAATAAACGTATCTTGACTTGATCACTGCCTCCTATATATTTGAAAAGTCTATGAAGATACTCACTGAACCAAAAGTATGTAATGAGCCATGGATCTTTCAAAGCTATTTATCCCCTAGTCTAGAATCTGGAAATTAGTCCAAATTAGGAAACACTTAGATATACCATGTAAATAGGTAGTAAGCACGACTCTCTGTACTGACCTTTTAAGGTTCACGTATTGCTCAGCATTTTCTTACTCAAGAAGCAATGTTCAGCTGTCTTGGCTCTTGCAGTGAGGTAGCAAATCTCTGCTGACAACCACGAATGCAATTGCAACTCCAATTTCCTTGAAGTCCGAGTTTTGACCCCACAAGACTGATTTTCTATGTCACAAGTAAACCAAGTGATAATTTGATGTTAAATGTATAAAGGCAGTGTTAGAATTTTTTTTTAAAATGAAAATGTGTTATTAAATAGCATAAAAGTATCAAGAAAAAATCAGTGTGTTTCAACTAATCACAGACATAAAGTTCAGCTAACGTTTAAGATGTTATTGCACATTGACTGCCTTTTAAAGCAGAAAACTAGGGAGTGAGTTACATAGCAGTTTTCATTTGAGTAGACAGCAGTGATTTTTATGGTGGAGAAGACAAACAGAAAACCTATGTCAGGTATCTCAGGAGAGGACTGGCCAAATATTAGTAAATAAACTGGCAAATTACTAAATAAAAATACTGGCAAAGTGTTTCCCAGCACGGTAGAATTATTTTCTTGTTTTCCCCACATCCGATCTTGAGAATGAACAACAGGCAACAAGAATGACATTTTTAAAACTACTCAGTGCTGATGTTTTGAACATACCAAACTTCTGAATGTTAGAATTAAAATGCATGCATGCATACATACATAGATGTTCTTAAGAGTAAAAATAGAGCACAAAATTAAAGCATGACACACTATGCAGCCGCTGGGCAATTTTAGGAGAAGGAACAAACAAGATCCCTGATTTTTTTTCCATTTATGCTAAAATATATGAACAACATTTCATGATTTTTCGCTCTGCTTACTTGGTTATTGTTGTCTTCTTTTACTACTTTGGTTTTCTTTTGCTACTTTCACGTTTCATTCATTAAGAGGTATTATTCTGCATTTTGTTCCTTGTGATTTTTTAAGCTAGGCAATGTAGTTCATTGTAAAAATAAGACCTATTTGAAAAGAAATGTGCTGTTTTAAGTCAGAAATTCAAGAGGGTTCGAGTAATGGTCTCCAGGTAGAAAATTCCAAATCTTTCTGCCTGCCCTCTATGAAAAGTTAGTTGTTGCTGCTTTCTCCTTTCCCAGCTGTCAGACAATAGGAACTTAGAACAGTAAAAATGCAGGCTAAATACTCCTGAGAGCGCTTGAGAGAAAAACAAGCCATGTCTCGAATGGAAAGCTTAAAAAGACATTTTTTAATGGCAGAGATTTTGCAGAAAGTTTACTCTTATAAGCCAATGGTTCAGTAGCGTTTTCAAGATCAGGAAATCCTTTCTCTACAATGGATACTTTGTCATGCCAACAGACGGATCCAAAATTGCGTTGTGACTCATTCAGAAGGCATTCAAACATTTTTATTTTCTTCAAATGTCTGGAGTTTGAATCATCCAAATCTCCATCAAAAGAAGGAGCAAGCCAGCACTTTCTCCTTTCAGACGGGATGTTTTGAGGAGAGGCAGTGCCTTTCGCCCGCCAGTGCGGACACGTGTGGCACTCAAAGGTCGGTAACAGCAGTCACCGGTGTTTGCAATATCCCGGGGGCTGAGGGGCTGCTTACCAACTTGTCTCTACAGATTTTTCCCTCTAATAGAGCCTTTCAAAGAACAAAAGTACTTTGGCTGTGGTAAGGTATGTGCACATCATAATGACTTTGTACAAGCGACGTACCGTTGCAATTAATCTGTTTAGACAAGTTCCTCATCTGATTCACAGCTTAAGTAATATAACCTGAAAAGGTTTTCACGGGGTTTTATTAATTTCCGGTGTTGCTTCTATTCAAGTATTGCTGATGTGAAATTTTTTGGATGAACACAGGAACAGCAAAGATCTTCATCACCGACATTCACAAAACTCCTCAAAATGCTTTCAAAAGTGATTTTATTCTCCGGGACACTGTATATTCTAGAAAGCACCAATAATGAGTTCACAGGGTGTTTCAAGAATTAGTGCACAGATAGTTTAAGTCAATGTTCACTTGTGAAATCTCACTAATAATCTATGAGGATTTTTTTATTTTCTGAGAAAATCTGTCGTGTTTGGTTTATTTCTCGTTTTGATTATCTGCTGCACTGTTCATTACTGAGCACTTTTCGCTTGTGAGTAGTGGAAAATGGAGCCATAGGCGGAGAAAGTTAGTTTTGGCATCTTCTTCTCCCTTTTTCTTTTATCTGAGAGTGATAGGGCTTTCATCATAAACTTAAGTAATTGCTGTATACATTTAATTTAAAATGGATATTAGAAGTACTACACAGGATAAAGGATCAAAAATTTTGACTTTTCAATCAAGTGTAAACCATACTATGCCATTTGCTGATCAGGAACAAGGGCATCACGTCACAGGGAAAAACTAGTCAGCTCACACAGTTTGAACCAAATCAGTATTGAAGTGGCTGGTAGAGTTATTAATGGCGCGTAGTTAACCAGCGATCACAGGATCAATATTGATAATACAAGAGATACACTCGAGTAACAGGCATTTATGAAATGGTCATAAACACCTTCCAACACCCATTTCTAGCACGGTTGTGGTTAGTGCTGTTTCCACCCCAAGGTCTCACCGCCAGCTGCAAATCTTCATGCTTCTTTATAGACCATCCACCTCCTCCAAAACTTACAAGAACCGTTAGTAATCAAGAACTCTGAAATATCTAGGTTCTTGCTTACAAGCCACGCAAATTAATTCAGTTGTTACAATTTATTCACCTAGCTGTCACTGGAACAAAATGCGGCACCTCAAATTTAAGACTCTGATCCTACAGGCGCCTACAAGCCCCTGTAGGACTGCTGAATTTTACCACGAGGACCAGTTCCATCCACTCACTGACAAACAGAGAATAACGAGAGTAAAGGGAACTTATGAATGTATGCTAGACGGATAGTTGGTGTCTTAAAAGTTGGTATATTGAATGATAATTCAATTTTTTGTCTCTTCATTGCAACAGTGGTTCAGCAGCGATTTGCTACAAGCTTTACAAAGTATTTAAAATTATCTGGGTTTTATTTTTATTTTTCAAAACGTAGGTTGGATATTTGATTAGAAACAAGTCAGTTCACAAAGTTTTAATATACACACAGTTTAATGAGGAGATATATTAAAAAACAAAACCAAACAAAACAAAACAGCTGCTTGCACAGCCTGGGAGCTAGTATTTTCAAATTCTCCAGTGGTACAAAAAATTGTACCTGAGATTCCAAGCCTCGTCTTTTCAAGATTTCCAAGCACTCAACCTTAAAAAGCCTTACGAATAGAAAGTACAGGCTCTCCACATCCTGAATACCTGCTTCTGACTTTTGCAAAGCAGACACTCAAATGCTGGGAAGATCGGTATAAGCAGTTGTCAGTAAATTGAACACATACCATGGCCCGTATACCATGCATCAGTTTGTGATGTTCCACAAATGGCATGTATCTGGCTGTGGCTAGATTTTTGAGCTGCTAAATATGTAATTCCGTATTTTGACATCTAAAATCAGAAAAAAAAAATTTTGCAATTTCTTTCAATTATAATGGGCTTTAAAAAATACCCTTAATCTCCACAGAGTAGTTCTACCACATTTGTTTCACCATCAGCTAGAATTTTACAGAAAAACGCTCTACCTTTTTCTACATCAGGCTATTAATCCAGCAGAATTACCTTCTCAGATTTAGAGATATGTGTGCAATATAATATTTTCAGTCTTTGTTCACCTCTGTTCAGAGCTGGAACGGATCTATATAAGAACTGCCAACTGGAAAAATACTGGTAGGACAACAGATTTGCCAAGGGCTGGATTACACCATGCAACCATAAAACCCCCAGGAGCATGTTTTAACCACTCTTTCTGGAATAATTTTTACTTGTCTACTGTAGCAAGTCTTATTAAATATAGACCTATTTCCACAGCAGCCTTTACTGACACTCACCAGGAGCAGTCAGTGACGTTTTAAGGTAGATGGTGACTGTGGGCAAAATCCTGGCCTCAGTCTCTCTCTCTGGAATGCCCAGTCCAGTGGACAGAGGACAAAAGATGGTTTGAACCTAATTGCTATTTTGGAGAAAAAAATTTATTTCAGAACTACTAAACGGCAAAGTGGATGGACGCTTTTGCTTCAGATGCTGGTGTCAACCAGCACCAGGCAGTATTTTAACTTTCGAAGCAAAGTTACAGCCAATAAAAGTCACTACTACCTGCCACTAACTTGCAGAGAAAACTGGCCATTTCCACGGTATTAGGGCAGATGTCTTGCGTTGTGTGCACTTGCAGCCTATACCGTTATGAATACTCGTGCAGCAGTGGATTGAAGCTTGACTCATTGAATTGAACTGTGAAACACAAACTTCCCTGGAACAGGATATCCATTAATATGCCAGTCCATCTTAGACGGCATATGAATGGCTGTCGCAGCACAATAAAGTTACTTTGAATGAAAAACAATTAACTTCTAAACACTGCTCCAGTGGAAACTAACCATGAAGTCTACATAATAGTAAAGCAAACAAACAGAACCTACTGGGAAGGAGCTTAGGCTATCACAGTAAGCCATGTCACGTATTTTCCTTGCTATCAGCCCTGTGGACCCATGAAAAAGAAAGAAAACATGATTAATGCCTCTCTGTAGTCCACCAGTCACTAGGTACCAGACTGTCCCTCTGTGCCTGTTGGCTGCTGGCACAGGCTGGAGCCAAAGTCTCGGGATTATCTCAGCTATACCAGAAGAAAACCAACCATCCCACTGGAGGAAGGAAAAATACAGTCTGCACTATCTCTGCTCATCCTCCCCTGGTCTCTCTAGCTTAGTCAGGAAAAGTTCAATGCTAACAGAATATGCAACGCAGAAGAATATTTTTATTTGAAGCAAAATGTGTGATGAATATACCCGAGTATAGTTCAAGACAAAAAGCCCAGGAGTGTTACTACTAAAATGTGCCTCCAAGGGGGACACATGGGATTCTGCTGTTCTAAAATCAGTTTTACGTGGTGTGAAGATCCATGTGGTAATGACCAGGAAGATAAGAGGCTAATTTTTCAAGCTCTTTGCTCAGTAGGAAATGTTTAATGCAACACATTTACATTTACATTTACTGTTTTTCTGCTAAGAAGAGTGATCTCTCTCCTAGAAGAAGGCATTGGGAGTTTCTTTGTCCAAAAGACACATGACAGCAATTGCCTTCAAGTACTCCAGATGGCCCAGTGACCCCCGTTGACTTACCAGTCCTCCTGGCTTTAGTGTCATTCAAACAGACTTTGCTAGAGATGCAGAATGGGAGACAGGGAGTGAGTGTCCATCCAGATCCGGCACAAAGCATCTCTTCTGAGCTCTGATACCAGCACAGGCAACTGACAAGAGGTTTTCAGCTTTAGAGAGAGTAAGAAGATAACCAGAGGACTAAGCAAAATCAAAAGCAATTACTCATAAACCTGTAATCAGTCATTTACAGAATGAGATGTTAATTGAAAAAGTTACCTTGCACTGTACTCTTGTCATGCATTTTAATCAAGCTCTTATTTTAGAAGTCCTGTCAGACCGTTTCAGAAGTAGGCATGATGTGAAGAGCAGCTCTGGCTCCTGCCCCCATGCCCTCAGCCTAGGTAATTCAGTGGTGCCAGAAACACCCAAAGGCTGCTGACGCCTTCATACCTGCTCACACATCCGTGTCCGTTACAACACCCACCAGTGCTTTCCTTTTGGGAAAGCAAAAAAATACTCAGGTGAACATACCCAAGCCAGGAGAGAGGAGGTTGAACATTTCAAGCCCCAGTTGCTTTCCAGGTGACCACTGCTGGTTACTAGTGACTTTGTGCCATCCCAAACCAACACAGAGTTTCAAATGGAGTCATCTTATTCTCAGGTACAAGGCAACAGGTTAACAACAGACGTATGAGGAACGGTGACAAGACTTCTTCAGAAACAGCCCTACTTAGTCAAAAATGTGCTTTTTCACTCATTCTTTCTTTATACTTTGAGTGCTAAAACTGTCTGTACTGTGAGCATCAGTAATTGGAAAGCAAACATGTCATGTAATCGTGCTCTACAACTCTGTTTCCTCCATGTATCTCAAAGTACTTTCAAAGGAAGAGAAATATTGCTATTCCTATTCAAAATGGATGGTTCCTATTTCACAGCTGTAGTTACTGCACCACGGGGTCCCCTCAGGCAGCAGTAACGCGTCCTCGGGGCAGCTCTAGCTATAAAGAGAATCAGCCCGGTGGTGCACTTGCACCAACACCCATGAGAGAGACGAACACTTGGCTTGAAGCATTTTATTTCAAAGTCCGTATCTCTAGAGGACATATGAAGATTAGAGAAGATCTTTCTCACAGACACACAAGCCCAAACACCTGTATGTTCTTTTGGGTTTGTTGTGTGTAATGATTTTTCTTTCCATTATGTTCTACCAGCACATCTTCCTGACAACTGGAAATGGTTAGAAAACAGCAGGAAAATGGGGGTGGGAGGGAAGCAGGGGAAAAAGAGAATATTTACGTGCTGCTTTAAATATTTTCCAGATTTGAGGTTTCGGGGGGGGGGAGGAAAAGGAGGGGCCTGTTTTTCTAAAAAGTATGGGAATCCAAAAGTCAGAATCTTTAAATTTCCAAATGCCAAAATTCAATGGCATTAAGTTAAAACAGATGTTTCATTTTGGTTTTGCATTTTAAAAATGGATGTAAGTTTGAATATTGTCATTTCATAACAAAAAAATCTGTTTTAAAAAGTGCTATAAAGAACTCCATTTTCCTTTCACTTCATTTTTTTTGAAAGAGGTTTGCCCAGAGAAGTTTCAACAGAAAAAAGAAGGGGCGTTCTGACCTCCTCTAACTCCAAGTTTGAGTTTAATCTGCAATGAAAACAGCTCATCTCATGGTCTTTATTATGCTGTGCTCAGAAAAAGACGACCAAAGAAAGTGTTAGAATATTCCCTATTGGGCATTATATGATGATATAATGAATTATGGGCACTGCAGATGCTACCTTTTACCACTTATAATTTATGGGGGAACAGTAGGATATAATACTGAGGAAGAAGAGAGTATATTTTTCATTTTGCAATGTAGAAATGGTGTATTTCTTACAATTTTACAGCTCTTGGGTCTGTTTATTTTGTATTATTTTTCCTCACAAGTTTTTTTAAAATGTTGAATATACTTTTTATGATCAATACTTGACATGTTGCATTTTAGTTGCAATTTTTTGAAAGATGGTATTATACTCACTTGAAAGAACCTTAGAGCAGTCCCTGCAAATATACATATTTAGTATATGCAAATGTACTTACTTCTGTATTTTCATTTTTAATCTATTTTAATACAGCATGCCTTCAATACAAAGGGGGAAAAAGAATTCTAAAGACTGCTTTTCCTTGGCTTAACTGTTTGTTCTATTGAAAATGCTGCTTTGCGAATAATATAGTTGACATATTTGCAAGGAAATGCAAAACCTTTTATAAATTTTGAAACTAATCACCTGGCCTCTGCAATCCAATTCCCTTGTAAAGATTCCTGCACTGCCACAGTAACACTTATGCAAATATGCCCTCCGAGATGAGACGGAAAGGCTGGAGAGCAGTTAAAGGGATTTTTTTTGTACAAGAGATAAGAATAGTCTGAGAGGAAGGAAAATGCAGTTGCAAAACACAGAGTTAATGGTGTGGATCCTGTGCGGGGAGAAAGAGCGGGAAGGAGAGAAGGGAACACGTGCCTGAGGACTGATGCTAAGAAATACTAGAATTGCTTTGCAAAAGGCAGAAATAGCTTGTGTGCTATTTTTGCCTTTTGCAAAGTAAGTCAAAATAGCACACTGGAGCCCAGGGTCAGATTTTTTAAAACACAAAGGATGTGGATAAGACACTTCGGGTGCAGAGAGAAAAAGTGTGTTGTCTGGCACCTAACTCCCACTGCAAATCAGGAGGTGAGCAACCCATTTTAACTTTAAAAAGTCAGCCCCCACCTCCGCGTGCAAACAAACTGTGCATAAGCAAGTAGCATTTCCCCGTTAAAATATTTTTCCATAAGCCTTCAAACAGGGATAGAGTACGAGAGCTCTTTGGCAGAGAGCAGCATGCAGCAGGAGCACCGCGGTATCACAGGACGTCACTGCTTTTCACTATTTTATCTGCACCCTCAGCTGTCCCTGAATAATACCGTGCAAGAAAATATATCCATTAGGTTGGGTTCCTTCATAGCTGGGCTGAGCCTATGATTTCACAGGCAAGAAGAAAGCCGGCAGCTTTCTGAAAGAGTCATTTTTGCTCCCTTTGTCCGGACCTCAGCCACGCACCATCTGCAGAACTGGGGCAACCTTTTATTCTTCCCGTGAATTACCAAGAATCAGACTTCAAAGTCTGGTGGGGTTCATTTACCCAGAACAGCATTTCCTGTTCCTGGGGGTGACGAGGTGGCTCAGGGAGTGGGTGAGCTGTAAAACCCAGCTCCTCCAGGCAGCCCTCTTCCGTGCCGGAGGAGCAGCCACGTGTCTCCGGTGGCGGGGAGGGGGATGCAGCCTGTGTGGGAGCTCCCTGCGCTCCGTGTCGGCTCCATCCCAGGCTGTCAGTGCAGAGGCCCATCGCAGACAGACGTTATGTTTACAATTAAATGTATTAGCGCTGCCTCTTGATGTGGCTTGCTACCTACAGGATGAGTAAATCCCGTTTTATGATGGGAGCATGCAACTAATGTACACAAGGTTGCTTTTGGTCTGAGATGGGGCAAAATGCTTCTGTGCTTGGAAAAGGGTCAAAGCAGAACAGCAGCTGTGGCCCAAAAAAGCTCTCTCCTTTTGTTTCCATTGGGATATTGTCTGTTATTATGCAACTCTGAGAGTAATCAAAACCAAATGATTCCAAGCAGCAGCTGAATAAAGTTAAGGAAGAGGTTAATAAAAACTACACGGAAAGATACAGATCGCACAGAAGAGTTCTCAGTGCAAGCAGACGAGAAGGGTGAGACAGTGAGACATAAGGAGAGCACATCTCTCATTCAGCGTCGCACAGGCAGCTGGTGAGAGCGGTACAGCTTTCTGAAGTCAAACTTGAATCTCACTCTGTTTCTATAGGTAGAAAACCATGTGTCACACTCCCCTGTGCCGCTCTTCTGTGGCTCGGGAGTTTTTGAGTGAAGCTCAGTGAGCTTCAGTTCACAGAGACCCATTCTCCAACTTACTTTTTACTCTTTGGTTCAAACTTCCCCCTCCTTAAGTGTGTGGTAAGACAGGTATTTCTGATTCATTAAACACAATATGTCCATATGACTCTGTGTTTCAGCACCGGAGTCTTATTTCAGTGCTTACTAATATTTACAGAACGCTACTTACACTTCTCTTAACAATCAGGAATTTGTTGTTGCTCAAAATGGTTGCTTTTTTCCCTCAGAATCGGCACTTTGAGTTCTTTTTTTTCCTTTCTCCTCAGCCTATTCACATTCCCTTGACTTTCCAAACCCATCCTACTTTCTCTTAGGCGATTAACAAAGAAAGTCACTGACCTACCACAGTTCAGCTTTCTTGCGCGCTGTTCGCAGAGCCAGACGACATCGATACACACCATTAGCTGCCCAAGAATTAAGCAGGTTATATCACAGTGTTCTCAAGAAATTATTACTTCTTGACAGTCCCTTTGTTTTGACATTAGCCTCTGTTTTACTGTAAGTGGGTGACTGAAGTATTTCTTGTAGCATTTCTTCATTACTCAGAGCTGAACAAGTGCAGCCAGTGATTAATAGCACATTCATTGTGGGTCTTGGGATACCTGGTGATCTGCATCACGGCGCTTAGTTCACAACATCTGCTACATTCGGAAAACACTGTGAAGAATAGGGCCTTTGTAATGTTTCTCTGAAGGTTTTTAAGCATGTTTGCTTGCAGTGTGTTTACAGTAATCATGTCTATTATTCCTGTGCTGGTGGAACTTGTGAGCCCTGAGCTATGTCTTGGCACCTGCACGCAGACATTGTATAAATATATACATAGCAGATTTTTAGGCTGCTCAGGACTGGACTAGCTGTTGCTTCCTGGCAATATCTTAGCAAGCAAATTTATTGGCACAAATACTCATCGTTAAAACAAGTCTGAAGTGGCTCTTATGGAAGTCTATTTTGAATTGGTATCGTGCGAAATCTCCGTGGGAGCCCAGTTCCCTGAGGTATAGACATCTGATGGAGGAATGTGCTGGAACACTCGCATCCAGCGAACACACGCTCAGCTTCACGCTTTTGTATGATATTAAATACTTGCAGAGAACTGATGTTTTGTAGCACCACTCCCCATCCTAAAATTCCGTGTGCTCTCGCTGCATCACTCTCCCTAGTGGGCTTTCCATCAGCCAAGTCCCCAAGAGGAGAAAACCTCCCCCCCCACCAAAACATCTCACGAGGAGAAGGGACGCTGGTGTCTCTGCTGCTGGGGATGTCTGGGGTGGAACTGATGGACTCTAGCCCCAAGGAGCAGCTTCTCCCCATCCCTGCCGGGGGAGCAGACAGGCCCAGCCGCAGCCTGCTCCACATCTGGTTGGCTGCTCCCGCTTCTGGCACTGAATCTGCATGGATATTTGCAGTCTGTCGAGTGGTTTGATGAACATGTCAATATGATGGTCAAGCACGTCAGTTTTCATTTCACGTAGCGTTGCCAAAGTATGTTTTTATTTAAAGTAAGGCTATTTTGAAACTCCCTTTCATTCTTCCGTGATGTCTCACAGATTACTGAAACTCGTTTTTGAAAGGCTGAAGTGGCCTTTACAGCTCAACCTCCGTTCTTCCCAGGCTGCTCAGGGAGTCTGCACGCCCCTCCTCACCCCGAACTCTACCACAGGCAGGTAGAATGGTATTCAACGTTACGCTTTGCGAGTACAAAAAAATGCCAGCAATGCTCACATTTTGCAGTGTTGATACATAACTGCGGAAGAAGCTTTCTCCCTGTTGGAAGAGGCTGGGCAGGATCCAAACACGTAAAAGCTGTCCTGCAACAGGACAGTCTTCTTCAAGCAAAAATAGTACACAACAAGGAAGGAATAAATAAATCTGTTTGAACGAGTCTTTCTCTATAGAGGGGTTAAAATCTGCTCCCTTTCTTCCTTGCTCCTGTCAAATTCCCCCCTGAGGCAAATCCTTCCCCAGGAATAACTCCTGCTCCCTTTCTACTCCTGAACCGTTACAATTGGCCTTCTTTCCCCCATATATCAGTGATCAGAACAAGGATTACAGAATCATAGAATCACAGAATCTGTTGGGTTGGAAGGGACCTTTAAAGGCCATCTGGTCGAACCCCCCTGCAGTAAGCAGGGACATCTTCCACTAGATCAGGTTGCTCAGAGCCCCATCCAGCCTGGCCTTGAATGTCTCCAGGGATGGGGCCTCCACCACCTCTCTGGGCAACCTGTGCCAGTGTCCCACCACCCTCATTGTAAAGAACTTCTTCCTTCTTCCTAACATCTAATCTAAACCTGCCCTGCTCTAGTTTAAAACCATTGCCCCTCGTCCTGTTGCTATGTGCCCTTGCAAACAGACCCTCCCCAGCTTTCTTGTAGGCCCCCTTCAGGTACTGGAAGGCCGAAGGGACAAACAAAAGGCATATTATCTGAAGGGACAAACAAAACACATATTACAGGAAGGCTAAAAAGCCTTCAAAAGGTGGGCTTGTGAAAAAAACAAGGAGGAAAACAGCCAAGCCATGATACTGGGGGAAGGTTTTCATAAAAGAGCTGTATGTAGAGCCATCTCCTTGTCAGCTTCTTTGTCTGTAATGTCCCAAGGAGAAGATGCCTGCAGTGCTCTCCTTCTTTGAGGCGGCTGCTGAGGGTGCCCGGAGGGGCACCACACCAGCATCACCTGCCAGCCAGTATGGTGTGCACCCCGATTAAGCCTTGTTCGAATCTCTCCCTTCTACAGTAGTCTTTCTACAGTAGTCTTATTGAGTGGGGGAAAAAAATGTCACCAACTTCAGAGAGAAGCAGAGGATCAGCCCGATTAGCCACACGGTCACTACAGGAAAAACGTCACAACATTATTTAAGTTCAGGTTAACCTCTGAGAGGGCTGGGTGCTTCTACAAGTGAGGACACCCAGCAAAGTTAGTCCTTTTTAGACTTTAAAGTGGAATGGTTAAACTAAATTAAACTCCGTATAGATGCTTTGTCACTTCCAAACGGAATAAGCACTGGCAGCCACACCAGTGTGTTTAACGGTTTCCACAGGGCAGTTTAATTCAACTTAATTAATTCATTTTGGAATTCACTCCTTTAATTAAATTCAAGTTCACTTTCTAAATATATGATTTGTTGACAAGCCCTAAAAGAATAGCCCTTCAAACAAGATTGTCTTTTTTGCTAACCAAAACATGGGAGAAATAATTCTAGGACACTAGAATTACTTAAGGGGAAGGAGTAGTAAGAGGAGCTGGTACAAGAGAGTGCTTGGCTTTGTTTTAAATTACAAGCTTTTCTATGACATTTCATATCGCTTTTCTATTCCTCCTCCAGGTTTCTAAGGAAGAGTTCAAGATGCAATTAAATGATAAGAATGTCTCCTGGTTTGGTAAGGAATCATCCAGTTTTTGTAGATCTGTAATGACTTGAAACTTATCAAAAGCAAGACCAAGCACATTCCCGTAGAGAAATGTGTTACAAATGGAGCCTGCTTGTCCTGAGGCTCCATCCCAGGTACCAAGAATGGACAGAAAGTATTACATTAATTTTTACACAAAGAAATGCCAGCGCTTTTGGTTCAGTGAGCTGAAAACTCAAAGAGATCCAAGACCTCTTGGATGACTGGATGACTACAGCTCTTAGCAAAAAGAAAAATAACCTGATAACAGAGGGTGACTAATGACTAGTGCATTTATGGTACAGCTGTTTATGGTCTGACCCCCCAACCTGTGGTATTTCCAGGATGCATGAATACATCGGTGCATAACAACTTTCCAAAGTCTTGTTAAAAGGCAGATGCTGAGTGGAAAACTTCACTTCCTTGAGTTGCTGTTTATTATCTGAGAAGCTCTGGGCAGCTACAATACAATTCTCCAAGGGTTTATTAGACATTATCTTAATCCAACAAAGCACTTAAGCACAGAGCTTAAGAGCTCTGCTGGATCTTTAAGCCAGAGGGCTCTGCAGCACCTTGGTTATCAAGTCCCATGTGAAAGCTACTCAGTGAGGAACAGGAAAATAAAGTGCTCCCAGCCCACTAAGAGTTAAAAGTGCAGCTGCAGCATTCCAGTAATAACATCCGGGAAACATCAGCTCCCATAAGATCACATTGACCGCAAAAATCTCTCAAGCTTAAACACTCAGAAAATTGATTACTGCTACTTCTTGAAAAAGCCCTGTCAAGTGACAGCAGGTTTATGAAGTAGATTTGTAGTCCCAGTGCTGGCCAGTATCTAGTGGATTTCCTCTGTGGAAAGAGAGAAGGATAGCAGCAGACACTGTTCTCCAAAGGTCTAAGAAAATAAAACCTTGAGGGACTGTTCAAAGACTTTTCTCTCGAGTCCTCAAGAAGAGGGAAGGTGGTCTTTGCTTTCCAAGTTATGCAAGCTCCAGTTCACAACCCCCCACACAACATGAAGCCAATTTTCAGACTCATGTACCAACCTAGCAGCACTGTAGCTACCTCTCATTCAACAGCCAAGTGTTTCATTCAGTCAGATGGCCGGGTCATCAGTTTCACTTAGTAGCGATACAGTACAGATGTGTACATTTTCCAGAAGCATAAATACAGATCCATTGCGGCCTCAGATGCATGAAGTACATGAGTAATCTGGAAATTATCAGTAAAGAGGCTGATCGGTTTTGGTGTACACGCCCATGGTGGTATGGATGCTACTGATCTTTCTAAATGTATGGCTGCTGCCTCAGCTTTTCCTCTCTGCAAATATATCTTCTGGAGTTGATTTGTCCTGAATTTCCCTTTCAAAGAAAGGAAGAATCTGAGCTCACAAGTTAGGTCACGTTTCTCCCTTTATCTGCAGATTTTCCATGAGTTGCCCTAATGGTCTTCAGGGACTCCACAGAAGGCCTTCCTGTCTGGAGGGCAATGAAGTGCTGACTCTTGAGGAGAGTTTTACCTCATTGCTCAGGGTCTCTCCACAACTCTTTCACATTAATACTTTCTTCTGGCCCCATATGGTCAGTTGTGTACATTAGCCCTTCAGCACTTCAAGGGAAACAGCTTATGAGCCAACACCACCTCGTTCTCCTCCAGTTTCTACCTCAGGGAGTACGTTGATCAAAACAGGGAGTATGGCTGACCATTTCCCTGCCCCAACTCTTGAATACACCACTTCATCTTTTTTACAGGCCTTTGCCTCAGCCATATCAGTTTTCCTTAGCTTCTCCTTTTATTAAAAGATGTTTTTTAGAGGTTGTGTTCCTTGCTGCCTTTCTGCCACCGTTGCCCCTTCGCAATCTTGCCCAAAGCGCTAGAGAGCCATTGCCCAGCTGCTGACCTCTCCAGAAACCTCCCCCCGTGCTGTAGCACCAATGAATCTCTGTGTTCCCATCACAGCCCTTTTCCCTGGGGATTCCCTCCCCCGTGAAGCCCAGCATACACTGGCCTTGTCCCACCACTGCTTAGAGCCCACCAGGGTCTGCATCCAGCCTACAAGCCCACACTTTCTGCAGGCATGAGCCCGAAGGAAAAACCCATTGAGACACAGTGTAAGTTTGTGTCTGAGCTTTGGTTTCTGTTTCCCCTCCAGGCAGGCAGAGAGAAACCTTGCGTGAGTGGTGGCCCAGCTGACAAACCCCACTGCGGTAGGGATGAAGCTGAGCTGCAGGAGAGGGAAGGGGGGATGAACACACGGGCTAACATCTGTAGCAGGTGGGTAACACTAGGCGGATCTAAGAGGCTGAGCAAGGTGGAAATCCCCTGCTGCCCAAATTTGCATGAAACCTGCTTCTCATCCAGGCTAAAAATGAAATGTAAATGGTAGATCTGAGCCTAACTTACTTTTAAGCATCAGAACACCAAAACCCAAGATCTTAGACAAGGCTGTAGCACTTGTATACTAACAAG
Source organism: Chroicocephalus ridibundus (assembly GCF_963924245.1). Classification (NCBI taxonomy): domain Eukaryota; kingdom Metazoa; phylum Chordata; class Aves; order Charadriiformes; family Laridae; genus Chroicocephalus; species Chroicocephalus ridibundus. Next base: position 28,795,488 of record NC_086286.1, read on the forward strand.
GAATTAATTTTTCTCCTCCAGGACTATTACTTGGGTTGATTGTCCTCAGCAGGAGGTGACTTGTGCGCCCATGCAGACATGTGCAGGGTGGAGAACTTGCCGTGCCTTGGTAAACATCTGTAAGATGGGAAACTCTGTTTCTTCCTGGGTGGTATTGATTTCAGCATCTCGCCTTACTGATTCTTCCATGGCACATTGACAAAATTCAGATTTGTCTGCACATCTGGCATTAAGTACTTCAAAAACACATGCATATGCCAAGACCAGCCTGAAAAAAATCTGTGTGATCTGAAAACTGTATGTATTTTTCCTACTTTTGAGATAGCTTAGCTCCATTTTTAACGATTACAGCCTCAAATGGCCATGACGTTAACAGAGCCCAGAATGTGGTATTTAGAGAGCTGCAATTATGCAGCAGTTGAAGTGAGGTCTGTAAGGAGAAGCAATACATTTTATTAGACTTGATGCTGTTACAGGAAGAAACAAATAAACTCTGGCCTTGTGTGCACTGAATGTCTTCTGAATATCTTTTGTTTACTGTTCCCTTTGTACAAACCATGTCTTTCTTATGTGTTGCATAATAGAGGAAGGTTAAAGAAACAACAGATATAGATAAGAAGATAAAGTTGGTTCTATCAGAAATAAAAAATTGTTTTTACCATTTTTCAAATGTTAAGATGTTAAGTAAAATCCTGGATTCAAGCACAGTTTACTCCACCTCAGGTCTTACTATTTGAAATATGGCCCAGCCCATATTTCTAACTGATCGCTTTCATTTTTATCAAAATGAAGTAGCCCAGAAGGTCCTTGCCAACCTGTGTATATGTGTCACACATGCACAACGCAGATCCTTTTTCTCTTTTTCTGTTTTTTTCTAAGCACATCTTCTGCCATTGTTTAAATCTTGGTAAAGATCTATTCTCTGAAGCAGCATAACTGCAGCACATCAAAATTGCAGTCACAAATTTGAAATATTTAGATTCTTGCTTGGGATCAGTCTGTAAATCTAGATGATGTTCTCTAGTTCTATTTCTGAAACATATGCAAGCACAGCTGTACAAGGAGAAGAATTATTTCAAGATACCAAACCTCAGTGGTAACTGAATCTCACACGATTTCTTTTAACATTGGCCAAGTCCTTTGCCTCTGCTAATACCAAGGAAACTTGAAGGATGCAGCAAAATAATAGACGGAAATTCTTGCCTGGCAATTGTTTATTTAAAAGCCAGTTCAGCACCGCATAATAATAATAATAATATGGGGCATGTGAAGAAGGCACGGCCTTACCCTCTTGAAAGGGCAGTTGAAGGCGCGACCGACAAGTACAGTGATCACTGAGCTGTAATGTACAGCTTGATCTAAAACTTTCCACAAGCAAAACCACAGCGGGTGAATCAGAGCTTTTGCCAGGGTACCGGCATCACCGTCACTATTCACACAGGAAAATGCTTTAATCCGTCAGCGGGCCAGAGCCTCACCCCCTCGCTGGCAGCGGGGACTCAGACACAGAGAAGGGCTGCCACCAGCACTGGTGGGGACCCGGGTCCTGGTCCCCATGGTCAGGGATGGTCAGGCGTTGGGTCAGCACCGGAAGACGGGGCTCTCAGCTCTCCCTCCAAACTTTCTGGAGGTGTGACTGGGCGCTGACTCAGAGGAGAACATGCCACCTACTGAGTCTCTTGCAGCACCCGGGATTTTCCCTGAAAACTCCTCTTCAAAAATTCAGACGGGGCTTCACTGATTTACGGGTAAGGGGTCAAGCAAGACAAGAGTCATCACTCAGAATGAGAAACTGGATCTGCTTACTGGACTTTCTCTCTTTGCTTCATACCGTTTAGACTTCAGTTTTTACTCAGCTAAGCTATCGGAGATGTCAGAGAAAATTTTGCCTAAGAGGAACTTGTGTGGTGCTGCTCTGCAATACTGTGCAAAAAAGCTTGCAATTTTCCAGTGAAATAATGTTAGTTTTAGGTTTATGGGATCATTATGCTAATGGCCATTCCCGCAAATAGAGCCTCTGTGATTTGGATATGTTAGCTTTAGTGGACCTCTTCCCCAGATTTGTAGTGGTCTAGAGTCAGCTTCCTCCGTATGTATTGTAGAAGCTTTACATCACTAAATAGCCCTTAATAATGAACAGTGAAAGTGTTCTAAAAACTGATTACTTTTTTAATATATAATGCTTTTCTTTTACCTCTTCCTCTGCAGAGGGAAATTACTGTATCTCTTTTTTTTTTTTTTTGTGCCAGATTCTGCTCTTGTTTACATTAGTGTTAAATTTTAACAATTCTATTTATTTTTTTATCTGTATTATTATTTTTATTGCTTACAGCAGAAACTGGAAGCCTTTTTTTGACAACTTTGAGCCAAATTGTACTTTGTTACATGACTATGCATCTAAAATGAACGCTTTTCAAAATCCGTTGCATTTAGTGGATGTAGCATTCTCTTTCACAGTTTTCACTAGTGATTACAAAGTCTGATTTTCCTTCACATGAGATAACAAATCTCATTTAGATCAACTTGAAAGAGTCTTCCCTTGAGAAGACAAAGTGTCAGAGCCATTGTACCCATTTACAAGCTAATTAAACTGCACAGTGGCACTACGCTTACTGTTTCTGAAGCTGTGATAAAAAAAACGTTCTTTTTTTTGCTGAGGGTGGTCCCAAATATTTTCAGGATGCTTTTCAGGCTGTTTCATTACAAATTCAAGTTTTATATTTCAGAGGATATAAACAAATAGATAGCAGGGTAAAAAGCGGTGCATATGTTGCCTGGCCTGGCTTTCTGACAAGGTACCACCTATTTTTTCCACGAACAGACAAACACACAGAAAAGAGCTCTGTGCAAGCCCCTGCTGTGGAGAAGGTGAGTGTCCTGGATTTAGATTTAATCACATGCTGGTGCATGCTCATTCATGTAGCAGTTTGTCTTTTTGCATCAGGAATAAAATATGCAAGCTCTCAGTTGAAAACATACATTTTCGCTTCTGCTTCTGTAATTCTTTCACTGGCAGGCCCCAAAGTCCATATTCTGAAATGAATTTCCAGAGTTAAAGTATGTTTTCTTTCGGCAGATCAGATTTCATGGCTTTTCTCCTACACATGTGAGATCTGAGGCTACCTGAGCCTCATCACCTTAAAAGTGGGGCCACAAAGTAGGCATAAGAAAACCTGGAGTAATCTGTCAGAAGAAAGGCGTCAAGTACCCAGAAAGAGCATGACATCTATTAAAAAGACTTTTCATGCTATCCCATATTCAGAGCCTATTTTTAGTTGCAAAAATGATCAGCGGTAAGATGATGTTTTGCTGTCGCAAGCAAAATGTCTTTTGACTTCCTTTCACTTTCAGGTATCTCTGACTTATCTTCCGCCAAAACCAAGTGAAGTCAAGTGGCCAGAAAGATCACCTGCTACTGATGTGGGGCTTGGCAAAGCCAGGCCCTTGGTATTGGCGGCAGTACATAATGGGTACCCCTCCTCTGGAAGGGATGAGAGGGACAAAGGACCGGACAGCACAGAGGTACCGATGGTAGCTTACCTTGCCCCAGCATCTGGGCAAAGGTGGTCCTTCATTGGGCACAGAAAGGCTGAAAGTTTGTGAAGGTAAATTTAGAGAAATGTAAAATACAGACGGGGAGAAAAGATGGAGAAGATGACCACCCTCTGAGTAATTAATTCACTCAGTCTCTTGATAACACTCAGTATCTTCCTTATGCAATGCAATCTCTCACCCTGTAATTCTTCATTTCTGCTCTTTGTCCTGTCTCCTGTGAGTGCTACGTGTTCCTGCTCCAGTAATTTGGAGTCACCTCCCTGCACCTCCCTGTGGAACAACTACGGCTCCCCTTCAAAAAATTAACACCACTTCTAGCTGCGCTGAAAGCTGCTAAATTGATTCTTCAAGCATCTGCCAGCGCATAGGGTTACTTCCCATTTTTTGTCAGCATTCAGCCTTCTGGCCACGTTCTCGGCCACGTTCTCGGCCACGTTCTCAGCCACTCAGTCGCCATCCTTCTCCCCTCCAGCCAGCTTTTTGCTTCCTGCCACTCAAATCCCAGCTCCTCCCTGCACCTGTTACTGAGAAGGAAAAAGATAAAATAAAACTGTCCTAATATCCTTTCACAAATTCATGAAGAATAAACTTATCTGCAAAATGTCAGGCACCATACTACTCACGTCTATGACGCATCTCTAGTGGCAGACTGAGCAGCAATGTATATTATCTCAGAGAAAGGCAAAAGAAGGGAGCTTGTTGCAACATTTGCATTTTCTGCTGTATATTAATTTATTTTTTTTTTCCCCTGCAGGGAAACTTAGTGCAATCGATATTTAAAATAGTGTCGTCATTCTTTGATCTACAACCATAGCCATATCTTAGCAGAAAAAAAAAAAAGAAAAAAAAAAAGACGACAATTTCCTAATAGCCACAGGGAAAGAAAAAAAGCTTGCCTAGGAAGTAGCACCAGTGTTGATGAAAACAGATTCTGGTGATTTGACATTCACATTGTCTGTTGCTCGTTACAGTTGTACTGATTACAGTTGAGACTGTCAAGATTTCCATCCTGCACCACTCGACCAGATGTATTTGCTCTGGGCTGAAATGTAGCGTGCTGGACATGGGGCATCTTTTATTAAGCAAATGGCGACAGAAATGGTAGCAAGCCCTTAGCCAGCGTTGAATTTCCCTTGCACACCCATAAGCCCATGCAAACTACTACTAAAAGCAAAAAGAGAAGTCTCCTGCAGCCACAAGGCGCTCTTAGAGCAGACGCTCTCAAATAATACTACATTATTCATCACAATAGTATCCCTCAATAGCAGATGGTTATCACTATGGATATGAGCAAGGCAAGGCAAGGCTTCTAGGGAAAGACAATTTCTTTTATTAGACTAGCTGGCATATTTGGAAGAAATGAACAAGCTTTGAAGAACACAATCTCCTCTTCAAGGCACCATCTGAAACCATTTTCAGCCTGTTCTTTCCCCAGCAACTCCTCACTCCTCAGAGAGGATTTTTTTGTTGTTCAGGGTAGTTTAGCGGATCATTAAACAAGTTGCCCTCTCACTGGATTTTGATCTGGCAGATTGAATTTGCGCCACAAACTTCTTTATATCATGTAGCCACGATGCCTCCTGGTGCAGGAATCGGAGAGACTTCTAAGAAGGCGTAACTCCAGAGGAAACCCATGGTGTAAGTTTTGGTATAAAAAGACATCAAATATCCAACTTCCTGGCTATAGTGATTTTTAAAAAATTATTATTGTATTAGCTATGCACGTTAGGATGAACACTGTAGGTGAGAGGATGAGTGCCTGGGAAGGAGGTTTAACTCCTTCGGGGCCCTGCAACCCTGTCCCACATCTGAAGCGGGAAGGACTGCCTCAGGGTGATCGTGTATCGCAGGAATGCCAGGTAGGCTGTGCTGGCTTACAGCTGTCAACTCCGTGATGGGAAAGAGTGCTTCCTTAAGGATAAAAACCCCAACCGTTTGCAGCAGTGGAAGAGCTCCCGTCATTGCCGCAATGCACACACCTTGTTTTTGACGAGAGGAATGGAGGATGCAAGTGACAACGGCAGTGGGTGACAGCCTGGGGCAGATGCCTTAGTGCCAGAAGGACTCAGCATCAGTCCCAGCCCTGCTCCCCAGCAGCTCCCTGCGAACAAAGCCACTGCTGACCCAGCAGGCCGGGGAAGAGGCTGCTCCAACAAGCTGTCACACCGCAGCCTGCACGCCTTTTCCTCATGCAGGAGCTGGCAGCCACCTCCAGCAGACTGTGCACTGCTCTACCTACGCCTTTAATAGTCCTCACCTTCTCTTAAATAACTTCTTAGTTTAAACGCCAGGCTCGTGTTGCAACCACCTCCCAAAGTCGTTCGGGTGCCCTTTTCCTGAATGCTGAATCTTCACAAATTAAGCATGTCAAAGCTTGTATGCAACTTTCTCACTGTACTTCCCATCCTGAGGTCTCACCATATAGGTTACCTTGCATAATGTTATCAGAGGCTCAAGCATTTTGCAATTTTCCCAAGATCCCAGCTCTTGGCACAGAGCAAGGTTTTGGCTTTCTGTTTTATTAAGTACAGTTCTAGCCCTTATGGAAGTAGGAGGTTTGGAAATGAAATGCTGTCAGTCCAGAAAATAAAGGGCAACCAAAACCAGAATCCACAGCTATTATTTTAAAAAATACATGATGTCAGACCATCTCAAGATTTCTGGAGGCTTGGGGTTGGCAATACAAAACCTGCCTCTAATTCCTTGGGTCTGGATAGAGCCGTATCTGTATTGCAAAAGCACAGCAATAGAGATTTCATTCTCATCCTGTTATCATCCGTCATCACTCTGCCAGGCACAGACACACACACCCCATTTCAAGCAGTCTGGGCCACATCCTTATTTAGAGAATAGTCTCAGCTTCCTTGTACTTTTACTCGGTGCCCGCTCATGCCATGCAGCACATTAACATAACAGCTGACAGAATTAATCAGCAGTAATAAAAGCACTTGCATGACTTGACCCGTATAATCTATTTGAGGACATCTCTCTCTTGCCTGCTCTTTCACTCGCCCTCTTGCTTTTATGTCTAGCTCACTTATTTTTACCCGTCATCTGCAGAGCAATTTAAATATGCTGCAGCGCTAGTGTGATCACTGAGCTACACAGCAGAAGTTACTTTTGGCAGTGGCTATTGTACAAAGCGGGTCAAATATAGCTGCAAAGCTCTTCTTGGGAAGCCTTTTTTTTTTGTCTTCTAAATGAAGATCTGTATTGGAAAAATGTCATTTGTTGTGAGACAAAAAAAATGCCCAAAAAATAAATCCAATTCAATTTTGAAAAAATATTAAGAGTCAAAGCAAAATTAAAAAAAAAAAAAAGAAGTAAAGGGAAGGAATAACTATATTTCTTGGAAATGACCACAAGAGCTATTATGCATGACAGGAGATGTCACTCCTTTGTCCTGGTGTATTATTGTTGTTAATGAAGTATATTTAATTTAATCAAAGGACACAAAAGGGAAATGCTCAGACTAGGGCAATGAAATTTTTTACAGACCTGTGGTCCTTTCTTATAAGAAAAGATGAAAATGCCTGATTTTATTTCATGTGCAAAGAAGTAAATGACGAGGACATAAGTAATTCAACAAAGCCAATAGAAAAGACCATTCAAAAAGAAATAAGGGAACAATTACAATTTCAGCTATAATCCAGGTAGGCAGATGGCGCTCTCCCTGAACTGACGGTGAAGATGAGGCAAGTCAAGCAACAGGAAATTCCTCCTCATGAAGCTACACGGATGCCTGTTTTTCCCTGGGAATACTGTTTTGTGTTACTTCCTGAGGGCTTACTGCCAGGAGATTTGTGTCAGTGGGATCATCTGAAGAGTGATACTGCACACTGACCACCCTGCATGGCACCAGCTGAGAGCTGTGAGAGCAGGTCTCCAGCACTGGGCTACTCTTCCTGCTCCCGTGGGTGCAGGTGACATCTAGGATGTCCGAGGAGAGTCCGACTGGCGTAGGAAAGGATGCCTTTCTGCCCCTGCCTTCTCACACACAGGGTCTCACTGTCTAACTCTTATCAAGAAAGTTAAAGTACAGATAGATGTGATTCCCCGTGCTATTTTAAAATTTGAAAGTATGCAAATACACGTGCAAGCAAGGCATCGTCCAGGAGACCTGGTGTGCTGCTAGGGTGCAGCTGCAATTTTGAGGGGGTTCCTGGATTAGGCAATTGCATGACTCCCCTTAAATAGGCTAATGATCATAAGATACATTCTCTGAGTCAGAAATATTAGTTCCCTTCCTTCATTCCACATTGTTGTGATAGACCCGACTTGCACATTTTTTTTGCCCATAAATGTATCACAGGGAGATAGGTGAAGATGAACAAACTATACCGTAGCTTATTAAAAACATTTTCTACTTGTTTAGCCTATACACTATCCATTTCCAGATGTTAAGTTTTCCCAACTGTGTTTTAATGATAAATTTTACTCAGTATCTCTGTGATTTCATACGTGGTGCAATACCTGCAGAGCCTCCAGGACAGAGTTGTGTGGGGCAGTGCAGAAGGCATCACTTCCGTTTGCTGGCTTTAGGAGATGGTTAAGCTTCAAAAGAAAATCAGCATGATTAGGTCAGGTTCTAGGACGACATGATTTCATAAAGTGGGTGGATTAAGATGTGTAAGAAAAGCATTTGGGGGATGTAAAAACCAAAACCACTAACTCTAGGACAGGAGATGTCAAGCCAAGCTTTTCTGGAGCTGGAGCAAATACTATATGGAAGTTCTTAAGCTTCTCCCCAGGAACTGCTATTGGCCACTGTCTGTGGGAAGGCAGAGAATGAGGCTATGCAGTCTTTGATTACCTCTTGTCCTCTTTTCTTATCAATAGATACAACAAATAAGAAAGTTCTACAGGGATTTTAATTTGCTTTGAATTTCCTAAGTGACCTTTATATGCAGTCATACAATGACCAGTAACAGTGCTTTTGGCCTGTCATGTTTTCTTCCCAGTTCTTGACAGTTCTGCTGAGCCTAGATCCACAGGGAAGCTCCAACACTACCTGAGACCAATGGAGAAACTGAGGGGTTTCCACATGTATTCAGAAAGCATAATTTCAGTTCAATGTAGGAAGAACTGGCGAACAAGAAATCGCCTCGGATGCTCAACCATTTACATCTAGGACATGGAAGAGGATGAGCCTACTCTTCATATGGCAGAAGGCAGAAAATGGCCAGCAAGGCATGACCATGGAAAGCAAAAGAACTGGGTAAAACTCTGCATAGCTGGAAGACTCAAGCAGTGTCAGTAGCATGGAGAATGCCAAAAGCAGCCTTGACATTTTAAAAATAGCAAGTGGAAGAAAAAAGGAAGTTTACGATAAAAACGCGCATCGGAAATGCATTTTACAAAGTATTGTAAAAACTTGAAAAGGGAAGTAAAAAAAATAAGGCCAGCACAGCTAAGAACAGTGAGAAGAGATCTTTAAAAGACTAGGAGTGAAAGGACTAAGTCATTCAGTTCAGGTATTGGAACAAATGGTCAACTTTGAGAAAAAGGCCAAATTTTCAACAGTAATAAACAAGTGAGAATGTCTGATAGTAATGGGAAGGCTTGGACAATTTCTATTCAAGAATTTTACAAGAACTGGCTGAGGACTTTTCTGAGCTCCCTCCTTGAGTCATTTTTGGTTGTGGTTTTTTGTTGTTCTTCAGCAGCTCTTGGAATGTAGGGGAAAACCTGGGAAGAGAGATGAAAATCATTTAGGATTTTGCCAATATGTAAAACAGGTAGGTAAGATGAAAACTATTACATGGGTGCTCATCTCTGAATCTTGAAGGATATATCCATATGTCTCTCATCAGTCTTAAAGTGTATATCTATATTGCACAGTGCAGCTCTGCTGAGAAGATATTATCGTAGTTTCAGGAACAATATAACTGGATCAGTGCAGGCTCTGCCCTATTTTAATTAGCCTAGGCACACCACTGTGCTGATGCAGCTTAACTGTTCCCAGTTCTGGAGCTGGTTCAGTTGGAGTTATGTCAGGTATTGTAGTATATTTTGGTATTGTACCATAAAGACAGAAAGGCTAGACTCCATATGTCTGGCCATGTAGTATATTGCTCAATGGACGGGTCATACTTCTACCACTAAAGAGAACTTCCTATTGGAAGAACACGCAATGATACAACATAAATCTCACCAGCTATCCTTCCAGCAGGGTAATTTGTACTTGTCTCCAGCAATCGTGCACTTACAGTGTTGCAAACAATGATATATGAGCATTCATGTGAAATATGGTTCAGATGTTGCCACCATATCATGTACTACTTTGCACGAGACTTCTTAGTGCAGATGAGGTCAACAAGAAGGTGCCAGCCATGATGATTTATGCAGACATATCTAAAGAGAAAAAAAAAATAAAAACTTGAGAGAAAACTCTTGATTAGAAGGGGAAAGAAAAATACTGAAGACATAAAAAATCATCACATAGTCTAGAGAATGGTTTGCTGAAGAATACAAAAGGGGATCTCTCATCTGTGTATCATTTTGGTTTTCTTTTCTGTAGTTGATTTTTTTTTAATGATTCCTCTCAGAGTCTTATGGGACTTCTTCCACAGTAACTGCCCTGGAAGCTATTATCCTAATTGCGCAGATAATTCATGCAACCCACAGGCTAGTACTTGGACTTGGCTTTCCCTGCTGCCAACTTTTCTTTTTCCCAGTCAGATTTTCTTCCTTGTTTAGTGCCACACTCCTCATCTTTCTCTTTTCCTCCCTGCTGTGAAAATATGTTTCTTTTCTGCTCTCTCTAAAGCTCCTCTTGCCTGAGCAGGAGATGTGGGATCCTGCGGAGCCGTCTGCAGGCTGCTCGTAAACGGGAAAACGGCAACTGCACCGGCCCCTTGCAGGGTCTGATGGCTGCCCAGGGCAGTACCCTCCTGAGGTACCCACGCAAAGCCCTCCAGCAAAGCCCTGCTAGCTGAGAAGCACCACCAGTTATTCCCAGAGGAGGGAATACATGGCTGTCCTGCTCCTCGAAGGCAGCATTTCCTGCTCCCACCGAACCCTCATGATACCCGGTGAGCGACGCTTGGTGCCGCCGGCTGGCTGCGGCCTGGCCCAGGCTGGAGTAGCTGGCGCAGGCTCGGCTGTGCCCCTCAGCGGGGGACAGCCCCAGCTCTGTATGTGTACGGTCCCTTCGCTTTGAAGAACATCAGCCCCCCGACTCGAACATAATTAATCGCTTTCGTCATTACACTGACAAGCAGATAGGATTCGTGGGAGCACGGAACCAGAGGGAAGCCCACCTGGGCACAACAACGGGCCCTCCCTCCTGTCCCCCAAAACATACCGGAGATTACAGACTCCCACCAATACCTGCCCTGCTGTCGCTTGGCCTCTGTCCTCAGCATTCATGAGCTTTCACCCCTGGTTACAAAACATACCTCCAACATTCCTGAGTGTGCATGTAAAATATTAAGGACAAAGCCGGAAGAAGAAAGAATGAGAAAGAAAAAATACTGTCTGCATCTACGGCTCCTTCAATGAAAGGGGAAGCGTGAGGTGAAGTGCTAAGGGAAGCCCAAGACTGTTCCGTGGTGGCAGTAAGGCTTTCCTTCCCAAGCTAACACCCAATCTGCTTCACCATAAGATTAGGAAAGAAAGGAATATGTTATTCATGATTATTTCCAGAATTTGCAGCGAGATCCTTAGCCCTCCTCTCGTAGAAGGGCTTTTGTGTGTATGCATATGCTTATGCTTTTTAAAGTCTTTGGCAACCTCCCATCACTACAATAGATTCACTGCAAACATATGCATCATATTAGTAAGTTATATTGTCCTTCTTTACCTTCCCTCATCATGTCAGCAGTATCAAGTTCTGGAATTAATTTGATGTCCTCTTTCTCCATTCTAATTGTAATAAACCAGTCCTTCCCAGCTACTCATGTAATATTTTGAGTGTAATATTTCTAACTCTTACCATTTGAGGGTTTGTTCAGGTTTTTTTTTTTGCCTTTTTTTTTTTTTTAACTTTGGTATCTAGAGTCCTGTAGGTTTCATTTAAAAATTAATTTGCCCCCAGGATTGCAGAGAAAATTGAAATTGAAAACTTCTAATAACCCAAAGCAAATAAAAAGAATTGTACAGCTATTATTTTTCTGTCTCATGGCTTTTGGACCAATCTAGTGATTTCGGGGATCTGCCTTTTGGCTTTTGAATGGCATAGGGCTGGTGCATCTCCTTCAGTCCCTGTTGCGCTGAGGGGGCATGCTGTTCACATGCTGAAATTCTGGCACTTCTTAGGCTAGAAACTTTTTCTTGGGAGGTAACTCTGCCATGTAGTTCGGGATGCTGCCCATGTCCCACAAAGAAAGGATCAAATACTGGACAACAGCAGCTGCAGCTGAAGGAAGGGAGATGCACTCTTTTCCATCAGTAATTAAAGGTGGATTTTTGTTTATTAATTTTCTGCCTGTGCTTCTCGTGCTCGCTCAAGCATTACCTCCCAGCAGAAACCGCACATGCCGAGGTGTGCTGCCTTTGCTCTGCGAAAAGCTTGCACAGGGCAGACATGAGTTTTCATTTACAGACAAGGACAGCCCATTTCTTCAATTTAGATCTTAACCTCACTGGACCAAAAAAACCTCACTCCTGATTTACGTCTTTACAAAGTAGGAACGAATCAGGTTTATGACATCCTATGTTTCTCCAGAGTTTTTTCGACAAGTGAGGTCTTCTTACAATTCTGTAGGCGCAGAGCAGGGTTCGTCAGCGCAAACGGCTCATTTATCTGTCCCGTGGACACCCGCGTACTGCCAAGTCTCAGCAATAAGCCAGTTCCCAATACACACGCTGTACTATGCAGCCCAGTACATATGCATAGTTGAAGTAAAATAAGTCTTTTCCTGCATTCTCTGCACGTATTGTGTATCTCTAAGTTTCATACAGCTCTGGTAGAAGTTATCCCAAAAATGAAGGTGCTAAAAATATCTAGGCTTCAGAACTGAAATAGAATCCACGCAGTGCAGCTTTTTTTCCTCTAGGTGTATGTCCTTCTTATCAAGAAATGTTAATAAGACTCCCGCACACAACCACATTACAAATAAAACAGTACCACACACCCCTTTTATAGCATTATATTTTTTAACAGCATATACACAGACACCTGGCTAATAATCTTTGGAAGACATGGCACAATGCTACCGCAGTTCTTGCATTTATAGAAAATGCTGAACCAAAAGGAATCTAGAAGACTTTTCCTCTCTTCTTTACTTTCATAAATTAAATACACAACATGCCCCTTCTGGAAAATGCACACCACATTTCCAACATTTAGTCATAATGAAAACCAGAAGGTCACAGTCTGGCTGCTCTGGAGCGTGCGCGCGCTGTGGAGAGAAGGAATAAGGACCATTTCCTCTGTTCCCATGTCTCTTGTGAGGGAGCTGAAGTCTCTGTGAAATGGTGGGGTCAAGAGGCTACAGGCTCCGTGTCCTGCAGGTCCAGCCCTGAGAGCCCTGTGACTGTGCACTGATGTTTCAGCACCGACAGATATCAAGGGCAGGGGGCAAGAAAAAACAGGGCAAAAACCTGCTTTGGAATATGAGCAAAATCTTGCTATAAAAGCTTTGGCATGGAGGGGTGGGAATTGTCCTTCTCATCTTAGCTGCTTGTTGACACCAGGATCCTCAGGCACACGTTTTGGCCCCAGCACCCGACGGCTCTGGTGGTGATGGGTGTGATGGAGACAGTGCCAGTGGAGACCTGGGACAGCCTTGCCATAGCCCACCTGTTCCGTGAGGATGCGCAACATGAGGACATCTGTGAAAGCACATGAGAGCCCCCGGCTCGGTGGGCCCTCTGCCAGAGGGGAGTCCCAGGGCGCCTTGGGGACCCCCCTCTGCCACCACGCTTGCAGGCAGCGACAGGAAGGGGGACCTCCTGCCTGCAGCACAACTCAGCTGCCTGTGAAATGGTGAGGAAGTGGCAGTTATGATCCACAGAGGCTTTTGAAATATATATTTTTTTAAATTGGGTAGGAATATGTCATACTTTTAGCTAATGTACCCAAGAGTCAGCTGAAGGCACTGGAGAGAACCAAATCCTTTTCCCCCTCTGTAAATGCATATGATTTTTCTCTGCCTGTGCACAGTACCAAAATGTACTCTCCAAACAGTAATCAAATTTGCCTAATTTATATTCACATCCTTTTTGGATCCTCTTTCTGAAAACATCCTGCTAAAAGCGTTCCTGTTCGAGACTGCTCGTCCTGAAAAAGCAAATGTTGTAGAAATTCATAAAGAGACCATGTGGGGTTTGTAACGGCAGATTTGAAGAGAAGAGGGGGTAGGCTGAGGCAAAAGGGTGTCCTGGGTCAGGAGCCGGGTGTCGGGCTGGCACTGCTAAAAAGGTACGAGCAGGAGATGGTTCTCAGGTGTCCTTCTTTCAGCGGGGGTCTGCCTATGCAGAAATCCACCTCCTGCACCTGCAACGAGCTGAAAACACGGGATGACTGCATGGAAAAGGGAGAGAGGCTGAGCCGAACATAAATAATTAACTCCGTTGCCTCTCAGGGAGACTAACAGCCCTTTCAGGCTATAAGTAACACCATTAGAGACGGTGACTGGCAAGAGAGGCATTTCATGGTGAGGGAAGGATTTGTTACCTCCTCCACATCACAAGTGGAAAATTATAAGGAAGGGGGAGCACTAAATTATGTATGCAATGTGCTTGAGGAAGAGTTTGGAGACATGGAAAGTCAAAGATAACGTACTGTTGACAAGCAGAGCACAGGAAAAGGAAAACACTCTGTCGTGCTAAACACATTACACTGCTCTCCAAGGGCTCGCAGGAGAGAACACTGAATTCTCCAAAGGATGCCAGCATGGAAGTGAGCAGGACTGAAGTTTATTTGCTAGGAAGCTCACCAAATCCAAACGTTAGACTTTAAAACTATAATAAAGGGACAATTTAAAAGACCGTTGGAATAAAAAAAAATAATTCCAAGAATTGTACCTAATGAATCACGAAACAGAAATCAATGGTGTGCATCCAGATCAAAATTCCAGATCACGTTGTTTGAATAATAACTGTAGTTATTTTGCAAGGATAGAAATAGCTCTTGCAAAATACGTACTTCACAGATAATTAGAACAAACCATACATTCACAGTCTCTGGGGAAAATGAGAAGTACGTTGCAAGTACAAATAAACACATAGCTTTGGTTTGACACTATGTGCTGCTGAAATATGCCTAGGTTTGCGTGCACCAGAGGTGGATCCAGGTTCTGATGGTTTTCAATGCTACTCGATGTTAACTGGTGCAGCAGATCTGATGGTGTTCCCATCTATTTCCCCATTCGGAGCAAGCCCAAGGAATCTATTGTTCAGCCACACTTTTTGCAGTGGATTTGGAATAAAGATCAGGTTGCTGGCAGGGTGGCTGTTGCACGGAAGCCGTTGATGTGATTGAGGCATTACAATGGCTCATACAACATTTTTGTATGCCAGGTAACATTATCTATTTGTCTCTTTGTAACTGTATAGCACTTTTTTCATCATAGATAGACCTGCCTTAGTATGAGATTAAGGATAAACAGCTGCATCTAGGAGGATCTGGAAGACATCTATATTTAAAAGAAAATCTCGGGAACGGGAGCTTTAGGGAAATATTAAATATGTAAGATATGGCCTAGCAAAAAGCTGTTGTTATATCAAGACAGAGGATTTTGTCACGAAAAACGCTTATGGAGATTCCATACTTATGGTTTCACTACAAAGGGAGGATATGGTGCAGTAACGGAGCACGCAAATTTATAGAGCACCAATTATCCAGCACTAGCTTCCTGCCCAGACACCCCTAATGTATAATGGAAGTGAGGTACCTTATCCCATTTTGTAAAGTAAAAGTGGTCGCTTTCCTATGAATACATAAATCCAAGTCTTTATCTTCCATGACAGAGTGATGGGCTGGGGGAAAAGAGGCGTTTTTGCAGAGAAATGCCTGTTACTAAACTGTTGCCTCACCCGTGTCCTAGACGAAAACAAGGCATCTGGAGCGTTCACCACAAGTACCGAGGAGGGTTCGGTATGACACCATGCACCTGTGCTTACATTGTCCGGCGGCAGATGCACAGTGATGTAAATCCATTTTATTTTCAAAACAAGACAGCTAATGTGAGACAAAAAGAGACCAATGCTTCATCTCTAGTGTTAGAAAGGAATATTTTTACTGTGTGCTTGATTTCCCTTGCATAACCTTTGTGGGGGCAAAGCACTGAAGATATACTGGGAGGGTGAAAGAGGTAAGGTTAACCATTAGTAGATATTCTGCTGGCCTGTTCTTGTCACAAAAAAAGAAAAAAAAATACAACAAAACCAGTCGGTGCCTTTTCTTCACTAATATTTTACGGTGTTATAACAACTCCACACTGTAGAAACCATTCCTGGGGCAGTGAAGGGAAAGGAGCAGGTAATGTGAACCAGTAGGAACACAGAGCCCTAGAATGTGAAATGGGACAGAGTTTTTCCAGCGAGTAGTAAAACTTCAAAACTCCTTAATTCAATGCAGAATTAGTCCAGTAATAGCTTTCAGCAGTGATACATGTGTCTGCTTTATGCAACTTCTTGCCCTAGTCCAACACTATTCCCAATAAAAAATTGTCCCATTATAACCAAACTCTGTGGGGTTTAAAAATACATCTTAGATTTTGACTGATAGGGCTTGGTGAGGAATAAAGTACTCCTTTGAAAGAAGATGATAGAAAAAATTGATTTGACCGGCAACACAGAAAGAGGAGCACTCTTCCTTTCAGAATAATACCACCAGAAGGACTGCAAGAATTACTGAACGTATTAATAAAAACAAACAGGCACTGGAAATTTATACCTGGTACTTACTTGGGAGTCCAATCATGACCCCTTAAAAGGAAGGAAGGAAGAATAAGAAACTTTAAAGTTCTGCTTAGTATCGTTTCGGCCCTGTACTACACATCCCGCCAACTGCAGGTAGAGCTGTAATGGGAAACAGGAGTTTGGAAGTTTGAAGACAGTGAAGGAATGTCATCTAACAAGTCGTTTATGCAAACAGTGAAAGGGCATAGGCTAACTCATGGTGATGATTTTCCAGTACAGGTAAACACCTAGAGAAATAAATTAAGCTAACACAGATTAGGAAGTGGATGTTAGAATCTTTTCCTGTTTGTTTTCTTTTTTTTTTGGCTGTTCACAACACTCAGTGCCTGAAATGTGAAATTCCATCTGTATTTACCAGCCTCAGATTCAGATCCTCTTGACAACTGATGGCCACCTCAGCATCATCACCCTGGCAGATTCAGGAAAAAAAAAAAAAAAGAGCTGATTTTAAACAGTGAAAGTAAAAAATAATTCCATTAAGACATACGGTGTCTTAGGAAGTTTTATTAAGTTTTTCTCTCTTCTTCAGGCAAGCAAATATGACTGTACAGACTTTGAAATCTTATTTAAACTATAATGGGAAAACATTAGTCATGACATAGAAGAAAATATAATTATACAAATTGTGTTGAATTCCTAGTGAAATCTTTGCAATTACCAGCATTAATACTTAAATAAAATTGAAGTTTTGTCACTGACTTCAAAGAAATCAGGATTTCATCCTTAATTATATTTTTCAAGTGAAATTATAGGGCAAAACTTTCTGAAGCTAACAACAAAAGACTGCGGTTGATGTCAGTGGATTTAGTGGGAGTAGATGGTAAATTAACGACGTAGAAAGGAGCTACTGAAAACATGCCAGAATACTTCCTGAATCTTCTAGAATGCCTTTTTCAAATTTTGTACACCATATTGGTTATTCAGACATATATAAGTCAGTGATAGGAGTGTTTTAAAGTTGGAGCCTACTGCTGTTGGAGTCAATTAAGAATTGACTCTCATTTTTATTGGAAGCAATCCTAGTGCTTTCCAGAGCAGCAAAGCAGAGCAGATCATGAAATGAACTGGCAACACAGTATTGCTGAGGCAGGGTTTTTTAATGAAAATTATTCTTGTGTGCCTAGTGTCTGCTAGACACAGCCCTTGCTTCTTAGTGATGTAGTTTATCACAGAACTCCTTATTTCTGAAATGATTATTGATAAATAATATTAAGCCAAATTTCATTAGTCACTCAGCTGACAGTTTTAACGGGCCCAAGAAAGGTTGGAAAAACACATTCACTGGTGGAGGGGTTTGTACCAGGTTTAGTATCTTCTCTTTTCTTGCTCTTACTATGCGAATTTGTCCTTTTCAAAGAGGTGATGAAGACCCACGTGTATTTATTCCAAATAAGACCCAAACTCAGCAGCCAGCCTGTAGTCCTTTCTCACACTGGATGTCCCTGACTTCCCCAGGAATCCCTGGGGCAAGGCCGTGCGCCGGAGATGGTGTCCGTATCAATCACTGCCAATTCTTCCTCATATGGCAACGCTGGTGTGGTGCAACTGATAAATAACAGGTGGCAAGCGCAAAGGAATGTAGGCACATAACAAAGGGTTAAAACATTGGGATTTTGCCTGCAGCTGTCCACAATAAATATGCATAAGTTCATTTTTTGCTTAGTTATGGATTCATCCACCTGTTTTCCTGAGAGTGCCAGACATTTTGTATTCTAGTTATTACCAGGTCCTATCCGAAGTCCATTTAAGCTAACACAAAATAAGTTGTCAGTGGTCTCGGGGAACTGGGATCACGTCATACGGAGCAGTTTCACCAGCATATTTATATTGCAGGTTCTCAGTTTTGACCTTACAAGAGCAGGGCCTAGATTCTTTAAAGGAACATTCATTCTTTTTTGCAAGGCACTTACAGATTCTGTGCTGTTCTTATTTCCAGGTAGTTTTTAAAAATAAACCTGTGCTCCTGTTAAATGATTCTGACAGATATCTCTGCAGAACCACAAAGTCAATGGAGGATTCAGAGCTGCAGCCCCCGTCAGCAGAGACTGATGTTGCTCTGCTGGTGGTTCCCACCTCACCTCGGGCTTCAGACCTCCCCAGGTTGTTGTCCCGTGTGGGGTGCCAAAAACCTGTTTAAAAGTACATTCTACCTTCTTAAATTTCATCAAGGTCAGCCGTCACCCTCTCTCCAGAGCTGCTTCATCCGCTGCACAACATTGCCCATGAAGCAGATGAAGCGTTGCTGCCTCAGAAATGAGCACTCCTCCTTCAGACACTCCTTTGACACTTTGACACTCTGTCTGATCCTTGTTGCTTTCTACCTGCTCTTCTCTTCGACTCTCATCTTACCAGTTCACGTCTGATGATTTTCTCTCTAATGCCTTTGCTCCCAAGTGAGGCCACAGGGCAACCTACAGCCATAGTTAATCGGTAAATCCACAGGCAGAATAACAGCCCTCAGAAATATAAACATATAAGGAAAATACCTGTAATCTGTGAAAGCTCCAGAAAACCTCACATACAGGGGTCAAGATTTGCAAAAGAAAAAAGGAATACCTCGAGGTAAGTTCCCATGGGCATCATTCAACAACTTGGTAGATAACCAGATGTACAAAGTATTAAGCATTACCAGTTTCCAGTGAGTTTCAGAATCCATTTTATAAATCTGGAACTGCATCACATAATATACTATATATCACTTAATAATATATTTACTGATGTAAGCATTCATATCATGCAACTTGGCCTTCTCTATACTTCATTTTCCCTCTTAGTGAAACAACCGGTGAAGCAATTTCTTGAACTCGACACTGCGTGGCTACTCCGAATCATTAAATCTCATGCCTTATTTTATAACAAAACCTCTAGTTAATCAACATCAGACTTATCTCTTTTTATGACTGTCTGGTATTTACATTGAAGATGTTGGCTAGTCTTCAAACTGAGGCAGCAGAAATGTGGTTTGCATTTAAAAAGTGAACCCATGTCCACTGACGCCTCTCTGCATAATTATTTTCTGGTGTGAGTCCCGTGGGATGGAGATCCTTGTCAGCCAGGTTTCGGGAGGTTCATGGATATGATTAGGTGACGGTGGCCCAAGTGACTAGTGCGCACAAACCAACATGAAATCAGTCTTCCAGTCTTGCCCAGTAAATGGAAGAAGAGCTGGCCTAGACTTTTTTCTTTCATGTGTCTTTACTTGTTTAATTTTTTTCATTCCTACTTTGTACTTACATTAGCATACTAAGCTAATTTTTTACAGGTAGTTTTCCTCTCTGTAATATTGTCATTTTCAGTTGCTGTTAGTGTAGACCTACTTATGTGACTCATCAGTAGCAGTCAATGGTTTGGAGCTGGAAAAAAAAAATAATCAGGAAGATTATTTCCCCCAATCTGTTTGCTTTTTAAAGGCTGGAACAGAAATACTTGAAATACCTTCTCTTAATATCACTCTGGTGAATAATTTTGCTTGTTGCTGACTACTTTTCATGCAGTAGTCTCATGACTATTTGAGTAAGAAGAGCACCAGGGCCCCTTTGATCCGACATGAGATGGGAATCCCTCCGTCGGATCTGTACGCGGAGCAGCAGAGCTCAGGGTCCCCCCGGGAGAGGCTGAAGAGAACTTAGCTCTTCACGGTCCAGGTTAGTGTCTACCCAGCTGATCCATGCCCTCTCTTGCTAAGGGCTGTGCGAGCAAATCTAAGATCAGATCTTTTTCCTTGACAGATGTATTTTTTTAAAATCTTAGGGCTGCACCACCCTGCCAATAGCAATGGCTCTGTGATTATTTCAGCACAGAAATACTGTACAGCATTTTCTGCTTCTGAAAATTGTTGCAGCTCTGTGGCCGCCTAATGCTTTACTCACCATTTTTTTTGAGAGAGATATCAACATTTCATAAAAGACTATAAAGCCTAATTATAGATTTTTATTGCAATATATTCTATTAAAATACAATGTATATCATAGAATATACGTTGCATTAAAATATGAGTCAATGCATTATTATATATGTATCATATCATTATTCTTGTCATAAACTATTAATATTGTGAAATTCATGATGAAATTATAAGTCTTTTCTGAAGTCCTGAAAACACAAAACCTGATTACAAGGGAATTTCAGGTATCAGTTTAAAGCAGTTTCCATATCCCCTGGCGTGAATAAAGTTCAAAAACCTAAGCTGAATGCAAACTGAACAGACCAAAAGAAAAAAAAATACACATATTTGTGAAAGCCTTCCGTAAGCTGATTTCATTCTGTGAGTAGAAGCCTGGTAACAGCCTGGTAAAAAAAGTAGACACCTGATTAAAAATAATAAAAATTACTAGCAAGCAAAAACCGAAATAATTCTTTGCGCATGTATCCAGGCTGTTAGTGAACTTGGGGCCCGAATGCTTTCCAGCCTTCTCTGATAAGGCTGAGAAATTTTAAGAGCCACATTTGCCTTTTAAACTCATATTCAAAAGCAAAAATAAAATCGGACTTCCAGAAGATAATCTCCTGGGAGGTGAACAATGCTTTTCCCTGGTGTTTGCTGCAGCAAGTCAGTTTGTACTCACTACTGCTGGGAATTAAAGAAGTAATCAGCAAAAAAACAGGGAGAGATGCCTAACGGGGGGAACCTGTACAGATCCAATGCAATCACAAAGACTGCCAAGACAAGATGAAGACAGACTTAAGACTTTGCTTCGTATTTTCTTTTGATATCCAAATACACCCACACAAGATTAAAGCTACATTTTTAGTAAAATCATATAGCTATAATACCTGACGCAAAATAGCACTCCGCTTTAGGGGCCTGGCCCACATCATAAACCTCATGTATGAGAAGTTAATAATTGATTTGGCTCTGTATTCAAGACAAAGCCTTATTTCTCAGAAGCATCAGCATATGCTGTAAAGGGACTTCAAGTTTATGCGAAAAACATGCATGCTGATTTTACCGTTAAGTGATCTGCTTCAGGAAAAAAGTTCTGCAAAGAAATATCCCCTGAACTTAGTAAAAATATAAAATGCTTATTCCTAGTAAGGCTGAACTTTTTCTCATGAGATAATCCCATGCAGTAAGTTTGGCAAGAGTCACCCCTTGAAAAATTAAGGTCTTACTAAGCATCACTAATAAGGTATTTTAAATCTAAGACATATATGCAAAGAGACATTCACTTAGCAAAAGAATTCTGAATTTTGCAGCAGATGAGCATATGGAATCATTTCAGTGTAGGTAGACATCAATAACAGAAGAATTCATGGATGCTAAACCAGACTTTAACCTTGGTTTTCATAATACGTCATGGGTAATGAACCTAAGAAGCTAGAACAGAACAAACTGCATAATACTAATGCTAGAAAAACTAGTTCTGTTTTACCTAGTTAATGGTAATAACATTGCTGCAAGTGTGGATGCTGGTATTTTAAATGTTAATAATAAAAAAAGTATATTTGGAACACTTTTGTAATTTAAGTGTTCTTTAACTCGTGACTTCAAAGAGCTTTAAATAAATCATGGTAAATCTAGTTTAACAGGGAAAATCTAGGTGGTCTGTTTTAATACTGTATTTGATATTTCTGTGTGCCCTGAGACATTATGAAATAATTTTGATACTCTGAAGAAGTAAATAATTAAGGACGCTTCTGCTAGCAGATCAACCCACTATTCAGTGGTGCTGATTCTTCATCATTTTGCATCTGGTCTAGTCATTTAGAGATGTGCAGAGTCAGTGCAAAACACTACAAATTTAGAATCACATAGTTCCAAATCCCTTTATGAAGGTGGACAAAATACAAGGCAGGAAAATGGAAAGTCACTCCCAGTGTCTTGTGGAGCTCTTACTGATACTGGGCTGGATTCTAGTTTTATTCAAGTGAATTTTTCAGATCTGATCCTTTTTACTGTTAATACACAGTCAAAGATGAGATTTATGGACCTGAACTCATGAGAGGTCTCACGTAGAGTGCGGTTTCTTTGAAGAAAAGGTAACCAGCAGTAAACAGGGGCAGACCCTCAATCAGTCTCCATCGTCTTTTTTTAGGCATTTGCTAGAATTCATACAGCAAGAGTCTGCTCTCTGCATTTTGCTGGACAGAATATGCACAAAAATATTTTCAAACTAAATGCAGCTGGTTCTAATCCTCTGATAATTCAATCTACACGCATCCCTAGCTTTAACATGAACCAAGCCATCTGTAAACTGTTAGTTACATTAGGAGACACAAATCTAGCTTTTGACCAGACCTGAGCCAATCAGTATGACTTTCTTTCTTTGATCTTTGTATTTTCTGGAATAATGGCAAGAAACCAAACACAAGTCACCACAAAATCAATCCAAGCCATAATGCAGTCTTAAAACTACTAGGCACTCTTTTTTGATGAGGGGCTTCATTGCTGATAGAGTTTCTCTGCTCGCCACAAGCATTCCAGTGGTGATTCAAATTCTTCTGCTGCAATGAACTTAGAGGATAAGCTGTACTTGCAATCGTATAGCAAGCAGTAGGAATACTGAAAAGGAAACACGAATTTTCTCTTAGAAGGCATATATGGCCCTCCTTGCTTTTTTCAGATGAAATCCAGACCAAATTTAAGTAACCAGTATACACAATACAGGAACTGAACACAGAAAGAATGCCGAGGAAAAAAAAAAACAAAAACGCAGCCAATTCCAAGTACACTAAGAGCATTTTATTCATATTGTATGTTCACATGACATTCAAACTGTGCTTATTCTCTCACAACCCAGCATAATGTGGTTTCAGTAACATTTACAGATAATCGTTTGTATTTTTAAAAAAAGTTGCTTTGTTAAAAGGAAATGAGTTCTGATGACAAATGCCAGTTTTTAGCTAAAGTCCCTTTATGCATCATGCGAGATGCACATTCTTGAGTCAGAATTTTCACCATCGTACATTTATTTAAGTGAGAGCTGGTTTGGTAGGAATGGGAATAAAGCACCGCTGCAGGAGCAAGGTGGTGTTTTCATTTTGCTTGGTACAATTGTCCATGCAACGGACAGATGGGCAGAGTGAAAATCCGGCAGCAGCCCACCAACTCCTCTGTGGACCTTGGGGAAAGAGAGGAGCCCTCGATATGCCCTTGAGTCATTGTTTTGGCTACATACACAGATGATTTAAATGTAGCTCTTCACCTGCTGCCTGAAGTACACAGCATGTTTTCAGCAGTATTCCTCCTATCAACCTAAACCCGTAAGGCACAGAAAACAAGAAAAAGATGGCTAACTTGACTCCAGGTCTGCTAAAGAAAGCTGCTCCATTCCTCTCACTATCAGGCATAATTAATGAGTTCTCCTCCATGGTTTTCTTTCCAGTTGCTGCAGTCTTGTATTTCTCGTGACATTTTATTGATGTTTATTAGCTTTAATCTACGTTTTTTTGCAGTCCTCAAGATCGGTCTCTCTTTTCTACTGATGTGGCGCCAACTAGAGTAATTTAAAAGCCCTTCCAAACGCCTGTTATTACAGCCAAACTTTTACTTACTTTACTTTACTTTTACTACCAGGTAACCCCTCTGGTACTCCCAGCTCTGAAGGATGCTGGAAAGCTGATGTAGGCAGGGAGGGACGTGGCAAGAAAACATTCAGCGCGGATCTCTTGAACTTCAGGACATTACCTTTAGCACAAAATATAGCAGCAATCATATTGAAGTAAAAAAAAATAAGAGAAATAGATCAATTCCCGCTTTCCTATGCTGCTACCTGTCCTCTCTCAGCAAGATTCCGGTTTGACAGTCTTTGTAGCAAGAACATTTAAATCAGATTTTGGTCTCCATAAATTGTAACAGCTGGAACAGCAAAATATAAACCAGCTCACAGTGGCTTTCCGTATGAAGAAATGCTGGAGACATCTCCAAAACCTTTGATTTGGCAGAGAAAAATAGTATGCATAGCTAATATAGTCTGCCTGGTGTATCTTTTATCCAGAAAGAAAATGTCATTCATTATCACTCATACTTCAACCAAACCATGCAGAGATACAGAAAGAGAAGGAAACCTTAAAAAGGCTTACACAGGAACAGGAAGAGCACTATAACTTTGAAGTCACTAGGTGAGCATACGAAATGTTCTTATTTAAATCTGAAACAAAGAGCCTTCAGAAAATCACTCTCAAGTTGTGAACTGGGACTGGAACGGGCAGGCAACCTGGCAGAGCCATTTGAACCAAAAAACCTCTTATATCCCACAATAGAAAAGAACACGGTGAAAGAATTAGCAGAGTAAAGAGAAAAACCCATTTAGAAATATATGGCTGTGAAGAGGACGGGGTTGCCTGACCTGAAATGTGGTAAAGGAGTCTACAGAGCACGAGACATCTGCGCAGCCAGCATATAATATACAGGAAGAGTAAGAAAAAAACTTCACACAAGAATGTCTGTCAAAACAATGGAATCGGGGAACTTGCTCAAAAAAAAAAAAAAAAAAAAGAAAAAAAGAGACACTATTCATAATGTCACAGGACTGGTTAACTTGCAACATTTTCGCTAAATTTGACTCTGTACTGTCCCAACGGACTTGCTTTCCTCAGCTATGAAGCCCTATAGGAAACATGGCCTTCTCAGAGTTCAAGCTTTATTTCCTTAAAACATACTATACCTCTGCAGAGAAGGAGCTGCAGAACCCAACGTTGATGCCCTGAACTACCTAATCTCACCTCCTGGCTGCTGTTTACAGGATGAATTCATGAGCACCTGGATATTAAATGAAACTTCCATGTCTTTAATGCCTGCCTCACAACTTCAGCAATATTAGGTTCTGAATTACATTTTTCTTTCTTTTTTGAAAAGTACTTTGCCCATGACTCCATTGATTTATCACATGATGCTCAGGCAGAAATTTTCTCTTACCTTGCCTCCAGTCTAATACATTCTCTAATCCAGCAGTAAACCCTGGGACTTGTGGCCCTGACATATGAAGGATTTTGTCTGATAAGCGTGTTTTAGAAGGGGAAATGTTCCTATTCACCAATATTATATTTAAAACAAAAAAAAAAAGATCGGGATGCTCTGGGCACTCACCTTTGCCTTTAGCGCGATTTCTCAAGCATTATCAACCACATGAAAGGGCAAAAGATACTTCAGTGCCAGGCCAGAGCCAAGAAATACCTGTCCAGGATGAAGGTCACAGATACAGAGATCACATGCCTAATGGAAAAAAGAATTTTCAGCTTTCTTATATTTTCATGATCAACTAGAAGAGATGTTAGCCAAGAAATGACACAAAGGCTACCCGCCAGAGCAAAGGCGGCAAGCCCCAGGTTTAGTTGCACACTGTCTCTCTTGCTGCCATCTGCTGTTTTCCTGCGGAAGCAAGGAAAATTTCAAACACTGCACCATGATTTTTCCCTCTACCTACTGCATTAACCCTACGTACACTTTGGCAAAATTTCACAGACCGCATGGGGTGGTATCATTCACGTCGAATCATTCACTCCATGGCTCCAGAAAACAAGCAAGCACAGCTCGCTCATTTGCGGAGTGACTGACAGTAGCTGCTGTAACTGAAGATGCCGGATTCAGATTGGCTTTGAACGTAAGCACCGTCAAGTAAACCAACCTGAGGAAAGGCTAATACACCCGAAATGCTCTGCAGAAGCTGCTCTGTTAATCCTTCGGGAGCAGAAGGGCACCAGGGATGCGCTTTCAGGCGCTGCTTGGAATGGAGGAGCTGCAGAAGTTGTTGCGGGTATTACTCTGAGCCGACAAGAAACTCTTCCTGGATGCTGCATGAAAATTGTTCCCGTGCTTAGTAAGAAAGGTGCACCAGAAAGCTTTCGGAAGCCATTTTTCATGTTCCTTTGTTTGGAAAGTGCCTGGTAAATTTTGGTGATTATTGTTAAAAGGGAACCTTGAAGTAGTTCATGATGCTATTATTAATGAGTTGCTTTCTCCAAGATATGGGGCATCCTGTGACAGAGGCAGCTCGGTCCTGGGACGTTTTTCTCTTGACACGAGGCAGAATCAGTATTGTGTAGGATCAGACCATGTTTTTTCAACTTTAAAATGAAAACATATAAGCAAAATTAAAGGGAAAGCTTTAATTTTCCCAAATCTGTATTTAGGAGCTATAACTTACTAATTTGACTGGAAAAATTTTCCTTCACTTTTGCTGCCTATTTCAGGGTGGGTTTTTTTTGACATGAATTCCCATTTGGGGCAAAGTGGAAGGTTGGTCACTTCTGCTGAAAAGCAAAGAAAGCAGATTAATAGGGGAAATAATGTATTCATTCTGGTGCATTATATACTTTCTATGAGTAAATTTTAATTGGACGACTTGCATAAATGGAATGTAAATGTGTCTACAGCACAGCATGGGTCTGGTGCTTTAAAAGCCAAAGTTCAACTCCTGATGTCATTAATCAGGAACTATAATTTGTAAATGCAGGGTAGGTAATGGAAATTAAAACAAATGTGCTTTATTAACTAATTCTTCAGGCACAGGTAAATCTATTTGAAAATGAGTTCATTCACCCCAGCTACACACTGCATGCTTAAGACAGCCTTATTATGAATAAGTTAATAATCTACTGCCTTTGACTACAGAAAATCTAACTCCCCTGGTTACAGTTGTTGGGGACCCACATCCCGGAATCATGGTGCAAGACACGTTTGGAGCTTCATCTCCAAGTCTTTACGGATGTGGTCCAAAGAAAGATCAACGGTCATGCCCATCGCATTATCTACCTATGTGAATTTGATGGCCCTCTGAAAGCAGGAGATACTAAACTGAGATATATGTTTCGATGAGCATTAAGAAACCAAGATTAGAATTTTTATTTTCGTGATTGATAGTGATGCTCCTGATATTATTCATTCAGCAGAGATGCAATCAGCTATCTTATTAGACTTTGCAAGTGATACACCATTTCCGTAGGATCCATCCTGCAAATGCAGTAATGGTGTGTGTCCAAGAACCTGGCAGAAGTCTCCTTCCTAGATCTAAATTTTCTCACAGAGCAGTAAAGTAAATGTCTGTTACTGTAGACGTGGAAGATGCCTAAAAGCTCAGTTGTGCGCTACTGGTATGCAGAGGGCAGGCTTGCCCTTAATCCAAGTTATCTATATATAGATATTATTGCAGGATTAATATTTTTTAATCAGAATAGAGTTTCTTCCCACTTTAATTCAGTTTAGCCTATGCTGACCTGGTTTTGGTCTCCATTCTCCGGCCTATGGTCTTACATTAACATCCTTGTTGGTGTTCCCAGTCTGTAAAAGAGAGGATGATCGCTGTGCTCACTGAATTCGGGTTCTAACTCTATCCTTTCTAAAAGAAAACATTGCACACCTGCCCTGCGAGCTAATAACCAGGCAATAGGATGGTTGTCACAGCTTAAAAATGTAGAAATGGAAACGGGAAAGAATCCCAAACTCCCAGAGGGGGAAAGGCCAAACATAAGAGAGAAATTTATTGCTGAGTATGGCATAGCTGAAAGACAATAAAAGATTCCTTAAACTGGGCATAACAACAGGACAAAAGAAAAACAAAACCTCCTAAACCATGTCTGTTCCTTTTTACTGTGGGGGTCGGCTGCAGACTGCCAGCCTGTTTTAAAATCAACACTTCACAGCAAGAAACTATACAGTAATGTATCACTTCTCTGCAGGCACTTCCTTCCACTGACAAATGGTTCAAGCGAAGTAATAGCTTAAACAGAATCGCACAGAGGGGTGAACGGCATTGATGAAGAAGGATCTATATGAGTGTATTTATTTACAGATACATACACAGGCACACAGGCACACAGGCTATTGTGTGGACCAGCTTCTTATCGTGGATAATGATCTGTACAAAATGCAAAGCTACAGGAGACGTTTTAACAGTCAGGGGAAAAAAAAATATAAATTCCACATGTAATGCTAATTTATTCTATCCCCAAGGGGGAATCCCCATAAGCTTCTCAGTCTAAAAATCAGCTCCTCTTCCAGCAGTTTTAACACTTACTAGCTAGCACCCCAAGTTAACATTGATGTGTTAGCTTTACCCTTTCCTATTTTTTCTAAGTAGGGAGAGCAGAAAAGGGATTGCTCCAAAGCTCGCAGTGCTCCCGAGTACAAGCTGAAGCACATTTTTTCCGGAGGCAGAGAATAAACTGCACCCTAATGTAAATGGCTGATACAAAGCCAATGCACCAATTTATGCTTCAGCTAAATCCTTAACTTAGCACTTATGTAAGACATTAGACTTTTATAGGGTTTGGACCAAGGTATGAATTTCATGAGGAGCTCACTAATTTGAGAAAACAACTGAGTGTGCTCTTTGGTATGACAAACCAGACCACTTATCCATTAGGGAGAGATGAAGGAAGATAAGATTCTATTTTTCCAGCTTTGTGAAATGTTTCTCAGATTTCCTCATTTAATACAAGCGCGATATCAACAAAGTTTCTGAGTCAGATTTTTTTAACCTGCTCTCTAGTTAAAACACTAAGCCTTTCCCCTCATGAGAAAAATAATTAAATAAATGTGCACAGAGAGTTTCAACTATCTCTGCTCAAATTCTGCCAATTTTCAAATGCTTAGGAATCACGCTGAATCTGTTCATTCCCCACCAGGGCTGGTGAACGAATTAGCACTAAAGCTCTGCTATTTTTCTCTTACTTGGTAGTCCCATTTCTAGGAGACTGCCATTTTCTAAACACATTAATGCAGTGATGTGAAATTTAGTTTAAGCTAACAAGGTTTTGCAGGTTCTACACTTGAACCAAAATATGCATTTAATGAGGACCCCAGGAAATTACGCAGTTCTTGCCAAACTTTCATTAATGGCTTGGAATTGCAGTTTTGGGATAATCAATAAAAAGCAGCAAACTGTAAGCTTGATTTTTCAGGAAGTGTATGCTCAGTGCTTGCTCAAAATAAAACCACCTCTATTGAGTCTTCATTATGGAGGCCCTCACAAATCATTAGTATCCTTAAAATCTTTTTTTTTTCCTGACTGTCAGTAATTTATATTAATCATATTAAATGAAGACACTTCTGAACATTTGGGAATGACTTTGCAAACTGTGATCAAAATCTATTTCCAATAAACTGGAAAACTAAATGTGCAGAAGTTAATTGAAGATCAGCTATACATAGCCGCAAAAGTCAACCCTGACTCTTTATGAGTTTTTTTCATGTTAATCAAGAACAAAGTAGTACCATTACAGAAATAAGACTGTGATCCATCCTACTACAAAAAGTCCACCTAACGAGAGTTTAGACACTTGAAACGTTCTGGCAAACTTTGATATTTTTGCTTGGGAAGACAATTTCTGTTCCTACGTTATGTGAAAATGAAGGAAGACCAAGAGACACTTAGGTATGCCTTAACCTGAGACCTCTAGGAATAATTTACAAAACCTGAGAAGCAGTACACAGCAATATCAAGAAGATTGACCTCTAACATGTATTATACAGTAGCAGCTAGGCATCTTTATCAAAATTAATGACAGACACAGCATTTAAAAAATTCAGACCCATTTTGAAAACCCTATGTCATATTTTAGTTGAACACATAATTAAAAGCTTTAATTGAAGCTCTCTAGTTCTCCTCAAGTCCCTGGTAAGGCTCCTAGTGCCTTCCAGCCCATTCAGACTTACAGGTGCTGGTTCATGCCCTTGGGTAATTTAGAGGGACTGAACCTTAGGCTGCTTCAGCGGGGAGGCAAAATCCCAGCCCAGAGAGAAGAAGTTCATAGACTCTGTGTTGGAGGCAAGAGGAGTACCTTCTATAAATCAGGAAGGAGTAATTTAATCTACCTCTAGGTCAGGCATCAAAATTTTTCCCTTACATCAGTGACCCCTGGGAACTTATAACTGGAGCCTCACTTGGGAGGATTAACAATAGCTCATGCCTTATGGCAAACCAATAAAGTTGTTCCTCTTCAAAACAAAGCACCATAAAGAACCGCAGATACCTGCAAAGGAACATCTCAAACGAGCACCACCACAGCACCAGGAGTGACCCTACCCTGATTACACCACCAGCTGTGGGGCACAGCTGGTTACAAATAGCACCACCTCTTCCCCCCCCATTCCCAGATTTGCCGGTGAGAGCAGGGGAAAGGCAGGACCAGACCTGTGGGGCTGGGGCTCCCAGGCTGCTCCTTGCCACGCATCCAGGCTCTTGCTGCTCACCCTGAAGAGGTGCACCAGAAAAACTGCAGGAGGGAGAAGATTTCTTTCAGATGTTCCCATTTCGGTCCAGGAAACTAGACACCATTGTAAGTAACAGGAGATGAGTACTGTGGGAAGCACATTCCTCTTTCTAACGGGGAAGATGAAGTGGCTCAGAGGTTCAGGCTCCCAACTTCACGTACAAGAATCTCAACAATTTTATTTTCAGTTGTTAATCATTTTTATGTTTCCTCCGTGGAAAAATGCTTAAATATAATTTATATTCAAGACACCAAAAAGTTATAAACAATTCCCAGGCTCAAGGTTGCCAAACTATGTCAATTAAAAAAAAAAAACACAAAACAACAAACAAACAAAGGTATTCTTACAAGAAGTACTGCTGAAAAACCTGCAGTCTGAGGAAAATGCACCAGAGAAATGAAACAATGGGGGAAAAATAGCCTATTTCCTTCAAGGGCTGGGTAAAAATCTCTGGAATGTGTGTAGCCTCCACTGCGTATTTCAGGGCAACCTCTTTCTATGGTTCACATTTTCTTCAGCTTCTTTCTAGTAAGAAGGAGCCTCCATGTGTATGTCCAGGTCCTCAGCTGGGGTACGTCAGCTTTGTTGGGTGAAGTCTGTAAGACCAAACTGATTTACAGCAGCTGAGGCACTGGCTCATTGCTCACCAGCTACCCTGAGCAGCATGCTGTGGGCTTTGCCCTGCCCCAGCACTGGTCCAGTCATGGACCATCAGTGGGACTTGCACAGGGTCAGGCTGCGCTGCGGAGGGAGGGAAGGCTGCAGACAAGGAAGAAATTCTTTACTGTGAGGGTGGTGAGACACTGGAACAGGCTGCCCAGAGAAGTTGTGGCTGCCCCATCCCTGGAAGTGTTCAAGGCCAGGCTGGATGGGGCTTTGAGCAGCCTGGTCTAGTGGGAGGTGTCCCTGCCCATGGCAGGGGGGTTGGAACTGGACGATCTTTAAGGTCCCTTCCAACCCAAACCATTCTATGATTCTATGACAAGGATTGCATTTCCTGAAACTGTTGAGTCTGTTGAACTGATGTAAAATTCCTGCCCTGTGGTATTGCGGTTGTTTTTCTCTATTCACCATCTATATGTGCAATAAAGCACTGGCTGTTTAGCTGATTTGAAAGTTGAGGTGGGGTATTCTATGTTTACTCCAACCCTGAATAATGTAATCTTTCTTCAGCATCAAAACATAAACTAAAAGGAGACAATCACTGAGTTTGTTAAAACTTTGTAACAGCTCTTTGGTTCATGTTTTTGAATCGTTGCCAGCTAAGGAACAGAAGTTACACCCCTTAAAGCACTATACAACTCCCCCTTCCCCCAAGTTAAGCACCAGGTACTATACCAGAGGTAAGAAATCACCTTGTCCTTAGGGTTTGCACCTGGAACAGTCATACTGTTTATCAGTCTACAGGCTATATTAAGTAATTTGCCAGTACCTGTCTGAAACCTACATAAACAAAAGTATTTTTTGCTTTAATTGTAAGTTATTCTGCCCAAGAGCCAAGTAGAATTGTTGAAGGGGATAAACACACACCTGTAGATGTATTTACTGCAGACTTTTTTGCTAAAACTCTGCTTGTATATTGGCTATACCACAATTACATCTGTTGTCTACACCATAAATACAACCAATAAATAAATAAGCACTCCAGTCAAAACCCCACCTAAATTTAGGTAGTATTCAGAACCTGGCTTAGAGTGAAGAAGTTAACATAAGAATTTAGAAGCTGGAGTTTGCCGTGTTTTGTTAAGTTCTGCATAGTGTTTGCTCTTCAGAAATTCCCAATTAACGAGTCACACAGAGGTAAACTTCCTTGCTTTCTCAATTCCTTAGTTTTGTGCAGTTCCTTAACTCTGCAGTGATACAGCTTTATTTTTAAAATGTTGGAACCGAAGTTTGGGGGTTCCACAGTACTCGAGTACCATACTCACCTTGGGTTTAAGATAAGATTATGGAGAATGAGCTTTCTTTGCAGCTCTTAAACTTTTTATGTACTTTTGTGCAAGCACTGCAGGACCCAGATTATCAAAGGTATTAATTCATGCTCCCAGATGATTTCAGTAGGAATTGCACACCTAGATAAGGATCCATGCTGTTGTCTTCACCTTTGTGCCTCAGTTTCCAGTCTATAAAATAGAGGCAACGCTTCTTTATTTACAAACCTCGGGATGTTTGCAACAACTCACTCCCTGGTGTCTCTGAAGGATGGTCGGGCTGAGAGCTGAAGAAGGCAGCTGGGCATGCTCTTGGTTTGGTTGGGGTTTTTTTTTTTGGTTTAACAAAATACTGAAGCACACCAGTCCCACCTGAAGACTTTCCTCCGAGGCAGAGCCTTATGTAAAGGGCCCCTTTTCTGAAGAAAACTGTCCACAGGCTCTGAATTCCCTGGACACACTTTTCCTAGCTAGAGGAGATTTCTTTCTCCATACCCCTAATGCTTTAAGCACGTTGAAAATGTGGCCTGCCGCAGGTAATAAATGGGGGGTGGGGAGACGCGACTGGAGCTCTAGTGCCTTGTTCTTGCTTTTGTTCATAGAACAAAGCATTTTTGAGGGACTTTTTGCTGGAGTGACTGCAGCACTCTTTTGCCATGGCTGAACGACCACGGTAGTATGGTTCGTAGAGCTGTTCTACAGCAACAGACCCCCTGAGCAGGTAGGAAGTCTAATACCTGCTAGTAATTAAGACCAGAAAGAATAAGAACCAAGAAACTGAGTGGCTAACGATGTCCCATTTATAGCTGATCAACTGAAAGGCATCTCTTATGACGAGACTACAGGATGTATGAAGGCGGATTATTTATGTAGTTTGCAGGCAGCCACACTCCAATTCACTGCGGTGGCAGCTGCTCAGTAAAACTTGCTGGAAAATCTGGTGGAGATTAGGTTTTGATGAAAAATGTCAACGTGTTTTCCTCTAGTAGGAGCAAGCATAAACCTCTTGCTGATCTGCAATATAAAATAAACCCAAGATAAGGACGTTTTCTGTCTAAGTGCATGGAAGGCACTGGGGAAATGTGTGGTGCTGCCACTGCAGGTCTGTGGGGCTCTCCAGTGCCAGGCTTCTCCCCAGTCCTGTTCAACAACATCTGCAGGCTGTCATTAGAGGACATGGCTGCAAGTGCCAGGGAGGTGCTCAGGAGGCAATTATCCATTTCTCTGTTAGGACTGACCGCAGCACTAGCACTTGAGCGCGTTAAAGGAAAACACTGGTAGCAAAACAGGATGTTGCAATGGGTACGGAGCTTTCCCTGACCGAGGAGAAAGCAACGCAGCGCACGACTCGAGGGTGTTGCTTGACGTACGAAAACGCTCTTGGCCAAGCGATTAGATGGTACGCGGCATGGCTGACTTGAATTTCTGGTTCTACTTTCTGTTCTCCCTCGTCACCAAGCGCAGGGCTGGAAGTTGTGGGAGACAGCTGGGAGGCTGGAAGTGGAGGGAGAGATCGCCTAGACACAGCGTTACAGCTATATATATGTGAAATGGGAGGTTCCAGGGGCTTAACATCCAGTGAGAAAAAACTTCCCTGAACTAGTTTGAACGAACGCTTTTAGATTAATCCCGGGAAATCTCTGTTTTTGTTGCTGGCATCATTACATGACATTGCCCAATTATCAAACTGCCCGACAGCGTGCGCCTCTGGAGGTAAATCGAGCTGTTAAACGGCTTATCCCGGACAAGGCGTGCTGGCGGAGACTGGGGCCTGCCCCCCACTGCTGCCCCCAGCCGAAGGCTGCGGCCCACCGCCTCCCCTCCCCGGCGCAGGCCCGGCGGGCGAGCCGCAGCCGCCGGCACTCTGCCGGGGCGGCGGGAGCCGCAGACCGGAGGCGTCTCGGGGTCCGCCCGCCGGCGGGGGCCGGGTCCGCCCGCGTCCCGCCCGCAGGGGAAGCGGCGGCTGCCAGGGCGGGCGGAGTCGGAAGCACGACAGCACGGGGCGCTGGGGCGGCGCTGGCGGCGGCGGGAGGAGCTCGGCACTTGCTGCCGTGCTGGGGTCGCGGTGCAGGGACGGAGCGGGGCAGCGCCGCCGCCGGACCCGCCGTAGCAGCAGCAGGAGGAGGAGGAGGAGCCGCCGGAGCCGCCTCCCGCCGCCGAGCGCGGGGAGCCGCCGGAGCCGCTGCCCCGGGGCGGCTCATGAGCGCCGGGCTGCGGCGCCGCCGCTCCGCCGGTGAATGAACCTGTCCCGGCCGGCGACGGCGGCTTCGCCTCGGTCTGCGGCACCGGCCTCACCCCCCCCATCACCGCACCGCACCGCACCACGCACAAAATGGACGGTTTCGCCGGGAGTTTGGGTGAGCGGCGGCGGGAAGCGTGAGGGAGAGGGCGGGACGGGACGGGACGGGGCCAGCCTTGCCGGCAGCCGCCCGCCCTGCCGCCGGGCCGGGGGCGAGCACCTGCGGCCGGTGGGGGGAGGCGGCCCCGCCGGCTGGGGCTGCGCGGAGCGCGGCGGGCGGCGGGGACCGGCCCGGGGAGGCGGGGGTGACGCGGGGCCGGGGCGGGCAAACACCGCCCGTGCGGTGGCGGGAGCGGAGGGGAGGGAGCGGAGGGAGGGGATGCCAGCGCGAAAT
This sequence comes from Chroicocephalus ridibundus, assembly GCF_963924245.1. Lineage (NCBI taxonomy): Eukaryota > Metazoa > Chordata > Aves > Charadriiformes > Laridae > Chroicocephalus > Chroicocephalus ridibundus. Next base: position 28,830,629 of record NC_086286.1, read on the forward strand.
CTGGTCAGCTTCAAACCATCTGTTGCGAGAGGCTCCGGCTGCACTTGCCTCCTTTGTTCTTCCCTCGCCGCCGGCTTGCGCTGCCCCAGAGTTAGTTGCTTGGGTTGGGGCTGTCGTTGGGGTTTTTAAATTTTTCTGGGTTTTTTTAATTTTTTTTTAAATGTTATTATTTTATTTTTCGTCCCGCCCTTTTGCTCGCTCGCACGCCTTGAAAAGTTGGCGTCGGTGGTGACGGTGGAGACAGACACGCACACCCCGCGCCTTCCCGGTGTCCGCGCATCCCTCCGTGCCCCCGCGGAGCCCTCCCGGGTCCCCCGGCGCCGGTCCCCTCCGCCCGGAGCGGTGGCGTGAGCCAAAACTATCCAAATATGCCCAGAAGAACGGACGGGCTGCGTCTTCTTCGGGTCTGATGGGGCTGCGGCAAATTGTCACACGTTTCTTTAAGGGAAAACACTTCACCCGCTTTCTGAATGACTTGGGGGACAGATTGAGTGTAGCGTGAAGTCGTCCTGATTGAAAGCGTGAGCTGGAAATGCGTCCAGATGTAAGAATTATAAAGCATGTGCGTTCCTTTTTTTTTTTTTTTTTTCTTTTTTCCTTCTTCTTTTTCCTGCAAATTATAAGGGTGACGTAGGTCTGACCGCTCGCTTCGCGGTGACATGACGTGTGGTGCCTTACCTGCGCTGCTGCTGCATCTGGTGCAGGCGTGTCGTGGTGGAGCTCACCCCATCTTTTGTGGGAGAATAACTCCGTGCCTCTGAAAATCAGAGTAATTCACTTTTACAGCCCTCCCGTGAAATCTGTAATCACAGTGAATAGTTGTCGATTTTTTTTATATATATATTTATTTTTTTTTTTTTCGGAAAAATCGACTCATTTGAACACTTCTGAGCGTGATCCTAACCTTTCAGGTTTTTGAAATGTCAACTGGGGCGTCTTGGGCACCCGTCCAAACCAAACTGGCGCACCGTAATTAAGAGTACACTTCGGTAGTTTGGCTCTTTGCCCGATACACTCGCCTTGCTCAAGTAACTTCCACGGTCATTTTGTATCTGGCGATCAGAAAGCGACCCACGGAGGAACTGTACGGGTTCCCGGTTTTCAGAGGGAAGATTGTGCCCGTGGGTGACATATGCAAATGTGCCGTCGTTAATATTTATGAACCCCTTTACCCAGTTGTGGAACTGATCACCATATCAAAGGGCACCGATATGGCTTTTAACTCATGCAGCACTGGCCCCGCTGAGGTCGATATTTAGAAATAACTGTTTTGTGTTGTAAGTGGGGGGAAAAAAAAACCCCACAATTATTTTGACATAATGAAGCATTTTTCCCGTGTGCAGGCTGCTGGTGGAGCCATGGGGCGGGCTGGCTGGGTGGCCCAGCACCTTGCCCTGGGCTGGAGCGGTGGTGGCTCCTCAGAGCATCCCACTTGCCTTATTAAGGGAGGCTCCAGCTGGACCTTTAATTTGTTTCGCTGTTTGGTCAGGAAGGCACTGTGATTTATATTAGAATTTAATGAGGATTAAGCTTAGCTCAACATTTTAAACTGTATATCATGATATTCACTGTTAGTTGGCCTTTGGTTTTGCTTTTATGGCAAGCACTGATGCACAGTGGATTTCTGGACCTGGGCTGAGGAGAGGGCATTCCCAGAATCTTTAGCTTTGAAGCATGAAACTGTATGTGACTTTCTTGTTTTCAGGTTTGAATCATGCTGCTTAGTCCTTCCCTGTATTTGTAATCACTTGTTGGTTGCTTTAGCTGCTAATGAGCATGTAGTGTTCACAAAGATGTGTGAATTGTTCTGAGATTTTTTTTTTTTTAAACATCTCTAATTAAAATTTAATGGCTTGAATTTAATTAGCTGTCCACTAAATGTCTTTTAGGAAGGCCATAAATTAATGTAATTTAGAATGAAATGTAAAAATTAATTAAAATTATTGTTGGCAAAACTGCTATCTATGTATGTGCGTGCTTAACCAGTCAAGCGAGCTTATTAAAGAGCAAGTTGTCCTTTTAATGCCTCCTGTCATTATCTGTAAGGCAAAATGTTATTACAGATTGTGCCCTCCAGCACAGGCAGAAATACCTTCTTACATGTCTCTTGCAGTTGAAAATACTTTACGCAGCTGCTTTCTTTTGGCTTCGACGTTGAAATTTTTATGAGAATAAACAGATGAAAGAAACCATTTTATATGTCATTTAGAAAATTGTTTTGGTTATTGGTTTAGTAAATGCTTATGTAGCACTCTACTTAAGAGTATACAATTGCTGCATAAAGTAAAAAAAAAATAAATCTATGTATTATGAGTTAACTTGCACAGCTGAAATGGGTATTGATTTACTCTTTTGATAAAACACTGAGCTATTTCACATTTACTGGGGCTTCAGTACCTTTTGAATATCACCAGTAGCAAAGTGGTTATCGAATCCTGTTCATTGTCTCAAGTAGGACAGTCGTACCTTACATCTGAGCATTTCCAATGCGACGGTTGTTGGAGGGCTCAATGGGTTTTGGCCATCTGCTTTTTCAGATGCATCCCTTGAAGTGAAAGAATGTGCTTCTGAATGGGAACAAGAAGTCCGGGAACTTGGACCCAGCCCTTGGGCTTCTGCCTCCCGCCCGTGCCGAGACAGGAGCACAGCATGGGTGTCTGGCTCTGGCTCTGCCAAGTTCTCTCGCGTCCTAGGGTCCTGAGCAAAACAACCCGAAGGCAGCATCTTCAGGGGAAAGAAAATGCTGTTAATACCACCAGAAAAATCAAGCAAGAGAGTTCTACCAGGAAAAAAAAAAATGCTCTTTGTGCTGCAAACTACTGCCTTGCATCTCATCCACCCTCACACCGGTGCCTGTGAGCCTGTGGTGGGCTGGTTCAGAGAAGCCTAGCGGAGAGGCTTGCAGGAGTGTAGAAGGCTGACCGTTTTGCCAACAATAATTTTAACTTTTACATATCACCATGGATTACATTCATTTATGGCCTTCCTGCTCGCCCCAACTGTTTTGGTGGGTTTCTGCCTAATTGGCTTGTTGGAGAGCAGGAGCCCGATGGGTGGTGGGAAGGAAGTGGTAGGAGCTGAGGGTAGGTGGGACGTGGTGGCACTGTGTAGTTGGCTTTGCTGTGTTGTGAAACTGCTGCAGCATGGAGGGTGATGCCTTTCTTGGGCTTAAAATGTAACTTTCTGGTGCAGCTGATGCCAGCCTCCAGCAGGAAGGTGTCTCAGAGTGCTGTCTTTAACGCGAAGCATTTGTCACTGTGTCACTTCTCTCTGGCACCTTTTAAGCCATTCATTTCTCTTTCTTACTTTTTGTAGGGTTAACTGGCTAAGGTATGAGATCTTTCTGATCCTGCTAGATTTAGGCTGATGAAGAGTAAGCCACGACCAGCTCCCTGGGGCTGGTGCGGGGTGCTATTTGGTGGACAGTTTTCCATTGCTGTTAGCTGTTGCATTGTTTTCCCTTCTGAGAAAGCTTCTGCTAATTGAGCTCTGTAACAATAACTCATTGTAAACAAAGATATGGAAGCATTCATCAGATTATGTTAAAAAATGACTACAGCCATTTCCAAGTTTGTCACCAGCGTATGATAACAACATGGTATAAAGCGTTTCAGTAGGACTCTCTCCAGCGATGAGGTCTGTGGCAGAAGAGTAACTCATAAAAATAAATAAAGTCTCAACTTCTGAGTTCTAACCATGTTTTTTGTGCAGCTGTGCCGGTTGCCCTGAAGCTTAGAAGTACTCTTTACTGAAAAATTCTCTATGACTGAAAATATTTTCACAGAGAAATTAAAAATCAGTCCTCTCTTGAAGTCTCAGGCAAGCAGAATAATTTTTTTTTTTTTTTTAAAAGAAAGAATAGTTGAGCTTATGCATTTTTTTTCCCAGAGAAACAGAAGGCAAAGGAGAGCTGTAATGACTCAGTGCAGGCCAACGTTTTACCCTGCTGCTGATGCTATTGGAGGGAGAAGTGGAGAAATAATAGGAAAGATTCACTTTTTTCATTTTATGTAGGATCTATGTATTGTTCTGTCACTGTATATGTACTGCTGCTAACTGCAGTATATGTACCAGCTGTTTAGTGGAGGGGTGGCGTGTAGGTCACTTCCTAATTTTTTTTCGCCATTTGTTATACTGGGTGTTGTATAGAAGTTGCTGGAGAACGCTCCTGTTCCATAGGTATGGCAGATCTGCATGGCATAACTACTGAGGCAACGTGATGATTTGTGCTGCCGTTCTGTGTTTGAGGAGCCAACAGAGTCTGTTGAACCCATGGCTTTGCTAAAAACCCGGTAATTCTTCTCTGAAGCCCCCAGTGATGGGCCGGCAGGGATGCTGGAAGGGTCAGGAGAGCTCGAGCAGAGAAGATCTTGTGGTGGCCAGTGCTCTCAGCCTAGGGAGCCTGCGTGCATCATGATTCATCTCTGGCTGGGTTCAGTACTGAGAAAAATGAGCAAGTGGAATGACTGGCTAGAGCACATTGGGGTATTTGTCACTTATTTGGGCTAGAAAATGAAGTTTTACGGTTGCCCGTCTAGACTGCAGAAGCGACTGTGGTGCCGCAGTGCAATTGCTCATAGCGACAGCGAGCTCAGCCGAATCCATGGGGCTGCGTTCGTGGGATCACTGTGTGCCATTGTCAGTGTGCTTGTCTTCTGAAAAATAAAAAAAACTTTGGCAGGACGTCAGTCTGTCGTGCCGGAGAAGGATGGCCTTGGCTGGTGCCAGGGGTGATTAAACTGCAGCAGTGAGGAAGGCAGGCTGTTTGCTGTAGAAACTCCCGCGGTGGCCCACCTTTTCCTAAATGGGGCTTTAGTTAATGGGCAGCGAGGAGGAACCCTGTGCTCTGTAGCCAGCTGGGAAGCAAAGGATCTCGCGTTGAAAAAACAATCTTCTTTTTTTTTTTTTTTTTTTTTTTTTTCACAGAGCGATTGGCAATATTTGGCCTGGTTGTGAGTAACGCTCTCGCTTTTGAAAACAAAAAAGAAACAGAATTCCAAACACAGGAGTCTCTATTCGAAAGACTCTCTTCTCTCTCCTTTAGAAAGGCTTTTAATGCCTGGGATGCTGAGAGGAGTTTTTGGCCTCACAGTGTGTTTTTCATACTCTTTAACTGAATGTTTTTGATATGGTTGGTACGGTTATCTGACAGGATTTTCTCTTGCCTGAAGAACCTGCTCTGAAAGGTTTTTTTTTCCTCTGTGCTTTATATCATGAGGGATGCAAGAGGGGAAAAAATTGGTCAAGAGCAGTGCTCTTACAAATCCTCCGAAGCATTGTTTTGTTTTGTAAGCAGCGTTATGCTGCTAATTGTGCTGTTAGTAATGTACAGGGAGATCTGTATGTCACTCCTTGCTCTTCAGAGGAGCTGCTTCCCTTCTTGGTGTAGTTTCTATCAATTATTGAGGTTTACTTTTTCCCTTCTCTCTTTAGGTCCTTGCTAAATCTCATCCTTAATGAATATGGTTTGAAGGGCAAGAATGTTGTTCCCTGTTTTACCCACACATAATGTAATAGGAAGGGTGTTAGAGGGTAATTAATTTTGTAGCACGTAGCATGTATGATGACAGTGTAAGTCTCTCTGCTCCTGCTGGTGTTGAGCGTTTCTAGTAGGGGCATTCTTCTGTTTAGGAGATGAGAATCACCTGATAAACAACTTTTTATAAGCTTCACTAACTTCCTTTTCAAGAAATCTTCCCACAGTTACTTATGAGCTCAGGTGGAGCCACTGCTCACCTTGTTTTTCCTCTCTGTAAACAAGTGAGCACAGGCACCAACAGTTTAAAGAGGAATCGTTAGCCTTTTTTTTTTTTCTTTCATCTGCTTGTTGAAAGGGATGCAGAATTTTGGTTTTCTGGGGTTTTCTTTCATTGGGTGCTGGAGGATGGATAGCTGGAAACATCACACGGTGATGTGCAAGCTCTTCTGAGAGTTTTGAGTTGTCTTTAGGAAACACACATATGTGCACTGCGACTTGCAAAGGTTGTGTTCGTGGGCAAGCTTGCAGTCGGAGCTGATAATCCAGTCAGTGGCAGTAAATGGGTGGTGCTGCTGGAGGGGTGGGATGTGAAGAGAGACACCAGACACATTAAAGGCCTGAGTTTATTGCTAAATCTTGGAACATGTGAAATGTTTTTCTCTTCTGGTTTTGCTCTTTTTTTTTTTTTCTTCCTGGTTTTTGTTTCTCCTCCTTCCTGCTCCCCTTTGCTTCTTACTTGTATTTATTTATTTATTTTTTTTTCTCTATGTTGTAAGTATTCATGCTACGTGCCATCAGTGAGTATTACAATATTCTTCCTAAGCTTTCTGCCCTAAGACTTCTTACTGGGTTGGATGAACTAGGGTTTTTTTTAATTAGTTTTTTTGATTGTTTTGCCTCTCAGTGGGTTGCCTCTTCTACTCATCCTCAATAGTTTCAGTCTAACTTGTTTACTAAATATAGCTGTGTCTTGATGTTCTTTAACTGTTGGTTTACCGACTACTCTCCTGGCTTTTTTAGTGTCTCTACTGCTCTAATTTGCATGACAGTGGTGTTCATTGGGAAGGACAATTATTTATTTTTTCAGCAAGTGTTGGAGAATCCAGTTTCTTCCTTTGGTGATAGTCTACACTGCCTTTCAGACCCATCTAATGATGTGGATTGCATGCTCTTGCAGCTTTTAGGCAAGATAATTTTGAGTGCAAATATGTCTTATCGTAGAAGTAAGCTTGCTTCTTGTATTTAAATATGTTTTTCTTAGCTTTCTGGAGCTGCTTATGCATGTGAGTGCCTCTTAGGCATAATAAAAATGCAGTGGAAGGACAAGAGATGGAAGCAACATAGCCATGCTCTCTAAACAGTTAGGATATATTTTGGAGAGGTTTTTACCTTGGATTTCAGATGTTGTATTAAATTAAAGAAAAATACTCTCACTGTTGTTTCTTGCCTGGTTCTCTCTTGTTTCACTGAAACTCAGCTTGTTGCTGTGAAAGCAGCGCTCCAGCCTGGAGCTGGTTCCCACTTCTCCTGCCAGTTTCTTTGGGCTAAAAAAATCCCCAAAAACAAACAAACAAAAAACCCCCCCAAAAACCCAAAACAAGGGTGGGAGAGTGGGGCTGAAACCAAACTGGTTTATGTTTGAATGTATTTTGGACTTGTGTAAACAGTTTTAATGCATCACGCTAAATTGGCAGGCTTTCATAATCCTCTGGGAAAATTGGGAGTTTGAAACCCAGTGGATAAATTAAAGTCACAAATGCTTCTAAGCCCCAGATTTGGCTCCCTAAAGGGACGCTGTAAATTAGTTAGGCCTAGAAATGTGGTTTAGTTAAAGTAAATGAAAATGCTTTTTCATGAGAACTTCATAATTTTAAAGACAAAAGAGTAGGATTTCTTTATTCTGAGTTGAGGACACAAAAGCAAGAAAATGGCTATTAACAAGAGAAATTTATATTTGCTGTCCAAACACAAGAGGTAATGATTTCCCCACTTTTCATGGTTTTTAATGAAATTACAACATAAGGGCAATAGAAATTGTTTTAAAATGCGTAAGTTCAGTCAGCTGCTGAGGTAAGCAGGCATTCGCAAGCGTAGCTGAATTAACATTCCCAGATATACATAAAATGAATGGTAGAACTACTAGATTGCTTACGGTTTACTGTATGGTATATATTTTTCTTTCCTCTCTTGAGAACAAAAGAAAAGCGTTGCTTTTACGTGGGGGCTCTGACAAGCGTTGCGCCCGTCGCTGTACAAATGAGCAGCAGTAGGGTGGGCTGCGGTTTGTTTCCTTCCCCTTATTCAGGGTCAGAAGAAGACCACGCCGTTTGCTTAAGAGGTTTCCTGTTGTGTGTGTCGTGTGGATCTTTAGTTGATGAGGCCCCTGAATTTCACTGGCAGGTTCTGCTTAAACATGGCAGAATAAAGACGAAGGCTTTCTCTTGCAGGTTCCGTTTTTGAGGTTGGATGTCACGTCTGAAAATTAACCATGCTTTTTAGACTGTTGTTATACATCTTGCAGCACCTCTGGCTTTTATAACTAATAGGCAAATTTTGGAGTGGCTTGGAACTGTAGGCTTAATCCTTTAGGTAGGGCATGGTTGACCTAATTCCTTTCCAGGAGCAGTAGATATTGGAAACCTGACCGTGTGGAATGGAAGGAAAGATGTTGCTGTTAGAGATGCATGAGAAGATCTCTGTTTTGATATAGCTGTGGTGAAATCATGTGTTGAGTCGGAGCAGTTCTGAGATGATGGCCACACATGTATGTCTGGGCTTCTCTGGGAGAAAAGTCCACTTTGGATGTGTTAACATGCGTTACAGGTGTTATGGTTTAGGGGCTTTTTTTGGATGCAGTTTGATTGAACAGCATTTCAGGAGAGCATTCCTGAAAATGTGCTGCTCTGTTTTCAGAGAGAGGTGTGGAAAGGAGGAACCTTCAGCAGTAGGAATCGTAAATTAAACTCTTTCAGCTGCAAGGCTTGGAGACGTGGCAATACTCGTGTCTGCATAGTATCACTTAGCTTTTTTAAACAAGAGCTCTAACAAGGAGAAAATTACAACTTTGTTTAGCTATGAAATTCTGCATTGAGCAGCTATAGCCTCTTCTCCCAATGTGTACTGTGCAAATGCCATCAGAGATCTAGCAGGAAATCGGTGGTTCACGTGGCTGTAATACTTGCTTTTTTTTGAATTGCAATACTTTCTCTAAACGTGTCTGTTAAAGTCATGAGGCAAAGGGGACAACAATAACAAGCAGTCCAAGCTTTTTGCCTTTTTTTGCATAGGATAAGCATAGAAGAGCTCTTGAGTCCCCGTTGACAGGTTTGCCATAGCTGTAATAAACACTGCTTTGAGATCCTTCTTGTTTTTAGACACAAGTGAATTGGGATTGGGGTGACGGGGAGGGTTTCTGTGGGTCTGTTTTCTAAACACTTAACCTGTGGGATGGCACTTTTCAGTGAAAATGAAATGACTTGCTGGCAGTACTGTTTCCAGATCTGGATTTTGTGTTGTATTTTCAATGACCTGTGACCACAGTGTTTTTTGAAAGGTGCTTGGAGGGGTGAAGGCTTGGTTAGAGTGGATAAGGCAGCAGTTCTTGGACCAAATCCTTGTTAGAGGAGTGAATGTATATAATTAATGTGAATATATAAGTTGCTTTTGGAGGTAGATACAGTGAAATGCTTAGGAACTTCATTTCTTTGAGTTTATTCTTTACACTAAAGAACCGGAGTAACAAGACCATTTATTTAGCCAGTGTAGGCTTGATAGTGATATTCCTGATGTAAATGTCTTTCTTCTTTTCTTAAATATTATTTTTTGAATTAAAAACGTGTTAGGGGAGATGCTGTTTCTATCTGTTCACGCTTTTATTTTAAATGGTTTTATCTTCTTTTTAATTGGCTTGATCTGCAGAAACTACTGTAGCTTGGGCAAGTATTTAGTGTGAAGCTAAGAAATACCCAAAATCTTGTTCTGAGTTTAATATGTGCGCTGCTCTTTCAGAAAAGACATTCTGGAGGATATATACCTTTTCTGCAGATCCTCGCCCACATTGTTTTCCTTTTAGTATTTATAAGCATTGATGAGGTCCCCTCTCAGTCATCTTCTCTTCCCCAGGTTAACAGGCCCGGGTCTCTCGGCCTTTCCTCATAAGAGAGATGTTCCAGTCCCTTGATGATCTTTGTAGTCCTCCGCCGGGCTCTCTCCAGTAGTTCCTTGTCTTGAACCGGGGAGCCCAGAACTGGACACGGTACTCCAGATGTGGCCTCACCAGGGCGGAATAGAGGGGGAGGATGACCTCCCTCGACCTGCTGGCCACACCCTTTTTAATGAGCCCCAGGAGACCATTGGCCTTCTTGGCCACAAGGGTACATTGCTGCCTCATGGTCAACTTCTTGTCCACCAGAACTCCCAGGTCCTTCTCTGCAGAGCACCTTTCCAGCAGGTCAGCCCCCAACCTGTAGTGGTGCATGGGGTTATTCCTCCCTAGGTTCAGGGCCCTAAATGCCCTTGTTGAACTCCATTAGGTTCCTCTCTGCCCAACTCTCCAGCCTGTCCAGGTCTCACTGAACGGTGGCACAGCCTTCCAGTGTGTCAGCCACTCCTCTCCCAGTTTTGTGCCATCAGCAAACTTGCTGAGGGTGCACTCTGTCCCCTCATGTGGGTCATTGATGAATATGTTGAACAAGACCGGACCCAGTACTGACCCCTGGGGAACACTGCTAGCTACAGGCCTCCAACTGGACTCTGCAAATGGTCAGGTACAAGCATTAAATAGGTGTGTATCCATATCTGTTACTGCCTGTGTGCCAGCGAGGGTGCTGGAGATGTCCCCTTTTCAGTTCTGGAGGTGAACCGTGTTCAAGTGGTACAGGTATGGCCGGGTGACTGGGATGCTCGGTGGATCATAAGCTAAGGAGTGTCAGTGATGTGCCTTCTCCAGGGGCCTACCGTACCGTGGAGGAATGGAGATACAGAAATTAATTATTTCAGATCTCTTGTACGTGTGTGCAAGAGATTTGGGAGCTGTTGTGTCAGGAGCTCAGTCCTTATCCCGTGGTGGGTTTGGGAGGAAACGATTGCTGACCCCCAGGCGCAGTAGGTCCTCAGGAGGTGCATCTCCAAAATCTACCCAGCACATTAGTCAGTAATTGTATTACAAATTGATAAACGTTTTTATGATTTGATTTCAAAGTGCAGAGAATATAATTAATTTCTGCGTGAGATTAACATCTGGCCTCAAGCTTCTCCATGTTGGCTGGTTTAGAAGCAAAGAAAATAGATCTAAGCTTGCAGTCTGCAAATTTATAAACTCTGATGTTTAGAACAACTGAAGCCAAGAACTGAAACACAATCCAACTTTATTCATGATGTGGGAAAATTATACTATAAGTTAGTGTTTAATGGCAATTTTAATTCTAAAGTAGACTTTTTGGTTTTGTTTTTAGATGCCAGACCTGCTTATGGAATAGTTGTTAGTTATGTAAATTCTGTTGCAGATGCAATCCCTTGTTTTAAGATGTGTTGTATGGAAAGTACCTATTTGTAGTCGATAACAGTGCAAATATACCCAATGAGTTACTTAAAGACTTCAGTGTAATAAATCTTGTTGATTATACGTGCTAGCATTGGAGAAAGGAAGTGGGAAAGATACTGATGCAGCTTAAGGGAGATAAATATTCCAGGTAATCTGCATCAATTATGTCTTGAAATACTTCTGTTTGGTACATACCATGTACGGCACAGGAGGGAAGACCCCCTCCTCTCCTGGTCTTTTAAGTGTGGACAATTTAATACGCTTAGATTTAATATTTGCAAGAATCCTACCTGTAAGAGGGGGTAGCCCTTGTTATGCTGTTGCGTTCCCTTCTAGGCTTATAGGCCAAACAGCTTCATCACTGCAGGTCTTGCAATTATTTGGGGTGTGTTTTGGACGATTTTTTGATAATAACTTGAAGTATGGTTCTACTTTTCACTATGTTGCTGTTTAAGTAGAGAAATGGGATTCTGTGCTTTGGTGTATCAGTTTTGGTGTAACATCCTACTAGAAGTTCTATTTAAAAAATATTTACAAAGTAAATCTTATGCCTACTTGGGGATAAAACCCCCTTGGATTTTTTTTTTTTTTTTTTTTTTTTTGGTGCCAGTCCAGCATGCTTGTGAACTTTTAAGATGTGTTGAGGATGCTGGCAGGAATAATGAAAGGTACGTGTAGGGTCTGTTGTGTGTAAATGCATTGCCAAGGTAACTGGTGCAAAGGTATTCAGGCTGCGGGCATCAGATTGCCAGTTGTTAATCGATCTCTGTGTACTGCAAAATGGCTTCTTTTGGATTAAATATCCTGGTGTGCTTTAGAAAAGCAGAAAGCATGGTTTGCTTGGAGGAATCTTACATTGCTTTTTCATTGGGATACTTTGTTAGTGAGTTGTATGGTATTGGGTGGGACTTAATCTGGCATCCTATTTTCTGCACTGGGATGAGACAGGTGGTGGGTTTTTTTTTTATATCAAGTCATCTGATTTTTGAACAGATTTTTGATCATTCATTTTGTACGTGTGTGCCAAGCCTGTGGTTTTGCTACAAAAAAAAGTGTTTGCATGTGTGTATTGCGCTCTGCTCTTAGAGGAATATGGGGTTGAGAGAGTATTTAATTTGAATTTTGATAGTCAAATGTTGAAGTAGTCGTCTCTCTCAACCGTGAAGACAGGAAGACAACCATAAGCTGTTTACTACTGCATTAAGGTATTTCTGCTGTAAGTGTTAAGGTATTACTACGGTGTTAAGGTATTTCGAAACCGATGTGTGTAAAGCTTGCCAGCTCTGCAAGCACCAAGCAGTGTCTCTTCCTCCATACCTGCACAAAGCCTTACAGCTGAATAGGTGACCTGATCCTGAATACGGCTGGAGCCGCGGGAGGGAGGGGAGGCTCTGGCTGGTGGATAAGCACTGCCGTACCTGTGTGCTCCCAACCGCGGGCACTCACTTGGGACCAGACAGGAGTTTTTTGTGGGAGGGAGGAAGCTGCTCAGTGGATTGGGCGAGAGCGCATCTCTAAACCAAGTGCAAACGTGCAGCTTCTCCCCACATGGGGACCACTTGGGATTTTTTCCTTTTGCTTTTACAGGGGGCTTGGATCTTTGAGGCCCCTGTATTCGGTCCATTCCCTCCCATTTATTTGTCAGGTCTTACTACTTTAAGTGGTACTGAAAGTGTGGGCCATAAAAGTCTGTCCTTTAACTCAGATATTTATGGGTTGTAAGCTGCGCATTTGAAATTCTGGCCATGCTGAAGTAAATAATAATTAAAAAAAGAAAAGTCCAGTTGGCATTGACAGAGCAGAGATTTTACCATTTGTTTCTGTCCCCTGACAGAGGCCTTGTTCCTGTCCTTGTCCTGCTCTGATTCTGTGACTTTTCTTGTCTGGGTTGGGGGATTCCCCTGTTGGCCCCTGCTCCGGCAGAGCTGGACACCCCTCGCTTCCCCAAAGCCTTACAAATTCGCGGCAAGGGCTGGGGAAAGGTAAAGAGGGGAGGTGTGACGTCTGTGCAGGGGAGATGGGAACCCCAGGTGGGACTTGGCTTATTTCATCATCTCCTCTCCGCTTCCCAGCATATCTAAATACGGTGATTTGAAACCTTCAGAAATATGAAAATGACAACCATTTCAGTGTGCTGTCTGGATATCAGTTCAGTTATTGCCTAGCTAAATAATACAGGTATGTGCATAGAGGTTCTTGCTAACATGCTTTTAATTATCAGTGTTTACATAATTATTATTTGCAGTAGAAACTTCAGTTTCTTGTTCCTATAGCTATAGCAGCTTTACCAGGAAAAGGGCTCTGACTTGCTTGCTGTTTTTGTGAATTAATGGCAAGTTTTGCTGTTTACGTTTTGTAGACCACAAAGGGATCTTATTCCAAAGCTACAGATAAAGTGACAAAGGGAGTTGCGAGAAAGCAAAGGGGGATCGACAGTAAAGCATACATAGAGCATTTGCAGCTTAGAGCGTGGATTATATTTACCAGTATATATGCATTTGTGTTTGGTCTGCCTTTCAACCTTTAACCAGATAAAATTTGAGTCCTTATTTTTGTTTCCAGAACTAATTGGGAAGCTTCCATACTTTGGTGTGTGTGCATATATATTCCTCGTTTTATTTAAAGGAACTGAAGTCCGGCCTTTTTAGTTTGTAATTGAGCATTTAAAAGAATGGTAACATCTTACATTTTCAGCAGCAACTACAAGTCGTCACTTTGTCTTCTACAAAAACGGCATAAAATCATTATATAGGGCTTCTATAATCTCATTGAAGTATACATGCATTCTTTAGTTGAAGCGTTTCTGTTATATTGTGTAGTCCTATTTTCACATACTTTTTGGATGTATGATTAATACGTCATCTTTTTGGTATTATTGGTTCTTATTTATCTTATGCATTGTAGTATGTATTTTGGTTTTGCTAAACTTTGAAGGTAGCCTTATTCCTCTTTGCCATATTGCTACTTACAAGTCTTTTGCATACAATATACAGATTAAAACTCAAATATCTTCAAAGTTAAACTAATCAGCAGGCAAAGGAAGATAGAAATCTTTACTAGAAAGAAGTGACTTGCTTAGGATGAACAAAAAGCTACATTTTGGCAAACAGCTCTTCTGTACTACCGTATGATCTTTGTGTATGTATTTTTAGAAGAAAAATGGGTAGGGTTGATGTCATCTAAGAGTTCTCTGTTCACTTTTAACTCTTCTTCATCATCTTAATTACCCTGCAATGTTATGGACCCTTGAGTTGCAGTACTGGCTGAACAGCCTTGGGTACTGGCTTCTGCTTTTGATGGGCATGGTTCTCTATTATGGAATGGGGTGTAGAAATAACGATTTCACAGTGATTTTCATCATCTGTTTTCATCAGCTTTGATATATACGTGTTAATGTCCCCTCTTCTGTGCAGTGCATAGTACATGTTGTATCCAACGTTTTCCTCTAAGCACCATGAGGAGTGGCTGGTTGGTGGCCTTCAGCCATGTGCTACCCATGGGCACGGGCATGCTGGGAAGCAGAGCGGAGTCCCTGCTGGCGTTTTGGGGTAGCCCATTGGGGGGAAAACTCTCAAGGCGTTGCTCGAGATGAAAACCATCCCTGTGGCTGTTTGACCCGTCTGCACGTGTGGTCCTAAGCCGCATCTGGGGAAGCTGGAGGTGGGTCGTGTGACAGCAGACTTCTGTTTGTATGAGGCAGGGATAATGTTAATCATTGGATATTAAATGCAGCTTTGGCTTGCTGTGAGCGAGGAGCATTGTAGTAGGGAAGGGAAAGGCAGTTGTCCCCCCCTGGAAGAAAGGCCTCTAATGGGAGGCCGTGGGAGCCACCCTCGGCAGCTCTCTGGGAAGCGTCCCTGGGATGCTGAGGAGCTGCAGCTGGCTGGAGCGGCGCTCTGCGGAGCAGCTCCTGTTTCTTCCTGTTGTGTTAGGCTGCCATAGCATGTGCTCCTCACTGTAAATACCTGGATTCTTCCAACACTGTAGAATTTTGTAAAACTTCCACCCCCCTGCAGTATCTGTATGGATGTTTTGTTGTGTGGTGGGTGGTTTTCTTTTTTTTAAACTTTTGTTTCTTGGGGAATATAACTTTGTTTTTCACTGACCACCATTTAACTCAAGTTTTTGCTGGAAAAACTCATGAGCTGGGTCCTGACACTTCTCGCTGTTAGCTGCAAGGCTATACTCGAGTCCTCCGAGAGGAGGCAGGAGAAGGTGGTGATCATTCTGCCAGCGTACTTGACAGCAGAGAAAGATGCTGCGGCAGTCTGCCTTCGCAGTGCTGCTGCGCTAGGGAGAATGAAGGGAACTGGAGGTGACATGCACTTTATGTTTCTTTTTATACATTAAAAATAAATAAATTGTGAAATGAGGAGGCCTGTGGATTCCATAGCCCCAGCTGTTGGCTGCGCTCCCGTCGCTGCTGTGCCTCGGGCTCCCCAACATCATGTCCCTGACCCCGTGGTGGTGATGGAATAAAGTGGTGCCTCCAATCTTGGGACCATTGCTCCATGCAGGCAGCAGGGCTAGCACAGCCCTGCTCTGCAAGTCTGTTTGTCAAAATCTGGTGGTGCACAATGTGTCCCCCGTGTTTTCCTACTGCGCTCTTGGTTATCGTGGGCTATTTTATGTCATGTCACTCTTCTTCTAACCTGTGCCCTCCTCGGATGCTGACTTTGAATGGCTTCAGCATTATAGAAACAATTTTCTGTCTCCTGGAAGCAGCTGTTAGAACAGGTTTTAGGAATTTAACTTTTGTGCTACATTAACCATCAATATTCTCGAAATGAAAAACTGAATCATGTTGATGCATCCAAGAACTTGACGTGTTGCTGGGCCGTTTCCAGGGAGCTTAGAGCAGGAGGGTGCTGCTGCTGCTGCTGCACCGAGCTGGCTGTTCAGACCAGTAAGGATCTTCCTTCAGTTCTCCTCTAACCAGAACCATCCTTCTTATTTAATAAGATGATGCTGCCATATGGCTTTCTTCTTTCCCCTCTTCCCTTCCTTTAATTTTACATGTGCATTTATGTAGTAAAAGCATCAGGAAGAGCATTTTCTATACTGTTATAACACTGAAAGTAGGTAAGCTTCTACTTGTTCTTAGGGACAGTTTACTCACAGTTTAGTGAATTAAGAAAATGTTTTGTTGATGTTTGTAAACTATACTCCCAGAGTTCCTGAAAGTTTTTACATTTGTGGGGTTATTTTGATGTTTAGGTTGGTTTGTTGTTTTGTATGCTCCCCCCCGGAATGGTTAATGCATTTTAAAATTACTTTTAACTATGGAACTATTACACAATTTGGTTTTGCAAAATAGAACTATGCTTTTTTTAACATATGACATATAATCTTATTTTAAAATAATTTGTAGTGGAGAAGCTTTTTTTTTTTTTATACTGTAATGTATGTTACACTTCTTTGTTAATCATTATGGTTTGATTATTTTGTTTGACGTTACTCATTTTTCCAAGGACATTTATTGCAGCAATTACACACATACAACAGGAAGCCTAAAAGGAAGTGCAACATGATCACTGAAGATTCTCTGCTGCTTTTACAGCTGATTTTTATGTTTTGTGGTGTTAAAGTTAATGATTTCTTGCTGTGTGTGTTCTGTTTCACATGCACAGTGTATATTGTGTCTACTTTATCACTGAGAATATTTTTTTTTGAGCCCACATGCGTCAACATAATTGATAGGAAACTTATCTTTGGTTTTATGATTGAACACAGAGTTTCAAGTGCTGCTTCTTTTGTACGAAGTGATCTGTAGTAGCCACATAGAATAGTTACAATTATCAAAAAATAGTGCAGCTCTTCTGCTACGTGTTGTGGTCTTGTTATTGCCATATGTGTTCTTCTGCAGTAATTTTGCATTCCTCTTTCTGCTGCCTTTTGAGTAAGCCTGAGAGAGGATCTGCATATTGAGCAGTTCAGCTACTTTCTACCTACCAGGAAAAGCTCAGTTTTAATTTTGGGGCAGTATTTATAGTCCTTCGGTAGGTCGTTGTTCCTGTTTGTGTGAAAACATTACTGAAAGTGTCAGCGATGGCAAACCAGATGGACTCAAGTTCCATCTTCTGGGACCACGGACGATGCGCTGCTGCCTTCGGGACCGTGCTTTGCTCTGTGTGTGTAAGCTCATCTGTGTGGTACCGTGTCGTGCTTGACCCAGCCTGGAGGTGTTCTCCAAAACTCGTGGCTCAAACCATGTGGTGCATGGGATGGTGTTGGAGGACCACAGAGCATTGGTGAGAGGCCACTCGGGCAGAAGAGGACAATGGACTGCCCAGTGCTGTTCAAGGAGAAGGCTCTTGAGTGTGGTTCTCCTGCCTCTTGAACCAAAAGATTGTTTTTTTTATTTTACTAGTCAGTTTTTGTAAACACTCTTCAGGTGAAGACTGAGTAGTGGCTGTGTTTGAGCGCAGAGGGATGAGGAAAACAGAAGGTAAGTGCTTGAAGCCCAAATGATCTCTTGAACAAAATGTTTCAGATTAGCTGTATGCCTGTCAGCATGGGTACGTTTCTGCAGAAAATACGCTAACTGGGTTGCTGTTAGTGGCTGTACAGGAGGTTACCAGGAGGATAAATTTGTCACCTTATCTCTGGAGCACAGAAGATGTGAGTCTTACAAGTGAGCGGGCAGGTGGTGGTCTGAAACTCTGGTTTGGAAAGCGTAGTGATAACGCTGTGCCTCTGCCCTTTTGAAGATCTCCTGAGTGTGGGGAGAGAAGTGAGAAGATGGTGCTGGCCTGTTGCGTGCTGCCCGCTGTGGTCCGGTCCCCTTTGCAAAGACCCGTCTCTCTCTGTTGTGGAGCTTCTGTCTGCCAACACGGTGAAGTTGTTTCCCTTCTCACCCCAAAGCGGAAAACACCTCCTCAAGGCACGGCTATGGGGCTGATGCTGCGAGGGAGGAAAAACTACTCGGTGTTGTCGTAGAGCACTTGGGGAGCCAGTCGGGTGCTGTTGAACATCCTTGTTCCTCTCCCCAAAACCTAGCAACTTGCTTCTCCCTCTCTGCCTTTTCCTCCACTACTCCCTTCTCCTCATGGACTCTCCTCAAAAAAAGGTGTGTGAAAAGAGGGACTGGGCACTCCCATCTTGGGAATGGATTTACCTTTCCAAAGCTGCCTGAAAAAGGTGGATGCATAGCATTAGGCTATGTCATCGTGTAATCTCAAAAATCATATATAAACAAATGCATTACTGTTTTTTGAACCAAACAAACCCCAGCCTCGAATGCAGCTAATGATATAATTATCTCACTTGATTATCATTATTTGTCTAGCAGTCCATGTTAAGGCAATTATGCATACGTTCCAGACGAGAAAATGTATTTTAAATTGGTTTTACTGTTGCTGCATGCTAAAAGAAAAAAGAAGCCAACCTAATTCAGTTGCTAATTCTTAGCATGTATGTTTTATGGAAATAGCCTCAAATTAATGAGTTAATAACTTTAACTTAATATTTCATTTACAAGATGAGATTGCAAGCCCCATATTCTAAAGCTGTTATGTTGTGGAACAGTTTATCAAAAGAAAGTATCAGATTACGGAATTTTTCTACGTTAAAGATATGACCATATGCGCCTTTGAATAATTCCAGATGGAAGGCTGCTGACTTATAATTCGTTGTTTTGGATTTAATGTCTTCAGAATTCTTTATTTTTTTGTAAACAAGCCAATCCATAGGTGTATTACGAGCAGAAGAAAATGAAGGAATGTGTTTGGTTTGCTAGGTGTATAAATCTAAACTTTTCACCTGTTTATTCTCCCCTCCCACCCCCAACGTTTTGGTTGCGTAGCTGAGCTATCAGGGATGTGTCAGGTTTAGATTGGTTGTGTAGACCTTTGCGTGTATTATTATTATGTAGTCGCTAAGTGATCATATTTTACAGTATGACTATTTTTTTTTAATGCGTATTTTTAAGAAGCATATTCCGATGCTTATCAAGAGCGTTCCCAGAGTGGATGTGAAACCCTTTCAAATAAAAAGGTAAATATTTGAGAAAGTTACAAACCTCTGCGAACAATACTATAATGGAAATGGCTTTGCAGCCTTGGCTCTGGCTGCCAACACTAGTGCACCCTGCAACTGCTTTTGAAAGAAACATACTCTGAGAGCTTGCCAGCGTATTCTCTTTAATGATTCCCTTTTTAAAAAAGAATTAAAAAATGTAGTACTTTGTGTTTATCAGGTGATTTTAAGACCCTTTTATTACAAAAGGAACCTTAGAAATAGGCATAAGCTTGGTTCACATTGTCAAAGGCAGTGGTTAAATATCCCCTCTCAGTTAATTGCAGCTGCACTATCCTGGTAAGGTGAGAAAAATGCAATTTTAGGTTATAGTTAATGAAGTCTTCATTGTTCCTCTACCTGAGGGCACTTGGGACTCCCTTGCTTCAGGGGTGGTTTGTGGTAATCCTCCAGTGCCTTCACCCTCCTGCCCTGGGCTGCTTGATCATTCTTGATCCCCACAGGGAATGCCTGAATAATATTTCATGTCCTTATTAGTGCTCGTTTGCTTATTCTTTATTATAAGGCACTAGGATATCCAAAGCTAATTCAGGATGATTCTTGCAGTTCTTACTATGCATGTCTGTGTTCTCTGTTTTTTTTTTTTATTTGCTACTTTCTCACAACAGTTTTAACAATATTTTATAAGTCAGTACTGTAGGAAATAATAACTGCACCCATGTCAATTGCTTCTTTATTTTTAATTTCACTCAGAGCATCACATGGGGTCCATGCGTGACCTATTAATAACACAGATGATGGGCTTGGCATCAGAAGTGCCTGTTCTAAGTTGCTTTTACATCTTCATCCTTCCTTGTTTTATTTCTGCTGCCACAGTCAAATTTCTGGAGTTTAAGAAAGGCTACGTACTGTATTTACTTCATGGCAGAGAAAGGTATAGGATTTAGTCTTGGCCATGACAAAGTCAGAATATCTGGAAAACTCATTTTCATGGCTGAGAACTTTATCCTTCTTTTACTACTTCTTGGGGCTAAAAATATTGTCTATTGATTATTCAGGAGTCATGTGAAGTATAAAATAGGGCTTTCAGAGCCTTGTGGCTTTTAAGCCTTTATAAGCTTGCCCCAGTGACTTTCAACTGGTCGTTAAGAGGTTCTTCGTATGCTTTTGTGATGTATTAGCTGTTCGTGTCTGCAAAATGTGGGTTTTCTTTATGCAGTGTAAAAAACCAGAGTTCTCCGATATGTCCTTTCTACACTAAAAGTAAGCATGAATAAAATGTGAGTATTTTTTAAAAATCAGATCAATTTCAACCAATGCTACAAGTATGTGCGATGTAAGAGAGACATCATCTTGATTTCTCAAGAAGCATCAGATTTTATATCATCTTTGTGGAAAAGTGCAACTTGTGTAAAATAGTTTCTGGAGTACAGAACCTACTGTACAGTGCTATTTCTGAAATACCGCTAGGAAAGAGGCCAGGATTAGAAGGAGAGCAAAATTTAGCAGTATGGAGGACTGGGATTGCTAACGGTAAGCATTTTCTCATGCTTGTGACTGTAACGTTTTTACGCAGCAGTCTTTTAAAATGTTCAGAGGAGGGATAATGTGATATGCCCCTTTGGGCTCAAGTACTTCTGCGGTCATCTTTATCTGTGGCTTAGACTTTTTTTGGTTCAAATTCTGTATTTTAAAGGACTTTGTCACTTTTCTATGAAACCTTTGCCCTGGCCCTTCAACATCTGAGATGAGAACAGCCCCGTGCAGCTAGATGTTCCTGTTGACTGGCTTGTATCTCACCTGGCGTGTAAGTTTGAACATTTTCACAAGCCCTTGCGTATAAGGTGGAGGGTGTTTCCATGCAGTTGTTTTGAGAAACCAAGGAATGAATTAGCTTTTGCAATATTAGGCTTGTTTGCGTGGTCGCTAATTGTTAGAAAGCCCTCAGAAATGCTGCTTGGCAAATTAAATCCTACTTACTGTTCAGTTAATTTTAAAAATTCAAGACGATGTATTCGGTGAGCAGTTAACCTGGGAAACTTGCCTTGACACGGAAGGATGGTTAATGTGTGCAGTGTGCGGTTCTTTGCCTGCACTTTTTTATTTTTAAACAGCTGATGTAGCAGTGGTGAGGCACCATCTGGCATTTTTTAAGCTCTGCGATCATTCCTCTGCATCAGGGTTTCAGGAGGACACTGTCACCACACCCACCAGCAGCTCCTTCTTCTCTGGGGACTCCTTTTCCTTGTGTTTCCTATGGTGCCGATGGGATTCAGCCGTTCAGTAGCATTTGTTTGACTAATTCTACAAGGGTTTTGCTTGAGAGTCAGAAGCCCTTGAGCAAAACTGCTGCAAGCTGACAAAATCTGGCAGCTTGTGCCCCTGCAAGGGAGAAGGGGGCTGGTGGGGTGATGGTGTGCACTTAGGATCCTGGAGTAAATTATTTGTGTTTTGGAGCAGAAATGCGTATATCGCTCAGTTACGTCAGCACCAGTTTTCTGTGCAAAGCACATGGAAGATGTCTGTGGGGTGGGTGCGTAGACAGCCTGAAAAGTGGCTGAACCAGTTGATGTTCGGTCTTTCTACAGAAATTGCCTGTGGGAAGAAATTGGGCACGAAGAGCACAGGCCCATGTGGAAGTAATTTGCTGAAGCTATGAGGAATTAAAATTTGGGAAAAGGAAAGGGGATGCTCTAATGGGATGCTGTAACGCGACCCCCAGTGTCCCCTAACACACAAATTGGGCTCCTTCAGGTGAACGTGGGCTAGCAGAATACAAAAGACAGCATTATACCTCTGAGTAAACACGTAAGCATTGAATGTACTACATTAATCTATGTAAAACTAAAGACTTAGGGAGCAGAGGATGCATTCGGAGCTATTACAAGGCATTGTCAATGCATTCCTAAAGCGAAATGGCAGAGATGACTTTTACTTACTCTAAAAAAAGTAAAGATTAATTGAAGTACCACCAAACGTTTATTACAAATATGATGATCCATGCTGTCTTCCTCTACAAAGCAAAAGTTCTTAAGTAAGTATGGATTTTTTTTAATATGTAGTAATTTTTATGCTATGCAAATAGTGTGTAGTCTCACTTCTTTATAGTCTGGGTTGCCACAGGCGATTGCTGTAACCAAAATGTGTTGAAAGATGAGGTGATGCATTGCATAAAAATCCAGAGTGTTGTTGAATGGCAAAACTTTGATACAGTTAATTTCTTCATAGATTAGTTCCTCTGGGTTACTCAAAAAACACGCTATGGCTTTTGGCACAGATATGTTCATAAATGGATAATATTCAGTCTGAAAGGCGCCTTTTGGTTACTTTGCTCTTTCTATGTAGGTGCATGTGAAATTTTTAGTTTGAGAGCTCTGAAGAGGAAAATGGTAGGCATGTTCTTGATTTTGTTAAAAGTTGCTGCAGCTGAGTAAAACAGCTAACGAGGAGCTGTAACTGTTTTAAAATTACCTGTAGGCAGGTGTTCACAGGTTAAAATACATAAATGTATAGAAATATATAGAAATGCTTCAGGCTTTTGTTTCCCTAACTGGATTAGACAGTGGTTTCTCCAACTTTTTTTTGGTGGTCTAATCTGATTGCTTTAATTGTCCAAATAAGAAAATCTTGAGTGAAATAAGGGAACCACCGGGGGACAAAAGACTGCAATTGTACAATTAAGCTTTCTTGATGTTTTTAGTAGACACATGTGAACCTCTAATCTGTATAACCTTCCTAGTTTAATGAACCGTGATACCAGTATCAGATGCGACTACATACTTTCTTCAAATGTCTAAGTGGTTATTCAGTTTTTCTCTATTTTCTAAAGGGATTAACCAGATGTATCTATTGAAATCCTGAGTTTCTGATGCCTCATTATCTTGAGTCATGAAGTGTGTCTCCTTCACTCAGACTGTGTTTTCGTAAATGCCACTTGACAAGCCAGCAGGCAGGAATTTAGAAACTGATAAATGTTGGCAACTTCAGACACCGATCAAACTCTGCCATGCTGCTCTCTCAAAGGGTTTCAGTGTTCTGAGGGGTTTTTTTTCCCTTCCCCTTACATCTGTTCACATTGGGCTTATTCTTTGCGTGTTAGGTGATTTGCAGACATGTTAGTTGGGTTATTTTTGTGTTTATTTCTTTGCAACCAGGGAGCTAACAAAAGCTGTTGGAATTTATGCGTACACATTGCTTACGTTATCGGTCTAGGTGGTTTTGCTTTGCATCAGTATAAGTGTTAATTTGCAACTCGTCAAGAATGGTGAGAAATTTAGCGTTTAACATCTTTCCCATGTTTTTGACAGCATTCCTGCAGTAGCTGTTCAACACGTTCAAATGTACTCCTTTCACTGGATGTCTCAGAAGGCTTAGCATTTTGGCCAGCAAAATGGGAAATTGTCCTAATGCTGAAAGAGTTTTTCCCCTCTCCCATTCTTTGTTATGTTTTTTTCCTTTTTCTTTTCCTTTCCATACATGTACGCTGATATAAATTGCACCCAGCTCAGTAACTCTTTGTGCAGTTCACGCAGAAACTCTTACAATAGAGGCTGTGTTTTCCAAATGTCAGAACTGACATTCTTACTGATGTTTGAGTACCCTCTCTGCAACATGTCTCAACCCCCATTTTTTTATTACAGACCTTTTAGTGCATACATTCTCCAGTATTTTAACCTCCAAAGTTACTTTTCCCCAAGTCTGGTCACCTCAGTCTCCTTGATTTGCTTGTGGGCTTCTTGTTTGCAAATGCCCACAACTTTAAGCAACATGGAGCGAGTGAATATTTTTGTTGGAGTGTAGTGCTGGATAAGGCTGTTTTCTTTTATCTCCCTTGCTTCTCTCCCCCCGCCTTCCTCCCCCAGGCTATCAGAATTTCCTATTCTAGAGAAAGGGTAAGATTTAGACTCTGCACTTGACAGTGCCCTATTAACCCCCTGAAATTCACAATCCCCAAGTGAAAACAAAATTCTTTAAAATAGTAGATTTGAAATGAAAATAGCATTTTCAATAGCGTAGATGTGTGTCCTTGTAATTACAGGAAGCAGGACGATCAGCGTCTGTGAAAGCCAGTTTATTGCTGGCTCTCATCTTGTCTTCAGGTTCTACTGGCACCTAAATTTTTCACCAATTTGCGTAGGTTCCTCTTACTTGTTTCACCTTGCTAGGAAACCTAAATTATGTCCGGATTCCAGTCTTCAGTTAGTCTTCTAAAGCTAGCATGGATTTTACGCACACAGTATCTTAATTACATTTATTAGCAAAAAGCAGTAATTCCTTCTATATTCTGCGTGTAGAGTAGACTGGTTTCATGTTGTTCAAAAACGTGGTATACTTTCATCCACTCACAACTTAAACTATCAGATGCTGAAACGACTAATCTCTTACCCTATTCTCTGTATCAGACTTTGTCATGAGGACTGTCCACCAACATAAATCAAAGTTATCACAACAGACTTTACCAAAGTTCTTTCCACACGTGCAACAAAAGCACAGCAGGCCAGATCCGCTCTCCTTGATGGGGTTCTGTTGATTAACATCAGCTGAACTTCTGGGCCAGCGTGTCCAGTGCTCTCAATTCCCAAACATAGCTGCACTGGGTCTGTGAGACACCAAGAGGACATTTATATTGGAGGAAAGTTTGTTGTATCAGCTGTGTTACAGAAAATCTATTTTCCATGGGCTGTTTCTTACAGACTTTTTTTATTGTGACTTTGGCTAGCTATCAGATGCTCCTATTTAAGCAAACAAGTTTCTTCCCTGAGTTTTTCTCAAGATGGTCTGCAGTGAAGTACTTCTATCTGAGACAAAATGGGTGATATGTACATGTTTATTAAGTGACATCAGGATTTGTTCAAACACATTGATAAATCAGTCATTGAATTGTGACTTCAGAATAGGATCTAGTGGGAGCAAAACAGTGGAGGGCATCTTAAAAAAGAGAATTTCCATTTCAGAACCTTTCATCCCAGATGTTTGTTCCCCTTTAAGTCAAGTCCGTACTACCAGCATCTGTGCTACCTGTGTCTGTTGCTCAAGGGCGAACCTCAAAATGTATGATCTGCTGCATATAAGGTAGAAGTCCTTATGTACAGACACGTTGGAAAAAATGTGTGTTTGCATTTCTCAGTTTTTTCTTTCTTTTTTTTTTTTTTTTTTTCCCCCTTCCCCCTGCCCTTTCCCAGTGAGTTTTGAGCCAGCGTTTTGGCGCATCTGCTGACAAGGGTATGTTGAAAGACTGTAGAGTAGATCTTCTATTCTTGCATTTTGGCTGGCAGTGCACTTTGGCTTGCTGGTATATTACATTTGTAATCCTATACTGTGCATGCCCTCCTAGAATAGATCATAGAATCACTGAAAAATGTAGGTTGGAACCTCTGGAGGTCATCTGGTCCAACCCCCCTCAGCTACGGCAGCGCTGGCTTCAAAGACGGATCATGTTACTCAGGGTCTTGCTCCAGTTGAGTTTTGAATGTCTCCAAGAGTGGGAAGGCTACAATTCTGTGTACAAATGAAAAAAAAAATGCTTATTGAGTGTGGTTAAGAGCTAAAACAGGTTGCTGAGTTGGAGTTTCCCTTGTTGTAGCTTGTGACAGTTGCCTCCTGCATGCCCCTTCCCTGTGCACCTCTGAAAAGGGCTTGGCGTCCCTTGCTCTGTCTGGTAGTGAAGAGTAGAGTTGGATCCCAGTTCTCACAATTCTGCTCATACGTCTTGTGCTGCAGCCTCCTTACCATCTTAATGGCCCTCCACCGGGCCATCTCCTCAGTGGTCAATCTCTGCTACACTAGGGGACCCCAAACTGGACGTGTGCCTAGTTGCCACCCAGAGGGGAATGATAATTTCTGCCAACCTGTTGGCTGCACTTTTGCTCATACAGCCTTGGTTTCTGCAAGGGTGCCTTGCTGACCCCTCTTCAGTTTGTCCACCTGGATCTCCAGCTCCTTTCTGCTGGTCCCCTCAGCTGACACTGCTGTATGGGCTTATGCTGGTGCTGCTGCAAGAGTCTGCATTTGTCTTTGCTGAATACTGCAAGACTTCTGTGAAGCCAGTCTTCCAGTTTGTCCTGGTGCTGGCGAATGGCAGCCCTACGCCCCACCATTTCTGTCCTCCCCCAGTTTGTCCCAATGGGATGCGGGTGTGTCCATCCCACCAACCAGATGAAGCAGTATTGACCTTGGTACTGACACAACTGGGACACCACTCGAAATCAAATGCCAGTTGGATCATTAGACCAGAACCACGGAGATTTGGACCAGAACCATTAGAGCGCAACCACTGCATCTGAAGTCTGGTGACCCACCTAGTTTTTCACCCAACTTCTAAAAATGCTCATGTATCATCTTCTCTCACCCAATCCTTACATTTCAGAAATGCAAATTTAATAAACAGATTATTGGAAAGCTGTACAGTGGAAGAGAAACTGTTTGTATTTATACTTCTAAAAATGCATCATTGCTTTTAAGAAGGATTTGGAAGTCGTTTGTGAAAAAGACTGAGTCCAGCAGATGAATGTTTTTTGGTTTTGTTTTTTTTTCTTTTAACCAGTCTATATTCATGTTGAAAGTGGCACATTCAAAGTGATTTGACCTGGAAGGTAATTAAAGGGAGAATTGCAATTGTTTTGAGTTATTTTTTTGGTACGAATTTACGTTGTTTGAGCTTTATTGCACTGGTTGCGTGTGGAGGACCTTTATAGGAAAAGCAATTGAGGAAGAGTGGTCGCAGGGGAAATACACGGTAGTAAAACTATAAAGTATCAGGAGGGCTCAGCATATTGGAACTATTCTAAAATAATTTTTGTTTTAAAATCACTGTCTTGTGTTTCAAATATATACATATAACTGTGCATAATTCAGGTAAATCTTGCCATCACAACTTAGCACGTTCATTTTGCTAACCTCAAGAGATCCATTATTACTTAGGTGTTTTCCTTTTTTTGTTTGATTTGGACTTGGAAAAGTTTGCATAACAACAAAAGTGTATTTGAATGCCTTTTAGCTAAGCCAAGCAGCTTTGATTGTTAAAAGATACACAAGTATGTTGACTTTGCAAGTGTTTGATAGGTGATCTATGGATCTATGGAAAATCTAGTCCATGAAGCATCTTGATGAATGAACGTTCATTTTCATTATGCCACAGCTGACTTGTATTATCACATTTAATGGTCAGAACATCATCACCCGCAAAAGAAAATTTGGTGGCAGAGATCAGAACTAGTGTTCTGGAAGTGAGCAAAACATTGAAAACTTACGTATGATTTTTTTTTTTGTCCTAAGTGTTGATACAGTTTGTTTAAAGGTTATAATGAAACTGTATAAAACTTTCTTTCCAAATAGTTGTTTGTTTGTGTGTTTTGGTTTTTTTTTTTTGATATATCCTAAGAATTCTTGCAGTGAATTTGGAAAAATAATTCCATTCCAGGTATGAATTTATACCGCTATGCATGGTACTGGAGATACTGACTTGTCACATACAAAGGAGGCTGGAGATGCATTGACTTTTTATTCTTAAACAGTCGGGAGTTTGCTAGAAGCACAGAATTAAATAATGATCTGTTGCTTAAGGTGCTGAACTGATGCCAGCAGGAGTACTTACAATAAAGAGAATGCCTTCAGTTTTGAGTAAAAGCCTGCTCACCATACCTTGAGGAGCAGTCACTCTCCTAAAAATAATCTGCTGTCAAATACAGGGGAAAAATGAGAGCTATCGATTTGCAACCTAGTTTACCAAATGGAAGATGTTTTGTTTTATATTATTTCTTTTCATTGTTGACAGTGGAAAGTGAGTGGGTTTTTTGTTTGTTCCCCCCCCCCCCCCCCCGTGTTGTCTAAAGCTCTTCTTGTGACTGAAAGTGGAATTGGGCAGCGAGCTGTACCTGCTGGAAGGAGCTGCAAGTTCACCTTTAGCTGCTGTTGCAGCAGGAGAGGACTTTGGTGTTGGGGAAAATGGGGCAGGGTTTTGAGAAGGAAAAGCACATGTGCAGTTGGGAATTTCCCTTATGGTGCCACAGGCAGAAATCGTTCATTCTGTTTTCGCTATACGTAATCACTGGAGATCTTGGCCTTTGTAGTGACTTGGTCAAGATCATGTGCAGTCCCCAAGCTTCTGCCCCAAGTCAGTAACTATAGTTTGCAGAAGACCACTAACTTTCAAGCAGTTCTGTTGGTCATTAGGTACATGTGCCCTGGGTGTAACCCTTGATTTGTGGTTATAAAGATGTTTAAAACATCTTGGTCTGTCACTCTGATTGAAATCTAAAAATCAAGTTAATTTTGGAGAATATAATTGCTATTCTAACCGTTACTAGTAATCCAGTCGTTACTCTGCAGTTGCATCAGTTTGAGGAACATTCGTGTTGAGCTGTTGGTTAATTTGTTTTTTTGTGCTTTTAGAAATAAGCATAAAAAAACTTGTGATAAACATCTGACCCTGCTGTGTGCATGTGTTGCGTGGAGCTAGTGAGGTTGAGTATGGACAGAGCAGCTGGACTGCATGAGACAGCAGTGGCGATGGGATCCAAAACTCCATCTTACAAAGCACACAGCTTTGTAAGAAATTCCAGAGGAAGAAACTTTTATCAGGTTTTATTCATTATTTTTTTTACAACGGAAATAAAGTTAAGAGGGCACTAGTAGCTTGAGAGCTTGGTTTCTTACTGACAGCATCACATTTGTGCTAAATAGAGGTCATTAAACAAAAACTAGTTTAGATGTGAAAACACACCGGTAGCTTGTGCATCTGATACTAAGTAGAACATATTATCAGATAATGATGTAAAAGTTTTGCTCTTTCACTAATTTTTTTTTGATATTTTTTCCCCGATGCACTAAACATGATACAAATATTGTACTCTTTTTGTCAGTTCCAGAGGTTTAAATCTTAGTAGTACTTTTGAGAAAGATCATTGCTAGAAGCTTTCATCGCAGTCCTCCAAAAGCACCCTTGTATCTCACAGTATACTGAACTTCAAATGCATGGTTCTGATTACGTATGACTTAATTTTTTTGAGGCTGTGATGTAGCTTTTTGTTTGGTGGTTTAGGTTTTTTTTTCTGGTGTTCGTCTTGTAGATAAGTTTTGGGGTTTTTTTTGTTGTTGGATTTTTTTTTTCTTTAATTCCAAGCTTTGCATAATTTCAGTGTATTCTGCGGCTTCAGCAGGTATAAGGCAGTGGATTCTTGACTAGAGCGCTTGAGCTCTGAAAACATCAGAATATACCACCTTGTGTGGAAGAAAGCTGGTGATGAATTTAATATGAATTTTGGGCTTCTCCTTGTGATGAGTTGCTGAAACAGAAAGGAAGAGTTTGTGTGTTGTTTTGGAACTGAGATTTGCTGCTTTCCCGGTACACAGTGGTCTTGTCCGAGATTACCTAAAGCCAAGTCTGTAACGCGGGAGCTCTTGTGGGTTTTCTGTTGTTTGGATGCAGCAGATCTGGAGCTGGTGTTCAGAGCATAACAGCATTACATTTTACATTCACTGAACATCATGGTAGAACAGGAAGAAGAAACTTCATTTCTGCAGGGGGCAGAAAGCCTACAATGAAAAAAAAATACTATTTTCTTTGTTTCTGTGGATTACATCAAGGGGTGCCCAGAAATTATCAGAAGAAATGGGAGGATAGCTAGAGTTAACATGAAAGAGTAAATTGAATTAAAAACAAGGTTGGATCTGAAATTAAAGGCAACTTAAGAAATATGTTCACTGACGTCTGTATGATCAGTCCCCAGGATTCATCCAATTCGACAGTTCAGTCGAAACCACGAAACAAAAGAGAAATGCAGAAGTTCCCGCTACCTTCCTGAGTGGTTTGGGTTTTTTTTTTTTCCCCCCTTGCAGATTTAAAGTGCTGACCGAAGCTTCATTTGCTCTGTGTTTATACATGTGTGTCTACATAAAATTCAGACTGCAAATAATACTTTGTAGCATCAGAGCTTAAGAAATTAAAAGCTTGCCTTGGTGATGCATTACCGTTTTTCTCCCCCACCGTCTCTTGCCGTACTCCATCCCCCTGCTCCCCTGGCGCCGCTGCTGCTTTTTCTTATTTCCCCCAGGTGCAGGCAGGTGCTTAAAACAACTTGCTGGCAGGGACCGACAGCTTTTTCCTCTCTGTTGGCGGGATTTGGTGAGATCACATGGGCGCTTGCTCCAGGAGCTGAGAAACTGCGTTGCAATCTGTTCCAGTTAGGCTTTTGTGAGTAATCGCAAGCTTCCCATATCTGTATTGTCTTAAGGTTTTCTATTGTTAATTGGTTCAGTTACTTGAAGCTGTGACAGCTATGATAAGCCTTGCCTTTTTTACTTCCAGTTAAATATTTATAAAATGTGAATTTCACTGAATGTGGTTTGAAAGTCAGATGGGGAGTCTCTGAATGTATTTGTTTAACCGTCTGTAGCCAAGTACAATTAGCGTGTACTGTAAGGGCAGTGGTAATTATCCTGTCTAGTAAGCACGCAGAATTCTTCCTTACTGGAAGATTATTTTAATATTCCCTTGGTGTAGCTTGGGGCAGCAGGGAGGTGGATCCCCATGCTAAAAATAATAAAGGAAGATGTGCATTTGTGTGTTGCATCAGTTTTCAGCAAGCTTAAAATAATGTCTTGTGCAAGAACACGTCTCCTTCAGCTGGTTCTCTAAAGACTATTAACGAGTTGAACTGCTCCAAACAACGCCCCCCTCCACATGTACATGTACGTACACAGAAATAGTTCATATGGAGAAAGCTGTGTTCACCATTCAGGTTATAAAAGAACTCATCCATTTGTATGTATTGCTTTAAATTCAGGAGGATCTGCACTTCAGGTGCAGATTAAATTGCACTAAAGAAGGGAAAGAATCTGCAAATATTACCAAACGGTGCAAGTAAAAGGAGACTTGAAATGTCTCAGGGCAAAACAATTTTGCTTGCAGATTCTCAGTGAACAAGGCGGCTACTGGTTTGTTTGCATGGAAAAGAACAGGTAGTGTTAGCTTTAACTGAAGTGTAGCATTTTGAATTTGATTGCTTTGATGTGAGCCCTGGTCTGATTAAACAAGTGCTTTCTGAAAAGGTTGTTGTTAGGTGTCCACGTACTTTCTTCGGCTTCCTTGTTCCCCATGGAAGGGAACTGGAGAATGGGTGTGTAATGTGAAAAGGTTTTTTGGAAATGGGTGTGCGTGTGGGTTTTTTTTATTTGTTTGGGTTTTTACAAGTGAAATAATATATGGGTATTTTAGCAGTCTTGGAGTTCTGGGAAGTCAAGTCTTATTCATGGAATCATAGACTAGTTTGGGTTGGAAGGGACCTTAAAGATCATCCAGTTCCAACCCCCCTGCCATGGGCAGGGACACCTCCCACTAGACCAGGCTGCTCAAAGCCCCATCCAGCCTGGCCTTGAACACCTCCAGGGATGGGGCATCCACAACCTCCCTGGGCAGCCTGTTCCAGTGCCTCACCACCCTCACAGTAAAGAATTTCTTCCCTATATCCAATCTAAATCTTCCCTCTTTCAGTTTGAAACTGTTACCCCTTGTCCTATCATTATACTCCCTGATAAAGAGTCCCTCCCCATCCTTCCTGCAGGCCCCCTTTAGGTACTGGAAGGCTGCTGTAAGGTCTCCCCGGAGCCTTCGCTTCTCCAGGCTGAACAACCCCAACTCTCTCAGCCTGTCCTCACAGGAGAGCTGTTCCATCCCTCTCATCATCTTCGTGGCCCTCCTCTGGACCCACTCCAACAGGTCTGTGTCCTTGTAATGTTGGGGCCCCCAGAGCTGGATGCAGTACTCCAGGTGGGGTCTCACCAGAGTGGAGTAGAGGAGGGGAGTTGAATTATTGCATTGCTCGCTTTAGAAATGATGTCGTCTTAGTGCCTATGTGCAGGGCAGGGCAGGACAAAAAAAAGTTAAGGAATCTGGGTACAGAGTGGGGGAGATCGCTCTGACACTGAAGTACTTCAGCTTGCTGTTTAGGGAAGAGAGAACTTGTGAAAAAGGTGTTATTGTAACTTTTCCAATTGAACTGATTGTTGCACTGGTCGATGTTTCAGTCAATACTGAACTACAGCTTCTAATATCTTTTTATATTGGCAGTGGAGCAAAACAAACCCATTTCATGGAAGGACTCACTCTGAGCTTTTTTTTTTTTATTTTAACTTGCTGTAACAGGACTGATCTGAAATCATGTCTCTCTCATTCTGTGTGCTAGAACCAGAATCTCTTGATTGCAGCTCTTGGAGATTCAGCAATGAAAGCGTCCTTCCTCAAAGACTGATTATGCACAACTGTGTGTACTTACTTATAAATTGACTAAAGAAAATGTAGTATGAAATATCTTGTACATCTTCCACAGAGGTTCTTAAAAATAACTACACGTTCCTCTCTTCTGTTTTGCTTTAGTTGTAGAATAATATTTTTGTTCTCTGCTTTGGTGAGTTTTGTTTTTTTCTTCAATATAGCTGATATTTAAAAAAAAAGAGCATAAATGGTTGTTCCCAGTAGGCTAAGTAGCTATTGACCTAAACGTTTAAAGCTTAGCTCGGAGATGTGAGATTAAAATACAGCTTCCTTAAATGAACTGTCAGCTCCTACGTTTGAGACATTTAGTTATTTTTTGCTCTCTATATTATTTATTTTCTGCTTTATTTCTCACTGTGATTTTCTTTTTTTTTTTTAGGTGTAAAGTAAAAATAATGGCATCGTTAAGAAGGAAAAGCAGTGACAATGTAATTCGCATCTATTAAGATAGTTGTTTAGAAGTTCGCATGCGCTGTTTCCAAGCAGGTATTTTCCTTCTGAGGCATCCATCCCCTCAGTTGGACTTTGCTTAGTTGTGGTACGTCGCTGCTTACTCTGGTGCTTCTCCTGTCCCTTGTAAAACAGATGGCAGCTGGCTGTAAACCTGATCTGTAAACTTCCCAGGTCCTTGTGTCCGGCCAGTGCTTATTGCTCTGATCTTCGTCTGGCATTTCTTGGGACAACATGTGTACAAATATCTAAACCCGTCTGACTCGAGTGACTGGTCTGTTGGAAATACACTGCAAATACACGTTGCAGTATAGCATTATATTTTTTTAATATCAATGGATAGTAGTGGTAGTCTGTACGGTACATTGCGTTGTTGGGGAAGTACTGAATTGTGTAGTATGAGTGCTTGAAAAAACAGGTTTACATTTAACTTGGAAGCGAAAAATGAAGCTGGATAAAAGGCTTTAGAGTATGATCGTAATACTACAGAGGAGGCATGGCGCAGAAAACTGGGCTTTTACTCAGGTGGTTTATTCATGGTCGCAGAATCAGGGCATAGGTAGGCATGAAACAGAAAGTCTTTATCCTCTAAAATGTTAAAAAGAAACTCATCCCGAATAAGGCTTTTTAATTATTCATTTATTTTAAGGAAGACGTGCATATGCTTTCAAAACTTGCATAAAGAGCCGACATTTCTGTTTGTGCTTTTGTAAAACACTCTGGCATGTCTAACAAAATAGATTGAGACGATAAATCGAGGCTATTTTATAATAATCATTTTCTCTACTTGAATTGAAATTTGAACTTGAGTGTAGTTCACAGAATAGACTTTAAAGTGCAACACTGACTTTTGTCTCTAAGAAATGAAAGGTTTACAGATATTATCACACTTGCGAGTTTGAAGTTACAACTCCTACTCTGTTAAACTATATGAAAACACTGCTGTATTAAAAATAGTCCATATAAATGTGCAGAGTAGAAATGATATCATCTGTTGATATTCTGATGAACTTTACTAATCTACAGTTAAAATTAAATAAATATAAATCAACATATGATTTTTGTGGCTTGAATTTCACACCAAATTATACTATAGGGGGCTTAATCACGAGCCCATTACTCTCTACCTCTATTTATGTTTTATGTACAGTGCAAGGTCTTTTAAAAGTAAATAAATAACCTCTATCTACACAATGAATGTTCCCAGCCTTAACTAACTACCGATACAGATAATATCAGAGGTATAATTAGGGTTGTGTACCTTAGGCTTCTTTTTTGCATATGGTAAACGGAACATTTTCTCACAGTTCATTCTAGTTAGCCGTAGGGTTTTACATCTTGTACTTCTGAACAACACTTTCCCTTTTTGTGTTTTGCTGCTCTGTGTTTCTTACCACTCTGAGTATGAAGGAGGAGGATTTTTTTGCCAGTATAAGAACTGCATTCAAAGGTATTTACTGGATTTCACTAGGACTTACTGATCTGGAAAGATGAGCTAAGCTGCACAACGTGCTTTAACAGGTTTTGAATGCCTGCCTTTTATATGCAGTAAGTACAGAGGCAGCTGATTGGGGTTGGCCAAGCTCTGCCACATCAGTCATAATTATTTAAACTAAAGACATGCCAGCTGTGATTTAACACCCCCCCCCCAAATTAACATTTTAGAAAGGTTTTCCTTTTCTATATTCCCCCCCCCTTTTACTTATTTATAGTGAAAGCACACAAGCTCAGAGTCAAAGATGTTTTGAAAATCTCTGTGATAGACAAAGGAAACTGAGCCATGATATTTTGTCTTTTTTACATATGAGAGGTTTTTCTAGCTATTTTCCTAAATATAGTATGCAAGAGTACTGCTGAAGTGGTAACTCTGAACTGATAACGAATGCCATGCCCAAACAATCCCAGCAAATTTGAGGAGGAAGAATTTAATTTCTGCCCTCCTACCACTTCAGACAGAAGTGTGCCACCAATAATTTGACTCAGGAAACAAAGAAACTTGAAGAATTAAATTTAGGTCATAAAAGTCTAAGTAATGTCCGGTTTCAGAAAGGATACATATAGCTGGAGGGGCCGGGGGGGGGAGACAAAAGGGAAGCAGGAAGACAGAGTGGAACACCAAGGTTGAGTCAACAGAAGCCCTTCAGAAAAGGGGAATTCAACCCTGGCGAAACCAATACAGAAAGCCATGAAATACATCAGACCAACATATGGGAAGGAAATCAGAAGGGTGATAAGTCTATGAAGCAGATGGTCTACTTTGTAAAAGCGTCATCTTACAAAAATATGAAGTAAGTGAAATAGTTCCTTCTCCAATAGATAGTTAAAGGGAAAAAATAGGTGGGACCGTGTAGTTCTCTGGTGGCTTTCGGGTTTTTGTCTTGTTAATAAGAATGAATTACTGTCAGGCTTTAGGATGTTCAATAAAAAGATGCTTGAGCTGGTGCATTGAAGAACAGCAAACTGCCGTGATCAGTTGGATATGCCAAAAAATTCTGGTAGAATTTAAGGATGATGGGGTTGCTCTATTCTAGCCATGGGTGTTTTACTGTCAGTGTGAGCAACACGGTGAAATGACAAAAATTGTGTAAGAATAGTCAGTTACTTAACTTCGTTAAGACTAGACAGTTCTATGAGAAAATACAGAGTAACCTGATGAAGCAGCATGAGTAAGCAACAAGGAGACAAGGACAGCAAGCTGGAATAAGAGGATTTACAGAGGCTTAATTACTGTCTTAATTTGTGAAGGAAGGGGGCAGGACAAACAGGAGCTTAGAGAGAAAAGAGGACCTTGATGTAGAGCCTAAATCCAGAATTGGGCAACCAAATTTTAAGTACACGGAAGAAAACAGATTACTTTGTCTTAGTGCTCATTTCCAAGGGATCAAAAAAAAAAAAAGGAGGGGGGGGAAGCATATGAGACAATGGAAAGGTAGAACATCTCCTGTGAACAATGAACACTCAGCGAAACTAAATCCAAGGAAAAGGAAATACTCCCACCCACTCTTTTTCCCTTATCCTTGTTCTCACAGAATTAGTGTTTACATTGAAAAACACATCTCTGAAGCCAAGAGCTATCCTGAGAATTGAGCTGAGTTAGACGTTCGTATGAGTAGCAAGTGGGTGGTGTTACAGTAAATAATCTGTTTTTATAAAACTGTAGGATTATCATGGTTTTGGGCATAAGCACATTTCAGAGGTTTGGGGTTTTTTTTTTGGTTGTTTTTTTTTATCCCTCCAGAAGAAGGTATCTCTGAATATGTTATGGAGAAGCAAATGCTGTGCGTTTTTTAGAAACATGGTGTAGATTAGATTCACCAGTAGTCTCACCAGAAATATTGAAAAATTGATTTTTTTTTTTCAACATTTTGAAAATGTTTTTGCTGAAGTGCAGCTCGTGACCTCAGTGTGCATCAGGCCCTCCTGAGATGGGAGGAACATATTCGTTTACTTCCTTTTTTAAAAAAACAAAACAAAAACCAAAAATCAAATGCTTTGATTTGTATGTTGCTCAACTTTTGCTTGGGAGAATCATCAGGAGCAACTTGTTTTATGAGCATATGAGTATCTTCTCTCCCACTTGTAAGAAGTCGGTACGAGGCTGTAGCACCAATGGAGATGTCATGGGCTCTTAGCTCTTTGAATATAAACAGAATTAAACAGCAGTTGGTCTGGCTGGAAATTGAACTGCCTTAGCAGTTCAAGTGCTTCCAAGCACTAGTGATTGCTGGATGCACGTTGCCTTTGTCTGCCCCATTTCAGCTACTTTGCAGCCACTGCTGTCACCAGGGAAGATACTTGTGAGGAGTTGAGATCTGCCCTGTAGCACATTAATTTCCATCTCAGATATGCAAATAAAAATCTGAGGGCTGAGCAAAGGCTGGTGCAGTAGAGTCAGTCTTGAAGTTGTCAAATCCAACCCTTGACGACTTTCTTCTCTTACTAAAGAAAAATGTAAGTTGTTTGATACCGGGTTGGGCATGTTGGATCTTCTTGTCGCTCCTTGACGTTTCTGAGATCTGTTGTGCAGTTTCAAAATATGGTGTGGAATTTATAAGCTGAATTTGTAGGACATGAGTATTTTGGCAAATCACACTGGAGAACCATCCAATCTAGTGTAGATGGTGGCTGGTGGTCATTCCCCCCCTCCTGTGGTACCGGGAGCTCC
The DNA here is from genome assembly GCF_963924245.1 of Chroicocephalus ridibundus. Taxonomy (NCBI): domain Eukaryota; kingdom Metazoa; phylum Chordata; class Aves; order Charadriiformes; family Laridae; genus Chroicocephalus; species Chroicocephalus ridibundus. Next base: position 28,867,512 of record NC_086286.1, read on the forward strand.
ATAGTTTGTGATTTTCTTTTAATGGTCAGGTTAAATTCTAACTAATTGCCATGAAATGGAATGAAATATTTTTTTCAGGGGGGCTTTAAACTTTATAATGCACTTAACAAGTATTCTTCTCTCATTCACTCTGTGTTACAGAGCACGTCTGCAAAGTGTTTTACATTCCTACTGCTTTTATACTGGCTTTGTTACATTTTTTTTTTTTTACCCAGGTATATGTTGTGTAAATCCTTGATGTATGAATTGCTTGCGCAGCTGTGTTCAAGTAGAAACCCCATGCCTCAAAGTCTGTATGTTATGGATGTAAAGTACTTTCTTGGGCATGAGGAGGCCTCACGTCAAAGTGTTATCTCAATACATGTTTCTGAGGCTTGCGAAAGGAAGGCGCTTAACTTTAACTTTTCTGCTTAGGGGGGGAAAAACACCTTTTATTACTGTTTGCATTGAATTACGGGAGTTAATCATTGCTCGTGTGCGTATGTGCGTTGAGCGAGAAAGGTGTTCACTGAAGGCAGTAAATCTAACAATTCCAGTTGTTTTCTTAGCTCTGCGCGCTCAGCGAGATCTTCAAGTACGATTTTCCTGTGTTAGGTGCTTTTGAAAGCATTTTTAAATCCAGTAACTAACTGGTGAGCAGTGTCTTACCAAAACTGCTCTCGTAATGTTTGGGTAGCGTTGTGGGTTCTGAAGGACGGTAGAGCTGAAGTGGAGCTGTGCATCCTGAAGTACAGTTAAATGTACTGAAGCAGGCGACATGGCAACTCATACGTTCATCAAAGGCAAAAAAAAAATAATACAGCAATCACATCGTTTTCTTCATTATCGCTGAGTATTCAGTTGGCAGTATTCAGTTCACAGTAACTGAAGGAGGAGTACACAGGTGAATGAAAAGAAACTGCTGGTTTTAACAATTGTGTAGGAAAACCCATAGTAATAGTTTCCACACACCTGATGACCTTCAGTATAAGAACACACTGTGGCCTGTCTGGTCTGGTATCTCGTATTTAAGTTCAGGCACCATCAGACAATTTCAAGAAAGGTGTAAAACCTCCCTACCACACAAGTTTCAAAACAGTGTAAAACCTCCCTGCCAGACAAATCTTCCCCCTTATTCTTAATGGTGCTTTGTGTCTCTTCTAAAGCACTTGTGTTTGGGTTTTTTTTAATACTCTATCATGTCTGTTTTTAAAACTGGCTCTTTTTTGTGATTTTTTTTTTTTAAATGCATGTTTTTGTCAATAGTAATCTGAGTGTATTTATTGCACTCCTGAAAAGAAGTGGCATCTCCAGGAGTGGCTGCAGCTTTTGACTTTGCATTTGTTAAATGTAAATGTTTTTATTAGTATAAATACAACAATGCTTGTAATTAGAGTGCTGTTCTGTTTTTAAGGAGAATATTGATTTAGGTTACATAGCCTAACAAATACGAAAATGCTTCTTTTCCAAATATGCATTGCATTAGGGTTACTAATATAAAGAACAGAGTCCCCAGTTAATATTTTTTTTCCCTCCTCTTCTTAAAATTGCTTTGAGGGCAACATTTTTTTCTACCAAAGTCCTTAAAACGAGACATTTAATTTTGTTTTACTGTGCCAAAGTAATAAAAAAATAATTTTGGTTGTAAAGAATGTTAAGAATGAAGTGTAATAGAGAAGAATATGAACCTCTGAAATATTTATTGCTTTTTTATGGAGCTCTTTGTTCATGTTTATTTGTGGTCAGTTGGAAGGAAGTAAGCACTTTGCATCCTGCTAAGCGTGGAAGGCTTTAAATATGTATTGCTTGGTGTTAACTTTTTTAAAACATTACTTATGACTGACACATCCTGGTGTAGTTTACTCTTCCCGCTAGTGACCTTGAAAGCACGTCTGTGCAATAATTGCTTATTGCTGGAACAAAAGATAGTTCTGTCTAAGATTTGTTTGAATTCAGGAAGCCGTGTTTGCCAAAGCAAAATCTTGGTGACGCAGCTATGTCAGGTTTCAGCAGCCCCACCTCTGCTGAGCAGTTTCAAGTTTTCAGTTTTAACCTTTGTTCGTAGCTCTATTCCTCTTCCAGCAAAACATCCGAGGCGGTTTTCTCTCTTCCTTTTGCAATGGAGCTGTGCTAAAGAATTGCAGAGTTTCGGCAGAAAAAGCAGCGGCAAGAGGTTTGCAGTAGTTTTATGTTAAGGTAACTGGGCGGCAGAAGGATAAATGGATTCTCTTCCCAATCATTGTGGTAAGGATAACGCTCGATATTCCTAAGTATTCAATGGGATAGGTGGTGTGGGTTTTTGTAGATTAGGATTTCATAATGAACTATACTTGACGTTTGAAAAACAATACGAAATGCCGTCACTGGGCTCTGATTGCCTTCCATTGCGAAGGGATACCGGATCAAATTAAGTAGGTACGTCTTTACTGCCATAATACGGTTTCCGGTGTGGCTCCGGGATATTGCATTAACATTTGTCTTTGGTATTGGTGTTTAATGCAAGAATACCTTTCTAATGAGCCATGCTGCTGAAAGTGCTCCCTCTAGGACTGCATGAGCGTAGTTTTGACTGCTTTATGAGGAGGATTTGCTTTTCTGTAATTATGGATTTGTAAGAATCCCTTCAAAATTAATAGGTTTTGGATAGCAATTACAGTTCTGAAGCTTATTTCACTATTAATGTGGTGAGCTGCTGAGTCGGTGCGGTACCTGCCTACGTTGACCTGTATTCCCATGCTGTATGTGCTCCCATGGGTGCGGGACCGGGTCTCTGATTAGCCTCACTTCTCACCATTATCAAACTGAAACTGAGCATGTAATTACAGATTAGCCATTCTAATTGCTTTGGGGGAAAACCAGAGTTTTGAAATCAACTCCTTGAAGGATCAGCATTTCAAAAGCAGATCCATCCAGTTCTGCCTGGAGCCCATCCATATATATGCGCCTGCATACGCAGGCGGCTTTGAATTATCAAATACCGAAGTTTTGTACTGAGACTTCTGAAATTCGCCCCTCAGATGCAAATGCTAATTTTTATCAAGCCCATAAGTGCTTCAAGCATCCTTTTTGGAATGTTTGCTGAATGCAGAGGGCTGAAATCAAGAGCCGAGCTCGTGGAGAGCATTCAGTGCGTTGCTGATACTCCTCCCCAGCCAGGTGCCATGAGAGGGGTCGAACCCTTGTTCACAGCAGAAGTAAACAAAGCAGTCTTTTTACAAATGGCTTGTTGAAGGAGCGATAGTAGTACCGTGCAGAGCCTCTACAGTTTGTCACTGCCTTCAGCTATGCCTCATCTTCACACTGCCTCCATTTGCTGCCAAATCATGGGACAGCTGCCAGAGACCCTCATTGAAAGCAGTTTGTAATCTTCTTCTGGGGCGAGTTACATTAAAATATGGCACCATGTTGAGTACAATGTGACATTCATCAGCGCAGTCCACTGCTGATGAGTTAAAACGGGCATGCAAAATTCATCATTTACAAAAATAGACATTTTTTTTTCTCTAACTTGGCAAGAATGCCATGTTTCTTTCTGTATGTTCCTGCTTTCTGACTTGACTTCTTCCAGAGTTAATCAACACTACTCCTTTCCTAAGTCCCTTGGGGGAGCTGGTGAAGGATATAGGCATATTCTGTACCTTGAGGGACTAAGCTGTAGTTTCCACTAGGCATGGACTAGGAAAATGAACTTGTGAACCTAGGGTTTTTTCATGGGCAGCACTGCCCGACTAACTCGATTGTCACCAGATTCAGAAACTGTCTTCTTTTTTTTTTTTTCTTTTAAAGATTTGAATATGGTTACCAAAGTATTTAGTGTGGCTTTCCATTAGAAAAAATAAACTCAATTTCCTCATTGAATGCGTTCCCAGTCATTGATATATGCTGATATATTGCCAGTCATTGATATATGCTGATATATTGCCGGCTGCAATGCAAACGGGGATCTGCTGTGCTCAAGAGTGATCAGAGCTTGCATCTCTCTAGGAGAGAGCAGAGAGAATAGCTTCAGCTTCACTTGAAGTAAATCTGTTACGTGATAGATACGAGATACCTGGAATGAGATCCAGATGCTGAAGAGCAGTGTCTCCCAAATGGTAAACGAAAGAAAACTGTGTGTGCCTCGAGTTGTTTGGGGAATGTACTTCCACCAGGAAACAGGATAATTGCTCAAGTGTTTGATGTTTATTGAAAGTTTCCTTGAAAAAATTGATTATTTTTTTCCTATGTCTGTATAATAGTCAGAAATTGCAGGCCTCAAATTAAAATGAAATAAAAAATGCTTGCTGGAAAAGGCAGCGAGAAAGAGGAGTATACAGCAGCTGTTAGAGATGAAAAACCTCTTTCAGCTTCCAGGAGATTGTTACCTTCCCCTTGGGCCACAAAGCGGTGAACGCTAAGGTGATGTGAAAATGGGATGGTAAAAGACTTGGAAAAAGCATGAAATAATCTAATTTAAGAATGTTTTAATTGAGCATTGGTTTTCTGGCTGTGTTTAGCTAAAACTGATACCTGATTACCTGGTGTGTGACAACCTCTGAGAAAGGGTTTAGGGTATGCTGTGTGGTTTTTTGCTTAGTTAGGGAATATGTAAAATTAAGAGCGTTGATAATTGAGTACTTAAATTTATTCTATACAGAGATGGTCCTTTTACTTGAAGACAGATTTACGTGATATTCACAGCCCATAAATCATTCTTGCATTGCCTCCCTGCAAGACTATTGGCAGTAGTGTGTGTTACTCAAAATATGCCTGTTTTCAATTAGCTCGAGGAAAATTCTCTAGTCATGGAAAGAACATCCATCTCTATTACCTGCTCTGAGAATTAAAGTCACAAATACATTTGCATGAAGATTACCAAAGTTTACTCTGCATAAGTAGTGATAAGTGCTGATTTTTAAATAGGAGAGGATAGAAAGATTTAACAAACTGCCTCAGAAATGTTTCTAATCCCGAGACCGAGAGTTGTGATCCGTTGCGGGATAGCTCCTAAGAAATGGAGAAGTGCAGCAAAAAGCATTTTCGGCTTGGGAAGCAGGGAAGATTTGAGAGATCCATCTGTGGCCAGTACGATGTGTGCTGGAGCTGGTCGGTCACCGCTGCGGGATGCCAGAACACGTCAGCCATTGCGGCAAGGCAAGATGCTGACTTGCTCACCCAAACTCACCCATCTCTTCTGGACGGGAGGGCAGTGCTGGTATTTGTTGCTTTTTCCTCTCTAGCAGCAGTTTTCTGTACGCTCTGTATACAGCCTTCCCCCTTTTGATCTCTGGGGTAGGGCAATAGAGAGCTTTTTGGGTTTGTTTTGTCTTGTCTTCTCCATAGAACACCTAGACACCCCTGGTTTTTATTTGTGGTTTTGCCCGTTTCATTGTGCTTTGGTTAAAAAATAAAAGGTTGTTTGGTCCTTGCAATTACAGGTTACAGCACAGATGGTTCTGTGCTCTCACCGTGTTTCTTGTATAGCTAGTTCCACCTCTCCTGCATCGTTTTTGTTCTCTTAATTGGAGAAAAGGCAAGGGACCTTGCCAACTTTCACGAAAAGCTTCTTTTCTTCCAAGGGGAATTGAAATAGTTCTGGTCTGTGACTTTTTCTATTGAAAACCAAGTTTGTGTGAATTGGCATACTTAGAAATGAACAATGTCCCATTAACGTGGTTGAACCTAAATCCCTTTCTGAAGGCAGAATGGGTGATCTTGATTTGTGTGACGTTGCCAAAGTAAATGTCAGTTGAAGTCTTGTGGCTTGCATTTAGCTGGAACAATATACCTGGCCTTTAAATAAAGCTTTTTTTCACTGCCTGATCCAGGATGAAGAGCTAATTTTATTCTGTTTTGCTGTTAGTTAACAAATTTCTATGGGTACTGAATTAATAAGCACAACTGTTTTCTATTTTTCTAATGAAAGAGGCATTTTCTTCAGGATGTTCTTCTTGGTATGTTAAACTTAATGATGAAAATATAACTTCTTTTTAGGAGCATCTTGTCAGCCTGTTCTAGTGGGAAGTGCAGGCTTCTTGAGAATGCAGGCGTGTGTGTATAAATTTGGAGGAGTCTGTTTTGTGAATGTATGTCTGCTGCTTCCAGAATGTGAAAATTTCCATAGAGCAATATCGCTCCGTGTGTTTAGGTTAAAGTCATGGTGGTGTGTGTTTGGGCTGCTAGGGAAATGCTAAGCATCTAATAATTTAAGTCGTCCCCTTTTTCTTGTGGTCAAGAGAAGTGGGTCATTTTGCAATGCGCGTGAAACAGAGAGAAATACGCTCTGTGGCACGATACATTGAGGCTTGTTGCTCAGGCGTGCAAAAGATGTAATGCTAAAGAAATGCTTTCTATACATATATATATGCTCTGTGCTGGGAATTATTGACGTTTTTGTTAATAGCACAGAAGTCTGCGTTCATGAGACTTTTAAAAATACTTCAGAGATCTTCACTCCGGTTATGGCTGTTCAAGAACCCGAGGCTGTGGCTGCGTCAGTAGGGGTGTCAGTAGAAAACTGGCCTTTTAATAAAGTTGTAGTAGGGAGTTCTGAAGCGCTGTATTTTATCACGGCCTGCAGTGCCCGACAGAAGATCTGTTGTGGCAGCTACCTGTTGAGGACCTTTGTCTGCTTGCATTACACTTGAGATGCAAAATGTTCTTCACTAAACCCAAAAACCTGGCTGTGCGTTGGATGTAGTATTTGGATGAACACAATCTTTTTATCCTATTTTTAGCTGGAAGGCGAGGATGGGAGAAGAGGAGGGAGGCACTAACCCTGATAAGCTGACGTGTGTAGGTCATGAGTCAAGGGGTAGCAAGTGTCTTTTTATATATTACCTTTTTAAAATTATTTTTATTTTTATAAATTTATCCATGGCCTCAGGCTCTTGAAGGCTCAAGGAGACTAACACCCAGTAATTATCAATTCAGGTAGCAGATGAGTAGCCCTTTACTGTAGGGTTTCTGGAAAATGTAGTTTGTCCTTTACTTGCACAATAAATAAAAAAAAAAAATGTAGAGATGGGAACAGGTTATTTATTACCTAACTACAGGTTCTGTGCTTTAATCACAATCATATGCTTCCCTTTTGCAAATGCTTTTACCTTCTTGACTATTGTATTCTGTGTAAACATCTTGCACTTGAGGAAACTCTTGAACTTCCAAAAAACCACAAGTTTGTGGAAGGAATGGGAAGGGAATATTTTTAATAATAATAAGAATTTAAAGATCCTATGTATGTGTTTGTTTATACACACGTATGTATAAAGCATATACATTTGTGTATAAATAAAGACTCTTTTTTTTTTTTTTTTCCAGCTGGCTTCAGTAATGCTTATTAAGATGGCTGATTACTGGAGTTAGAACACTTTTGTATAACCCAAAGAGAAGGAGCATGAGGGTTGGCTCTGCGGAAGTAGCTGTACGGAGCGCAGGTGCTCTGGGCTGAGCAGTGTGCAGGGAAGAGGGAAACGCCACCATCAAACACACACTCATGGTGCCATTCGGTGTGCCCGGTTGTTGCAGTGCCGGTGGCCAGGTCTACTTCAATTTGCTGATAATTGTGTCGGATACTGTTGAGGCTGACAGTTGCGAGAGGTCCTGCTCCTTTTGGAGTTAGTGGCAGCTTTGCCCGTGACTGCTGGGGAGGAGAATGGATGGACTCCCAGAATAAATTGAAATGTATCCAAAGCTAGAATTACGCGCATCTTGGATGTCTTAATATTTTGTTGCAGTCAGAAGTATTTTCTGGAAGAACTTTTCTGAGGCATTACTAGGTTATCACCACAGCCCTAAATTAAGACTGCTTAGGATGGGTGCTATGCTGGAATGCTGCACTGGAAGTGAAAGGTAGGCAAAACTAGCCCAATACTTTGGGTTGCTTTTCACAAATAGACAACGCTCTTTAAAACTTTTTTTTTTTTTATGCCTTCCAGAGAGCAATTTTTGAATTTAAACATCCTGTCTCTTCAGGTTGTTTGGATAGAGCTCACCCGAGGGCAAGGAGGAGAGAACAGATGCTTTATGCGTGAGGAAGCACTCTGTTCAGCATGGTCAAAGGCTGATATGTGCCAAATACATAAAAGCAAGAAAACTGCTCTGTATTATGGAAGAGTATGTATTTAAAGGGGGGGGTGGGGCAGCGGGAGAGAAGAAGGAAAGAAAAAGTATGATGGGTTTCTTCCAGCCCTGACTGATAGGATCTCTGTTGCTTACATAGTTTGTGAAAAGGAAATAGTCCTAATGGTTTTTCATGGATCATTGGTTTATGGGCTTGGCTCCAGAAAACCTTCTTGCGGAGAATAATTTAGTTAAAACGGTGACGCTAATCAAGTGAAACTGAGAGGGTAGACGCTCATCAAGTTCAATAACAGGATGTTGATTCTTTTGTTGATACTGTCTCCTAAGTCCAGTAATGGTGGGCTTCCTGACGTTACCTGACTTGCCTAGGTGGCACATGAGAGCTCCATCTGACTTGAGTTTTTTCGGTGTGGCTGCCACCAGGGTCCAGGCTGGAAGGCAGAGGATTCTCAGTGAGGCTCTAGATTGAAAATGGTGCTTTTTGAAACTCATTTTCCTTAACTGTGTGTCTGAGCCACCTGTGGCTCTAGCAGAGATGGTGTTTTCTAGAGGACTGAATGTGCTGACACCAGGTCCTACTGGCTTCCTCAGAGCTAGGAGCAGCAGCAGGCAGTGACCAGATTCAGTAGCGGGGTCTTGGCTCCCAACCCTGTTTGTTAACAGGTCTTTCTACCACCCTTGGTGGTCTTCCCCTAGCTTCCAAACGTCTCCCTCTTGCTGCTCGGCAATGAATACAGTTTGGGAGTGAATCAGGTCAAGAAAGCCACGAACTGTGGGACATCTGAGGTTGCCAGAATGATAAAATTCTTGTTGCCTACAAAATTTTTATTTTTTTTTCTAAACAGTATCATAGTTTTTCAAAAGGATTCCTTTTTTACTGGTAACTCCACAAGCAGGCTTATTTTCATCAAGTTGCTAGCTTGAGCTAGAAATGGACATTTTGTTCTTTCCCCGATGTCAGCTCCCTAGCGGGTCTCTAGTGCAGAAGTAGGTGGTACCACCAGCTGGTATGAACTTGTGCACAGGAGATGTCAGGGCTAGCAATGCAGTGGGGTGACAGTAGCTTCTGGAGCTAAAATTGCTGCTAATCACAATCTCACAATATGGAAAAACTATTGGTGATAGCTAGGTGTTTCATATGTGCTTTAAAAAGTGCTGTGGACGAGTTTATCACGAGCAGTTAAATACCAGTGCCAGTTTGAAGCCTCCTCCGAACGACACATCGACCAGTTTTTCCAGTGGCTTGAAGGTATAATGGAGTTCCCATAGGGACGATGGAAACTTGGTGCACCAGGCTGTTACTGACATACAGCGCCAGCACTTCTTTCACTTCTCCCTGCAACCCGTAGGGTGTCCTTCAGCCTCTTTCCAAAAGTCAAACCCAGATCCAAGTTAAGCCTGGCGATGAAGTTCAAACCTACAGTCTCTCGGAACAGTAGTTTCCTGTGTTATTAAAAGGCTAAGGATATAAATGGTTTCTTACATGCGACATGTATCTGCCGTTCATACGGGTGCCAGTTGAGTATCAACTGAAGGATGCTTCGTTATGCTGGTGGAATAAACGGTGCGAACGCTTGCTTAGAATGAGTTCCAGATGGCACCAATATTTAACCAGTGGTGGTAATAAGCCCCATATTTAGCCCCTTCCAATTGAAGAAAACAATTTATATATAAATTTTCTACAAAAATGTGTAGGGTATCAAGTGAATTTTCCTTCTCTTCCTACTGCTACGTGACACCAACAGCTTTGTTCAGGAAGAGGTGTTTTTGCTTTTTGGGGTGTGTGTGTGTGTGTGGTTGTCATTCCCAAACAAAATTAACTTGCTGTAGTATATTTTAAAAATCAATTTCTAGCTGACAAAATGTGTTAATGTGCTGTCAAAAATAACCACATGTTCCTATGGAGTAGGGAAGGAAAGCAAAGGATGGAGTTCTTATAAGTGGGACTAACTACATTCTTATAAGGCAGAGAAAACTGGTGAGAGAGAACTATTAAATAGTCTGAACAGTTTTGAATAGGTTGTATACTGTCTTTATTTATGCTTTTCTTTGATCAAATCCAGCAAAATAGCCACCACTGCCCTGTGAAGAAAGTTTTGTGAAGCATTTCTAGTGCTTCTACTAAAAGCAATGAAAAAAGAAAAAGTAATTCCCCTGCAGCTGGAAAGTCTTGATTTTTTTTTTTTTTTTTTTTTAAAGCTGCTTGTCCTACCCAGCTGCTCTTCTTGTATCCTTGCTTACTTTATCAGATGTTGAACAGTAGAAATGTGACATACAGGTTGATGACCTTCAAACAGTAACACTTGAACATAAACCAAAATAAAACAGGATGTTAACTCTAGAACTGTAGGTGCTTAGATGTGTGTGGTATCTTTTCTTATATACCAGTCTTGCCAAGGCTTTTCAGTGAGGTTTGGACATCATCATTTGTACATAGAAAAGGATAAGAAAATAAAAAGAAAATATGCTGAAGTAGGCTTAATATAACTCGCCCTTTATTCTTCCTTTCAGTTATCTTTTTAAATCAAGTGCACTTTCCTCCTTTCATAGTTCATTTTACTGCTTTGGACTTGACAGTAGCCTGCTGCTTTTGGACAACTGCAGACCATTTTCCACAGCTTACCGTTACATAATTTATTAAAAAAATACCCCCACACCATTCCTACACCTCTCCCCCCCACCCCCCCAAAAAAAAAAAACTTCAAAACAACTGAGGATGGAGAGCCGAAGTTCATCTTTAAATAACGTGCAGACATGTTTGCAAGTTGGAGAAGAGAACTTCTTTCAAAGCTAACTGCCCTAAAGTATTATAGGGTATGGCAAGCTGAGCTAGTCTTAAAAAAATCAAAAGGGCAAAACCAAAGATAAGACTAAGGGCATAATACATGCAAAGCAATATGTAAATCTGCTGAAAAACAGGTATTTTGGGGTATGCATATGATTTCTATTGAAGTATCATACAGATACCCTTTGTAGGCCTTATGCCTGCCTTACCAAGAATATGAAAACAAGTAACATGCATGTATGTATACCTTTACAATTTAATGATTACAGATTAATTTTAGGTGCTACTGTGTTTTGTATATTATACCCAGGGCAGGTAGTCCTGTTTGTGGGATGCCATGCAAACTCGGGAGGAGAACAGAAGTTACTGTGAGGCATTTCTAACCAAATGAATTGGAAAGAAGCGAAGTTTTGTTGGTAGTCCAGGACAGTTAAACAAACCAAAGGTGTTCCCAGTAAAATGGGATTCAAATTCACTTTGCAACATCTAGAGTTTATGTCTGTGAGGTGCTAGACTGTGTGAGCCTGCTTTGCGGTGGAGTAAGCTGGGGGAATTCCAGTTTAGTTTTGAAAACTTATTTCTGTTTGAAACCAAAACCTAAATAAATATTTCCTTTTTCTTTTACCACTGAGATTTTTAGCAGTGGGGAACTTCTTGTCAAAGTGCTTAGTGCATACCTTGTAATGGAAATTGTGGGAGAATGTGAATAGAACAGAAATAGACCCAGCGTTTATCCGATAGTTCAACCGAAAGTAAATATTGAGATTTGTTTCTCTTCTTGTAATGGACTATTAAAGTACAGCTGACTTGGGAATGAATGGAGGGCTGAAGGAGACAATTTCCCCAAACGGTCATGTAAAAAAGAAAAGTTTAAATCTAGATGGGCCTGTTGCTCACTCTCCCCACGTGTTCGAACAATTTTAAAGCCTTAATAAAAAGGCTGGAAGAGTGAATAAAGTAGTATGCTGTAGTGTGCCCTAGGGAGGCAGAAAAAAAGATCAGAGACTTTTCTTTCTACATCCCTGTTACAGCAGGGAATGTACTAAATGTAAATGTCTAGCTGAGTGAGGGAATAGGCCATACCTCAATCGCAGAACTCTGACCCAGGAAAGATTAACTCAAAAATATGAGTGAGGTGCTGTGCGACCCTGCTGAAGTTTGTCTTCAAGTTGAAGTCCAGCTTGCCCTTCATCTTTCCGTCTGGAGTAATGCCTCTTGCTCCAGGCATTGGGAGCTCTTCCACTCCTGAGACAGGCAGTGGGTTCTTGGAGAAATGTTTTCCCTGTCTCTCAGATAATCAGCACAAACTATCAGTACAGAATTTAAATTACTATAATATAGTATGTGGTGCATTAACAAGCTTTCTTCGAACCACCTCTTGGGAAGTTGGTCAGATTGAACACCTGAAGCCTCATACCAGGAGCGCTTGGGTGGCCTTTGTTCCTCACATATTTGAGATTTCATCTTGAAATAGATTTTGCTGCTGATCCGCCCCATCCAGTTTGACAGGTGCTTCTACCTTCTGGGTTGGGACCAGCCTCTGCTTTTCCATCTTGAAAACCCCGTCCTTTCCCTGTGAGGTCTACCCTGCTTTACGCAAGACACCTACAGTTGTTTCAGCACCTAATTGCTAGGCTAGAGCATCCCAAGTGCTTTAGCTTCTCTCATAAAATAGATTTTCTCTGTCCTGTATCTTCTGAGTAGTCTTCTCTGCAACTCTTTCAGTTAAATTGGTTTGGGGGAAGGCATGTCTTTTTGTTTTGCTTTGGACTAGGTAGCCACAACTACATATATAAAATTACAAATAGTGGTTTACTAACACTTTATGTAATTGATCAGTCCTGGTTTTCTACTAAAAATACCTTTTTTTTTTTTTTTGGTCTCTTTCTTTTTTTTGGGTGTGGGGGTGTGTGTGTGTAGAACTACTGCAAAGCATCAGTATCAAACAGCTGTTAGAAGGGCTAATAGGGTCCTGTGATCTTTTGATGCTCTGACAGCTCCTTTCTCCCCTTCATCTCCTGTTAGTGAGTCCCAGATCATAGCAGAAGTCATTATTCAGAATTGTCTTTCACTTTATACGCTTGAATTTTGTTGCATTTATGTTACTCCAGCTAGTCCAGAAGACTAATTTCTGTGAGATGCTTTAGGAACAGCGAATTCTCCAAACTTTGATCTCCCAGAAGTTGTTAGTGGATACCTGCTTTTTTGTATGGTCACTACGTAACTTATTTAATAGCCCTGATCTCACAAACCTAAGGAACGCAGTACTTTGTCTTTGTCTGGGTATTTATTGTCTGTCTTTCAGCCAGTGCTTTGTTCCTCTTTGGAATGTTATAGGTCTGTACCTTAAATATTACTCCATGAGGTTCTTGCTTTAACTCTGGATTAAGTTCACTGCATTATCCTTTTTTGAGGAGTAAATTACCTGGGTGAAATAAAATCCTTGTCTTCGTTTCACTGTTCAGTTATATTTCCTTGATTTCTCTTGTTCGGATTTTGTATTATCGAGGTCATTCTTACGCACTTGTAGCGCCAAGACTGCTTTTCATTCTCTCCCAAACTACTTCCTTTCCCCCTCCCTCTCGTAATGATTTTTGGCGCATCTGTCATTGTGTGTGCCAATTATTTCAGCGTTGTGGGATGGAGATTATCCAGATCCCCTTTTTCCTTTATTCTAAACGGCCTAATTTTGTTTCCACGCTGTATGTGATAATAACCGTTATCCTATCCTCATTCTCAGTGTATCATTTTACTGTCTTTCTTGAAACAGAAGGCAAAATATTTGCTTCGGTGTTTGTTCCTGCTTGTTTTTTCCTAACCATCCTCTTAAACCTCAGTGTGTAGGTACCTGCCTTTCTCTCCCTCTTTTGAAGCTGTGCTGCATAGTAACAGCGAATCTCCTGTTATTTCCTTTGCATGGTTCAGCTCAAGCAGGCTCCTAGTTGGTTTTCACTCTTCTGATTGTACCTTGTAACCTCTGAGACGGGCTTTTCTTTCTTAAGCTTCTTTCCACTTTGTGGAAAAAAAGGTTTCCTGCTTATTTTTAGCATTACAGGTCAGGTTTTTATTCATCCAGGTAGTCTGGAGTTCTCCTCACCAAGTTTGTTCTTTACTTTGGAAAACAAACCCAATGAGTGAAAACAGGTTTCAGTTAGAGTGCAAATACCTTCTGAAATCGGTCTGCCTCACCAGCCCCATTAACGAATTCCAGTCGTTTCTTGAGCTTTGCCCTTCCCAAATTCCAGACTGTTTGACATGTTCTTGGGAAGTGATTGGAAATGGGCGGAATCGCCTTGTGATTACTTGAGCTACCGTTCATCTCTCCTGTCTGTCCGACAGCGTGAACCAACTCTGAGACAGCATCCCTGTTGACCTGTGACTCATGATGACCGTTGACCAAAGGAATCCTTCAGCCATCATGTCCACGCCATTGCTAACATTCATGGGTTTGGGGTTTTTTGTTTTGTTTTGTTTTTAAATATAATAAGTTGATTTCCCAGGAGTTCACACTTTTCATTGGCAATGTATGTGGGGTAATCTATGGACTGCAGCCCTGTGTTCAGGTGTAAATCTCTGTAGAATCCCAGTTGCTCTCCGAAGTGATAATTGCCAAAAGTCTGTTGTGTTTCAACCGTTCTTTATTTCTTAACCGTTTCATTGGTATGCGGTGCCTCCTCATTCCTTTATTTATCATATTTATTTTTTTTTGTCCAGCTTGGATATCGTGCAGGCTTCGGTGCCTGTGTTGAGGTTACCATCGGTGTGTAGAGGGTAGTTGTTGCCCGTGTGCTGCACAGCAACTAGCTCTGCGTTCTGCAGTCAGCCTCATCCTCCTGAGCAGTGAGACGTAGCAAGTCGAGCTCTTAAACTCACCGATACAGTCAATTGCTCAGTCTTTCTACACTAGTCGGTTTTGACGGGTGGATAAATCCAGTGATGAAGATTTGTTTGTGTCTGTACTTCTCTTCCTTTCTTTCTCCTCCCTCATTGACTATCCTACCTGGCATCCCTACTTTGGGAAGGTATTGGCTATCTCTCAAAGGTTATGTTTCTCTGAATCTACTTCTCGCATTTCATAATGTGGCAACGACTTGTCTTTTTCAAGGCTAACGCTTTTTTCTTTTGAATCTCTTAATTGCCTGCTGTGGCATGACACTCCAGTGCTAGCGCTGTCATCTTAATGTGGAAAACGATTCATCACGCAAGAGAAATGTGCGGCTGAATTATTTTTTGTGCGTGTTTAAAAAAACCTTTTCTGCAGGAGGCTATTACTTTAGGACCAAAGACTGTGTGGGAGAGCCGAAATTGCTGGAAACATGTTTATAGGGGAAATTCTGGCAGATTTTTAACTGCCATACAAGAAATGTGGCTCTCTAAAACCAAGAAGTTGTACGATTCTTTTTCCAGACACGATCCCTTTACCTTTAATTGCAATTTTAGGATATGAGAAGGTTTAGGAATGGAAAGACTCATATGAAATGTCTAATCACACCAATTTTTTTTCTAATTCCATGTGCCCATTAATGCATCTGCTTGAAGGTGCAGACACTGTCTATGCAGTTGTTAGCGTCTCCTCTCTCTAAAACTGGGGCGATAGATGTTAATTGTGCTGTGTAATTGTGTAAGCTTTGAATGGTTAAAATTTACTTGTGTGTCTGGATATGCTATATTTGTTGGTATACCATTTCTGAATGCTCCCTTCGTTGAGGAGTTGTCCTCCAGACCCTCTCCTGTGCTTGCTGAGTTTTTCTGGCTTTGTTCTCTGTGCATGTTTCTCTTTTTTTTTTTTTTCTTTTTCTCTCGCTTTTTTCCCCTCTACTTTTTTTTTTTTTTTTAATTTTGGGCAGATTTCTTTGTTAATTTGCTTTGCTAAGCTCCAGTAGGGGAAGATATCATCAGATCTGTTCTTTGTGGGTCTGTATGTCTGAGTATGCAGAAGATGCAGGATTTGTTTGGTTTTGTTTTTTTTGAGTTAATGGTGAGGAGAGAAGGGCAGAGGGAAAGCATTAGCAAGTCTTGATGTCTATCAAGGTTTGATTACATTTGAAATAACTAGTTGTGATTTATGTCATTTTGTTTTTGATGAGGAGGAAGAGGAAGTGGGACACATCCTGCCGAACAGCTTCTTGTAATGCTCTATGATTTATCTTTGCACCATGTGCAGTAATACTGTTCGCATTATTTTCTATGTGAAAAATGTTCAGCAGTGCCAACTGTTGAGACTTCTGCCCGGTATTGTCTGTGCTGGGGGACAACTCCAGTCTTGATTCTTCTCTGTCAACCTTTGTAGCCAAGGAGCCCCAGGCATATTGTTGTTGCTGCTCTCTTAACAGGTGAGCGTGTTTGTAATATTAATGCCATCAGGTACAGGGAAGGATGCCGAGCGATTCAGAAGAGACAGGGTGAGATAAAGTCTCTGTTACTTTTTCTAGAGACCTAGAGAGATGCTAGTGTAATCTTGCCTTGACCAGCGATTCATACCGGAAAAAGGGTCTCAAAAGTTTTGAACCCAGAAACGACTCATTTATAAATATCATTTTGTCTTCTCACTTAACACAGTGCTTCCTTCCTCTTCTTTATGGTCGCTAAACAGATGCAGCCCCTGTTAAAACTCGGGTGCGTTTTACAGTAAACACTCTCTGCCTTGGTGCTGGGTTTGTCCTTTATGCACCCTGAGTGAGCTGCTCTGTGGGTCCAGGTGGGTACCTGATACTGTAGGTCACAGATGGGTGCGTATGTACATCCATATATATGCAAATTGGCCTTACAAACTGTTTTAAACTAAATTTGGGGCTAAGTCACTTCAAAGCCGTGGTGGTTTAAGGTGCTACTGACCTGGCGCAGGAAGTTGGTGTCGGGGACTGTCGCTGCGGGCAGTTTGCCCCCTGAGAGCTGCCCTCCTCCATCCACCACAGCGCCAGGTCGGGGCTGCAGCCGAGTCCTCCCCAAGGAGCGGGCACGTAACCACCCCGGCACCAACGTGGGGATGCTCTATGGGCACCCACTGCCTGTCTGTGTCTGTAATTGCAATGGGGGAATGAGATACAGCGGGGTGATAACTTCTTAAAGAAGTCTGTGAAATCTTGAAGGCCGCTTTTTTTGGTCCTCTGTGCAGGTGGGATTTTGTTTGCTTGTGTCACCAAGGAACCTGTTTAACCCCATAAGCAGGTTATTTTTAAGATGACTTCATGTTGAGAGCTGGGGAGTATTATAACCAAGTCCCACTTTGTCAAGAAAGAGAGCTTTTAGTCTTTATTTGGGAAAGTGCAAATCTAATTGAGTGTTGAGTTCTATTATTTGCCACTTGACAAAAGAAGGGTTAGTGCCAGGTTTTTCAGCTCTCTGCTTCGGGGCTAGGGAGAAGGGAGAAAAACAAGAAATAAGCATTGGAAATAAATCTTGTTAATGTTTGCTAGTCTAGGTGTAGGTTTCACTTTTATCAAGGCCCTTTTGGAAAGTGGAATGAAGTGTAAATTTTAAATTTCTTTTCTCTGTCTGTCCTCCAGCTCAGAGGGGCCTGGAATTGTGTATGTTGTGAGAAATCCTGGATTAAGGGTATGTTTCTAAGCAGAAATACTAAGACAAACTTAGTAGGTTGAGAAGTAAAAAATACCCTTTCTTAATACATCGGAGCGCCTCTTTTAAGCATAATAGGAGTCTCAAAACAGTTCCTGTCATCAATTCATGCTTTAAATAGGCAAGAAAAGCAAAAAACAAGGTAAAAGGAAATACTTTAAGGAAATAAAGGTATTCCGTTGGCCCTCTGTTCTCCCCTCAAGTTAATGTCCCCTGTATATTATTTCCTGCTTGGTGGTTAGTGTTGAACATGCCCGTTTTACACCTTCTCTCTTCCCAAGGCGGTGGAGTTACCACCTTGGTGTGTGTTGACAAAGTGGAGCAAACAGTTTTAGTGTCATTATTTAAAGGCAGTCCCTGGAGGAATTTGGAAAGGGAGACAAGACCCGTGGTGCGAGCGCTGCTGGGAGTTTGCGGTGTCTCCTTCGGTGGTGCTCCCAGGAGATCGTCGTTGCTTTGGAGAGGCTGCAGGGCTGGTGTGTGTCACATCTGTCACTGAGCTGGAAGCAGCCCTTGTCTCGCGTTCACTAGAAAAGCATTGCAGCAGAGGGTTCCGCTCGGGCTTGGGAAACAAAATACTGGCTGAAGTGGAGAAATCCATCCCATCACTGGGAGAGCGTAGGAGGGTTTGCAGGGTGCTCTGTGTTCGTGTGGCTTGGGTTTTGTGTATCTGGAATACTGTTGTGTGTGTACCTCTGACTTGCTGGGCATGTCTAATAAATTACTCCTTCGCTAGATTTTACAGTGGGGTGGAAATGTGACTGTTTCCTTAATATGGAAAACCCATGAGTTTGTTTTCATTGATGTGTTTTACTGTTTTGTTTTCATGATCTGCCAAGGAGTTATAAAATTGTAGTGGGCACAAAATTTTGGCATACATCTGGAAGAATGAGCAGAAGCAAAAAATATACAATCTTAAACTGAAATTTGAGAAAACTTGCACTGGTAATTTAGATGTGTGGATTTACTGTTGATGTGCAGCCCCTCCTAACTGTGCTGGGAATAATCTAGCAATGTCAGCAATGCCTAGAGCAGGGTATGTGGTTATTTTTTTAAGGAACCTGAAACTGTGTTAATCTGTGGGAAGGTTAGAAAGGCAAACTCATAGTTCTTCCTTATCAGTTGTGTGTTTTGAAATTCCTTTGGAAATGTACCTGGCTATATATACGGCTACGGGTTATTTTGCAGAATGGCACATGCTTTCTGATAGAGCCACTTGCAATTCAGATAGGTTCAACAGAAAAGAGTTTTAAAGGCTCTCTGCTTAATGCTCCACTCCAATTAAATCCTGGCTTTGTTTGTAGAAGATATGATCAGCATGCGTTGGAACAATTTATACAACCCATAAAAATAGGAGACTTCGGTCACTTTTGTGGTAGCTGTTCAAGTAAGCCAAACTGAAGCGAGCTTTACCAAGAGCTGCGTATTCAGGGACTGAACTCCAGCAATCCTCCTGGTAGAGGAGGCCTTGGGTAGCTCCTCCTGAGGTGGGGTTTTTTACATCACCATCTCTGTTGCTAATGGGCATGACGCTGTTGTGAATGTTTCAAAAGTTTGGTTTTCTTTAAAGCCACTCTTGATGAAGCTATGAAGTATGAGGAAGAGGATTTCTGGATGCGTTTAATAAAACTGGGAACTTAGTAGCCCTCAAAAAAGCAAAAGGAAAAAGCATGAAAACGGACATCTTGGGGGTGCAGCGTTAAGGAAAAAAAAAAAGTATCCTGAATTAAAAACACAAGATGACCAAAAAACTTTGCCCCCCTCCCAATAATTCAGCCTTGAATTTGGCCTTGTATTTCAGATCTGCTTCGTAAGTTATAAGAACTTGGATGTGGCAGACACCTGTCGTATAACATATGGTTTAAACAAACTTATTAAATTTAAACTGACGCTGTTCATAGCTGTTCTGTTCAAGCTGCTGTCTCACTGAGCCGATGCCAGCTGACAGCCTCTTTCAGCTGTAGGGGCTTCACTCTACTCCAGCTACCCCATTAGTGAAAAATATTTTTGCAATTGTAGAAGAAATTTGTTTCCCCCCCAATAAGAGGCTGATATTCCTCCCCTCCCCATTCTCTGTAAACACTGCATCATTTCTAAAGCAAATCCAGGGTACTGATGGTACATCAGTGCTTTATGTCAGCTGTGTTCAGTTCAGGCAAACTGGAAACACCGATGCTCCCGCACCTCTTTAGTGTTTTGTAAAGCCAGCGGAATGCTTTGCCTAAGTTAATGCTTTGCGTGGGACCGAGAGCTGTCTTGCTTATGCTGCTTAGGTTAGATCGTAAAGAAACCCAAAGCAGTGGAACATTTGAAAAAAAGACATAGTGAAAAATGGAATGCCTTGCTTGGGGAGTTAGTTTATATTATTCCATAACATGAGGGGTGGTATCTATAACAGTAGTAGGGCAACAGCCTATAGTGGGCAAAGATGACTTTCTATTATTAACTACAAAGACATTTATTTTTCAGACTTCAATTATACAATCTTACTTTTTCTGTTTAAGAGAGAGCTAAAACATAAATGACAAACCAGTGACATTTTGCTCTCTAAGGAAAATGCCTGTGATAGTAACTAGTGTTTCAGATTTTAATAATGAATTAACTGGTGTGGACCAATTTTCAAGTTTACAGCCTCCTAGGAGGCAAAACTGTCCTTAACATATTACTGTATAATACAAAATAATTCCAGTACTTAGACTCATTTACACAGCATTTTAATACCTGTTAGTGGAATTAATCTGGTGAAGAAGCAAGTCAGTAAAACCTGTGCTGGTCCTGCTTCATTGGGTACTCTAAAGCAGTTTTTTTCTACGGAATTCTATTAAGTCAGCATACTTTTAGTTTTGTCATCTTTATGAATTTATTAAACGTTTTTCTTTTCTAGCAAAGCAAGTATGAGAAATCAAAGTACTTGAATATTTTGCAAAAGCAATTTTTTTAACTGATAGAGTAATAATATTAATAGTCATTCTTTTTACGAAAGTAGATCTGATAATCACTGGGAACATGATGCTATAAAAGAAGGAATGACAGTATCGTGTCACATTTACTATAGCCCAAGTTGTCCAAAGGTATATAATACTTTATATTTAGGTGTAGTTTTATTAAAATGTTGTTTTTCAAAAGACTACGAGGATCATCTCGAGGACGCCTTGTTTTGGTAACCTGTCGGAATTGCCGTGTTATGTTAAATTGTATGAGAGCAAAGGGTATGATAGCCTTGAGGTGAGTCCCCGTTCCCTTTTCAGTCATCTGGGGTTTCTCACTGGTTTTTAGCCTCTCCAGCACCTCACTTAGGAGATGGTCTGTGTTCAGAGCACTGTCCTCCTTTTGCCTGGTGCCGCAGGCAGTGCCAGGCAAACTCCTCGGGCAGATTTGTGTAGCAGGATCTAAAGATTTCTTACCAAATCAAATCTTCCAGCAGGTGAATCTAGTTTAAGCGGCTAATTTGCTAATGATCTAAACCAAACTCCTGACTCAAGAGGTTCGTGCCAAGTACGGGTTATTTCCACTCCAATCCTTTCACTGAAGAGTGGTACCTTGAAAGCAGTTATCTGCAAGCGTTTTCTGGCAAGTTTTCAGGGGTGGCTGGATTCCTTCCCACAGCCGGCGCCTGGTTCCGTCCTGCCTGTAGGAGAGTGGACCTATGCTGAAAAGCCACCGCACTCTCCCCACCTGCATCAAGGTACTCCACACCATGTATCCATGTGTCTGTGATACAGACAGCCCAAGGTGTTGCTTTGGGTTTGGAAATCAGTAATGTGTTCTTGTATAGAGCGGAGGGCTTTTCCTAATTAACATTTAAAAATTATTGTCACTGCAGATTCAGGCAGCTTTTATTTTTAAAGAAAATAAACATCCAAGGTTTTCTGTAGACTAAATGCTCGTCACACGTTGACGCTGACACATGATGTCTATACTCATTGGTCTCAGATGCAGTCTACCTCTGGACCATTTTGTACGGCTCTTGGGGTGGATGATTAGGTTTGGATTGCAAATTCAGTTTACTGTTTTGCTAGTTTGTTCCTTCCAATGTCTATCCTGCCTAAGCGTAGCAATTGATTTTTAAATAAGGAAAGGAAGGAGACGATGCAAATAAGCAGTGTTCTTTCATGTCGGTTTTAATGCCATAGACCTGATTTCATCAGTGGAGACAGAAAACAGCAAGATGCTTCCTCCAAATTGTTGTTTAATTTAATCCTCTCTACTTCTCCCCACTTCCCTCCAGTACACATATCCTCCACGGGTTTTGAGGATGATGCAAGAACAAACCGATTTCCTCTGATTGCAGGTACGCTTCAAAAACCTGTAATTTACCTTAATGGAAAGTAACACTGACCACTTCATAGCAATGAAACAGATACAATCGGTTGCCTGATTACCAATCAAATGAGTTAATCATTAAATCAAATACTCCTCCTTTGGTGAAACAAAATGAGTGACTGGAATTCCGTCAAGAGACTAGCAGAGAAAAATACTGAGATATAAATCCTCTGTTAAGAAACTCTTGAAAGGTATGAAGTATAGTCATTAGCAATCCGCAACTGCTCTCTCTTGGCCTTGTTTTGGAGGGGCTGGGGGGAGCTGCCTCCTCGTGAGCCACCTCGCAGGGTAAACAGACGCTTTTCAACAAGGAGGTGTATAGTGACAGGAAAAAAAACGGCCAAGCAGTTATTTCGAGGATTACTTTTGAGATTACACATGTTCTTATGTTAAAATGTAAATATCCTAGCTATTCAAGTGTAGGAAAGCTGCACAAGTGACTTGCAACAATTTATTAATTCCTGATTGCTGTAGTATAATTTTGCACTTTATTTTCCTATGGGATGGCAGAGTATTGAGCAATTTGACAGAAGAGTGAAAACGTGTATTTTTGATTGGATGATGCCTCTAAGGTTGCTTCAAATCTTTTACCTACAAACTGAATGCATCCTCAAATGATGCCTAAAGAAACACAGGCCATTTAGTAACAACCTTAGAAAAAGGGACTGGAATTTTCTCTTCCTTGGTATTTTAGCCTGTCTTCTCATTGCTACTCAATATCATTCCTTTAATTCTGGTGTCCTGTAATGTAACTTGGTACCGTACGCTGTCCTGTAGAATGATTTTCATTTATGTTGGAAATAGAAAAAGCGTATTCATGCTGTAAATACAGCCAAGGGAGTCGTATAGTAAAATGCCCAGCATTACAGGTTTGTTACTTTCAAGCAGATGTTGCTGCAGGCTCTGTTATGTCACTAAGTCTCTAGCACTTGGTTGAAGGAAATAGCTGACTCTTCCTGTTTATAGAGATCGCAGGCAAAACTTTTCTACTAAGTAAAACTTATGCTGCAAATGTAATTTTGTCAGTTGCTCAGTGTCCTGTAAGCTCCTGTGTGTGTTGATTACAAACTTATTGATAAATAAATCCTTTCTACAGTTTGTCTTCTGAAGCTTTGTTTTGACAAGGACTTTTTAAAAACAATGAAACTCATTTGGCTTGGGGGTAGAGAAAGGAAAAACATGTGAGTTTTGGGGCTTGAATACTGGACTGAGTATTTCGATGGTGAGATGTGACTTATGGTATATGTGATTTTAAACAATAATCTTATTGTTAAATAACTTAGAGCATTTTACTAAGCCTCGGACATCTTTTATGTCTCAAGACTGTCTCGAGATCAAGTCTCGCTTTAAAATTTGGAATATGAAGGAAAAGCATAGACTGTAAATATAACGATGCTTTATTACATCCATAATTTAAAAGCTGTGTAGCCACGTGCAGTTGCAATTCTGTGATCCTCCATTTGGCTTTGTTGAGTGCTTTAAACATCATACAAGCTGACACGAGAAAAAGGGTTTACAGTCCATTTCATAGAGAATACATAATTCAAATTGAAGTTGTATGTTTAGGTTGTCTGTAGGTTAGAACTTTGTGTTGGAAAAGAAACACTCGCAAACAAAAATCCTCAAAACTTGGATTAAAAAAATCCATGTGTAAAGGTATTTGTCAAGTTTCTGTCTAAAAATCCTGTGGTGGGATTGTGCTCATATCAGTCTTGATCGTGTAAACTTGCACGTAAACAGCTAGTTCCATGAAGCCTTCTGACTTCATGGATTGGGGATACCCTCTTGTATTAAGAAAAAATACAAATGCTGCCATAGTCTGTATTTCAAAATAAGGGGATGGGAGGGGGGGAAGGAGGAGAGAATAGGTTTTATTCTTTTCATTTACTTCCTATGCAAATATATATATATATTTTATATATATATATATATATATATATATATATAAAATTATTCTTTATCCTAAGCCTTTGGGATTCCTCAGAGCAGTTGGTACTGTTGTGTCTTCTGCTAGTGAAGAAGCTGCTTTTAATTGTAGTCCCATCACCCCTGGTATTTTATTCACCTAGATCATGGATTTTCATCCTTCTCAAAGAACAGATAGGTAAACTCTTCATTCGTTTTGGATTGTTCTCGTTTTCCAGCTCGTTACTTGAAGATGACTAGGTAGAGCTGGAGCACAGAAGCTTCTTGTGGTGAAGTAAGGACGTAGAGAGCTTCATCGCATACTGCCGTAACCATCCCCACCTCCTAAGGCTGGTGGTTTTGCAGTATATGAAAATACCTCTGATGTAATACGATACCGTCAAATTCCTGCTGCTTCTGACCTTTAGTAGGTGTCGGAAGCTTTCGTAAGCTGGATTCTTGGAAAATACAACTGCATTTCTTAAAGCCACCAAAGACCTTCTCCATTTTTCTTGTGTGGTGTTTTCCCCCCCTCCCCATAGTGTGGGGTGTCCTTGTCTACACCACGGCTGTTGAATCTGTCAATTCAGCTAGACCTGTACTGCTGTACACCAAAGTTTCCCCTCTCCTCTAATTAGCCATTTTGTTCTTTGCTTTGACCTTTAGCTGTCATAACAGGATTGATGATCCAGAGGAAGAAATTATTTTTCCCGACCTATAGAACGTTTTTTCTGGCACTATCAACACACACTTCTGTAGTCAAAAGTTGACCTTGGTCTTGACCTATGCAAGAGCTACCAATTGAAATGGTGGCTTACTTGTTGTCTCTTACTGTCCTTTGGTTTTTCTCCAGAGAGGCTGGCAAAGGTATCAGCTGTGTCGGTTATTTGTAACATTACTATTCCGACAGGAAGAATAAATTGGAAATCAATACCTAATTTTGTGTCAATAATGTTATGCAGACTTTCAAGTAAGCCTGACTTCTAGTCTGGCAGATTTCATTTGTTGACTTTGAAAGGTCTCTTTTGACCTCTGTCTGTGAACCAAGCTGGGTCTTTCTAATGACAATTTTTTGTCAAACAATTCATGGGAATACTGTGGCTTGTTCTTTCCATTTTATATTCACTGAGTTTTAAAGTGAAGCTGAAATATAATACTGAGAACACTATTGAAAAACAAGAGAAGTAAACAGGAGTTTCCATATTTGTCTTAAAAAAAAAAAAAAAATATACCTTTTATGTTCTTCCAACAGCATAGGCCATAAGCCCTGCCTGAGGATTTCACAATAGTTCAATCCCATATTTGTAAATAAACCATGATGTTTATTATTGTGACCCATTTTACTGAGAGTACAAAATCTGCTGTCAACTAAATTTAAAGGAATGACACAGATATAAAACTGTCTCTACAGATTCCCTTTAAACCACTTCGTTTAGTAGTCTGTGCCATCAGATGGGTAATTAATTTATGGACTGTACAGCTGTTATATATAATATGGCAAAACTGTGTGGCTGTAAATGATCTTTTGATAAGGTCAAACTCTGAAGTGTTGTAATAGTAAGGTCTGACACGTACATTGCATTTTTGTGTACCAGATAACATTTAAATCGGAGATACTGTGTTTGTGCGGCGTGGTCACAAATGCAGAGAGGATCACCCCACCGCTCAGGTGGAAGGTTTAGGTTCTGCTGGCATATGCAGGAGTCTGGAAGCTGAAAGGTGTTCCTAGCTATCTAGATTAAGCCAGGCTAGTGTCTGTGGGTTTTCTTCCTCGTTTACGTGCCGTACCAAGACGTGTGCTTATG
This sequence comes from Chroicocephalus ridibundus, assembly GCF_963924245.1. NCBI lineage: Eukaryota > Metazoa > Chordata > Aves > Charadriiformes > Laridae > Chroicocephalus > Chroicocephalus ridibundus. The sequence continues at coordinate 28,892,946 of NC_086286.1, forward strand.
TCCGAGCCCTGCTCAGGGATGCATTTCCCATCCCTATCTGCTGCCCACGGACTATCTTTCTGCGCACAGCCAGAACTGTGTTGTCCCAGTGCGCTGCTGAGCCCTCAGTAAGAATTAGTTTTCTGTCAAGGATTGCCCTTTTTGTTGGTGGTGTTTTCGTAAAGGCTTTTCTACTTCCTCAGCATCTCAAAGTGGATAGTAAGTGAGAAACTCTCTGGTCTCTGTCATAAATAGTGGACTCTTGAATTCTGTTGGGTTTTTTACATTTAGTTTATTTTTAGCTACTCTTAAAAGTAGTAAAAATAGTGAAAATTGCAGCAATATGTTAGTGGAAACAGCCCCTGTTTTGAGATGTTTTGATATGCAAGAATGACGTTTAATCGTTTTTTGAAAGAATACACAACTCCTAAGCAGTGTAATATTTCTAGAAGTAGATGCTTTATTTTGAAAGCGCTTTGTTAGAAAACACTTTTGCAAGTTGGTCTCTCCCCTGCTGTTTCCCCGCTTCTGCATGACAAAAGCAGCATTTTTCCTTCTGTTGGCATGATTTAAATGATTAGACAGCAGTTACTTAACTATAGCTAGTCCATAACCATAGCTTTGATATGACTGAGACTACCAGTTAGCCGTCTTTATTAAGAGTCAAACTTTTGCTGATCGCTTTCAGAAAATGGAGTCACTTCATAGTTAACAACCCTGTATGATTTACCTGTAGCTTTAAAAATTTCACTTTTGCAAAACTTCTGTGTTTGAAGCTGCATAGGTCCTTGACCAGAGATGACACTGATTATCTCCACAAAAATGCAGACTCCACCTAACAAGGATGCTGCTGTTCAGACTCCCCCTTTTCCCAGGGGCAGGGTCGCACGTTTTCATGGTCCACCATGTAGGATACATGGTTTGGAATATATGCCCAAAATCAAATTTGCAGGAGAAACCTCTTCGTGGCTGGGTTTTAAATTTCATACCTTTTTGTCTCGTTTGCTGGCTGTTTCTATATTGCTGTTGATGGGTAGGCAGGAAAGCAGCTGCAGGCAGTCTGCTGTGCAAGTGCTCCAAGCAGGCAGCGGAAGGTGTGCTACGGCTGTGGTTTGATGTTCTGCTGGGTGAAATACCAGCCTTAAACATTGCCATCCTTCCTACTCTCCACATCAGCCTGCTGCCACCTCCTTCGTGTCGGTGCAGCTGCCTCTGCAGACTAGGCTACGCAACTGATGCAGCAGAAAACCCACCTGACAAAACCATTCATTCAGGTGGTTATTCTTAAAATATGCATTTGCATTTGGTGGGCTTTGTATTGTTTGTGGGTTCTCTTTTTTGAGTTAGGCAACGTGGTTTTGGGGAAAGCTTTTTTTCCCCCATTCAGATGCCTTTCCTGGGATGGTCGACCACATGGACACAAGTATGGTTTAGTTGTGGAGGACAGCCTCAGGTCAACTTCTAAAATCTGATGTATCTGTTTGAGAAAAATGCCCGTAGGATGAAAGAGCTCAGTTTAGAGTCTGGGAGGGGGTGATAAGCGAACGGCCTCCAGCACTGCTGTGTGCTTTCTGCCGCGTCCTGCCCTGGCACTGCTCACTTGAGGACTTCACTCTCTTCTGTATCAGTTCTTGTTTCGCTCAGTTTTCTGGCAATGAAATGTGATTTACAAGTGTAGCTGTTTCACAATCCCCTTAAGTCATCCAGGGGCAGAGCTGCTGTTGACGGGCACGGTTCCCGCCGCTCTTTCCAAAGGGTGCTGCCCCCTCCCTGCTGCTGCAACATGGCTCATTGTGCCATACACCACACGACTGGCCTGGTGAGTTTTCCTGTTTTAGTATTGATGGGTTAGTTTTCATGCTGTTCCATCTCCCGGTGTGCTTCCCTCTGCAGCCCTGCGAGCGGTTGTGCCAGTGGCAAGAACAGGATGATGATGGGAAGGATGCAGAAGAAGGGCAGGGATGCTTATTTTAGCAGTAGCACTGCCGTATGCCAACTGTAAGTGACCTTAATCGCAGCCAAAGCTCCTGCCTTCCATCGCTCTTGGTATTAATGCTTCAGAGAATGGGTCTTTAATAGGTTTTATTGCAGTGCCAGCACCTGGAGTGAAGAGGAGGAGCGAGCAGAGGCTGCTGGATCCTGCAGGCCTTAATGAGAGTCCTGGATCCTGCAAGGCTGTCCTTGTCCTTTGTAGCTCGCTAACCTCTGTACACCTCACAAGTCCTGCTGGAAACAGGCCTGCTGCAATGAGCGTCCTTAACAGCAGTGTTATTTTAAAACTATGCTTAATTATTTTTGTCTAACTTCATGAGATGGTTTTGATCTGGTGCGCTAGTTAGGTGATTGCACAAAAATCAGGGTTTTAAAAACAATCTGTTGATTTCAGAAAGGATTTTATATTTTTCCCCCCGCTAAGGAAAAAAGAATAAAAGGGCTCAAGTCTTTAGCAATTGGGTAGTTATCAAAGAAATCATTGTTAGTCTCCCTTTTCCATGGGGTAAAGGTAATACTGGAACAGAGATGCACGCAGCTGCTGAAAGGTGGTACTGTTCGGCCATGAGGTTAATTGCCAACTAAAACATTGCTGCAGTTTCTTTTCAGAAAGAAGAAAGCAAAATAATTGAAGGATTGTTTGCCAGTGGAAACACGATTTGTTTTATACATATGAAGAAGCAGAATTAACTAGTGCTGCCCTCTTGCAGCTCAACAGCAAGAGAGTCATTAAACAAGTCTCAGTACAGTTATCACTTTATCTTGTTCAGGTACAGTTACAGCTACAGGTTTTCTGAAGGAAAGGTAGGCAGGGAGGGTTTCCAGTGATCTTTTGAAGAGACGATAAGGTGATTCCTTTGTGCAGTAGCTCTTGGACCTACAGTCTCCTAAATTTGAAGCAGATGGAAAAGACCCTTGTTCTGTGAAAACAGGCTTAGACTTCTTCCAAATTCCATGTAACTGCAGCTGTTTTCTTGGTATCAGGATCACTTGCCAAGGAAACTCAATAAATAATTTTCCTCTTTGATTTTTTTAATGACTAAAGGTGGACTGGGGAGAAGGTTCTGCAGTCTGGTCAGTTGGGGGTGTGATGGCTTTGGTCATCGGCAGGCAATGGTTAGGCTGCAGAGCAGGGGACCCTCTTCTTCCTCCTCTTCACGTGGAAGTGATGACTCCAAAGAGTTCATGCCTTCCTATGACTCTCTTCAAAAGTTGGAGGAACTGTTTGCTCCCGCCTCTGAAGAAAAGAAGGTGGGTTGGAGTGGTTTTTGGTGCATGAAAACCTGAACTGTGTCTAAAATGACTGCTTTCATAGGTTCCTAATCTGACTACTGCCGCTGCGGTCTTTGAGACATCCTCTGTTCTTGCCAGGTGTGTAATGCTGTTAAATATCTGTATGTTGGGGACAAACAAATAAAAAACCAGTTTGTACTTGCGCAATGTGTGGGGCTCTGTTCCTGATCTTTAACTGGCTTTACGATGTTAGATTGAAGAGGGTTGGTTTCTTCATGGTGTAACGTTGTACTTTGAACCACTAATATTCTGAGAGGTTTTTATCTAGGCACATGTTTTGTTCTGGTCTGTGCCATATTTTAAGTACTTGTTTCATCATTTGTGCTTACCTAAAATACTTCAGGAGTTACGTCCTCGTCTCCCACCCCCATGTTATTCATGTTGAATAACAGCAAGAAGAGGAGCTTGAGATGGTGTTTAAGCCTGAAAAGGTTAGAGGTAGACATCTGTTGAAGATAGCGAGATTGCTTATGGCCCTGAGCTGGGAGAGTGAGAAGTCCTGATGAGGAGTTAAGGCTTTCATGAGAGACTGAATGGCAAATCAAGGAATTTTAATCCAAGTCCTCAGCCCACCAGGGAACAGGTGATGGGTGGATTGAGACTGCTTCTGCCATTTTCAAGGTGAGCTGTATCCAGTGGGCCATCTGAAATCTAATTTCAAGTGTTAGCGTTCAGAGAATCATTCCGAAGGTGCTCTAACATTTGCTTTGGTTCCTTCTGTCTCACCCTGCATGCTCTTGATTCGCCAGGCATTAAGCTCTGTTTAAAATACTGCTTGAACGCAACTTTTTTTTTTTTTCCTATACTGAGGTAATCCATTCTTTTTAGAGCTAAAAATCAGAGTCATAGATATCTGCAAATATCAGTAATTTATGTCCTTTTACAAAAGTAGGAGAGCCTAACATTTTTTTATACAAAGTGTTTAAATATGAGACATTCTAAAAAAATTCTATTAGTTTGAACTACATTGGATGCTTCCTGCCAGTTGTATGTAATCTGTCATCGTTTGGAGCGCTGATGGCCACTTCAAATGGCAAATCAAGCCTTGTTTTGCTCTCTGTGCTGGTAAAGACCAGCACAAAGAATGTGTGTTTGGCCTCATGGAGGATTTTTGCCTGTAATTTCTTTCAAGGCTTCATAGTTGTATAAGGAAGGATGTTGAGTTTGAAGGAATACCAAAATGTGTGTCTGTGTGTGTTAAATAATTCTGGTGTCCAACCCACCCAAGATGAGACTCAGTTTAATCTGATGAAGATTGTCTAATCTGATGAAGATTGTCTAATCTGACGACGTGATGCAACACAGTGGTTGGGACAAGTTGGTAGCACGCGTTCTTGGTCAATTGCGGTGCCATGGCTGTGCGTTGAAAACCTTGACTTTAGTTAGGGCCCTTTCCTTAGTTGTGTGCCCTTACCTTTTCCCTTTATCATCTTTCACTGTGCAGTTTCTTAGTCCCTTCCGTTTATTAATCAGGGTAGTTGTCTGGCTGGCTTCCTACTGCAGAGCTGTGCTCTGCTGACTGCCTTTCTCTTTTTTTAAATCGCTGCAGAGGTCAATTCCTCTAGTATAACAGGAGCTGCTAGAAAATGAAGATACTGCTGAAATTATGTAGATTAATAATTCTGGGGAAAACATACAAACTCTATTGTGTGCTGTCTTAACTATATGTGTTGTTATGAACCTTCTTATCAACCGTTCGTGAGGGTGGAAAAACAGTGCGGCCCCTCCTTGTTTTTTGAATGGAGGCATGGGTTTCCAACATGTTTTTTTTTTTTTTTTGCTATCCCACTGTTGTCTAGAAATCAAAACTTTAATCCAGAGTTATTTAATATGCTTGCAAAGCTTGAGAATAATAAACTATTTGAAGTATGACAGAGAAAAGAGGCAACATATATGCAGTACATATTCACAGATAGTTTTGTTTTGACATTTATCTTGCTGTAGTCATTCTGCCAACTGGCTTCAGGCACGGCTACCAAAAGAATGAACACATGTTGCATTCATTAGTTCTCATCTGGCTGTGCTTCATCTTGCAAGACAGGCGAAATCATGATCACGCTAAATAGATTGTAATGCGTTTGTAATACGAGTTCCTTTCTGCAGCGCGGAGCGGAGCGATAGCTTTGCAGAGCCTGCTGCTTTTCAGCCCCGGTGCTTTGCTTCGTTTTAATAGCGTGGGGACGAGCATGTTGCTAGTGATGTAAGTGCTTTTTCGTCTCGGAAGATGTCATGTGAAAAATATTCAAATACAATACTGTACAAACAACCACCCCCCTTTCTCTCTCTTCCCCCCCCCGTGTGAACTTTTGATGTCAGGTTGTGCTGTGACTGACATCAGGTCTGGGGTGTATCAGGCACGGCGATGGAACGCGCTTTGCAGCAGTAATGGTTTTATCCGGATCGGCCCGACTACAAACCCCCGTGTTCTTTAGTCGTTTGCGGCGTTTCTCTACGCTCCGAGCGCGGGCACGTTGATTGCTGTCGCCTTGTTATCGTTAATGTCGCGACTTCAACGCGGGCCGTCAGCACCGTGCGGCGCGATGGCGACGGGGTAGGGGGGGTGGTGCTGGCGGGCAGCCGGCGCCGCAGCCCCCCTTCCCGCCTGGTTTCAGGCGGGGAGGGGGTGCCAGCCCCCGTCATGTCCCTAAACCGCCGCCGGTTCCCCGCCTGGGAGGCGGTGGCCGGGCCCCGCTTCTCTCGGGACGAGGCACCTGAAGCTGCCCAGGCCGCGGCCTGCGGGGGGCGGCCGCCGTCCCGCGCCCCGCCAGCGCCCGGCTGACGTCTGCGGGCCGCGGCCCCTCCCTGCGGCGGCCGCCGGGCCCCGGCCCCAGCCCACCCCCTCTCGCCGGGGACCGGCCGCCTCCGGCAGGGCTGCGCGGCCCGGGAGGGGTCTCCTCACAGCCCGCCGGGCCGGGGCGCGGGGGAGGCTCGCTCTGAGCCTGGCCGGGAAGAGCGGAGGGGCCGGGGCGGTGGGTGGCTTGGCGTCGGGGAGAGGGATGGAAGACAGCCTGCCCTGCCTGGCCGCTGCCTGCGACCCCTCGGCGCTCGTCGGCTTCTGCACGGGTAAAGTACCGCCGCCTGCCCCGCGAGGGGAGGGGACCGGCACCGGGCACCCGCCGCCCCGCCAGTCTGTGAGGGCTCCCTGAAAGTGACCGCCCGCTCTTTTCGCTCAGCGGCTCCCTTCCCTGGAGGTGTGGGGGGGTGGGAAGGGAAACGTGTGAAGTAAACAGCGGGGTTAAATATTTAAATATTTATCCGTGCCGATTAAGTTAGCGCTGCGCCCTCCTGAGCAGCCGGCGAGGTGTGCTGCACTCCGCGGCTGCGCTGCGGCATCCTAACCTTGAGAAAGTTTAAAAAAAAAAAAAAACAAAAAACAAAAAAAACACCCAAAAAACCCCATGCCTGTGGATAGGGGATAACGTGAGGGGAGGGAGGATGAGGAGGTTAGTAGTGGTTGAGCAGAGGGCTCCGGGCGTGGGTGCCGCTGGGCGCTCCCGCCCCCACGGGACGCCGGCGAGGGGCCCGTCCCGCCGGGTCGCGGTCCGGCCCGGCCCGGCCCTTAGATGGGGAGTGTTTTGTGGGAAACGCCCTTCTCAGACCTCGGGAAGGAGCTGCTGCTGTGTGTCCCTTTCGTTTCGACCCCTCGGTTTGAGGGTTTTCCGAAGGAAAAGCGGGAGGGAATGCCGTCGGGGAGCCGTCGGGCCTCAGGCAGGAGGCGGTGCAGGCTCGGCCAGCGGGGGCTGCTGCGGCTCCGTGCACATGGCTGTGCTGCTGCTCTCTCTGCGAAACCCTTCAGGACTAAGGGTTTGGTCCCGTTCCCCCCACCCCCCCCGCTTTATTTTTACTATTTTCATTGTAAAAACGAAATATTTCAACACATATATCCTTTCTTTAAACAGCTGCTATCAAGCCAGCCTCTCTTCGAGTGTAAATCGGGTAATTAATCGCAGCATTCTAGCTGTATCAACCCAAAGTATGAGAGTTAAGTCGTAAAAAGACCAACCGAACAAATAAACCCCACTAATAAATCAGATGGTATACGCATACAACGTATGTATATACAATACATAAAACGCACTGCTCTTGTATGTGGTGAAGTGTGTTATTGCGAATGAAACAAACATCGCCGAGCAGCTCTTCTTTGTTTGCTGATTCATACCCTGCGGTTTTGATACGAATAGAGCATCTTGCATAGAAAACCTTATACTTTTATCCTGAAATATGATGGTCAACAGGAAAGTTTGTTTAAAAAATAAATAAATAAATAAACAAAACCACCCAAGGGCAGGTGTTCAATGTATAAATTTCTGTGTGTATTTAGTGGGAGAGAGGAACGACCTTGCTATGGTGTACTTTCTTAAAGTGAGCAATGCAGTGTACTTTATCTGCTTCAGAATTCAAAGCATTCAGTTTAGAATTCAAGATGTTGCAATGCTTGGGAAAGAGGGAGGGCGAATTGGAAATTTTAAAATTACAAGTGCTTCATACAGTCTTTTGCAGGCTTGCAAGGATTTTTACGGTAGAAAAGAAAGGGAAATATTTAACTGTTTATCTTTAGAACGAAATTCAAAGAACAGCAGGTTTTATGGCTGTAACTTGCAGCTTTGTTTCTGATGAGTTAAGATATTTCAGTTGACTTTAATGGCTTTTAGCAAGAGTTTCTGTGATCGTCTGTAAAAAAAGTAGCAGTGTCTCAGACTTGAGCTTGCGGCGTATCTTGAATTTCAGAAGTGAGTGTGGTGTGATGGACTTGCCTTTGAGATTTGTCTAGAAATCCGGCAGAATAAGGTGCAAGAAATACATTATTTTCTTAATGCATGCATTCTACTTTAATTTGTTTCTGTATCTTAGAAAAAAATCTTGACTGAAATCTTGACACAAGACGGAGGATTTTGCCGAAAGAGTTTAAGACAGCATTTGTAATTAAAAAAAAAACATGGCTTTGGATACTTTTAGCAGTGTAATATATTCTGCTGTTTTAAAATTTGATTCCTTATATCATTAGACCTAATGTATCTTTATATAAAGGTTTCTGAGGAATGTGTGTTGGCTGGCAAATAAACTTACAGCGATAAGAAACTGGTATTATGGAGAATCAACAAGTGCTTTGTTCATGTGAAATTTCTAACCTTGTCCTCAAGGGCTCCTTGCCTTGAGGGCTTTTAGTAACTTTGCAGTGGTAACAAGTAGGAAAAAGCCTGAGATTAAGCTGTAGAAAGAATTTGAATTTATTTTTCTTTGTCCATAACGTGCTCATTCTTGCTTTGAGGAGACTCATTCTGCTATTTGAAGGAGACTAAGGCTTTGTACTAACAGTAGGGTAGTCCAGGTGAGGTTTTTGGGGATAACTTTTTTAATAAGTATTCTATAGATATATGCTTTTCTACAGGAACTTCCCTACCTTACCTTTAATTGTGGTTTATTTTTATACATACATCCAATTGCTCATTTCTTGGCAAAGTTGAGAATAGGTTCCTAATTCAGCAGCGAAGCACTAGCACTCCCTTTTACCATATGGGATATCGGCGCTGATGGGCAGCTTGATCAGATTTTTAAAAAAGCTTGTTTGATGTCAGTAGGGACAACTTCTCTTTTTCTACTTGTTAAGTAAGGCTTAATTAGCCTTTTATAATTAAAACTAAGTTAAAACTAAATTAAAACTTTTATAATTAAAACTAAGGCAAAGGCTTATGTCATATTGTGTCCCTTCAGGAAGTTCTTAGCTATCACATTAGATCTGGGCTAGAATTTAGCTTAGGTCATACAGATCAGGATAGAAATTTTCAGTTTGAACACGGAAAATCCTTACCTACAAAGAAAACTTTAGTTTTGCATGCTTCTTGATTAAACTTTTCCCTCCAGTGACACTTAGCATTGTAAACAGTATTTAAAAATGGAAGAAAAAAGCCCACCAGTGTCCCCAAATTTGTAAACTCTGTTGCTTTCAGACTCTTAAATTGATTTGGATAAATTTATTTTTAATGTTAGGATTAGTAGAGAGTTTGCTGAGGTGGTGTTTCATAGCGGGGGTTTGCCAGTTGCTGGAGGCATTGATGGTAAAGGTATTGTGGGGGCTCTTTGTGGCTTCTGCAGAGGTGAGACCAGGTCTTCCTTGAGCTTGGTGCTGCTCACCGAGGAGGTGACACCTGCCTTAGAGGCCACCTGGGCCAGCAGAGGCTTTGCCTTCCACCGTGCTGGCAGGGGCGGACAGTGGCTGGTGCATGGTGCTGCTCCTGATGCTTTGCTTCCCTGCCCAGGTGCCCGAGGAGAAGTACCTACTTTGAAATAGTGCCTAACATATGGAACTTTGCTTTTAGTATTCAGATGTTACAGAGGCTTTTTTCTTTCTAGTCCCTGTTACGTAAGCAAAAATAGACAAATTTGACATAAAACCCCTACTTTCAGCTTGATATTTTACTTAGAAGGGTGGTTAGTTACTGGTTGGAGATCAGCGAAATAAACCAAGTATCAGCCTATTCCAGGGGATTACATCTCTCTAAATAGTGTTCTTCTTATAGTCTTGGACTGCCACAACTACAACGTTTGTGTTGATGCAGTGAAGCCTTTTTAAATGAGACAACTTTTGCTGTAATTGCATTGAAAACTTTTGAGCTAGCCTTACTCTAGGCGCTGCCAATAATAATGATGATAAATGTAAAACTCCATATCACTGTCTTAATACTTTTAAAAAAATAAAATTTAAAAAAAGTCTGAAAGAATCTGTATCATCTTAGTTGATTCACCTAAAATGTTATAATATTCAGTGTTTGATTAAATATTTAACTTCCTGTACGTTTCAGTGTATTTGATGCACAATTTGATTATGTGAGAGTCAGTGCTGTCATAGCGAGTTTGAAAACTACTTTAAATTATTTGTTCTGAGTAATTGGGAAGTAATCAATCCACATTATCGTTTCCATCACCCAAAAGTATCAGACTCAGACTCAAGCAGTCCTCCCTTCAATTGATGTATTTTTACGAAGGAGGGGAGAGTTCCCACCAGCCTATGCTGGCTTACCTAGTATGAGATTTCCAACTGGGAAGATGGCGAAGCCTTTTTGACGTACTGTGAGCGCTGCTGTAGGTCCAAATCCAGTGTTCAGTGAGCAGGCGTTTGCCCTGGGGGATGAGGGTCAGCCTTGCCGAGTGTCCCAAAACTCATTTAAGCATTTTTGCTGTTGGGAAGTTACATTAGTGAGAAGGTTTAAAGAATGAAAAGCTATATTAGAATAGTATTGTCCACAGTCCTGGGCTAGAAATATGTTGATAGTTTCTCTGAACTTGCTTTCCTGTTTTCCAGGAAGAAAACCTATTTGATAGTAGCACTCTTAAAGAACCTCAGTGAGTTTGCTGGGCAAAGGAGGCAGAATGTTTTATTTTCTAGAAATAATGAAACGCAACCTAGCTATTTCACAAGAGCTGGGGCTCCTTCTCCCCAAGGTTATGGTAGTCCAAATGCTTTAGGTTGTATTTTGGGAAAATTCTCTGCTTCCTATTGATCCCCTGACTGAAGGGCAAACTGGTCCCTCGCAATCGGGATGGTAGTCACCAAGAAATGAATGCAAAGGGTTGCTTTTTTGTAGAAATGGCCATTCATGCTTGTAATTGAAGGGTTTAAATGCCTGTGAATGGGGGTCTCTGAATGTAGGGACAAATGAAATATTACTCTCCTTTTGTATGCTTCTCTGCTAATTATTCCATAATTTATAGGAGTAGTTGATGGCAGCCACCACTCTTTACTGGCATAATTTCCCACATCATTTCAACATCTTCAGCTAGGATCCTTGTCTTATGTATAGAGATGAAATCCCATCTCATTATAGTTCATGAAAATACCATTGCTGCCTCTTACGCAGCTGTAAGTTGACTAGAATTTGCAGAATAATGTATACTTGTTTTTAAGTTCTACTTCCTTACCAGATAAGTATGGTTTTATGTGCCACCTTCTACTAATTTGGCAGACTTAAATTAAGCTTTTATTGAGTGGTTATATTGAGTAATTATAAGCACAGCTGGGCTAAGCAGTATTTACTTGCTTGATGAGTTAGCTGAGCCTATGCTTAATGAAGTGAGCTATAAGCTAGATGAGCTAGCTGTTTCCAGGCTTCATTACGTTAAATTTAGTGTCAAAGTGCCATTTCCTCTTCAGGAACCCACTTTCCATGTAACTGAGAGAAGGGATGCGCCTGGTCCCACCCAGCTGTGTGCAGGACGGGTGGGTGCGGTGGCGTCGGGCAGAGCCATGGGGGTCCCTCTGTCAGGTCAAACACGGTGTTCGACTCTGCATCTTGTCGACTGCAGATGTGTTGTACACGTTTGCATGTACACAGCTCATCAAAAATCTTCCAATGTATGTCTCAACTGAGAAACAAGAAAAAGTATATCTAGTACATACTTTGGTAAATATCTGCATTATTGCACTTTAGCATGTGACTAAATATCTGCAATATTGCACTGTAACAGCAGTGCTATGTAGATAGGACATAAAATTACGAATATCATAAAGGTCTGTAGGGGTTTTCATCTCATACTGTTTAGAAGGTTAATACTTGCCTTGACTCAATGGAAAAGTCTCACTTCTTTAACTTAATAGTTAACTTTCAAAAATGTGGTTACATTTTTTGGTGATGTTTCTTCTGCTTTGCTATTCATGTCACTTCTGACAGTTCTAGGAATAAGTCTTAGTCATCAAAAGGGGGTTGATGAGGACTTGGGCAGGGTAGCAGTTGGCATTTTCTTAGCAGTTGCAGAAAGTAATTGCAAGGTGAAGTAACTGCAAGCTCGAAGCTGCTGAAGTACCAAATTTGGTGAAATTTCAGAGGTGCAGTTGACGCAGCAGACTTTTCATTTAAAGGTCAGATAAAAACGTTCAGGCTGCACACACTTCCTTAGCACCGAGTCTTTGCTCTCAAATTTTGAGTAATGCCCAGATTAAGAAACCTAAGAAAGTATCTTTATGAGCCCTACGTCACACCCTCGCTTCACACAGGTAAGTAAATTAATCAGGAAAGCCGCAGCATTGGAAACCTCCCCTTAGTTTTGCGTGCTGCAAAAGTGCTGCTTCAACCCACTCCTTCGGCAGGGAGCCAGAGCAGCTCTGAAAGCGGAAGCTGCAATGAAACACAGAAAAACTGCTGGACATGCAAAACCCACCTGTCGAGCAGGGAAAGGAGAAGGTATGACCAGATGTGACAGTCATTAGTCACAGTTGTTTATAGTGTGTTGAGAAGATGCTCTGATGTATCATAAGAACAGATAGAATTTAGTTACTATGTCTTCTGCCTTCGCTCTTCTCTGCCCGTGCCTTTTTTGTTCTTCATATGCTCTAAAAACGCATGAATTTGTTGGGTTTTGCCCTTGTTTGCCTGTGGTGCTCTTCAGAAGCATTTAAAACCATGAGAATAACCACAGTCAGATTTCTGATACCTATGACATGCATCAAAGGGAGCGTTCCCTTCCAGGAGAAGCTGATTGAGTTGGTCCTTCAGGTTTCTGCATGCTATTGCCACTGTTGTTTTCACCCGTTTGGTCAATGGCTTAAGTGGCACAGTGTCTTGAGCAATAAGGTTTTTGAGGAGTTGGTTTGTGTTTTGGTTTTTTTTTTTTTAGATGATAAAGGGGCAAAAATCGGAGCTGGAAGTGGCTTTTGATTCCTGAGTGGTTTGCACTGACGACGCGCGGTTTCTGTATCGGGTTTACATTATGTGGCTGGTGGTGGAGTGGTGCCGGGGGCTGTTGGGCAGGAGCTGGCAGGGGCAAAGCCATGCTCCTGGCCCTGCTCCCTCCGCAGCAGAGCTGTGACACTGCTGGCGCAGGGTCACTTGTCCTCTCCACCTGCGGGTCGATGCCAGGAGTTTTCCCCAGCTCTCTGAGGTAGAGGTACAGGCTGCGGTTCGTGTAGTGCTCTCGTATGAGGACTTCTTGCTATGCGAATTGCAGGTTGCAAAGCACGGTCACACCTGGTTAGAGCGTGGGCTTGCACAGCAGCTGCAGAGGGCTAAGCGAAGGGAGAAACTTACAGCATGTTGACACAATAGGTTAGTAAATGTGGATTAATAGGTTAAACAGCCTGGCATTTATTCTTGAGTAAGTAAGAGCGTGCACTTAAGTAGTTACTACATGGAAGCAGTGATGCTGTCAGCTCCCTCTTGGGCTCGCTCCCTGGTAGTTTATGCAGCCGTACCCAAGGTCGTAGCCCAAGGAACACGCTCGTGCTAGCTCAGTTTTGATTCTTTCCTTGCTAACGCCAAAAATTAAAAATAAAATTTCTAAAATGAGATTATTGGAAAGGTTAGAAGATGCTGAATATGTAAAAAACGATTTTGTTCTTATTGACATATTCTGTTGTGGCAGGGGGATCCTTTCATGCATGAAGGATCCTGTTATTTTGGCTGGCAGTATTATGCAGAAATAGCATGCTCCCGGATGGTTCTTTTATACGTATAAATAGCTGAATTAGTGTAGCTAATGCTTAGTAAGTGTATGTGGAATTAATCAGTCTTAAAACACAAGCATTAAAGGAATAAACTGGATAATTCTGTTGTTTAAGGTGATGGCTGTTTCCAGAATAACTATTATTTTTTGGCTTTATATTATTCCCCTCACAGATATCAAACAAAGTTGCAGAAATCTCCAGGATTTTTAAAAGGGAAGAGAACTGAATTGCAAACACCAGCGACCTACAACATAATAGCTTTTTCCAGTATGTTTTTGCAGTTCGTTAGTTGGAATTCTGTTAGTGTGAAGCTATAAACTTTCTTTCTGTGGGCTGCAAGCAGATTTTTACCCAGCATCGCTGTTGCTGGTGTGTTACAGAAAGTCGGAAGAGATACCCCGTGTGCTGAGGGGAAGAGCTTTGCGGTTGGGCTGCCAGGGAGTGATGGCTGACGCAGCGGTGGCAGGTTGAGCAGCAACAGAGAGGCTTTAAGCTCCTGCTGTTTTTTTAACTTGTGTACTTCAGCACACGATGATTCCCATTTCTGAGGATACTTTGGTTGGTGTTGGTTCTTGATTAATTAATCCCTTGATTTTGGGAGGAAAAGGAGGAAAATGGGAAAAAATGGAGCTGTTACATAGTCACAACAGGTTTAATTCTTGTTTCCCTATCAAGTATTTCTAATGCACATCCATGATCAGTCCCGTATCCCGTGCTATGTGTAGGGGTGTTTTCTTTACCTAAAACCTGTTACTTTGTAGCAAATAATGGGAAAAGAAAGCTGAAGATTTTTTTTTCCACTTCAGAACCCCCATCTATTCAAAGAACAGACTATAAGTAATCTGTTTGTTTATGATACAAAACGTGATGTATTTAAGCACCTTCAATAGAAATACGGTCCCTTTTGAGAAGGAAGGAAAAGGGATCCCCCATGGAAGCGTGATGTTTTTCCCATGTGGGCAAATTCCATGCACACATTCATGATGGTTTCATATGATTTATCAATAGCGATTATGACACTTCAATTTTGTGTAGGACTTCTACATAACATATGTTCAAGGTGAAATCTTAGAAGTTCTTAGCATGCCTACGTCTTCCAAAATGTTCTGTTCAGTGATTGATTTTTCTCTGAGAAGCTGTAGCATCACATAACACTGTTTCCATGCATTTGTGTTTGTTTGCAGGTGAATCGATTCTGAAACCTGCTTTGCGTCTTAGCCTGAATAAAGATGAGACCTAATTCTTCCCTTTCCAGTGCAGTTTTCCATTTTAGGCATAATAGTGCCAGGATTAGCAACTGAAATTATCATTGAATCTGGCTTCATTTTTATGTATTCATTTCTGTGGACGCAGGTTAACTATAGCTTTTTAAAATACATGTATAGTCACACATAGAGAAGTCTGTCATGTTGTTGAGGAGTTCTTCCTTTTCATGAATTAAATTAGTTTAAT
The DNA here is from genome assembly GCF_963924245.1 of Chroicocephalus ridibundus. Lineage (NCBI taxonomy): Eukaryota > Metazoa > Chordata > Aves > Charadriiformes > Laridae > Chroicocephalus > Chroicocephalus ridibundus. The sequence continues at coordinate 28,908,097 of NC_086286.1, forward strand.
CTCGTTGTTACCTCATTTGTTTGTAAAGCATTTGTGGAAACTTATTGTTGGTAGTGTCCGTGCTGAGGAAAACGTGGCAGCACTTGCTGGTAGATCTGCAATCTGAATTGTTTAAAAGAGTATCTTTGTTTGCAAAATAATAAACATTAATATCAAATATTTCTACAGCTGTTCAGATGCAGCATGTTGCAGAATGGCAGCATCGATGATGGGCCAGTCCGTCCCCTGTCAGGCAGCAGCAGCCACAGCGGCAGGAAAGGTGTGAGCAATGCTTTCCACCCACACCTTGTTTATAGGCGTTAATTTCAAAGCTTCTTTTTAATTGCTAACATAATGAAACAAAAGGAGCTTAACTAAAGAACTAGTCGGTTTTTAATTGTATTTATGCTCAGCTCCCCTTGTTGAGGGTGGCTGTTGACTTACACCAGTGTAGATATTTCTGCTTGCTGTCTGGACTGAAATGTTTTCTGTGACACATGGTGTGCGAATATTCCCTTTATTTCTCAATACTTGCTCCTCTGTAGTAACTGAAATGGAGATTGTGAGTAATGTGCGATGGGTAGTTGCAGATACCATCTTACAGGTTGGCTGTGTGGGAGTCATGCAGCTTGTGCTTTATTCTTGAAACTAAGCAGATAGCTTTGCAGCGTCTATACTATGACTAGTCTGTACAGAGAAGTTTTAGTTCTTGTGTATGTAAAAAAAAAAACAAAACCAAAAACAAAAAAAAAAACACACAAAAAAACCAAACCAACCAAACCCACTGTTTGTTGGTTCGGTTCCACCTGGAGTAAGGATTAGCTGGCGTAGAGATGCTCCTCTAGTACCAAAGCTGCCAGCATTTGCAGAAGTTGAGGAAGCATCTTAGTGGAGGTAAACAAAAGTGGGATTTTGACTGCAGCTGTTGGAACTGCGTGTTGGATCTAGCTTGTGATTAGAGAGATTTAGTCTCACTCCCAAGAAACAATGGACTTCTAAAAATACCAAAAGCAAATCTTATGTCTGTTCTTGCCCAGGAGATACAGGAGGGGTTTAATGACTGTAAGATGGTATTCCCTGCTGCAGCAGCAAGTGAAACGTTTCCAACGCAGAGCTGGGATAAGGAGTGCCTTCTGCAGGAGATGCTTCCTGTTGGGATGGAGCATGACGTGCATGCAAGCACAACCGGTTGCCCTGGCCCACTGCGTCAGTGCCTCAGCCATGGTGGGTGGGCATGGGAGAAAGCTTAACCCTGGAATTAATACTCCCACCAGAAGGCTTGTCTCTTAATAGAGCTTATTTTTTTACAAGGGATGGAGTGTATTGTCATCCTTAGCTTTTGGATAAGAAAATGTAAAAAGGACAGGGACTTTTCAAGGTCGCTTTAGCTTGTCAGAGAGAAAGGTGGTGTTTTACTGAATAGGCTCTGGTATTAAGAGGCAATAAAGAAGCGGCCGCATAGGGCTGTGAGTAAGGGACAGGCATTCTTGTACCTGAAATGCCAGAAAACTAAGATAAGACAGTGAGTTGCTAAGTCTCTTTCCAAATAGATTTCCCTTTATTTGAAATCACTATGTCCATCCTGTGACTCGGAGAGATAAGAGCTGTCGAGTACCCTGCTGTGTACACCAGCCCTGGTCCCCTTCCCGTTGAAGCTGCTGAGCACAAAAACCCGCCAGATCCTGCTCTTGCCTGCAGAGCCAAAAGGGGAGGCTTCCCCCATGGGGGAGTGGAGTGTTTTGGGAGAGGGAGCTCGGAGAGCCCGGGGGGATGCCAGCACCACAAAACCAAATTGCAGGGGGTTGATGGCCTGTGGGGAGCCACCAGTCTCACTGGGAAGGGGGCACAGGGCTCTTCCATGGGAAGAGCATGGCATCCTGCCCTGCTGCCCTGGCACCCACAAGAGGTTCGCTGTGAATTTGGGGGAGTGCTGATGAAGAGGGCTGTCTGTGTTTTAAGGCTGAATTTTGAGCTTGAAATGACGCTGCAAAGGACAGGCTTAGGCAGCTTTCCCTTAAGCATGAAGAAAGATGAAGATCAGTAAGACAAGCATACACTATGCTCTGTGTTTGGTAGCAATATCAAGAAGTGAATCTCTTTTAATGTGGCAGTATATGCTAATACTGATATTTTTATATGCATGTCCATCATTCCGATAGGAGACTCTTCTTGTTGCATAAACAGAATACTAAATCTACAAGATAACATCGTATTGCCTGTGAAACACAAGCAACTGCTGACAGCTGCACAACCTGTACAGCCTAGATTCACAGGCAAACATTATTGACAAAACCATATTTCTTTGGGATAGGAAATTAATAAAATAGGACAGCACTCTATTTTTCCTGACTCAATGGAGTTTTGCATAGTGGGATTTACGATAGAGTGGCTTAGAATAGCACAGAAGGAGATCAAAGAAACTTAGTTTGTACAGTGGTATTTTTGATGTTACAAATTAGATAGTTAGTTATGAGTCCTGGGGGAAGGAAAAAAGAACGGCACAATGAAGCAGCCAGTACAACAGATTTCAGAAATGTTCCAACACTTCTATTTACAGAGATAATGTCTAACTTGATTGCTAGATAACAGAAGCTGGAGATTATTCATTTGTGTTTCAGGATTTGAGACGAGTAAAATTTTGCAAATAAACACCGCATGGTACAAAATAAATTGTACCCATAAAAGAAGAGGGTATGTTGCTTTGCCTGACGTTATCATGCTGTCTCGCTTAATGATTTCAATGCTTATTTGTTTTGCTGCTGAAATTATACCCTAGAATTGATGAGAATATAGCAAGTTTAAAGAGTAGAAACAGCTTTCCTCTGGGGCAAAAATGTACTTGTTAAAAGCACACCACAAACAAACACTCAGAGAAGTTTGTTGCCCTAATAAGCAATAAATATTTAAGATGTTGGAAGGTTTCCTTAAGTTTCAGATTAAAAGTATGTTGGTACTACTGAATTCAAATGCCTCGCAGCAGAGGATATGCACTGCAGTGATGGGGAATGTCGAACTTCCCCTGTGTTTTTGCAATCTAAAGATTGAATGTTTTACAAACTGGATTTTATTTGCATGTTACTGGAAAAATATATGTTGGAAACATATTTTGGAAATACAGCGTGGAAAATCAGTGGCAACCTGTATGAACTGGGGCTTAAATTCTGGAAAAAAACCAGATACCCTAAATATACAGAGACTTCTCTGAGCAGGAACTGGCATCCTGTCTTTGACAAGAGCTGTTAAAAAATAAGTGGCCCCAGGGGGAGGGAGGGGTGCAGAGAGAGGTGGAGAATGAGATTACTGTGCCTTTTTTTGCCTCTTCTTAAATTATTTTTTTTTCCTTTTTTTGCCTTTTTCTTTTTTGGCTCTCTTTCAGCCTTTTTCTTTTTGTCTTTTGTGTCCTTTTTCTTTTTTTTTCTTTTTTTTTTGTCATTTTTTTGTTGTTTCCCGTTTCTTGTCTTCTTTTTTCCTCCTGTTCCCTGTCCCCCCGCCCCTTTTTTCCATGTACAAGCCTTCACACCAACTTCCCTGCCTGCCAGGTAACTGGTGGGTGCCTGTCTGTGTAAATGATTTTGCAAAATACTCCAGGAAAACCACAGCAGTTCAGGTGATCTTGGTGAACTCTCTACGACATTTACTGGACTTTGTCATGTTTTGGATGCTGCTGCCTTTTTTCTGAGCCTGAATATGGTTATCGTCATCATTCATTTTGTTGAGCAGGTCAGTGATAGTTAATGCTGCTGTCTTTGTAGATGTATACAGTAATGAAATATAGTAAAGAAAAGTGGTGTGAATGGGAAGTCAAAGGCTGAACCTAAAAGACAGAATTGGGGTAGTCTTTCAAGTCTATATTTAATCTTCTGGATCATATAGGTATTAAGATGCAGCCTTTAATTACTTGATCATAGCCTCCCCCAAGTCAGTACTCAGAAAAGGTGATTCTGCTTAAAAAGCAATTGCTCAGTACTTTGAGTTGCCTTCGTTTTCTCTGCCTGGCTTCCTATGTTATTTTTATGGCAAGGCTTTTAGTCTTGTTTTTCAAGGAAATGTGTGAATTTCAATTGACTTTGCTACAACACTTAATGGTAGTGCCTCAGTAGCCCACAAGTGTTAATTAACCTTTATGTGGTGTGGGATGATGCTTGCATTTAACAGGTGAAGAGTTAAAAAAGAGATTAAGGTCAAAAGCATCTGCTAATTACCAATATTCTAATTAAGTAATTGCCCAATTTGAAACTCGGAAGACTTGATTGTCAAAGTGCATAGTTAGGACAGCCCTTTACATGTCAAAAGCCTGGTTGGTGTCAGGTACCTGTGAGAGCTCAGCACTTTTCCATGCTGAGGTTTGGTGTTTCAGGTTAGGCAGAACATGCAGGTTCTTCCTTCTTTCGGCCTTGGGAGTGTGGGAGAGATGTTTTCCTGCTCTCCATGTCCTGCTCTGGCCACCTTGGAGCCCTGGGCAGTGTCAGGCCTCCGTCCTGCAAAGCTGGAGCCTGTTGAGTGTCTCCACGGGGCGGCTGGGATGCCATCTGCTTGTGGTGCGGGAGGTGAGCAGTGTCAGAGCCCTCGATGAAGAGGAAGACCTGAGAGATCTGGTCCAATGTGAAAAGTTGTTTTCTTAGAAAATTTTAACTAGATCAGTTTGGGCATGGGGGAAGATAGGGGAAAGGAACTCCAGGTGCTGAAATTTTTAGCCTACGTAGTTTCATGCTTGGCATAGTTATTAATTTGTAACTTTTAAATTAGCATTTTTATCATGGAAATGTTCTAACACTTCTAGCACAATGTGAAACATTTTTGACAATGTAATACTAACATATGTGTGCTGAAGTGTTATTTTCAATGCATGTGTAACTTAGAGTGGAGCAGTTCATTGCAGCTGTCTCTTTGGTTGCTATGTGACCTTCCAGGCATATGTGTTAGAAAAGCTGCTCTCTGCTCCTCCCTTTCTTATAGTGTGACATGAAAATAGGGTGCCATCAGATATTAAAAAGAGCTTGGGGTGACTGCGACTGCTGCAAAGTGAGTTTAGCAGGGGATCCTGAGCCAGGTGCCAGTAGCTACCATCAGCTCTTTCTACAGAGTGTAGAGGTCGCTCATCTGTTTGGCAGAAACACCATTTTGGAAGATACAGGCGTGTCCTGCTGGTGGAAGGCCAAGTGTTGAAGAGTCTTGAGCTTCAGAACAGTAATCAGGAGCATCAAGTGCTAAGCAATGCTAGGGGAAGAAAAATACTTAAAAACCACAAGGCCTTTTAAGTAGTGGGTGGTGAAAATCCTGTGAATGGTCTTCCTGTTGAGATCCATCATAATGGAGGTGGAGCTGATACGAAGTGTGCAGTTGGGGGAGGATACGTGAGAGCGCCAGCATAATTACTTGCCTCTTCAAGTAATTATGTGGAAACCAGTGTCAAATATAAGAAGTGTGTGTGTTGGCTTTGTTTTGTTTTCTCAGTCTATGTATCAAAATTAGTGTCGGCAGGTATAAAGGCGGATCTGTTTCTTCTTAAAACTTGTGTGCCCAATAAATAATAGTTACCGGAAACTTAGGCAAGCAGGACACTCATGTTGGTCAAATACAGCATGGGTGGAGCCATGCCCTGTGAATCTCGTGCTGATGTATTTCTAGATTATAAGTATTAAAAATAATGTGAGTGTTTATAGCAGCAGATGCAAAGGATTATTACAAAAATATTTTTGTCGTAACAGCTGCAATTTGTGGTTATTATGAAGTTATTTTTTCAGGATGTTTTTGTGTCATCTTTTAATCTTTCTCCTCCCCTTGCTTTTTCATGTCAGCAAAAATAATAAATAAATTTGAAAGCCTATGTGCACAAATCTGTTTAGCATACACAAGTAGAACTGCTGATTATTAGGCATGAAGCTGTAGATCATTTTAGGTGTCAAGCCAACCCTTTAAAATGAGATTGCCTGAAGACACAGGGGATGTTCTCTGCAATATAACAGTGCAGTAGTAGGCTCACAGACAGGAAGTCGCTTCAAGTGAACCATAAAGCAGTCCACAAACAGCAAAGACCAGTAGTGGCTATTGCATTGCAGAATATTCACATGCCAGGGTAAAATCTTCTTACGAATCATCTACAGAAAAAACACTGCAGTTGTATATATGTTGTGCTTAATTTAAAAGTCCTAAGGAAGCTTTTTCCGGTGTAGTTATATGTCTTTGTTCTTATTTCAAAATTTAATGCAGTGCTTTAATGATTTAAATTTAAAGTTTATGGCCCATTTTTGTTGTTTCGTTTGGGAATTTTTTGAGTTTTGGGGTGTATGATTATCTATATAGATCTGTTTATATCTGTACAGATAATTCCAGATGGGCCAGTCAAGTCATGCATAAATAAATTCTTAACAGCATAAGTTATATTCCTGTCTGGGTTTTGACTGAGGTTTTTAGGCCAGTCTAGATTTTCAGACTTGAGTGAGGGTTGGGTTTTTTGTCGTTAGTTTGTCGAGGTTTTTTATGGTTAAGATCTGTTTCCATCAGTTAACATGGTGGATTGCACTGCTGTGTTTTATAAGCAGTCTTTTAACATAGTTTATGATTAATAATGCAGCTTAGCCATTGGGGTGGTCACTTTGGATGTTTAAGGCACTACTGCTAGACATTGCACTATCATTTTATGGTCTGATTCTGCAGTAGGATCTGTGCAAAATGTAGACTTGTGTTTCAAGTGGCTTGTGGAAGGCTAGTGGACAGTAATACATCTTTCTTTATTTACTAGCATGTAGGGGACTAAAATAAGATTGGAGTATGAAACATTAAACAGTGTAATGATCTGCACAAGGAAGACAGTTTCCTCAATGTGTTGGTCCTCGTGCAGCGTCAATCCTGAGAAAATGAGTGGTGCATGACAACATGCATTTTTCCTGAAAACCTGAAGAAATGCCTGTGGAAGAGAAAAATCCAAGGCTTAGCTGGTTTTGGAAGTACTAAGAATACCGCATATTTGAGAGGTGTGAGTTGAGGACCAGTGTCTGTAGTCAATGACTTATCTGTACAAAGGATCTGCATTATTGTTCCACAACAAAGTACAGAAAGAGCTTTTACCTTTGTCTCCAATAATTAATGTGAGATCAAGCAGTGCATTGTTTTTAATGTGGAATGAAAAAATTGGAACATTAGGGCAAGAGCATGAAAAAGTAAGACAGGAAGTAAAAAATTATGTGGAGTAAATTCGGAGTGTTAAAGGACAGTGTCTTGCATTTATAGGAAGGGAAAACTTGGGCACAACTTCTCACTCCACTTCCATGCCACCAGATCTAGCTTCTAGGGAAACATCAGAAGCTAATACAGTATCATTTGGGGGGAGGAGGGAGCTTTTTTAATCTTCCATGTTTAATCTTTTGTGTTGTGTGTTTTAATTCCCGTTCTCATGTTCCTTCCATGACTCACATCCTTTACAAAACCGAGATCATTTGTGTGTGTGTGCTGACATTTGGAGGAGGTGAAGGAGATACTGTGGGCAAAAGTCTAGAGTCTAATTCTACCTTTTTTTAAAAAGAGAATTACATGTTAAGAGATATGGAGTGAAATTCCGGATCTTTTATAAGCTGATCTTAAAACAAGTGGGCTGCAGAAAACTGCAGAGAATTTTATTTCACTTAACAGGGTAGGAAAAATAAATATGTCAGTTATCTCTCTGGAAATATAAGCCTCATCTAGAGTCAAATTATTCACTGCCCTTCAGAGTAAAAATTACAAGTTGTGCAAATAATACCTTCCTGCACACATGGACGGATCATAGTCCTAGTGAGAAATGGTTCTTTTGGGCCAATTATCTCTTGAAATAGTCAGCCAGATCCTTATACCAGTCCAAGTAATTTCTGTTGCATTTCTGTAATAAAAGACTCTTTACACTCTGGGGAAAACATAGAAAACCGTGTGGGTGCCTTGGCAGGCAGGGGTTTAAAAATATCTGTGGCTTGTGTGGTTTTATTGGATAAAATGTAGGATTTTCCACCCTGTGGTTTAAATTTCTATGTGCTGGAGTTTGTAGAATTTGTTTTTCTGAAATGTTGCTTATGTCTAAAATGAAGCCCTTATTTATGTTTAGTCAGGGCTGGCAGGAGTCACTCAGAGAAGTGATAATGGATGCTCTGGAGTTGTTGAGGGGCCCCGGAATAGACAGTTCAGTAGTAAGATATATTGTTTTCAAATGCAGCCAGTTCAAATCTCTCCTAGGCAGTGAGTGATGAAGGGTGATGCTTTTCAAAAGCTGTTATCCTCACGTGCCTGGTTGGTGACATGTGAGGAGAAAAGTGATATGTAGGTTGGGAGGTTTGTTAAGTACCATCACTATGTATTGGATACCCCTTTCGAAGTTCCTGGCTGAAGTCTAAGGGGCGGTTTGAGCTGCTGCTTTGTTCAGTCTGCTGGGAGGGGTTTGACGCAGGTGACTGTGAGGGGTCACATGTAGTGTTATGCGTCTGTTTAATGCTGTTTGTTGGCAATTAAAAATGAACCCTAATTTTTAGGCTCATCCAGATGTCTCAAGAGTGAATTGAATACAAATGTCCCATATACATCCCTGCTTACTCCAAAAGCAGGGGAAGAATTGATGTTTTTATGGCTAAAATTAAAAATCAAACTAGTGAACTATGATAAAATAACAAGACATCTTACTTTGAAAGTTACAGTATTGTGTGTTTAGACCTAGCATGTTTTTGCTGTCATTTGAGTACCAATACTCGTATCTTATACCACTTTTTAAGATGGAAGGACCTTAGATCCACATCTGTGTGGATGTCTTCTCACTACGACCAGCAGGCATTGCAGATGGTGCTTTTTTTGCAATGGATGTTGTTCCCAGTGGCTACCTTGAAGGCACAGATCATGGACAGCTTGGGAATGTGACTGATACATCAGAAAGGATGCTGTGTTGTTACAATAAAAATAACCAGATGACTAAAAAGGTCTTCTGAAAATGGATTAAGTGAATGAATCAATAGTCAATTACGCTTACAAATGTCTTGCTATATTTCCTAGTCTGGTTTCCCTCTTTAAATAAATAAATAAATCTCCCTCTGGTTTAGTAACTTAAGAGTGGCTCATGGAAGGCCTGGACAGATGTCTGAGAACAGCATGAGGGAAAGGCCAGATGTTTAGGAGTGGGAAAAGAGAAAGGGAGGAGATGGACTTTGCTTCTTAAGTGACTGACTTTGTACTTGCACAAGAGCTCTTACCACTCTGAAGGGGGAAGGGCATGCCCTTGAAGGAAGCTTTTTCTTTAAACTTCTTTTGAAGTAGTTCTTTAGATTATAAGAATGTATTTTTAACGGAAGAGGAAATCTGGAAGAGATTTTGTAAACTTCTGCGACAAAAAAAAAAAAAAAGCCAAAAAAATCCAACCAAAACAACTCTAGTTTTGCCTTGTGCAGATTTGTCAGAATGATCTCAAGGATTGCAGTTGTGTTTACTGTCAAGGCATCTTCTTTTAAGCTAATCCCTACCTGACTTACTTTTCAAGACATTGACAAGAAGGGCATGTTGGAGTTCAGTTGAATATTTGATGTCATGGATGAGGTATTTGGGTTGGGAATTGCTCGTTTTAATTCTCTAATAGTTGCCAGTGTAATGTATGATTGTCATCACTTGAAACAGATGCTGCTTCTGTAGAGTGATAAAGAACAATAAAATGTCTTCCCAGCGTGCTACTGTGTTCTTTGATCAACCAAAATGTTCTTGATTTCCAAGTAATCTTCTTGCTGTCCAACTTCTCCTTTCAGTCGCTGTGTCTCACGTGCCCTCTCTGCAGTGCAAAGCGTCCGCTGGTGGTCTGAAACCTCTTCTCTCCCGTTGTACACATGTAGCCCATTGCTTGCCTATTTTTGAATCAGATGAGTGGCTTAACCTTCTTGGTTTCCTACTCATGCCCCACTTACACAGCTACAACCTCTGACAAGCTGTTGTGATGATGTTGCGTTTGAGGGTCCTTCTGCCCCTGCATGCCATGTCTAGGGGTGAAGCCTCCATAGTGCAGGTCACAGAGGTGAACATTGGCCAACTCTGCTACCATCTCATTTGATGTGTTGAGGAGGTGAAAGCATTGCAGTTCACCCTTATCGGGCAGAAGGATTTGCTCTCCTGTTCACCTTTGAAGTTAGTGACATAACTGTAGCTTTGGGAGCTGCAGGAGCCGTCTAATATGCCCATTTTGGGGAGTGCTGGGGTTCAGCAGAAGCAGTGTAGCCAACGTTAGTAGTCAGTGGGAAAAAGGATGCCCATGTCAGGCAGCCAGCGCTCTACCAGAGTGCTTGCTTCTGTGCTCATCAGAGAGACCGACCAACAGCGGAGCCTTTCCTGGTTTGGTAATTACTGTTATTTGGACTCCACACTGGGAACACAGTAATATCTGGCTTATAAATTGATTATTTGACATAGCTACATGCTACTTACTCTTTTTACAAATGTTTTATAGTAATCTGTATATTTATACAGCCTGGGAATTCATCCGTAATTTATCCATTATAAGACCTTTTAATAGTTCATTAATTGAAGGCTTTAGCAGGCAAAAAAGGAAAAAATTAAGCTTTCTCTCTCCTTTTTTTTTTTTTTTTTTTTAAAAAAAAAAAAGGAAATGTTAAACTTCTCTCTTCTGTGTTTGGACTACTACTCCAGTGTAAGATGAGATATAAAGATCATAGTATTTTGAAAATAATTGTCACTATTTTCTGCAATGGTCGTTTGTCCACTGCATGTATTTAAAGGCTAATATTGTAAGGATAGGGAAAGCATTAATTATATGGTACTTCTTTCAGTCTGTTTACTTCCCTAAAATAAAACCTTTTCTTCATGAATTAATTTATGTAAATGTACCTTAGTTCCTTTTTATGTGCTGTATAGGTACATGTGCTTGTAGGAAATTCAGCTAGCTCCTTAAAACAGATGGATTTTTAAGTTTTGAAAATGGAGGTTTGAATAAAAGAATCTTACACAGTCCTTCCCAGTCTGGGGTAGCTGTCACCTGGTCTGGGTTTGTAAAGTTCTATTGAGAGAGCATCAGATATGCTGGGCTGTAGAGTCGTTAAAATAACTTTTCTGCATATAGGAGGTTCAGTTGTGGCTGGTGATATTAAAGGCATTTTGTTCAGAGTTGTTCTGATCTGTTGTCTCTGGATCTCTGTTTGATTGCCTGCCTTATTAATTCCCCTGCAGTTCTTTTTATTTGTTAGCCTGAATGAATATAGTATTAACCATGAAGTGATACGCTTCTGCTTTTCGTTTAACCAAATAGTGAATTAAATCAATATGCAAAACTGTCGTCTTGTAGGAGTTGTTTTTTCAAAGTAATCTTAACTGTTCCTTTCAGTTTAATAATATTTGTGAATACATTTCACTACTAATATTAGTTTGCTGTACTAATTCCTTGTAGGAATTTTGTTAGTGTTGTGAAAGTATTACTGTGATTCTTTATTTTGGTTAGTTCAATTCTTGGTTCCTCAGTAGTGTTTTTTAACTGAATGAAAGTTGGCATTAAACTCCATAATCTCTTTCACATTTAATTCATTGGAGGGGTTTGGCTCAGTGTTTCTTCTGCATACATTTATTTTAAAAGTGCCTTTATGCAAGTATTTCAAAGATTAAGGCATTTTTAGTGGAAAAATAGAGTTTTAGGATTGTGGCTTATATTAACTTTTTTTTTTTCCTTAGTATGTCTTCGTAAGATTAGTGAACTAAAGTTTAGATTATATATAATTGCAATAATAATACCAGCTATTTACCCTTACATGTAAATTTGCTGTTTGTGTATATTTCATAGAACATGGACTTACACTGTCTGTTTGTATAATACAGGTAAATTTTGTAAATCTGTATTAGAAGTTCCTTCCTGAGTTTCTGATAAGCCTAAATCAGGATGGATAAGGAGTTCAGTACTTTGTGATGGAGCAACATATTCTTTTATGTTGGGTTTTTTTTTTTTTAAGTGGTTGGCCTGTGATTTATTGGAACAGCCAAATACAAAAATCTGTTACGTGTTATTTTGGCTTGGCAGAAATAATGCAAAGAACTGTCAAAGGCAAAGAGTATGCAGAAGCTGTAATTTCCTTTTTACCACTGAAGAATAGATTTGGCTGGATTATGCCTTCAATGCTAATCTGTCTCTGTGTGGCCAAACAGATTTTTGGAACCTTTGTGTAGCGTATTTATTTTCTGTTCACTTCAGGCCAAATGTTATAATGTCATATATTTTTTTGGCACGTACAGGGTGGTGATGTGAAAAAAGTTAAAGAGGAGGAATTGGAGTGAAGAACTCTGATCTAGACCATTTGAATTGAGATTGACATTTGATGCAGTTAGGTCATGGCTAGCTATACTTGCATGTTCAACTGCTGAATTTTATTTTATTTTATTTTTACTTTACATCTTGATTTAAAATTAAGGATCGCGTCAACAGTTCCAAAAGAATATATTGTGAAATATGACCACAATTTTATACCTTTTTAGTTAATTCTATTGGCTATTTAAATAAACTTAATTTTGGTCTTCCTTCTACTGTTAAGCGCTTTTCTTTTTATGCCATTTTAACAGAAAATGCATTGCCTTTTTGATTGTAATAAGGCCACACTCCTTAAGCCTTCTGTTGAAGCTAATGATTAGTAACGTTTCTGTCTTGAACCATTAATTTTATACATTTAGCATAATATCCACTCCTCCTTTGCCTGAACATGTTTGAAAGTCCTTGTTATTTCAAAGTGATGGGACAGACGTACTCATGTTTCACGTGCTTCTTTCTGTCGCTTCTAGTTTTAGAACAAAAAGTTAAGTGCCTCTTTCTACTCTATTTTCCCACTGTACAGATGACAGCATCTCAGCTGCGAGTACGTCTGATGTCCAGGACCGTCTCTCAGCCCTGGAGCTGAGAGTACAGCAACAAGAAGATGAAATCACTGTGCTAAAAGCAGCGTTGGCTGATGTGCTAAGGCGTCTTGCGATCTCTGAAGACCATGTAGCTTCTGTGAGAAAATCAGCACCAAGTAAAGGTAAGCCCGTATTTGGGGGCTCTTTTTAGAGTCAGAATGTTATCACTTAGAATGTTTTCCGTTGATCACTTCTTTTTTTCCCTTTTCTGTCTCATTGGAAAGGCAGTTGTATTTTGAGCTGGAAGGGTTAGTTTTTTAAGAGTGGCTTTATAGTATATGGCTGATAGATATCTGAAATATGCTTATAATTATAATTTTGCTGTTTGCTAACATTTTTATGTACTTAATGTCCCTGAAAATTTACCTTACTTCTTGTTAAAAGGTTCCCATTTTAATTTAAACCGTGAAATGCTTTACAGCTGCAATCTTTAATCTGCCACTGGAGGTTCTGGGACTTATGAACAGCTCTTGAGTCTCAGCTTTGACTTCATCTAGAAGTTATACAACTGAAGGAATCTACTAGAGGCTACATTTCCGCCTGCTCCTAAATTAAAAAAAAACCAAACAACTAAACTAAACAAAGACCCCAAAACACATTGCCATCAAATAAGGAAGTTTTCTGAATATAGTTAGGTTTTATTCAGCTACAGAGATAACTCATCAGCACTAGGTTTCTTGTAAGGAATAGCCATGTAGACGCTCAGCAATATCTCTTTTGCGTAGTGGCTAGTAACTTTTACATTGTAACTTAGAAAGATATATGATTGTTTAAAAGTAAAGAAACTAGATGCTGTTTGTGCTAATTTTCGGCATACTCCCCCCCCCCCCCCCCCCCCCCCCCCCCGAACATTTCCTTTTCTATTCTGGAGAGCTATCTGAATCGAGTTATTTGAATTTGTTCCAACTTAAAATTGTGTATTCAGAGAGAACTAAGGCTACATCTGTTTGTGGTACATATTAAGCTTCTGATTAAATAAAAGTTTAGGTCATACTTCAGATAATTCATGGTTCTGATTCACCATAAATGCATGTATCCCCATCAAACCATGCAGCGCAGAGTTTTCTGGGCTCAATCCCTGTATTTCAGCCTTGAATTACGCCCATTACACCAACACCAGTATAACACTGAACACATCATAGCCTATGTTTGTTTGGGTGGCTGCGTTACACGGGCTAAAAATGCAAAAGCTGAAAATGCTGAAAGTTTCAATTATTTTAGATGTGACAGAGAGATCAAATTCCTTAATCAAGTGTTTCTGCAGTCTTTCTGCCAGATGGAAGGAAGTGATGATGCCTAATTGGCTTGGGATCTGAATCCTACCGTTCTCTCTTGCTTGCTAAATGGTAGACTGTTGTCATCCCAGCTTATAAAGGCAGCTTTTTTCTACGCGATATGCATCTCTGGTCTCATCAAGATTGAGACTTCCTTCTCTAACTCTCTGTAAATAGAGCTTTAGCAAGTATTTTGACTAAATCGATCTTTGCAGTCTGCTGTCCATTAAGACAAAAAGAAAATGTCCAAGTGGAAGACTGAGGGCAAAAAAAATGTGTCCAACATAGGACCTTATTCTTCCCATTTAAATGCAGAGGAGCTGGGATATTGCACAACCATGGCTAAAGACCTTTGTCTTGGAGCTAGTACCCAGCAAACTCCGTGCACTGGCAGGGCAAATGTGCTGTGTTCTGCAAAATGCCTTGGGGCCGTGTCCTTACTGGGACTCTGGGCGTCCTGGGGCCATATGAAGTTCTCCAGGTGAATTTGTTCAGTGAAAAATAAATTAATTATTTCTCAGGGGGGAAAATATGTGGAATATCTAAATACCTTCAGCTTTGTGCTGTTGCATCTTTACTGTTTAATGACAACAGCATGTAACTGTGAAGAAAGACATGGGGGCTGGGGCAAACATGTATGCATATGAGCTAATACATTGAACTTAAATGAATTATGACTAATTGACACTGTATTTAATTTGTGGTGGATGTGTCCCCATTGTGTTCAGCAACACATTAACTTCATTGTTTATCATGAAATAGGCTGCATGTAGATGGTATAAAGATGTCACAAAAGAGAATGTTCGCATATGGTCACTGGAATTTTGTACAAGTCTAAAAGTAGACTTGAAGAATGAGCTTGAGATTAATATTGATTTAAACTTAAACATCAGTATTTTAATAAATATTTCAAAACAAGTTTGTACATAGCTTTTTGCAATACTGTAGGTTCTACTTTTGATTTCTGTATTTTAGGTTCATTCAATAGATAAAGAACCCTTGAAATGTTTTAACAAAGAATAATGTATTATTTTTGTGGATGAGTACTATTGACAGATCTGAACTGTCATACAAAAATAATAATCCAAGTAGTCACTGTTAATTTTTCTTTGAAGTTTTTTATGGGTACTAGTTGAGTCATGGTTGCTACAAAGGTAATTGTATTCCTCCAAAACTCTCTTTGGTGTTCGTGATCTTGTCAAGAATCTGGATTTCTGCATTACAACCATTACAGTTTCATGGTAAATATTATAGATATGGGTTTTTTTTAAAAAAATGCTGAGGATTTAATTCACAGAAATACTTGTCTCAACATCAGCCCTTAAATACATGCTGGCATAAATAATGAGCAAAGAGAATAGATGTGTATATATTTCTGAATACATTGAGAAAAATGTGTTCAATTGGCAGTATGGCAACACGGTGAGATAAATAGTTTTAAAATAAACTGAATTAGCAAGAATCATAGTACCGGAAAAAGCCAACTTGAATCTTTCCGTCAAACAAAAGAGTTTTAATCTGAGTAAGAGACAATATCTAACCTAGTTCTAAGGGGTCTTTCCTACTTGTTGCTGAAATGAGTTTGTCTAAAACCTCTTCATTTTTTTATCTTGTTGAAACCTCAGCAGTGTCTTTGAAGAGAGGTTTTTCATAGGCTAAAAATAAGTGTTGTGAACGGATCACTTTTTCACTGATTTTTTCACTGAAGTTGATGGCCAAAATTAGTTCAAAAAGAGATCTCTTCATCCTTTGTGTTGGTTTGTCTGCATTGCATATCTGGTGAGCTAATTCTATTCTTATTTTTCTCATCCCTTTATTTGAGATTGACAGATTGAATCAATCATAGCTGAAGCTAAAATTTTTTTGCATTATCCTTGTAGACTTTTCCTTTTTTCCTGCGTTTCTGTTGTGTGCTTATTTTGAACTTAGTTCAGTCTTCAGTGAAAAAATTCAGGTGGGCATGGGTAGATTTTTATTTCTAACCCATGGGCTATCAGTCAGGAGGTTACTACCTAGGATTTTATCTGTCTAGCCCTGCCTCGGAAGCAAGCTGCTCTTTGTGTAGGGATAGGTGATTTGCGAACTGTACGAGATAAGCTAGAGAGAGGGTTTTTTAGCCACCCTAATGCCTCTGAGTAAAGCATGAAGTGAGCATACTGTATGAAGGAAATACAAGCCCAAGTAGGGCTTGTGACAGAATTAGCACTTTGTCATTGCACAGTGAAAAGCAGACAGGGAGTGTTTGCATGTGGCTTGTTTTCTTCTTTAGTACTTCTCAATGCAAAGTCATCCTAAATAGAGAAATCTTTTCAAAATAAAAAGGCTACGGTAGTACTTCTCCATCTCTGCACACAGCTAAGAATAGCTACACGAAGGAGAAATTACCAGGTCCAAAGGCAGTGTTGAGGATTAGAAATGTGAAAGGGCTTGATGAGGGGACAGGTTCCCAGCAGCTACAGGGTTTGGGGGGACTGTAGCGTGTGGGTGCATTTGTGGGTTTTGGTTTGGGTATTTTCCCTTTCTTTCTCTCTTTCTTTTCTTCCTGAATAGATGACTTGGTAAGAAGAATTTCTTTGGTGAGAAGTTCTTTGCTTTTGGCAGCTCTGCGCTCTTGTTGCCACATGTCTCTGCTGTTGATGCATGATTGATGCTGTTAACGTTCACAAAAAGTTCCAAAAACAAAGATTACCTGGACACTGAAGAAAAGGAAAGCATAAAGCAGTCTGGTACTTGAGGCTGCCAGCAAGATAGAATGGCTCACAGCTGGTGCCTGGTAAACCTATTAAAATCTTCCAGGGTGTCAAAATGTGTGTAACAGGAGAATTCATCCCTCAGGCTCTGGGTGTGGAGACAAGTCTGTGGCACACAGTGGCACAAGTAAAATATCTCAGACTAATCATATCACTGGGTAGGAGCTCTTGCCTGAAAAAGTGGCCATCTACCAGAAAGTACATCAGATGTCCACTTAGAGAGAAACAAGGAGTTCATGTCCTTTTTCTGGAGGCAGAAGTAATGAGGAGGCTTGTCACAGGTTAAACCTTTGGAGGAACATTTCCTGTTGCTTGGACAAGAGTTGGTATCAGATAACTCCTATGCAAATTCAACTCATAAAGTGAAATTGAAGCAGTTTGCAAAAGGCAGTTTGCATAAAGGGATCTCCCATGGCAGTGCAGGCTGGCAGACTGAGAGGCATTTATTTTACTTAAAGCAGTGGTTTTGGGGACCTGCAAAAGCAGCCATGTACGGGGATGCAGATTATTTTTTATTTTAGTTTTTATTTATTTTTTTCCTTTGTGCAGTGGATTTTTATAATAGAGAATTTTCCTGGGTTTCCTGCTCCCTTCTCTCGTGTGAAATAGCATGTCTCTTCAATAGGAAAATCCTAAGCAGTATCTTGCATCAAATTCCATCTCATTGCACTAATGTAAGCAAAGCACTTCAGATGTAATTTTCACCTTATCTCAACAATGGTTTAATTTCAATAACATTAAGTCATTTTGGTTTATATTAACAAAACTTGACTTCATTAATGAAAGCACAACATAGACTTACATTTGTGGTTTTAGTCTTAACAAATTTAATGTGCAGAATTGTTCTAATAACTGGGTACATGTTTATGTTGTCAAATCAGTAAACGTTAAAAGGAACAGAAAATATAAGCGTAGATAGGAAAATGCTTATGGTAGAGGTAAGATACAGGCTTTTATTCACGATATTAAAACTAACCTGGCAAGCTTATACATGTGTCATTTTACTCATGGGAATAGTCCAATTGAAGTCTGCAGGCTGTATGCTCACATAACAAATAATGATACTCTTGAGGTCTTAATGGATTTTCCAGGTACTGGTTTTAGTGCCATCTGTTCTTTCTGCATTAAAATTATTTTTCCCCATTTTTTCTTTCTTCTCCTCTGTCTTTAATTTCTTCTATTAAACTTACTATTTTTGATGTTCTTCATAAATTTTCCTTTTTCAAAGAATTTGGATCTAGAGGGCATTAATGAACTACAGATCCCTAACCAGCTAAAACAAGTTTAAGGAAAGAGACCAGAAAAAGAAGAAAATGCAATTATTTTTTTTTTAAACTTTTGTAACGTAATAATCTTGTTCATTGGAGAAGAGATTCAGAGCACTGTAGAGGAGTGTTTTTCAGTTGTGGTGATAAGTGTCCTTATTCTTTTTCCATATGCTTCTTACAGTTTTGGGCATGTTTTCTGCATTTGTGTGCTTTTTTTAGAACAGTGTGGGCAAATTCTCCTGAGAAGTACTCTGGTGTTCTACATGACGCTTCTCAAACTAAGAATTGCAGTGTTGGAAGAGTTAAATGGTGCCACTAACTTCTTCAAATAAAGCCTCCTGTTGTTTATAACACTCGAGTAGCTCTTCCATCACTGTTTGCCAGAGTATATCAAATTGTTTCAGATCACCACAGTTAAAGTTTTATTTTGTCTGCTTGGGTATAGCTCATTTGGCAAATGGTTGAGGAAGTAGATGGTGCCTCTGGGAAAATATGGCAAAATAATAAGATGGCAGGGAGAGAGGACGAAAAGGGCTGTGTGGTTTGAATAAGTAACTGGCTGTCCCACGCCAAAGAAGTCTTCAGTTTCCCTGGGTAGTAGGTTTTAAAATGCCTGCCCAAAGAGCCAAGTGTCAGAGAAAGGGCATGGCTCCCCTAGACTCTTAAGGGTTTTATGTCACTAGGAGGACCAGTTATAGTGAGAAATGTATGTGTTGACGGGTTAAGTCACTAGCTATTAAAAAAACTTTTAGGAAATCTCGAAATAAATATTTAATTATTCTTAACGTTGTAGTTAATTTATCTACCAATTGGGAGGGATTCACTTGCATCTCAAGATGTTTATGCATTATCTATATTGTCTCAAACTGTTGCATAGTAACATGCCTCTATTCAGATTTCTTTTCCTTTTGATAGGAAATGACAAATAACGTAAGTTTAATAGCCAGTTGTCAGTTGAGATTTGTCAAATTGGGCTTCAATAAAAAAAAGTATTAAAAGCGTCTGATTTTTTTTCCAGATAGATATAATTGTAAGAATAATAAAGTTAGTAAAAACTTAATTTTGTCTAAAAATTGGATCATTAAACAAGATAAAGTATAATCCATAGATAGTGAACTGAATTATTTTTTCCTGATTAATGTTGGTCATTATTTGAGAACTAGTATCTTGCCCTGACCTGTAATGTTTGTTCATGTGATAGAAGAAGAGGACTTTTTTTTCTACTTAAGAAGTCTCAATCAGAATTTGACTCTTACTCCCGAAGTGTAGTAGTTGAGTAAAAGAAAAGGCTGAAGAAAATTTTCCCATACCCTTCAGAATAAAGTACTCGTTTTGAAAAGAGTTTTAGTGCTCCCAAGCTATTTCTCTGCCAGCATCTTCCATGAGACGAAGGACTTGACATCCTTTGAAATGGCTCTGGTACAATTTATTATAACATCTTGAAGTAAGTTTAGGATTTGTCATAATTTCTAGTTCACTTTTGATGTCGTTATTTTAGGAAGGAAGTGCAGATAAAATCTTACATTCCGCTACGCTTAGAACTATTTCAGTCTGTTTTTCAGTGGCTCACCTGTGTGGGTTCTTCGGTGACTAATCGTGTGGTTGAACCCACACTGAACACTTCTTAAGCAAGACTGTAAGAACCCCCACTAAATTGGGTTCCTGTCCTTCAATCCATCAGTTTTATTTGCACAAAACCCCATGGCATGTAATATATTTGAAATACAGCAATCTTTGTCAAGTTTTGCTGAGAATGAAGTATTCTAAAGTTGTAGAAGGACTTGGATATTGTATGCCTTATTTTTGTAAACAAAAATAAAAGAGGCACACTTAAAGAAAAACACTTCAAGTAAATCCTTTTTTTTTTTTTTCCAACATGTGATTTGTTGAGCTTTTTGTTATAAATCCACTTGAATGAAGTATCCAGAGAATTTATTTTAACATAGCTGTAGCTATTTACTTTAAATGGAAATTACCTGAAGAAGAGAAAAGAAGGGTTTGTTTTTTCTTTGGAAGAAAGGCAGTTTATGTCTCAGGATATCAGCAAACAAAGATATTAAGCAAATCGTTCTAGTTAACACAAGTAATAACATAATAAACTATATTTTAACACAAAAGCCTGTAACTTTTGGGTTTGGGAAAAAGAAGTGAATTACTAACTGATCCTTGGCTCTAGTACCTTGTATGTATGTTTGGAAAGAAAAGCTATCATGTTATCACAGGACACACATTTTCAAAACTTACCACTGTCTCTTACAGCTTGACTTCAGTTTTTCCCCAGTTAGCTAATCAAGGCTGATAAAGAGTTGGAAATAGATTCTTGGTTTGTTGTGGTCTGTTTTTTCTAATCCTACTTATCTTTCATTCACACACTTGTATACTTGACAGATGTTAATGAAATGCTTCTTTTGAACTCAACAGATACTATTCTATGAAAATTATCAGAACAGAGATGAATCCGTTATCCATAAAAAACATTTTTTACCACTTTGATCTCTGACAATTTGGATTTAATCCTGGTCTCCATACACTGGCTTTCATTTTATGTTCAGTTTATGTCTGGCTTTTGTTCCAAACTAGCAGATAAAGCTGAGCACTATTCAGTCTGAAAAATTTCAGACTGTTTATGCTAGCAGGTGACGTATGACACGATATTGGCAGAGATGTGCAATCCGAGTGCTGGGAGAACTCAATTGGTTTAGTCTATTGATCTGGAATTTTTTTGTTCTCCTATGCCGCTTTGTTATTTCCCAGGTCTCTAAAGCAAAGTTGCTTGACTGCTATGAAGGACTATCTCTGTAGTGAAGAAGGTTTAGAGCGTTGTTAATTTTTTGACTTTTTTGACTGTAGAGATCACAGAATCACAGAATTAATCACAGAACAATTGGGGTTGGAAGGGACCTCTGGAGATCATCCAGTCCAACCCCCCTGCCAGAGCAGGGTCACCTAGAGCAGGTTGCACAGGAACGCATCCAGGCGGGTTTTGAATGTCTCCAGAGATGGAGATTCCACCATCTCTCTGGGCAGCTTGTTCTAGTGCTCTGCCACCCTCAGGGTAAAGCAGTTCCTACTCATGTTTAGATGGAACTTTCTGTGTTCAATTTGTGCCCATTACCTCTTGTCCTGTCACTAGGCACCACTGAAAAAAGACAGAAGATGTCCAGATGCACTAGTTAAAAGTCATGGAGAGAGCTCTGGGTGGTTTGGGACTGGTGTGTCAGCTTCCCTGGGCTTCTGATCCACCTGGGAAGATCCTGGTTGTGTGTGTCTGACCCTGTGGGCAGCCAGGCTTCACTGCTCCACTGCCTGGGATGTGCACAGGGCTTAAACTTGCCCTTCCGTCTCACAGCTTAAAATCTAAATGCATTTTCTTTACATACAATTGCAGATTAATTGCATTTTTAATTTTTTCCCCCCTTTAAAAATAGGTATTCTAGAGGTCACTTTTGACTGCCCAGTTAAAATGGAATACATAGCTTGGAAGGGGGCTTGTTTCTTAGGGTTGTTGGGTTTAGGGTTTGGGGGGGTTTGTATGGGGTTTTTTTCTCCATTGTTTTTGTTGTTTTCTATATTTTATTGCACATTGAGTGTGGCACACTCAACTGTGACTGACCAAGATTTTGTTCTGGAGTGTAAGAAAGCGTGATATATTTTTGACACTTGAAAAAAATCTGCCAGTGCAGTTTTTCCTCGATCTTGATGTTTTGGTCTGTGGCCAAATGTTTCGGTCACTTTTTCAAGAAATGAGTGATTGAAGAGATCTGGATTATGTGTAATTGTTAGTCATTTTACAGAAATTGTTTTTACTTTGATTCCAAAATCTTCATCTCAAACTTAATTTTGCATGTCGCTTGTTGAAATTAGGAAGTACTCTGCAGATCTACCATCAACATCCACTTTACTGAAAAAAAAATAACCCCAAAGCTGCTGTACGGATCCTTTTATTATTATTATTATTATTATTATTGCATTCATCATTGCGTGGAGCAGAGCACATTCCTGTCATGAGTATGCATTGGTGTACAGTTTTATTTGTCATCAGTTTTGTCCTTGGATGTAAGCAGGAACTAACACTTTTCATACTTAGTAGGGGGAATTCTTCTAGATACCATCAGTGAACAAAATAGCAACGTGCTCCTTGCTTGAGAAAACGGAGCAATTTTTTTTTTCCTCCATCTTATTAAGTTCTTATACCCTGTCTGTAGTGCCCCTGTTCTTTACACTTTCTGCTGAATACTTTCCCCACTGTCGTGAGAATTACTGCTATTTTGTCTCCTGATTCATGTTTCTGGAAAGCCGTGCTAGTGCTGGTTGGAGAGGCATTGATCTATTACGATGCACAGACGGAGATGTTAAGGTCATGTGCAGTTCAAGAGTGAATCATAGGCCTTGATATTATGCATCTCCACAAAGAAAATGGTTTACTTTGTCACTGAAAAGAAAAGAAACTAATTTATAGGCTTCTAATACTAAAAGTGCTTTTTAAGCTCGTGCACTTTTGTTCTTGCATCTTAAGTTACACAGGGGGGTAAAAATCTCTCAAGCTTTAGAGGTTTTGTACAGTATATTAACTTTTAAAATAAAATCTGTATTCCAAATGTGTATATTGTGAATAAAACGGTCTCCAAGAAGTACCAGTGGGAAGGAAGTTGATTTATGCAGAATTTAGGAAGAACAACAATGATCTTTGCAGTGTTTCTGTATTTAAGCGTGTCTTTACTTTCTTCAGATTTCCTTTATTCTCGTTTCTGCCTGGGATATTCTGCATGTTCCTTTTGCCTTTCCTCATCTGAATTTCAGATGTGGTCACGTGCTGCTTGGTGCGTTTGAAGCGGTGTACGGTTAGCGCAGGTCAGCCCATTTCTGCCTCCATACATATAGTTCTGAAATCTAATATTCCCTTGATGGGTATCTCTTGTGAAGTGCTTGTTTAAAATAAGAATTAATTTGCCTCTCAGACCGCCTGATAGAGCTGCGATGTGACAAATGGACCAAATTGCTGGTTTTGTTAAAATGATGCATCTGTGCAAGTTTGCCCTCAGTGCACAGAGCAGTCGATTCCACCCCTGACTGCTTTTTTTACTCCTCGCTTTTATCTTCAACGTATGGCCTCATGCCTTATCTATCTCACACTATTCCAAGCCTGCCGTGAACACAGACCTGTTATTTTCCTGTCAGTCATGTCCTTCGTGCTTGTTGCTGAAGTCAGGAGTGGCTGGATATCACAACCCCATGAGACGCAGTGACAACTTGCTGTTTGTGAAATGGGGATGTGGCACAGAGATGGGTCAAAAGTGACCGCTGAGTTTTGGATGGTTAATGTGAGATTAGCCCAGGGATTTTTGTGGGGGCTTCAGAGGCGAAAAGCACAAGTTTAGCACTTGGGGGGAGAAGGGGGCAAAATTCTTTTCTGAATAAGACCTTAGAAATAAGGCAGGCATGCAAAAAGGAGAGACATACAATTAGTGGGAAAGGGTGAAATGTCAGGTTCGAGTAAAATGCCTTGTATTTCACTGATGGTCTGTGGCAGAGGCAGGTTTGGGAGCTGATTGCTAGGCTACTGTTCAGCTCTTTAAATAGAAGAGCCTTCGTTCCCCCCGTCTTCCTTGCAGTCCCCTCCCACATTCACTGCATAGTTTCAAACTTCTGCAATGAGTGAAGTGGGCATCTGACAGACAACAGCCTTCTTCACATATACAGTCTTGATTCGTCCCCGGAGGGAGTCTGTAATGTTCACTGGATGCGGCAGATGTTCTACGGAGTAAGCTATATCAGAAACTTAATAACTATATCATAGTGCATATACTGAAATGTCAATACCTTTTTAATGTGGAAGGGGCAGCTGAAAAACTTGGTTTTTGTATCCTTAGAGTCACAACCCTTAAATGACTTAATAATTCTTTCAGTATAGGGAGGGCTTCTGTCTATAGCTTCTTTGAACTTTACTAAAAAACAAATTGAAAACAACAAACCTCATGTGGTATATTATTTGAGCTGTGATGATTTTGAACAACAGAGTTGAAATAAGCAGATCTGCTGTCCCACAGCTGTTGAAGCTACCAGCTTCCCAATGCTAGCTGTAATCTAATTCTCCCTGTGGATCACAACTGGAAAGAGAGATGTGGCACGTTGCTGAATTAAAAGTATTTGCTGGCAGCCTGGCAATAGAGAAGCTGACTCCTGTCAGAGCATATTCTGGCCTTAGTGTCCCAGGTCTCCCATCTCCAGCTGCCTAGGTTAAGGCTTTCATGAATGTTATGTCACTGGATATAGGCTAGGTGGTTGTCCTGAATGCTGGGGCTGCTGAGAGGTGATACCAGGTCCACATTGGAGAGCTTTGGTTTTTTCAGATGCATCTTTGGATACAGCTGTAAAACCTTGTGTTCTTCAATTATTTTTTTTCTAGGTCAGACAAGCCTCCGAGAAGCTATCTCCATGTCCTGTATAACTAACGGGAGTACAGGAAGCAGGAAAACAAGCCACAGTTCCTCTGTTTCTGTTGCCAGAAAAGAAACTTTTTCATCTGCTGCAAAAAGGTACTGACTTTTTATTTAAATTGTTTGTTTAAAAAAAAAAATATAAAAAATTCCAAACCAAACAACACAAGAGTTTGAGTTTTGCCTCTGCATGACCCTCAGCAGAGCTTCCTGAAGTCTAGTAAGGCACAAATAAACTTTGGAGATGTACCATGTTGTTGGGCTGCTTACAGCAGGGTTCTAAAAAGAATTCATAAACGGAAAGTATTTCTGTAGTGTATAGTGTCCAAAATGCATTCTGACTAAGGGACAGAACAGGCAAATGTATTTCCAATAAAAATGGAAATTTTTTCCTTCTGGTACTCATCTGCATGTTTTTTGGTTTTTTGTTTGTTTTTTTTTTCAAGGAAACTAAAGGACAAAACTGACTCCATTGTCTGGATGTTAAATAGCAGGCAATAGCAAAATAACTATGAAACAATAGTGAACTGTGTAAGATAAAAGTTTACATTTTTGTGTAGAAAATCTTAACCCAAAATATATCTACTTAGTCTTTATGAAGAATATCTGTATCAGATGACACTGCTTGAGTATTTGTAAGTTAAATGAGCCAAGTACCAAACAATAGGTTTTTTTCCCTCCATGTAATGGTTTCATCTGCATACAGTAAACAAAGTGTTTGTTTAACTTTCTTCTGTTACTTAGTGATTATGTGGCTTCTTTAATCAGTAGGTTTTGCACCTATTCCTGTTTGATGGGAAGAACTGGCGGCCAGATACAGACACAGGACAGAGAATACTCTAATGTATAACTGCGGTAAATTATGTGAACAAATTCTTTGCCTCTGTAGAGTACTCTGGTAACTCCAGTGGCTGGATTATCTTCAAGTGTGAATGTAAATACTGTGCTATACAACAAGACAGGGAAATGATATACTTCAGGGAATAAAAATGCTGTATGCAAATATAAACTGTATGAGAACACCAGAAAAAGTTTAGTGCCCTTCGGAATTTGGAAAGCAAGGGTAATGCCGTGCTCTTCACTCTTCTCCATTGTGTAGCATTGCATATTTTTCTTTTTATTGACTCCTTATGTTTACTTTTCAACAATAAATCAGAAAGTGATCACTTTATGTCTCTATCTGCTAGTGTGACAGGCACTGGGACAAAAAACATTCCTGCAGGAAGGTATTTCTTAGCACTTTTCCATTAATCTTACCCCTGTGGCTCTTGGCACTTTGATGAGAGCCAGTCCGGTTCCCATGTTGTTCAGCCTGTGTTTGTGCTGAATCACCTTCTTGATTCATTGGCTGCTCAACGCTTGACTGCCGCAGAAGAGCAGAGTGGAGTGGCCGGCATCCCTTTCATCTGAGTTAAGGTCTTTAAAAGGAGACCTGGATAGGCCACAAGAGGAAAGCCTTAATATGCAGAGGGCAGCTCTCCTCAGGCACTTTCCAGGGTAGGTTTTGGTGGATTCAACGCATCTGAAGATACACGAGTCCCTTTTTCAAGGCTTGTTTTAGGAGGGCTTAAGGTTCCCTCTTTAGTTACCTTTTCAGCAGTTCCTTTCACTCTCCTGTCTTTAGACGCTCTTCCATTAAATTTGTTTGGTATTTGGAAGAAAACAGAGTTGCCTTTTTGTAAAATTACCAGCTCAAGAAAGGTGGAAGTAAAGGTCAAATCTCAGGCTTTGTGGTTGCATGTTTTTAACAACAGCAAAACTGTTCAGTACCAAATAGTGTTCCCAGTAGGAGACACTAGGACTGACATTTACATTGACATAAGTGAATGTCAATAGTAGTCCCATTTCCTTAAAGTTAGGGTAAGTGTGTCTAAAATTTTTGTCACAGTTGAAAAGGAAGGATGCCAAAGGAGAGTATCTCAGCTGATCAGGGGATGCTTCCGCCCAGCTTGTCCAAGCTTTTCTTCAGGCTGGAGGTTGAACTAGTGCAGCAGGTGGACACGGTCATCTGTCGATGGAGAATTACACTTTAGTTACCAAACAGCCCCCATAAACTGCCTGTAGCTTCTCATGTTCTAAATATATGTAGCCATACATCTGGTCACAAAATAACAGAAGGCCTGCTTGTGTCCAAACTATTACTGTTGTTGAAGTTTAGTGTCTGTATTTTGTGCAGTCTTAATATTGTACATTTCTGGGGCTCTGGCCTCTGTAGACCTGCCATCTCTGAGAATGTCTTTTGGTTCATTTCCTGGACTGTTTAATCTTTGTTCTGTCAACTGGAACAATGAGATCATGGATATGATCTGATGGCTCAGTAACTGCACAACAGCACCACGTCTCATTTCATCAAAGGTATGCTAAAATATCAGCTGTTGCTAAAACGAGAGCCCAGGAATGTACCACATACAACAAGTAGATGATCTCCCATTGACAGAGATGAAATCACATAAATGTTGGGAAAATTTTAGCCCCGTACTCGAGAACTGAGTGGTCACAGAGGTGTTGAAACGCTTTAGAACAAAAAACATGCTGCATACCTTATATTATCACTAGGGTTGGAAGCAGGTTTGTACTTCGTACTGCAGATGACTGTCACAAAGAACTGCTTGATCATTTTCCTTAGGAATAAACATTCTTCTGAAAATGGCTTCTGGTAAGAATAGTCGTCCTGTTTCACAATGACCACCCTCCACAGTAGCTGCCAATGTGTTGTGGTCCAAAGGATGAAACATTGTGTTAAGTGAAATTAGAGAATCTGCAAGATTAGGACAGATAGTAATATGTCTCAACTACTCACGTGTAGACTGAAGAAATGCCTCATCGAGTTGGGATTTGGAAAGAATTTTTGGATGCATTAAATAACTGCTTCCCAGAACAACTAGTCTTTAGAAACCCACAAGAAAAGGTGCTGTTCTTGATTTGATTTCAGTTGTCGCACACGACCTAGTTCAAGAGGTATTAGTGGGAGAGCTGCTCTGTAATAACAGTCATAATACAACCAAGCTGAGGAGTTTAGCAGGAGAGAGCAAACCAAATGAGTTCAGCACAAAGATATTCAGTACCAAGACTGCCACATATCTACATAATTTACTTTCACGTTAAAATGGCAGTCAAAAAAAGAAGCCCACTTGCAACCTGATGGTAGATACAAGCACTATGTTGGAACCCAAGGTATACCTTGTGCTGCAACTCAGAGAAACCAGAGTGGTCCAGTGACTCTCATAGTCCAACAGAGAAGTTAAGGAGTGAACTTAATGGCAAAGGTGTGAAACGGGTAGTCCACAGCTGACAAGCTCGGGGAGCTGTTGAAGAGATTCCCGCACTGAACCTGTGGATCAGATGGATCAGATGAGCTCAATGATTTGGGGTAAGAATACAAAAAATAGGAGACAAAATTGATAAGTTAGATGATGTGCTGCTGACAGCAGGTGGCATTTGCCTGAGCGTGCTGGAGGAGTGCGGAGGTGAATTGGAGGAGTGCGGAGGTGAATTGCAGGATTGCTGGTATGTCGTTATAAACAGGATATTACAAAAAGTATGGGGAAAGGGATTGCAGGTAATGACCTCACTGGTGAGCTCTTTTATGCCACCATCAGAGACAGAACATGGTGCCAGGTGTGAGCCATTGTTCTGACCAAGTAGGACATTCTTTGTAGACTTGCAATCTGGAGTTGCAAAAGTCATTACGTTTGTGTATTCTCTCTCCACCTGCGTCCCTCATCTCTTTTACAATTATTAGACTGTATATGGGAGACTGAATGCGGAGGTCTATGAGTGTACCTGTCGCAGTAGGAATAGAAAGACTCTTGTTTTCTTTAGTGACAACAGATTCCGAGAATTTATTTCAATGTACTGCATTTCTTGCCACAGACAAGGAAAAGATTAAGATTGTGTAGTGTGCTTTTGAATCCAGCAATGCAAGCTAAGACTTCTGATTAAAAAATAACAATAATTTTTATGCTTCTAGTTAATTAAGGACTTCTGGCTATAAATTATTAACCAAAACCCCACAGTTCTTCAGGCTTTGTTCTCTATTATCACATGTATTCCCTCAAGAAATGCGAAAGCTCTTTCTGGTTTGTTTTCATCTGTTTTTCTGAAAAGAAAATGTAACTGATGGACTATATTGACATTTTAAAGTAGTTAATATGGTTTATGGAAGAAGTCCTGAGTGATCCTTATATTTTGGGCTTTATAGTATTTCTCAGGTTTTGAACTGTTCTTCAATGCTTCTTTGGAAGCATTTAGAAAAGTTGAACTCAGGTAAGCATTGAGGGCTTTGTCTCTGTGGTAGACGATGTACTTTAATTGAAATAAAAAATTAAACAAAAAGGATCCTATGAATGTTATTTTTATTCGTTTATTTTGAATATTATCTTACTGTTTTGTAGTGTTTTGTGGGGAAAGGTAAATGGAAACACAAATAATTAAGATTATACAAGGCTTTGAGGGGAGAATTGGTGTGAGGGAATAGAAATCTAGATTCTCCCGTTAAGAAAGATGCGATTTCTTCTTTATTTTGGAGGTTACATCAAACCTAAGAGAAAAATCTTTCTTTTTACTTTTTAGCCAGTGTATGTATCTTGTTTTGTTTGTGCACTGAGAAATTTATCTTGGAAGGTGTGGTTTTTTTAATCTAAAAAAAAAAGGTGCAATAAAGAATAATCTTGTCTTTCAGGTCCTGCTATTGTTTGCGTGATTCAGTATATTGCAAAGCATGCTATTTTATAAAAAGAATTTTTAACGAATCTTTCTGTTAATTTAGCGGACTTTTGGTTAGGTTCTTAATGAATTTAAGGCTGTTAATGGCATGTATTTAAAGCTCTTTCAAATGTTAACCTAATACATACAATGTTATGAAAATAAAGATACATTCTTAGCTGTTGTTTATGGAAGGCATTAAAGCGGGAAGACAGTCTGATGTTAGTCAACTACAGATCAAAACAGCGATGAGTTTTCAGGGATGATTTCCTTTGAACTCTGGTGCAGCCAGGGAGAGCCAAGGGACCAGCAACAGCATTTGACTGTTTTGGTGACAGCGCAAAGATAAGCGGTACTGTGCGCACCCAGCAATACGGAGAGAGAAAGGTATAGTTTCATGGAGGGCTTAAGCTAATCGGAGATAGTGCAAGTCGCACTCCTGCCTTCCACTTGCACTGAGTTGGCTGGCAGCACGGAAAGGCAGTCGGTGAGCTGAACCACAGGATGATTTTTTTTCTGAGGGACAGCAAACTGATGGTGCATCAAGTTGTGTCAGCTTTGAACTCTGTAGAAGCACCCGTGAATGAAGGACATAGTCAAATCAAAGCTGTATTCTTTCCAAAACCAGACTAAATTTACAACTGTGCAGTAAAAATAAGTAAATAATCTTCCATGCCACCCTCACCCTTTTTTATTTTTGAAGCTTGTGAATAAATCTTATTTTAGCAAAGTGCTAACCTGAAGAAAGTGAGTAAATAACCAAAGCGTTCTTTTGGTGATTATAATATAGTAAGTAGTTACATGCTTCTCCCATCTCTTCACAGAGGGCATTTTCTCCCACCTTTTAAATTTATTTGTTTGTTCTCTTTTTTTTTTTTTTTCCCCCTATGTTATACTTTATTTTACAGCGGTACAGAAAAAAAGAAGGAAAAACCTCCAGGACAGAAAGAAAAAAAAGAGGAATCTCATTCTAATGATCAAAGTCCACAAACTCAAGCATCACCTTCTCCCCAGCCCTCCTCACAGACTCTGCAAACACACAGGCAAACTCAAGAAAGCAAGAGTTCTGCTCCAGCTAAAAGGTTTTCACAGTACCACAGTACAGAACTAGAAGATGATTGCAATGATACTGAGTTCATATTTGACAAGCCATGTGGAGTAGTTCCACTCTCATGATCAAATTCATAAATGTTTTATATTTTCTGTGCTAGAGAAGATGCATTCAACATGCATTGCAACACAGCAAATATGTAAAAATGCAGTTTTTCTTTGACTAAATTTGTAAGATTACAAAGGATTTTTTTGTTCTCTGATTGAAATCCTAATATGGTAGATTACCTCTAATCAGTCATTATTCTGAAATATCTAATAATGACTCTGACTTGATCGTTCTCAAAATACGCATCATAAGCTTTTCTGGCACAGCTGAATTGCAGAGTGTATTTTGCGCATGGCTGTTTACTACATCTCGGAACAGCATTTAATAAATACTAGTATCATTGCAACTCTTCCTTCGGGAGTTTTTCTTCTCAAATTATTCTATGAAGTGACCCCAGTTTGGAATTTTTTTGTGGCCCTTCCCTTTTCAGCCCCCTACTGGGTTGCAGGGCGGTTCACTTCACTTTTATTCTGATTCTTTAATTGAGTGAAGCTTTGGTTTCACACCCAAATCATAGAACTACTTGACTTGAGTGAACGTAGAAGTTTGTTTAGGATTGCCTCATTAAGTTCCCACTGATTTTACTGGGAATTAGGCACATTTTTATTTTTTTTTAAATGGCTTTTGAAAATCAAGTAAATGGTTTTTAAGGTTTGGGTGATTATTTCTGAGTTTCGAAACTACACAGATCACTCAATGTGGTTTGGTTTTTTTCTTTTTTCTTCATTTGGTTCCTTGTCACCATATTGTTTTAGAAGGTGTGAAATCTTCTTTTACTGTTTGGCATTTTGGAGACTGAAACAAGCTCTTAAATAAAATGTTCTTCTGAAATTTACTGTAGTTCACAAGATTATGTTGTCTTGCATTGCTCGGATTCACAGCTCTAATAAATATTTAAACTTTCACTTGACTGATGCATGTTGTAACACTCCATAAAGGCTCTGTCTCCATGTCTTGCACAAACTCTTCAGTTGCCTGCAGCTGAACTTGTGGCCTGTTTTTCTCCTGCCTGGTATCTCACTGTAAAGATGTTTGTCTGAAGTCTCGCTTACTAATCTTTTGCAGTGTGGGGGAAAAAATAAATGGCTTTTTTGTCTCCTAATGGTTTAACTTGATTTGATTAACTTGTTTGTCGCAGGACCTTTCAGCTTCTTGAGGTGCTGTGGAAGGAGCTTGCCCTTTCTAAGGTTGCAGTTCAAGACTTACTCCTGCAAAAAGCATTTCTGACGGGATGAAGTTTAATACTGTTAGCAGGACATAGTCACACTCTAAATGAGCTGGTTGATGAATAATTTGAGCTAGATCAGTTTGGAACATGTTTTCCATGGTTAAGATGTGTGTGAAACTAATGAACTAGTGACTGCAGAACTTGCAGGTTCCCGTAAGTGTAAATTGACTACAATAAGAGTGCTGAAAAATTATATTAGAACTCATGGATTTAATTGTCCGTAGTGTTGGGCCAAACCTAATTTGCCTTACTCATGCAAGAAGTTTGCAGACTTTTGTTTCAAAAAGATTAAAGCCATTAATGTGGTTTAGAACGGGCTGTCTGAAAAACAGCCCTATGAAGCTGTAATCTGATAGAACTGTTCTGCTTCAGAAATCAGCATGTTAAAGCTGTTGAACAGTTAATCAGGGGAAAAAATAAATCTACTTTTCTTTCTTACCTTCTTAAGTGATTATTTTTTTTTAATAATTTGTTCTTTAAGGCAAATATACTGTAGCCTCATTTTTTTCCACTTTTGTAATTCGTTAGCAATATAGTAATGAAGTGTAGAGTTATTCTGGTCAAGTCTTTATGTAAGAGCATTTGGAAATGGAAAGGAATGGATAAAACATTTGGCAACTGTCTTGCTCAATTGTTTTCATTCATCCAGTTAGAAATTTTTGACTAATCTTTTTTTTCCTGTTTCATGCTTCAGCTTGAAGGAAGACCTAGCTCTGCTTTTGTCTCCTGCTGCTTGATCTGTCCGTTGCATACCAGTTCCAGTTATTGTTATCTTATTATCTTGTCATTTTAAAATATATTTTTGTTTCTTCTAGCATAAAGAAATCCTTGACTGCTGAAAAACCTCACAGTGCTTGGGAGAGTTCAGATGACAGTCGTAACAAGCTGCTGAGAGTAGCGTCAACATCTAAATTAATATCAAAAGTGGCAAAGAATGCAGACAAGTACGTATCAGTTTGATACATAAAAGCAAGTGAACTTTAGAGTCAAAATACTATGAAATTGCGTAATTTTAATGAACTTATTTATGTGTATGCTAAGGCCATTTACATCTTTGTTTTTACCAGGAGTAATTGTGTAACCTGCCAATGTGGCGCTCCAGGTGCCTGTGGAATCTTAAAAGTATTATAAAATGTGAGTTAGCAGAATTATGCACTTTGAGTTAAGATTTATGGCTTAATGCCACTGTTGTGAAGTTTCCAACCAGTTTTTCCCTAATTAGAATTGATATGAAAACGCAAGTGTATTTCCTTGAAGTTAGTTTACTGGTTTTGACGTAGTATGTGTGTTTCTAGCGTAGACTGTAATAGTAAGAATATACTTTTATGATTTCAGGTAGGTCTCTCAAATTAACTTTTTAACAGGCTCCTTATTGCAGGTTCTAGATATTAGGCAGGGGATCACCTTTTCAGCTTCACCTTCAGTTGGTGATGTGCTGTAGCCCATCCTTCCTCTCGTGCTCCTCTTCTGCAGGAGGTTTTCTCAGTTTGTGCTCTCCAGTGGAGGCCTCACCAGGGATGAACCGCACAGAGTAGTTACTTCTACTCCTGTCAGCACAGGGACAAGAGTTTGCTTTTTTCTGTAACTCCACACTGTTGACCCCTGTTGTGACCCGCTTCTTGTCCTCAGTAGTCTTTGCCAATTGGGCTTCCTGCTTCATGTTCACAGACTTAGTTCCTTTTTTTGACTTTGAAGTTTTGCTGAATTTGTTGAAATTGTTGTGTTGACTTTTTAACTGACCCCTTTCCAATTTGCTGAGATCCCCCCAGTGTGGTAGCAGCTTCCCCCAGCTTGATGTCATCTGCAGACTTCATACACCTGCTCATTAATCTTCATTCAAATAGCCATTAACTGGTCCAAGGCAGAACTACCTGAAAACCCCTCCCACTATGACAAATACAAGTATTCAGACCTTTCAGAGTCATTTCCAGTCTTTTTATGATCGTGTCTGTAGTGCTCTCCTTAGCTTGCATATAAGACTGTCAAATACATCAAATACATACTGTACAAATACAAGAGCGGTGCAAGTGCATTCCGTCTTTCCTAGGAACGGGAAGAACAAAAACATCTCAAATTAATCTTGGGTGTGGATATCGGTGCATTTACTAAAAGCTTTTTGCTTAGCCTGAAGAGTTCTGCAGGGCAGTGAAGTGCTCTGTGTGAGGGATTATGGGTTACATATTTTGCAAATATTTCTTTTCCTTTTATGATTGGTTTTCAGCGTTGGAATTTAAAAGCCCTTTGGCAATTTAGATTATAGCAGGGTACGGCTAGATAATATTTTGGAATGAAAAAACCCTCTGTCTTGATTTCTACTTATCAAGTTTCTTGGTTTTTGTTATGCTACTAAAATATCTTTCACAATGTGGTATATACTTCAAATTTGCTAATAATAAAAAATAAATTTGACTTTTGTTGACATTTTGTATATTGGTTCAGGCATGGTCAAAATAGAGGTATCTTGTTTCATTTCCCTGTGGTTCTGCTTATTTTGTAAAAGACTTTAAATGCTGCTCTTCTACAGTCTCTAATGTAAAAAAAAAATCGGGTATCTAACAAAAGAGAGGACAAGGAAAGTTTGGTATTAATTATTGTTAGAGTTAAGTTGTCTGTTCAAAACTTGAAGCTGTTGTTTCTTAAAGTATTTGGCAAAAAAAGAGCTTCAAACATTATCAGTTGTAGACCATCACCTGTTTGAAGACTGGGTGTTGTATTGTTTGTGTGCCTTGTTCTTATGCTCAGATATATAATCAAAGCACTATTTGCACTCAGGAGCACACATTAACACTCATTTCTTGCTCACACCCTGTGTGCCCAACTTCTATAAGAATTGGTTGATATTGTGCTAAGACATATTGTTTTATTGCAGTTATCGTTCACAATTAAGAAATGTTGGCCTAATCTGCCTGAAGTTACCCGAGTCTTTTGCAAGGGAATAGAATTCAGCCCCTCATGTGGGCCCCAAGACAGAAATGTTTTACATATGCTTTGCACTACTAGCCCAGGATATGAACTTTGTTTAGTAAGCTCAGTCTTTAAGCCAGCACTGAGCTGTAAATCAGTTTGATAACGCCATAAGAAGTAAGAGGGTTCCCACGGCAGCCCATCATTCAGTTTTTTTCAAGCAAGACTGGGAATCCAGTTTTAATTTTTCATTTGGCAATGTGGTGAAGGGTGATTCTACCAATAGCCAGAGATGGCTTTCCTCATGCATATGCTTGACCCTTTGTCGCTGTTACAAAAATTTGACCTCCATCCAGCTAAAAATACTGGATGCCACTCATACCTTTCTGCTGATTTTCAAATGAATTCAAGAGGGTTTTTTTGTGCAATACGTTCTTCCGTCAAGGAGTGTTACTCTGGTAAGAAGTAGCTCTAATGCTGGAAATTAGTATTTCTTCCCTCTTCACCAAAAAAAAGGATTGAGGTTTTTTTGTGAGTAGTTCATTCCTGGCTCTGGTGAGGAGAAACGTCTCAGCTGCACTGCTTTGAAGACTTTGTGTTTGTTGTACATCCAGTAACGCTGCATGGATCCAATTTAAATGAAACTGCAACTTGCTTACATCTAATCCATGTGTCCAACAGGGTTAATTCCTAGAAAAATTTGTGTTGTTGTGTGCTGACAGCTTATTTTGACAGGTGTTAAATGCTTTGCATGCAGGCCTGAGGGTGTTTGGCAGCTTAAAACATTTGGTTGTTGCAAGTTTGCACTCTCAAAATGGAATTTTCCATGCCCAAGGAGTATATCCTCCATTTTTAAAAGCTTTTTGTATTTTGTTGTTATCACAGTAATTCTTAGGAACCCTTGCCATAGGCTTTAAGTTACTTGAAAGATACAGTGAACTGCATAAAGTAATGTATGGGTTAAAATGCACTATGATGACCAAGATTAGTTTTTTAGCATCCTATATTACAGTGAATGTACATAGAATCTGATGAGATTGCCAAATGCGGTAATGTGTAAGAACTAGATGGTATTGGCTTGATAAGCACTTCACATATTACTAACGATAATATATTGAATTTTTCCCCAGGCACAAAGATGTCATCGTCAGCCAAGGTAAATAAAAACATTTATTTTTAAATATTGGATGAAGTTGAAAAAATTTGCTTTTTTTGAATAGCATTTCCTGTAAATAAATACATTGGGGCATATGCTTACGAAATAGGGATGTAGAGCTAAAATAGCATTATAACTAGTCCAAGAATTCATCTTGCCCAATGTTACTCAAGACCTGTATAAGGATCTTTGAAATTACGGAGAGATGCCTCATCAAATTACATTTTTAGGAAGGACAGAAATTTTTGGTGGGTGGTGGGAAGATTCGTTTTACTTTTGTGAAACAAAAAGCCTTCTTTGATTATTTTTCTCTGTGTGTATGTGCGTAAATAGGGTTATGAAAACAAAAATTTAAAGTTTTGACCTATGTGCCAGTCTTCATCCAAGCAGGTGTGAGTGAGACTTTAGAAATAGTTTTAAGATATTTTATTTCTGTCCCATAACCAGCAAAAATGTCAACTCGTGAAAAAAACAGCCAAGGTAAGAATTAAGCTATGCCCTTTGGTCGCTTTCTAATTCAGCGCTGTAACGAATCTTTTATTTGGCTTTTCACCATCAAAGAGCATCAGTGCGAGATGACTTAAAAACTTTGAGCTTTTAAATAAATATTTCAGCTTTCTTATTATGGAAACTTATATGCATATGCACGTTACAGTCTATGTGAGGATTATTTGGGGGTAGTCTAAAATAAATTACGAAATGCATAATTTCCTCAGAGAGGAATGTGTGTTCAAATAAGGTTCTAGAAGTCTTGCGTTGTTGCCTAAGATATCAGAATATTAAGAACTGCCAACTAAAAGATTTGTTTTATCTCAGCTTTCTGTCTTGCCAATATTACAACATATACACACTGATTAGACAAGAATGGAGACCGAAGGTTTTAATATAGTCTCCTAAAATGAAAAATGAGTCTCTTCTCAAGTGTATGTCTTTGCACCGATGAATCTTGCATTCTGTGGCTACCTGCTGCCGCTGGCGTGTTCAGGCAGAAAAAGGAGCCATCTATCTGAACATGGCGGGACGTGACAAGAGAAGAAATCCACTTCTTGTGTCGCAAAACTACGCTGCTTTGATGTCCTGCAAACTATACTGAAGCATGCTGTTACCCAACTAAAGCATGTAACCTGAGTGCATGCAGTACACAACATGTATCTACGTACAGAGGTTCTGTCTCATGCTTCTTTGCTGCTAATTAACAACTCTGTGGCCTCCAAATTCTGCTCTGTAAGCAAGATTACATTATACAGTTTGATTACTTTTGATCTCCTCTGGATTTTCTTTCAAAAAATAAAAAACGCTCAAATTTTTTGGAAGTTAATATATGAATTGTTGTAATGAAAGCAAAATCAGGTTGAATCCAATTGCTTTATCTTTTTCTAATTCATAGATAAGTTATAGATTTAAAAATATTCAAAATCGATGCTTACCAAAAGCATTCTTCAAAGACAAGAGGGCTGAAAGAGAGTGAATAAGCATCAGGAACAAAGAAGAAATGTTTCTTTATGCCAGGTTGCTTAACACCAGCTGTGGAATGGTACATACGTGCAGCAATGGTTACTGTAAAAAGAGAACTAATCAGTAGCGTCCAGACCAGCTGCGATCTAGCTTTGCAAGAATTAAATAAAACTGTTATATTAAAAATACCCTTTCTACCAAACACAACTTTTCACAAAAACAAGTTGCATACAGCTAAAGTACCTTCAATACTAATTCTTTCCTTACAATGTGCTTCTACAATTCTACGTGTTCTGCCAAGAACGGGCCGTCCTTCAGTTCCCTCGTCCTGGTGGCTCTAACTTAGGTTGGCCTCGATGCTTGCCCGGCTGTCTGTCGTGTTACTCTGCAGACGGTGTGAGCTTGCACTGACTGAGGAAGTGGGTAACCTTCCACGTGTGTCATGCTCTGGTCTGTTCTGAGCCCAACTGGAATGAAAGAGAAATATGATGCAGGTGACAGTGGCCCCAGGTGTACGGAAGATGGAGAGAAAGTCTTGTCATAAAAAAGGCATTTACTAACATTGAACACACATAGTGGCAAAACATCATTCCGCCTTTAACATGGATGACGTTGCGATTAGCAGGATTCAGCCTCCAAAGATACTGTTGGGTTTTTTTTTAATATGGACAAATGAATGTATTTTTTGACAGCTTTTAGAGTATGTGTGCACGTGTGTGTAAGGCTGTGTTAGGTTTTGTGTTGTGTTTCCTGACACAGGAGTTAACTATCTATTAGTTACTGTAATTGCAGAGGGTCCTCCCATCCCTTCCAGTATCAGCTTAGCAGTACTCAGCCTGTTCTCTGTCCTGCAGTGTCCTGTTCAGGGCCACGGACATTAGCCTGTTCTGTACTTGATAGCTGCCACATAAAAAAAACGAAACTGCTTTGAAACATGTCAATATAGTATGGAACCACAAAATGTAGAGAAGCATGTTTTTGTGTGTTTAGTTCTTGGAATCTTATTTTTCTAGCAGCAGAAGTTACTGCAGTATTACCTGTGTTGTGACCCTCTGTGTGCGTTCGTTGTGATTTCTATTGATAGTATGTTATTAGCTATAAAAGTGAAAGACTCGAGGAGCAAGTGAGAATCTCAGATGAGCTTCTGTGGTGAAAGGCATTAACTTCAATGGCTGAATTGGCTTTGGTGTGGACCCTGGAGAGCATGCTACAGGTGTTGCATGTAGATGTCAGCAAGACCTGAGCAATTTTCTCCTCCTGCCAGCAGCGGCAGTGAGGGGAGATGCAGCCTGCAGCTGCCTTGCGGGCAGTCCCTTCAGTTTCCTCCGTTTGGCGCCATGCCGAGACCATGCGTGTTACCAGAGTTCCTCATGGACCTTCTGTCTCACCACCCAGTTTTGTTCCTTCAGTGCCTCTATCTCTTGCGCTTGGGTTGAGTTGCATCTGCTCCACGTTAAGGTTAGTCCTGAGCTGTACACACCTGGAACACTTTGGTGATGACAATCCAATGAGGGAAGTATTATAGACACTTCCATACATTTGCTGAAAAGATTTTTGGGTTTAGGTTTTTCAGCTTATTTTTGAACATTTGTTTGCTTATCCTTGTAAACCAGGACAATAAAATCCAGTTCTAAGGAGATATTAAAATTCTGTGAAAATCTAATAAAGCTATGGGTGAAATGAACAGGTGCTTACTACAGCCTTAAAAGGACGCTAACTAAAGTTGCTATTTTAAATTCTTTACCAGCAGGTATTTATAATTGCCTATAAAAGCCATCTTGCTTTTTTGACTGCAGCAGAGACGTTTTTAAAGGATTAATCATTAAGCATTCATATTTGCATACCCAGAAGTTAAAGACCTGGCTTATTTTAAGAGAAAAGGTGATTTTTTTTTTCGATGAGATGGCGTGTTTGAGTTTGGTTTTCAGTGATAGCTCCTTTATATGAATCACTTGTTCACTTATTATAAAGTAATAAGAGTCACTTAAGACAGTTTTGGATGGCAATAAAAACCATATGTGAAAGAATTAATGAAAAACATTCACTGCATTCCTAAGTTTGTTTCTTTTTAGATTGTGCTTTATTAGTTTCCAGTACTTTTTCTTCTGTTAGTTTAACTGCGCTATGGTTCTAGCTTCACAGGATGGGGCAAGTCTGAAGCACACAATGGAAAAATTTACCCTGCTGACAGTGTGTCCTGTCCACGGAGAGTGCAGAATTCACTAAATACCTCGGATCCGTTTTTTGCTCAGATTTTTCTGTCAGATGCTTATTGAAGGTGCTCACGTACCTGAGAGCAAATG
The DNA here is from genome assembly GCF_963924245.1 of Chroicocephalus ridibundus. Taxonomy (NCBI): domain Eukaryota; kingdom Metazoa; phylum Chordata; class Aves; order Charadriiformes; family Laridae; genus Chroicocephalus; species Chroicocephalus ridibundus. Next base: position 28,947,593 of record NC_086286.1, read on the forward strand.
GAGATCCAGTCTGTCTCATTGTTATTGGGCTATTGCTGTCATTCAGGCACAGTGCATGTTATCAGAACCATAGGTACTGTCAGAAAAATAAATCGGTATTTGAGAGTTTTTATCAGTGATTCTTGGTGAAGTCAGGATTTTATTATTTAAGCAGGAAGCATTTAGGTACAGTCTTATTGAGGTTGTTTGTGTCCAGTACTCCTTTTTGAGTCCCCCTTTTTTTTTTTAATAAAAAGCTAGAGTTTAATATTAAACTTGATTTAAATGCGAATGGTAACTGTTGTTAATACCTAGATTCTTAATGTCCCCTGGTACATGCAAAAACAGGGTTTTAACTGTGATTTACTTACCAATTTATATAAAATTAGTAACCAAAGATCTACTAAGAAATCACACAGCAAAGCTGTAAAATCATTCCAAACCAAGGCAAATTTCTTGTCTCATCTGCTTTTTTCCAGCTGTTTGGTTTGCATTGCATCAGTGCTCAGTAGTGACAGCGCATGTCTGCTTGTCGGGTTCAGCAAGCATTGACACACAGCTCAGGGTGAGAGACGGCAGACCTGCAGCTGCTTTTTAATTCCATTGTAACTTAAAATGTAATGGTCTGGGCATGGTGGCTGCGTATGGTTGTATTCGTCTCTGTGCTGTTAGCACTGGTTTAAATTAGAAACAGGCTTCTAAGCCTTTGTCCCTCAGGTTAGTGGTCCTACAGTGTTCTTGGACACAGGCCTGGAAGCAGAAAGCTTGTGGGAAAGAAGCTATTTGTAGTATTACTAAAGCATAACTTCACTGGTCAAGCAACTAGAAGGTGAAGACAGATTAATAAATGTACTCTGGATGTGGTAGTTTATTGTATATTATTAGAGAGTTCTGCTTGGCCAAGCTAGTTGGAGTCTTTTGGGGTTTTTCCTTTGCTTGTAGTTCACTTTAGGGGTAAGATTCATATGCTAAACACAAGTAGAACTGAGCTGAGGGTTTTGATGCATCAGTCCATGTTGCTCTTTCAAACTAGATGGGGTAGGACCTGCTGAAAAATAGTCACTAATAATTTGCAAGATAAGATTATTGTAATGATTCCTTAAGAATTAAACTTGCATACAAAACCAGATAATTCTGTTATTTATTGTTATCTACTCTGTGAGTGTGTGTGTGTGTATAGATCATTAGACTTCCCATTATGCATATACTTTCTAGCTGAAGAGCAGTTAATTACAGCACAGGCTTGGGGGGCCACCTCAGGGTCTGTCTAAATAATGAGGAATAGCATGGTACAAAAGACATTTTTCTAATAATTTGTCCAGTTTTGTTGAAGAAATCAGTAATTGAGGATGAGGGCTTCTCACGTGCTTCTAGGAAACTACTGTGTATTCCTTGAAAATTTCATTTTAAGGCGTGTTTTTTGGAAACCAGGAGGATTTTGGTTTTGTTGTGTCACTGTCTTCAAATTTCTGAAGGACCTAAACAGTAGGTTTCGTGTCTCCTGAATTGCTCTTCTCTGTAGATACTTCTGAGTTAATCTACAAAGGCTCCTTTGATCTTTTTTTTCTCCTCCTTTCAGTTCCTATTATTTTTATTATTTTCCTCTGAAAATCTTCCATATTCCCCTAAGAATATGATTCACAGAAAGTAATAAATTGCTCAAGTGTCACTGGATAAGTCCTTCCGTGCTGACTTCATGGAAGCACTAATTTCAGCCTTTCAGATGGTTTTTATTGCCATATCTTTCCTGTCTGTTATCACCTGCAGTCTTTTAATTGGTCTTACCATCCAGCTTGCTCTCCCTGAATTCTTGCGTTTTAAACTTTCTTCCAAAGTGAATTAATAGGCATTGTTTGAAGTTGAATTTTACTGTTACCTTTGTGCTGCTTTTTCTTTTCTTGGTGTTTTTTTTTTTTGTTTTGGTTTGGGTTTTTTGCTTGTTGTTTTTTGTTTGATTTTTTTTTGGTTGGGTTTTGTTTTTTGTGTATCAGGCCTGATTAAAAGCTTATTTATGTTAATGGGAATCTCTTTTTGGTACAAGGAGGCTTTGCAGAAAATTTTTAGCCACTGTCCACTGTTTGCCTACCATTTTTTATTTGCCCCTAGTTTTAGTCCTGGATTTTTGGTGTTGCATGCTTCACCAACAGTTTTTTGTGTGCAAGGTAAGCACGCTGGCTTGCAGTGACTGTCGATAAAGAAGATACACTTCTTCCCTTGCAGATCAGTCAGGCTTCTAGGGTTCCCTCTTCGTAGCAGCACCTTGTTTCACTGACATACTTATTCCTCTCTTCTCTAGCAGGCTATAAACTTTCAAAGAACCCGCAGTAGATACTCTGGTTGCTAACATCTGCCTGCAGCCTGTTGGGACCTATTTGGCTTAGTGTTTACACTAATGAACTTAACACAGGAAAGTAGGAGCGCTGATGAAATTTCACTGATGACATGAAGCTGAGAGACCAAACCGACACAGTGGAAGCTGAGATTTTATTTAGTACAGTAAGACCTGGATGTTCCTGAGGCCTGGAGTAGTATAAGACAAAATTAAATTATGCAAAGTACAAGATCACACATGCAGGAATTGCTAGCAACTTTTTAGCTATAAACGGGTTGTCTGACAGAATTAAATGGTGAGAAAAAGGGCTCTAACATGCTAGTTAATCACACAAAGATTGAACCACTCGGTTTGTATGAAAGCACAAATGCAGTCCCAGGATGTATCAGAAGTAATTCTGAGAGAGATACACAGCCCTATGGAAAATGCTAATGCATCAAAACCCTGGCAGGTTCTTTTCTGTAACACTGCCTGCAGTTATAGCCACTCACAAGCATAAAATGTTGACTTTGTGGTGGCGTGGAGGCAGACTGAAACCTTATCATGAAAAAAAAAAAGTTAAATAGCTGGATGTTTTTATATTTGCAAAATGAAGGCTGGGAGGAGGAAGGGCACGATTGCTGTTTCCATGCTCACCTGATGCACTTTCAGACAGCAGATGGGCAGGGCTGTGCTGAAGTTAAGAGCTATGCGGTCACGCGCACAAAAAGTAAACAACCTGGCCGTGCTTTATTGTTGCCTGGAAGTTGAGGGGTTCCCAGCTATTGGGAGAAAGAGGTTTTTAGATGGTGTTCTGAAATCAGCAGAGTGTATTTGTGCGTATCCCAGTGATGGCCAAGTCCCTGCTGCTGGAAGCAAGCGCTGCAGTACCCTGATCAGGGCAAAAACCAGAGTGATGCAGGCAGAGAGAGGGCACTGGGGGGGCATGTTGAGCATCCGTTCAGCTGGGCTCAGCTGTGGTGCTCCTCCAGGTCATTACATGGATTTGCAGAGCCTTGTGGCTGTTTGGCGCTCAAATCCACCTTTCAGTGAGCCCTTGCCAAGTCGCTGGGCTCTGTCTTTGTGCCACTCTCCCTGAGAGATGTTTTGTGTCCCTTCAGCTGACTGGGGCTATGGTGTAGTCAGATCTAGTGTTTCTGCATCTTTGGGGCTGAGTTAAAAATTTCCCCATACCTCTGGGGATCACACAGAGAGTTGAGACCTGCATGGATTTTGCTCGGGTCCAGCACAGCCCGGGGGCTCCCACATGAGGCTAATAAGCCTGAGCCGATCCTGGGAGAAAAAAAATGGGAGTGCTGGTCCTGTGTCGCCTGGCGCTTGTGCAAAGAGATTGTTGAGGCTCCAGCGCAGAGGTGAATTATTGCGGAGCCACGCAGAGTCTGGCAAGGGCTGTGAATTTGAGCTCAAAGCTGCACAAAAAGCAGCTACAGCTGTTCCTGGTGAAGAGCTGGCCCCTGAAGCCAGAGGACTGCATCTGTGTGATGCTGCCTTGTCTAGCAGCCCTGGGCTTGAGCTGTTCCTTTTTGTGTGGCGTGGATAATCCTCCGCACCTGCGTGTGCTGTCTACGGAGCTTCAACTGTACTTTTAGATTGGTTTGATCCATATTTGAAAGGATTTAGAGGACGTCTGCAGTTGCTGATTAACAAGTGCCAAGGGCCTTTCAGGTATGGCCTCCTGCCCCTCCACCTTCCCATCCCTCCCCAGATGCTGCTGCACAGAGGGTAGTGGGGTCTGAACATCTCTTTATATGGGGTAGAGAATTTTTACTTTCATAGCTACTGCGTTTAGACTGGTAGGTACCAGAATTGTTGAGGATTTTTTGTTTGTTGGAACTTTTTTCCCCCCACTCTCTTAAAAACTTCTGACTTTATCTCCCCTACAGCCCCCACCTACGTATCTGTTATGACATGGCTAAGGCTCTTTCTTTCAAAAAGATCAAGTGAGGAAAAAAATATCTTGGCATATTGCTTTGTACCTGGAAATAGTGAGAATGCAGGAAAGAAGCACTTTAATGCTCTTGAGCATTCAGTTGAGCCAGTATGCTAGGAAAGAGTTAAATCACTGGGGTTTTTAACTTGCAAGTACAAGAATTTGGCCTCAGGCAATTAGTTGCTGTTTGAGAATGGTTTTGTTGATATGCTGCCATCCTCTTTAGTATTTCAAAAGATTTCTACATTAATATTATATCTGCCCTAAAGGTTATTCTGAAAGGAAATCTACAGTCTTAGACAAAAATCTTTCAGTGGGTTGTCTCTTATTTTTTTAATCCTTCCTCTTCTGTAGGGAGAGACTTAATCAAGTTATACCTAGCCTGTGTCTCTCTAACAAGTGTGTTAAATATGTATCTGCAAAGGTAATCTTGAATAACATGCAGCTAGCTAATAAAAGCAAAAAATGTTCGTTCTTTAATGGGGAAGTTCAGAGAGCTAATTTGTATCTGAATGCCCTGCAGATAATCTTTTCCCTGAGCTCCAGCAGAGCCTCTTCTCTTCTGGCCAAAGACCTCACTGAATTCCTCACTTCATCTCCCTCATCTGCAGAGTCTGACAGGTGCAACTGCCTCCATCCGTACGAATTTCAGTTGCAGCTTTTCTCCGCTGTTCTAAGCAGCGATGAGAAATTTGATCCTAAATTCGTGGTGTCATTTTGCACTGATCTTGTGGAACCAGAAGTGCCAAGCTCAGTGTTAAATCAAGAATTTGACTTGTACAAATGAATCGTCTCTTCTAAATACCCTCAGGCTATGCTGTGCTTTAATTTATAAGCGTGTGAGCCCCACATTTTAATAGAAAGGTCATTATTAAGATGTTACTCTTGGTTTTGGCCAGTGTTATTTTATCTCTGTAAAATAAATACTATAAAAAATATTTTGGTGGAAAAATGAGACATGTTACTAGTTTAGAGTAATTATCTAAGTATTTGTGTCAAACTAGTGACAACACTGATCTTTAGCTTTTCTCAGCAATTCAATTAAGCAACGCACATTTGGTAAAATAACTATTGCTTCCAGTTTAGCTACTGAGAAGTGATTTTCTTTGTTCTTTGATACTTGAACTGAGGCAAGTTTTCTACTGTTGTCAGTGGATGGACTTGCAGGGTTCTTATTCAAAGGAGCTGTATTTGTTCTTAGAAGTGGGACAATGTTTTTTAATCTTCTCGATATTTGTTCTTTGATACTGGACTTAAATGGTTCAACTTTCATTGTATTAATATTCTAAATAAGGAAAAACCTGTATGCATGTGTTAGTTTTACATTGCTCAATTATTACGATTTGTGTTCAGGAATTATTTTTTGAGCCTGTGGGTTTTTTGCACTAGCTTTGGACTACTATTTGGACTGTCATAGGAAAATTCCCTTCTCTTGCCTCCATTGCAGAGTAAACCTACTCTCAGGGTCAGAAGCAACAAAAAATTCAAGTAAAATGAATTCTTCGTCTTAGAAGGTTGACTTGAGCACACTAAAAGTGGAAAATGAGTCACACTAATCATATCTTTTAAGTATGGGAACTTGGTAAATTTGATAAAATGTGATCTGTTTCATCAAACAAAAAAAAAAATTGCCTGAACTGTTAAGCACGAAGAATCATAGAAATCCTAGAATGCCAGGTTGGAAGGGATCACAAGGATCATCTGGCTGAACCTTTCTTGGCAAAAGCACTGTCTAGACAAGATGGCCCAGCACCCTGTCCAGCTGAATCTTAAAAGCGTCCAATGTTGGTGAATCCACCACTTGCCTGGGGAGATTATTCCAATGGCTCATTGTTGTCACTGTAAAATATTTTCCTCTTGTGTCCAATCGGAATCTCCCCAGGAGTAACTTGTACCCATTACCCCCCGTCTTTTCCATGTGACCCCTTGTAAAAAGGGAGTCTCCGTCTTCTTTATAGCCACCCTTTAAATACTGGAACATGGTGATAAGGTCTCCCTTAAGCCTTCTTTTCACAAGGCTGATCAAGCCCAATTCTCTCAGCCTTTCCTCATATGGCAGGCTTCTCAGTCCTTTGATCATCTTTGTGGCCCTTCTCTGGACCCTCTCCATCCTGTCCACATCTTTGTATAGTGGGGACCAAAACTGAACACAGTATGCCAGCTGTGGCCTAACAAGGGCTGAGTATAGTGGGTTAATGACCTCTTTATCTCTGCTGGTGATGCCCCTGTTGATGCAGCCCAGCATTGTGCTGGCTTTCTTTGCCGCAGCAGCACACTGTTTGCTCATATTGAGCTTGTTGTCCACCAGGACCCCCAGGTCCCTTTCCACAGAGCTGTTCTCCAGCCAGGTAGATCCCAGTCTGTGCTGCACTCCTGGATTATGTTTTCCCAGGTGCAAGACCTTACACTTGTCCTTGTTGAACTTCATAAGATTCTTGTTAGCCCACTCTTCCGACCTACCCAGATCTTCGTGCAGGGTGGCTCTCCCTTCCAAAGTGTCCACTACCCCACTCAGTTTTGTATCATCAGCAAACATCGTCAGGGTGCACTTGATCCCATCATCCAGATCACTTATGAAGATACTAAACAGCATTGAGCCCAGTATCGATCCCTGGGGGACCCCACTTGTGACGGATTACTAGTTTGAAAGGAGCAATTTAGCACCACCGTCTGGGTGTGGCCTGTCAGCCAGTTCCCCACCCACCGTACAGACCGCTTGTCTAGATTGTAACACATCAGTTTCTTTAGGAGGTGGCTGTGGGGAACTGTGTCCAAAGCCTTGATGAAATCCAGGTAGACAACGTCCATTGTTCACCCCACATCAACAGAGCAGGTTACTTTGTCATAGAGGGCGATCAGGTTTGTCAAGTGTTATTTGCCCTTGGTGAGTGCATGCTGGGTTTTCCCAGTCATGTGCTTCATTTGACTGTGATAGCCCCCAGGAGGATTCCTTCTGTAACTTTCCCAGAAAGAAATCAAACTACATTGTGTTAAGAGGAAAACCAAAAATTTTTGACAAATTAAGCCATATGGGTTGTGAAATTATCATGCGCGTACTAGAATGCTTTTAAATAGCTTATGTTCAGGTGCATGGATGCATTGACCTTGTTAAGTTTGAGTAATGCTGTGACAAGTGATGTTAAAAACCACACAAGCTCATGGGTAGTTCTTTCTCTGCTTAGGAGCTACTGAATATGATTTGGTCACCATAGATTTTTTTCCCTGTATGTGTCAGTGTTGTCCAGTCATTGGTGTGTGCTGCGATCATCACTGCTGTATTCAAAGCTAGCACCTTCTGATGTCTTAAGAGATGGGGTGGGATTTCCTAGAATTTCACACAACTCTGATAAAAGTCCTCTATGATCAGAAATACTTCTTTTTAAATAACCTAGAATATTCATCACATTTTTTTCATTAGACTGATGATTGTTGGTCTTCTATCTTGTCTAGCTGTAGAAGAAAGACCTTAAGTGTCAAGAATTCATTTCCAGACTTCATGCCAGACTGCTTTATGTCTTAGATGGATGGAAAGTAGTTACAGATTTTTCCTCCCTTGTTCTTTTCTGACTGCAGTAAGACAGAACGTATTTCTGCAGTTTGTATAGTAGGGGTATTTCAAATTCAGAGAAGGGTAGAGGCCCTGGCTTAAGGTTAGTCTCACAACTTTGATTATTTTTTGATCTTTGCATCTTCTGAAATATTTCTGTAAGCAAGAGACAATTTTGGAGTCTACGTTGCTTCTGCTTTCACTGAAATTATTTGCTTTCTCTTGCCTTTTCAGATCTTCAAGTTTGAGTTGGGCTATGAAGCTATAATTTTGAGGGAATAAGTCTGAGATTCTCGTAATTTCAATTTTAGATATTTTAGGGAATGAAAAACATAAAATGCACATTATTGCAGTCTGCGAAGGCTTGCGAAGTGCTCGGGTGTCACAATAGAGATATGCATGTATTTTGTCACGACTATAAGCAGTTTTACAGCTGGAGTCATTAGGAGCTGTTGCTTCTTTCCATTCTTCAGGATATGATGCAGTATGCAATAGCATGCAGCTGGAATGATTTCAATAAATTAATACTTCAGGTTAGTGTATTATTTTGTGATGATATATAATTTCATATTATATTCCTCAGCAAAGCTTTTGATGCTTTTTCCTGCAGTATTCTTGTGTCTTAGCTTCGCTGTTATGATTTGGATAGGTGGGTAAAAGAATCAGTTGGATGTCTGGCCTCAGAGCGTCGTGGTTAATGGGTCATTCTCTACCTGGTGGCCAATAGGTAACAAGTGGAGTCTGTAGGAGGTCTGTCCTGGACCTGTCCTGTTCAACATCTTTAGCAATGACCTGGAGCAGGCAGCACAGTACACTCTCAGGTTTGCGGGTGACAGCAGACCACGGGGCCCTCCAGTTGATATATACTGGAGGGTAGAGCTACCAACCAGGGGTACCTGGGCAGGCTGGAGGGATGGGCCTGCAGGAACCTTGCAAAATTAAGCAAGGACAAATGCCAAGTCCTGCACCTGCGGGAAAGAAAGAGCCCCTGGCAGGGATACAGGCTGTGGACAGAGCAGCCTTCAACCTGAAATTCCTTATCCTGTGATTCTATGACTACTTATTTATTCAATTTCATTTTTTAATTTGAATTTGAAATTTTCCTTTGTAATTTAATTTGCTTGTCTAAAATGTTACATGCTCAGTCTATTCTATCACAAATTCAACTAACACTCTGTATTTGTGCGTGCGTGTGTGTTTTAGCGTTCTGTTTGGAAAAAAAAGTAATCTGGGCCTTTACCAAGCTCGCATTTCAAAAATAATTGTTGTATCACAAGCGTTATTTGCATCTCTGTGCTTATTACTTGTTCCTTTTGTGCCTATTTCTTGTGTAAACTTGCCACATGATTAATACACTTTTTTGTTTCAACAGAGGGAGAATATATCAAGATGTTCATGCGAGGGCGACCAATCACAATGTTCATTCCTTCTGATGTAGAAAACTATGATGATATTAGGACAGAGCTGCCTCCTGAAAAGTTAAAACTGGAGTGGGTGTATCCTTGATATCAGTAACTACTTGCTCTTCCCTTTTTGTCTTGTCTTGCCTTTTTTTTTTTCCCTTTAGAATCTGGTCTTGTGTCTTCTATGTTCAGAGATAAAAATTAACTAAAAGTGGGGGAAAAAGTTCAACGTAATGTAACAATTGAAATGGTTGGTAGCTACTGTATAGTACATCTTTAAGCTGCAAAATATGTAGACACAGAAAAAGTGTACTTTTTCTTTGTTTGTTTTGCTGTTGAAACTAATTGAAATTTATTTTTTGTTAGAAATTGTCTTAGGAGAGTTACTGAGTTTGAAAAATCTCCCCCTCTGACCCTCCCCCCCTTACCTTCCATATTTTAACGTAAGCTTCGTGTTCAGGAACTTTGTTAGTTTTCAATCTGTCTTCATTTTTAGGAGGTTTTAGAACTATGGAAGATCTTGAATCAAGATCCAGAATTTCTCATTGTCCTTACCTACGGATCGAGGATTGTGGAAGCAGTCATCTGCAAGGTTCTTTGCACTACTTCTGTGTTTCAACTCCGAAGTTAAGGGGTTCGCTTCTTAGAGAATAGTATGCATTTAACTGTATTTATCCTGTGAAGAATGGATTTAGTTCATGTGTGGCTGACAGCAACTCTCCAGGCTTAGTAGATCGGACATTAAGTTCATTATAAGAGATGTGCTTCTGCACACATTGGGGTTTTCCTGCAGCTCTCCCCATCTCTGCAGATTCTTCCAGTAAGCCATGATTGTATAAGTTTCTTAGTACTTCAGTAAAATAACATGTCTAGGCAGCACTTGAGTTGATGTAATAATCTCAAGTTTGATCCTTCTGATGTTGCTGAAAGCAGGAAGATTTTTAGGAATGTTGATGATACACTGTCATGTGTCAGGATATGTACAGACAGAGGCTGCCCATACCTCCTTCAGCATATCTGTTAGTGACTGAGGCACAGATATATTTTAAGCCAGCCCTTGTTACTTGCTTTAGGAAAGAAGATTTTTCTATTACTTTTCCTGCCTTTATTAACTAATAGATGTTTGAAAGAGATAATGCTGAGTACTTGGTTATGAAGAGCAGCTGTTGAGCTCATGTCCTCTGAACTTTTCAGTCATACTGGAAGCTTAGACCATAGAGGAGGAAAGTCTTGGATTAAAAGTCTGACTTGAAGGGAAAATGGAGCTCTTACTCATGCTTTGCAAAGCTGTGGTGCCCAGCTTTCCTACTGTCACAGCTCTTGGGTGCTGATGCTGGCACTCACATGACCGTGAAGTGAACTGGGTCAGCCACTGATCTGTCTGAAATGTAATCTTTTTCTGTGGAGTTAACTCTCAGCAGGATCAACTCATTAATTTGATTTGCACCACAAACACGCACGGGCTAGAACTGGCATACTGGAGGAAGATCAGATCTACTTTTTCATCAGCCGTGAGGAGTTTGGGCTGATGAAAACTGATCATTAAATCACACCCTCATCTAAGTAGGTGCAAATCTCAGTGTGGACACGCTTCTTTAATGTCCAAGGACCTTAAGTTCAGGTTAAACCAGTTTCCTGCTGAGGGCTAATTGAAGTGAAATAAATCTAGTCTAAACAGACTGTCCATATGTTTTTGGAGTCTGTTTAAGGAAATATCATCCTAAAACAGAGCAGTATATTTATGAATGTAGGGTATCTTTCGGATGCAATGGTGAGGAAAAGGCAGTAAAATTTCGAGGGCTAAACGTTGGTCTCTATGAAGTTGCATAGAATTGCTCTTCAGTTTTGGAGACAGGAAGATACAGCAGCAGAAGATCTTGTACTTCATGCACAGGTTTAGCAAGGGTAAGAAATCTGCAAGCCAGCTGTAGTTTCCAAATAACGATGGCAAAATGAAGCCTGTACACCTTATTAAAAAGGCATAGGGACAGTGATTCACAGAATATTTTAGTAATGCCAGTGTTTTGCAACTGAAAGGTCAATTGAGTGTTGAATTGTTCAATCTATAAGTTTTGTTTTGAACTCTCATTCTCCTGCCTTCTGGATGATTGTTTCTAATTGGGTTTTCCTTCGATGTCACTGTGGAAGATGTTGATCAGCTGTGAACAACTTCAAGGCAAAACCAGAAGGATTCTTAGGCTGGGAGTTTTATTCAGGTTTGGGTTTTTTTGGTTGGTTGGTGGGTTTGGGAGGGGGGATGTCCTTTTTAGATGAACTGTGTCCTGCAGGTATATTCAACTACTGATAGCCAGCACTGTAGATTCAACAGACCACACTTAGCTTTTATCTGTCCTGCAGATTACTGTCAATTGAAGAAACACCTAAGCTCCTTGGCAAGATAAAGTAGCTCATGGGGAAGTCTGAGCTCTTGACTGTGTCTGTTTCCTGAGTGATTTCATTTAAATTTAATAGGGTTTTTTTTGGGTATCCCTGCTTTGTAGTGCAATCTTTCCTGGTGGACTTCAGAACTGGTTAAAAGGTACCCGGCGTTGCTAGGACTAGCAAAATGGGCTTATTTAGTAGCTACAGAGGTCACTGTCAGTGCTGCTGTTGACAGGCAGTGACTTTATAGATTCTTTCTTCTAATGTATAGTAGCTCAGTTTCTGGAGGGTATTTCTGACTCCATTTTATAAGCACTGGTGCTCTTCTTTTTAAGAATTGAAGCCAGCGGTAAATAAACTGTTGAATTCCGGTGTAGAGTGGATAACTTTTCATGAGGGCCATGGCTATTCTTAGCCAATTAGAAACAAAAACCAAAATGAAAAGCTTTTAAGCATATCGAATGTTGTGACAAAACAGTCCTTTTAATTGGTGAGAAACATTCACAATATGAAGACAACTATCTCTGAATTTCCCTGGTTGAAACAGTTTCATTGAAAGATTAACATTGAAATTTAGTGGAAATTAGGCATCGAAGTTGTGCCACCCCTTTTTCTGTCGAGAGAGTCAATTATTGTACTAGCATATCTGCTGCTTTGTTCTGAGTGTGTGGAGAAGGAAAGACCTGCTGTGGAGCAGCAACCCCTCTCGTTTTCTCTCAAAATAGTCTGGGATGGAGAATGAAGAAAGCGAAAAATTTCTCCCACGAAACAGGTTGTTCCTTTACACTCTCCTAAAAAACACGCTCCTAGAAAATGCACCCGCTCTTTGGTACTTCATTATGTAGGAGGGTTAAAGGAAAGGAATGGAGTGAGAAAAAGTAACCATTTTTGCAGCCTTATGAATGCCAGAGCTCAATGGTGGGTGCCAAAATATTTAGCCTTAGCTTTGCATGGTAGACTTCTGCTCTGGAAAGGCACGTTTGTGGAAATCATTAATACTTTTTTAGGATGAATGTGCAAAGATGTCAATCTTAATAAATCCTTATCAATACACTTCCTATTATATGCAGCAGATCAACAAGATCTGTCTTTCTCCTCTGCTAAGGTATTTAGAATAGCGTTCTTCATGCTTCAGAACAGAAAAAATATTTTCATTGGTTTATAGCCCATTGTTTTTGAAAGTTCAGTGGTCTGGTTGTTTTCTTTTGGTTTGTGTTTTGTTTTTTTTTTTATAAGGGGCCACTCTGGACTTTCTTTTTGTCCCATCGGTGTTTAAAGAAGAAGAAAGTGGAAAATTCAGTGGGAAAGTAAATAGTGATGAAGGAGACACAGAGGTGTCCTTTTTTCTGCCCTCCGCATTGTGTTGCATCAGCATTTCTCTTGGTATCATTTGCTAAGCAAACCAGTGAATAATCTCTGCTTCAGCAGAGCCATTGTATTCTTCTGAAATAAATGGAAGACAGCAAGATATAAATCTGGTTTTGTTTTCCATACTCGTAAGAGATTTGATGCAGTGTCCCTCTTTGAACCATTATTTAGTTACAGCGTGTGTTTAATTTTTCAAGTGTTCCTGTGGTACTGCAGTCCTGTTGTTTGATGGGACTAGAAAAGAGAAAATGGTAGTGTGGTGGGTGGGTTTTGGGGGTGAGGGGGTGGCATTGGGAAGGGGTGTGGTGGTATTTTTGGTAGAAAGGTAGCCTTTCCCAAGGAGGCCAGGCTGCCAGTTTAGGAGGTCAGTTTACGTACTCCCAAGCTTGGACTACGGCACCTGCCTTCATTTATGAGAAGGGGCCAACTTCATTAATCCAGCTTTCTCCTTGTGGGTCTTCAGCTCCCTTTTATCTTCCTGATTAACCAGGACCTAAGGCTTGGAACCCTTCAGCTAAAGCTGCTTGATATATATCCCATGTTTCCCTTGCTGTCGCAGGTGTATTAGTTGGCAATGAAGTGGGGAGCTCTCTGAAGTGCAGGACATAACAGGGAAATTGTATTTTTTGAGGCTACAGAGCTACAATTAAAGTCTGAGTTATGATGTTAATTGTACCTAGTGATCCTGGGAACTGAAATACAGGCGACAGCCACATTAATAGTCTAGGTGAAGAAAATTGCACCTGTTTCAAAGAAATAATGAGTTGTGACAATGTTTGATCAGAGCTGACCAAGGCTGGTTCGCAGTGTGTAAAACTTCTGAATGTTGTTAGGAGTCATGCAGGTTTCGTACAAAAATCATCCCTTTTATGTATTTTGGGTAGATGTGGATAGAATATTTTTCACTGTGTCAGTTCCTTTTGAGTTTTGTTTGTTTTAAAAATACTCTAAAACATTCTAAAGAAATATTTCCTGAACTTGGCAGCTGCTGTGCAGAAGCTTGCCTTTTTCTGAAAGGCATTAGGAATTTTCACACGCTTGTTTTAAAAGGCCAAATGGAAGTAATACTCTAGTGCCCAGGGTGCAGATGCACAGCTCTGTCGCTGTAAAAAATGTTAAGCTAGTGCAGTGAGTCCTGTACAGTGAGGATATTTATAAAATGGCAATACTGTACTTCTTTTACTTGAGTGTGCATTGTATATGTTTGGTTTTTTTTAAATCAATGAATATCACTTTTAATTCCTGAAGTCCAATTTTGTGGGGTTTGGTTTGTTTTTTTAAACTGTGTTACTGAAATTGTGCTATAGTTCCACAGGAAAAACATAAAGGGCATTTGCTGACATGAGAGCGCCCCGGGAATCCTTTAAGGGGAAAAAAATAAAGTTGGGTGGGGTTTTTTTGTGGTATCCAGTGATTATGAAAACCTTGACTTTAAAAAAAAAATAAATGTATAGATATGGGTATCGTGGAAGAGACTGTCGAGCCAATGTTTACCTCCTTCCTACCGGAGAAATTGTATATTTCATAGCATCAGTGGTGGTACTATTTAACTATGAGGAGAGAACTCAGCGACACTACTTGGGTCATACAGACTGCGTTAAATGGTTAGTATATAACATTTGTATGTAAGTATGTGTGTAATAATGCAGAAATGTATTTTTTTTATTCTCTCCTACTGTATGTATGAGCTCATTAATGTCATCATAATTGTAGTTATTTTCTGTTTCATCAGTCCCAGTAGATTTCACTACAGTAGACACTGCACAAATGAACGGTGCTAGGGCAGTCCATGCTAGCTTAGGGTTTCTGGCTTAAATGTAAAACAATGGGATATGTGGACAATCTCAGAGTGCAGGATTTAGAGAAAGGCTCTTTGTGTAAATTATTCTAAGTAGATGTCCCAGAAATTAAAAATTGTTGTCAGCCTAATTCTAAATCAGTGATTTACAGGCAGTATGGCAAAGATGTAGTCTTAAAGGAGAATTAGGCAACCAAATGGAAAACTGAGCAATTATTTTACCATTTTTTTACTAGATACCCCATCCCATCCAGTATTAAGACTGTCTGGGAAATCAGAAAGACGTTTGCAAAACAAAACAGAGAAGCAGGGAAATAGAAGCCAACATCATTGTGGGTGCAAAGGTGGTTGCTGACTTTACGATGTTAGTCTGAAGAGTAATGCACATAATGTAATGGTGAACGCAAGCCCCCTACTGTACCTGAATGGAGAAGAGTTGCCATCTGAACCTCTTTTCTCCTGGCTGTGCTTTGCTAACTCTAATTGCTTCCCGTGGGAGGAATGCTGTCAGTCTTGTGTTCTTCACTTTCATTCAAAAAATGAGACTGAATTGTCAGTGCTTTTGGTGTCCATCACTTTTACCTTTTCAGTCCCCTGCCTGCTCTCGCCTTCCCATTTCAATGGCTTTCATCACCTTTGCAATTTTACAGAGAGAGCAAAAGAGAAGGTTGGTCAAAAAATCACGAGTAAGAGAGTATGTACTCTGAAATCTGGTTTTTCACATCAGCTCCAAAGCAAAATGTGATAAGCAAAAGCAGATTTTTATTTACACTCGTAGTACACCATACTAGAGAATTTCATTAGTACAATTACATCAGTAACTCATTTCAAGTGGCAGTAATCCCAGACTCCTGGGTGCACAAGCCCTCGGCCAACTTTTCAGCTCTTTTTTCCCCAGTTCCATGCTATCTGTAGGTTTAGGCATAAAATATGCTGTAGTGTTTATAAATATGGCATATAACTACATGTAGGAAGTTCGTCATGAGACATGTATATTTTGTTACAGTGGACTCCCGATACAGTGCAAACCTTCGATTTGTCAGAGCACATGTGGAGGTGGTCCTTCTGGCACTCCTGGTTTTGTGCCAGCAGCCATCGCAAAAGCCTGATCAAGCCATCAGTACAGTGTGTAATGAAACAGTCTGCTGAAAAACATTCAAGCTGTCTCATTAATAGTAGGATCTAGGATCTTAAGTGTCTTCATGGGCTTCTGTTGAGAAAGAAAAAAAAAAATATACAAAAAACCTCTCAGTTTTGAAGACCTATGACAGCAAAAGCAAGTCATATTTCTGTCTGTCTTAGTCTTGCAGTTCATCCAGACAAAATTAGAATTGCAACAGGACAGTTAGCTGGAGTGGATAAAGATGGAAGGGTAAGTAATAGAGCTGTTGAGCAGTAGTATCTTGTTTTAAAAAATCAGGAAAAAGTGTTTTGGGTTTTTTTAATCTCATCACCACCTTCTGTTTGCAGTTTATTTTATGCAGTACATTTACTGAGATACTTCGCTGTTCCTAAGGTAACAGCCGATCTCTCTAGCAAAAGACAGTAACAACTAAGCACTCAACCATACATTGAAAAGAGCAGAAGCTCATAAAGTCCTTTATCTGTGACACAGGAAACTCAGTTTTAATTCTGCAAGCAAATGTAAAGCTTGTAATTAATTTATAAGGCCACATAATTTTTGTCACATTTCTTTCAATAAGTCTTCTCCTAGAGGAGATCAAGTCCCCAGTTCGGTGGGTCAGTGCACTCTTAAGGCTTCACAGAAGAGGAAACCAACTTGAGAATTCGTGGAAGGTGTGTCAACCTTTCCCACGAACTTGCTCACTTGAGAGCAAATGTATTTAAATGCGTTCAAAAGAGCTCTTTTAAATGCTTTATTGGCGAACTCTGTCAGAATTTGCATAATTGGATTATCTTCATGAAGTTATAGACACAGGAAAAAAAAGGGGGGAGGGAAGACATATTATGAGGTGTAGAAGCACATTAAATAACCTTTATTCAGATGTTCAACTTAATTTCTTGGATTTTGTAAGAAATTGATTTGGGGGTTTTTGTATAGATATTGCTATGGCTTCCAATGAACATCTATTGCATCTCTTGTTGGGGCTGGTTGGTTTGTTTTTCCATCAGTGGGATGATTTATTGTGACTTTCTATGGTGAACGCTGTCCTTAAGCCAATTTAATTCCTACTTTATTTGTGATTGTTTCACATTTATGAAGCTAAGCTGGTTTGGGATAGTACTTGTATGAAATATAAACTTGGAAATTTTCATTGAGTGGTTGGTGATGGTTAGGGGACTCTGCACCAGGATTTATTTTTTTTTTTTTTTTTCCCTACTTTATATATAAAAAACCATGGCTTGATCATTATTTTCAATTGTTGCATAAAATTGCTAGGTCTGGGGTCTGAAATGCAGAATGACTCTTCCATTATTTTTTTCAATGACTTAAATTGGGCAAAGATTTATTTTTCACAACTACCAAATGCCACCATACTTAATTTCTTGCCTCGATGGCGCTGCTGCCGTGTTTGTAGCCCAGACATAGGGAGCAAGACTGTCTTGACTCTCGCCTTTTGAGCTTCAAGATACTATCCAGCAGCATCGTTAGCACAGGTCATCCTGCATTTCAGTCTGCGGTTTGTAATTCAGGTAGCATCTGCTTAACAAAACTTGGCACCTGCGTGTGATGCTTTCACTGTTGATGACGCTGTTTGTCCCGTTGCTTTTTTCACGCAGCCCCTGCAGCCCCATGTTAGAGTATGGGACTCGGTGAGCCTGGTGACGCTGCAGGTTATCGGCCTCGGGACTTTTGAACGTGGAGTGGGGTGTTTGGATTTTTCCAAAGCGGTAAGATGGGTGCGATTACTTGGTGTGTTAAATAATTTATCCAGTCCTATGTAAACGGGAAGCAAACCTCTGGATGTTTTTGTAGGTGGTTATCTAGCTGATCCATTTCGGTATTAAAAGTGTGTCAGTAGAGTTTATGTTTACTTTATAGAACCAGCTGACGGTGAGCTAGCTGGAAAAACAGGAAATTGCACATGTAAAATTGCGGTAACAAACTAACATAGCGAATCAATAGCAGACAAGAAAAGCCTTAACTAGAAATTGAAGTCTGTGCTGGGTTTGGTGGTTTGGTTTTGTTTGTGAGGGGCTTGGGTTTTTGTTTGAATGTTGCAAACAAGTTTGTTAGTGAGGTTCATGAAGACAAATTGTAGTGAATTCTGATATAAAGGGTAACTTTTCTGCTTGCGCAGCTGGAGTAGGTTTTTATCCACCAACAGGAAATTAAAAAAAAACCCTAACACATTATCTTGTGCTTTTCTTCCCCAAGGAATAATTTGTTCAATTTGTGCCTCTACTTCTACATAGGAAAAAAAAAAATAGAAGGCTTGTTACTGGGCCCACAGAATTTATCAAAAAAATCAGTAATAAATGGGGATGTGCTACTTGTCATTGATAAAGTTGTCATTTCAAAACTGGCAATAAGTTTATTTTTTTGTAAAATATGTGTATTTTCACCAAAGCTCTGAGACATACCAGACCTGAAAACCCAGGCTGTGATTCTCACATGCCAGCAAGAACTAATATGTGTTTAAAAAAAAAAAAAAAAAAGGCAGAAAAAGAATGTCTTTTGTATTTTGCTAACAGAAGAGGAGAGAGTCACAGGACAGCTGGGGTGGGACGGGAGGTCTGGAGATCACCTCATCCACCTTCCTGCTCACGGCAGGCTCAGCCAGAGTAGGCTGCTCAGGGCTGTGTCCAGCTGGGTTCTGGGTATGTCCAAGGATGGAGACTCAACAGTCTCGCTGGGTGACCCGTTAAAAAGAAACGCTTACGCATTCTTGCTGCAGTTTCACTTAACGTTGAAATGTTGCTAGGTTAGTTATATCTAGGTTTTGTCTTTCAGTAAATATTTTTTTTTTATTTTTTTTCTTTTAAGAAAGGGGGTGGCATAAATGAGATAGAATAATGTGAGAGGGGTACTGTCATTCCCGTCACTGTAACTAACCAATAAAGCTTTTAAACTCAGACACTTTTTTTTAAGGTGAAAAAATATATCTGTTCCATCATTTAAAAAAAAAAAAAAGGCAAATAAACAAACAAACCAGTAAGGAATTTTTGAGGACTAGATTTTAGGTTTTATTAGTTCTGGTTTGCAGCTGAAACTGATTTTGATACCTTATTACAGTCTCATGTCATTCCTCACTAGACTGAAACACTGAATCTGCAGTGTCTAGTTTACCACATAATTTCATTAACCCACACAAGAGCTGCGTATGCCACCAGTGCTGGCTTCAGGGCTTCTTCCCGCTAAATAATTGACATGTATATTTGCATATTATTGCTCATAATAGTATTTGGGAATAAAAATTTCAGCCACCTCTATTTTCATAATTTGTTAGAGAATGCGGTTGAACTGACAGAATCAACTTTAAAATAAATAAGGCCTCCTCCAAATCTTTCTACACATGTCCTTGAAACAACTGGTTTGTGCAAGTATGCGTTGCTGTGAATAAGTATGTTTTTGTTCTAAGATTTTCTGTCTGCTCTTTTAATTCTGCATAGCCATATTTATGATTTTATTGTAAAATTGTTCAAAGTAAGCTGTTTCGGTTATTTAATACCGTAGATGCCAGTATTTCTGCTCTGAAAGCATAATTTTATTCAGGCAGTGTTACCTTTGCTGCAGTTTTACCAACCACATGATGAAACTGCAGGTACTTAATGCTCCATGAGGAAGAAATGAGTTGTGCTTACAAAATTTGCTAATGTAAAGTTGTGGTGGTGTTTAAGAAAAAAAAAAACCACAAGCGGAGCGGTGTGTCTGTCCTCTGAGACCTGAGAAAAAACAAAATATTTGCCGAATAATAAAAAGGGAGCAACCTCTTTGCTACTAGTCTGATATTGCAAACAAGAAAGCGAAAAAAGACAGCAACGACAATCTAAAAGGGAAAGATTTTTGTCATTGGTCAATGGTCATTTTTTATAAGATTATGCAAAAATCTATGTCTTCAAGAGTAAAGGAAAATAGCAGATATACCAATCTTAGAATTCCTTTAAAAGGACTTGCTTAATTTATATTTGTACCTATGTGTGGTTTTTTTTAAATATTAATGCCCTGCTCTGTTTCTAAATGAGGTATGATAGTTCTTTGTCAGCGCTTCTTTTCTTTTTCCTTTAGGATTCTGGTACTCATTTGTGTGTAATTGATGATTCTAATGAGCATATGCTCACCGTGTGGGATTGGCAGAGGAAATCGAAAATAGCAGAAATAAAGGTAATTATTGCACAAATTAATATTCTGAAATACAAGCGGGTTTAATCCCATAAATAAAACCATTGGTGAGACACACATTTGATCTTACTTGGAAACTGCAACTATGTAATACTGCTGGCATTCTTAATTTGTATATTGGAAGGGGTTTGAATATTGGAGCGCTTATAATTACATTTTATTCATCCCTAAGGGCCAATCCAAATAAAGCAATTCTCTAATATTTTCCTAATTTAAAACAAATAAACCCTGGGAACTTTAAGAAACTGAATGATGATTCAGTCTGTAGTTGTTTATTTTTTAACAAAACCCCAACTTTTAGACATTCCTTATTTTCATTTTTGTCTGAATTGAGTTCCAGACGTTGATTTTTGGTCATGTGTCTCTTCTAATTTGAAGTCCATTAGTACTTTTGTAGACTGCAGTCTTGTTTGCTTTCCTGTTTCTTTTGTAACCTTTTAAATTTTGATCAATAAATTTTTGATCAATGAGAAGCGTTCAGAGGTGTTAACGCTCAATGTTCATGTAAAGTTGATTGCACTGGAAACACCCAATCCAATAATAACTTGCTGTTGAAGTCCATATTTTGAGACATCTTGCTTTGCATTATACTATATCAAGCAAGGAGATATGACATGGATGTGGGACTGAGTATTTTTTAATCTTTTTAATCATGAGTTGGCAAGTGGAATACTCTACAAGCACGTATGTCTATATGATTACAAACTTGCAATTTCAGATAACAAAATCAGGTTGGTTTGACCCATTTTCTTTAAATTATGTTGACTAATACTAATTATATTCCATTCCATAAGTTTTAATGTAACTCTATGTCAGTATTTTTATTTCCCTGCTGATATTTAATGTGAAGCTATTTGGCATATGCCCATTTTATTTGACACCATGTTTTAACTATTTTCACTCTTTAAGGAGTTCCCTGGTGTTTCAGAATTGTCTAAAAACAATTTGGCAGGGATAACCTGACCTTCAGTATTTATTCATGTTTAGGACTTGATCTTGCAGTATCCTAAGCACCTTCTATGCTAGTGGGGTTTGGTGTGAGCAGAATTTCATCCCTTGAGCTCAGGTGCAGAATAGAAGCCTTTTCTCAGCTGAACTCAGTTAAATTTTTCAGTCCTTAGTTTCCATACGATCTGTGGATATAGCAGATCCAATCATGTGGAGGAAACCGTGTATGAGAAGCATAATTCAATAAATATGGCCATCAATAAAAAATGAAACTTAAGAAGGTTGTTTTCCCAAAGTGAGCCAACAATGGTGGCGTGGGAAAGGGCACTCCTACAGGTGCTGATTCAGCAGTGCTTTTAAGTGTCATCTTCTAAAGCATGGGCTTAAATCTCATAGAGGTAAATGCGTTGATGCATTGGTGTTTGTTAGAGCCATTGCCTTCAGGAGGTTGTCTTCAAAGACGGTTTGGTTTAATATACATTAGATGTTAGATAAATGACCGGTCAGGTTTTTATGTTTGTAAAAAAGGATGAAATATTTGGTGAGGTGTTAGTAATTCAGTAACAATACTTGCGGCCAGTAAAAATACAAAGGTGGGACCCTATGTTTCAGAGTTCCAAGTTATGCAGGCTTCTTCTTTTTTCTCCTTTGTGAGGAGGAAAGGAGAAGAAGAAAGAAGCCAAAGGAATTTTTATAGAATTTCAGAAAGAGAATGATGTATATAATCCTACTATGTTACCATTGTCTCAGTTGCCTCTGTCAAAGCTTTGTTATCTAGAATAGCAAACTAGTCTGTGCAGAAACTAAGCAGGATTTTCAACCCAAAAAAGTGTCTTTTATACATCACTCATTTCTGTAGCAGAAGTCGTAGCTATTCCAGAGGGCAGAAGCTTTCATGATTTAAAAAGTGAATGTAAACGCTTGGCTTTTCTACTGAAGTTTTATAAAGATCTCTTATGAATATAAAAAAATCAAAATCTATAAAATGATACGTGCAGTCATTCAGATAGTTGATTTAGCACAGAACACTTACAGATTCTTTCAAGCATACAATGAGCTGTCTAGTTACAAGTATCTCTGTTCTAAAACTTGGGATTTTACATGTGCTTGTAGCAGTTAATGTCATATCTGAATAAACAGTATTCCTGATATTGTTTCAGACTACAAACGAAGTGGTTCTTGCTGTAGAATTCCATCCAACTGATGCAAATACCATAATAACATGTGGCAAATCTCATATATTTTTCTGGACCTGGAGTGGCAATTCATTATCAAGGAAGCAAGGGATATTTGGGGTAAGAATGTCTTGATATCACATCATTTTTAAGTCAATGGAACAATCTGTTCATGCTTTCTATAAATTTGCTCCGTTGTTACCGTGTACTGTTTGAGCAGAGATGTAAACAAACAAAAAAGGTTAAATTCTGCTTATATGTATGCAGGGTGTATGGGTGTGGATACATTATACTAATCACATAAAGAGTATAAGCAATTATCCCTTTCTTTTGCTTATTTTGTTTCAGAAATATGAAAAACCCAAATTTGTTCAGTGTTTGGCTTTTTTGGGCAATGGTGATGTGCTCACTGGAGACTCAGGTGGGATAATACTTATATGGGGCAAAACTACTGTAGAATCTACTCCAGGAAAAGGACCTAAAGGTAGGATATATTCACAGTTAATCACAGATTTTAGATAGTCTGTAGAAGACTATGTGTGTGTGTGTGTGTATATATATATTTAAAAAAAAAAAAATATATAAAGGATTGCATTAGAAAAGGGAAATAGACCTGACTAAGGGTGTACGCTTCCTGTTATTAAGAGGTGATACTAAACTCCTTCAAGCTTCATGAATTTTCTGACTTAAGAGCAATCTAGAGTTTTTTAATAATTAATGGGACTGTGCCTGAAATTAATGAAAACGATTTAATCTAAATGTTTCGACTTTAAAAAAAATGTGCAGTTAATCAGCTTTCCTTTCATCCTGAGATTTGAAAAAGGCTGTAGGATCAGTTTGAGGATTCTGCAGGCTACCTTTGCCTCTGAAATCTTATGTTGTACCACACTTAGTCTCAGAGGAGTACCATTAAGTGTTGAAGCTGAAGTTAATAGACTTACATGTGAAGGAAAAATATCATGCGTAGTTGTACCAGTTACACAAATAACAGTATCTGGTTTAGCAGATGCTCAAGTCTTGGCTGTAAAATATATTTTAAACCCCACCTTATTTGAAATTTGAGTTAAACTTACTCTTTAGGGCACAGCTTTTATAAAAAAAAAAGAAAGGAAAATGATTTGTTACCCAACATATGAAGACCTGGCACAGCTGAGCCCTAAGGTAACGTATAAATTCAAGGATAATTTATTTCACTTGGCAGCTATTTCAAACACTCTGGTTTAAATTGGTATGCCAGGAAAACATTCATGTAAAAAGTAAATTTTTAATGGTAAGTCTGTTTTTGTAGGTAAATCTTTTTCTTGTCTTTCAAACTAACTGCAATGGAAAAGTAATTTAACAAATTATTTGATGTTTAATTTTGAAGTGAAAAAATAACCTTTTCCCAGTATAATATTAAAAGATACTGAATAGAACATTTATTTACACTGGCTTAATTAAATATGGGATCTCTTAGTTGTTTTATTGTATTAGATTGGTCGCAGGACTTGATCTCAAACTCTTTTTCTCAGTGTCGAGAGCATGCTGACTTGAACTGACTGGAGTCATAGGCAGAGTCAGCAAAGTTAATCTGGTATTTATTTGAGTGGTGTTTTAGGCTTTTTCTGTGATTGTTATTTGAAAATATGCCAGTCTCAAAGCACCATAATCTTGCTTTTTTAAAAATATGCTTTCTTACAGTAGTTCTTTTGACACGAAGACCGAATTAGGATGCAAAAGGATTGCTACCTTTGTTGTTTCATTTTCTCATCTCTCTATCATTCTTCCTAGTGTTTTCCTTTGGATATGTTGATAGACACCAAATGCTGGTTATACTATTTTTAAGTGAGGCAACATCCAGCATTAGATATTAGGTTTACGCATCCTGGAAACTTTGCTATAAATAATTTGCCTTTTATTCCCGTAAGACTATAGACAAGTCTTTGAGTTTCTTTTAATAAAATAACTTTAATTCTTTTCTAATAATGACTTGCTAAATATTTATTGACTCTGAAGGACAGTTTCTCTTGCATCTGGAAAAACTGTGTTCCTTGGAGAGCAGAGAAAGGAAAGCGTTTTGGAAATAGTTTTTGTTCTTGCCTTCACAAGTTTTAGGACAACCAGTCTCAAAAAAGTTTGTATTCAGAAAGGCAGGTCCTTTGTTTTATCTTCTTATCCTGTAAGAAAACACTACCACCTTGTGTTTGCAATACTAAGGCAATGCTAATAGCCTGACAGTCCAAATGTAGTTATTTATTAAACACTGTTACTTTATTCTTCTGCCAAAAGGCACAGCTTCTTGTAAACCCCAGGTGGAAAGACGAGTAGTGTTCTTTATTGTTTTCTTTTTTGCGCATGTAGGAGTATATCAGATAAGCAAACAAATCAAAGCTCACGATGGCAGTGTGTTTACGCTCTGTCAAATGAGGAATGGGATGCTGCTAACTGGAGGTGGGAAAGACCGAAAGATCATCCTGTGGGATCATGATTTGAATCCCGAAAGGGAAATTGAGGTAAGAAAGCAAGAGTGACAAGGAGATTGCCTTGAGCAAGGTATTGACTAGCAAGACGGAGCCCCCCTCCCCCCTTTGGTAGTTAGGATGATAGAATATCTTCTGGTTGCTGTCCTTTGAAGTGTTTGACAATGCTTTATAATAAAAAGGTTTAAATT
The DNA here is from genome assembly GCF_963924245.1 of Chroicocephalus ridibundus. NCBI lineage: Eukaryota > Metazoa > Chordata > Aves > Charadriiformes > Laridae > Chroicocephalus > Chroicocephalus ridibundus. Next base: position 28,972,410 of record NC_086286.1, read on the forward strand.
TTCAGCCTATAAATGAGCCTGTATGAGGTTTCAGTTCTCCTCTGTTTTAAGTTCAACAGAAAATTTAACATTTTTCTTTCCTCCAAGCCCTTCCTTAGTTTCTCTTATTTGCCCCTTTTTTGAGGATTTTCCTTAGTATCGCCTGCATTTTTCTTAGGTTTGCCTGTCTGGAGAAAGGTAGTGTTACCAGGATTTGAGTTGTTGCCTTCAAAAACAAGCACCTATCCAGATGCATGATGTGGTTTTACAGATGTTCCTTTTTGTAGGTTCCTGACCAGTATGGAACAATCAGAGCAGTAGCAGAAGGAAAAGCAGATCAGTTTTTAGTGGGTACTTCACGAAACTTTGTTTTGCGGGGAACATTTGATGATGGCTTCCTAGTAGAGGTACAGGTGAGCACAACTTTTTTTTTCTTTTCTTTTTTTTTTTTTTTTTTTTTTTTTTTTTTAAAAAAAAACTATAATCCAAAAACAAAGGCTTTCCTTGCTGGTGTGTTATTTTTAGAGAGTCTTTGTTTTATTCTTTGCTAAATATGTTCATAATTATAATAATATAGTTCATATGTGTTTTCTTTCCAGGGACATACAGATGAACTCTGGGGACTGGCATCCCATCCTTTCAAAGACTTATTTTTAACATGTGCTCAAGATAGGCAAGTTTGTATGTGGAACTCCGTGGACCACACACTGGAATGGACCAGGCTGCTAGATGTATGTAATGTCATATATAAAGCTGAAAAATAGGAAAAAACATTAGTTTTCTGTAACACCTTTGTCCCATCTGATTGCAAGAGAAGCAAAAATCCTCTAGTTAGGGCTTTAAAAAAAAAGCCATTCGGAAACTTTGATAAACTTAACTATGCTCATCAGATTGTAATCTGGTTACCATTATGTGATGCCTTTGTTCTTGTAACAGTTAAACTTTTTTCCCAATTATTCAAACAAGCTGAAGATAGGGTTGTGCAAGGTTTGGCTTTAGATGTCCTTCCTTACTGTCATTGTTCATTTCATGTTTTGGCTAGTTCTGTCTGAACACTCAAACAGAAGTATGCTTTTACACAGAAATTTAGACTTTTGACTTTCAAGAAGGTCATGTAGCGCATGTCACTGATACGTTACATAAATCTGTCTGAGGATTATAAGCAGTGCTGCTAACTGATTGGTTTTCCCTGCGTCAGTTCACCTCAGGCTTTTAGGATGGCTTTGGTACAAGAGGTTTTTGACTGTAAGATGAATGATGTGTCCATGTCTCTCCATTCAGGAACCAGGGCACTGTGCTGACTTCCATCCCAGTGGAGCAGTGGTTGCGATAGGAACGCACTCGGGCAGGTAAATGTCTTTCGACTGAATTGTGATGATTGAAAGAAAGGTTAAAGCAGACAATTTGATACTACGCGTCTTCTATATAGGAATTCATTTGCTTTGTATTCTTTTTGCTTAAGGTTAAGTAGCCTAAAAAGCTTGGGGGAAGGGGCAGATCTTTCTTACATGGGTTAGATGAAGACAGAAGGATTATTTGACTGTTCTTAGGCTGTTTTGGTTTTTTAACTTCTCTTTCATGAAAGCCCAGATCTTGATTTTTGGGGGTTTTTTATATTATATTTTTTGCAGGGGTTTCCGTGAGCACTCCTTATTTTCTTTACATAGTATCATATATTTTAATATCATGTGTATGTTACATTAGTTTATAAGACAGATACAGTACAGATCTTTCTCAAACATGCTTGCAGCCTTTTAAATTGATGTGGAGAGGCAAGTGAACAGGCTAGGATTTTTCTTTTTGTGTAAGACAAATTTCAACACGGCACATTGGTGCAATGAAGTGCTGTTGAGCTGTTCATATTCTTCCTGAAATAGTTGCGTATTTGAAAGCTATCAAAACACAAGCTGAATCTTTTAACTCAGGCTTCTTTCAGTGGTGGAAAAAAATTGTTTTAATTCATAATCAAGCTCTGGCTTGGAATCATCTCACAAGAAAGGAGTCTCATGCAGTGGGTTTTTAGCAAGTACCAATTAAAAGAAAAAACAAGATATTCATAGCATTAGAAAGGTGAGAGGAGCAGATATTAAATCTACTAGCATTTTTGACCTATTTTTTAGTTATACCTCATGGTTGACAAGTGGATGGTAAAATAGTGCACAGTGCATGTAAGAAAACTGGTATTTTTTTGGGCGTTTAAATTGCACCCTTTTATATCTAACCTCATGCCTAAAAACCAAAATGTTAGATACTTTTTTAAGGAGTTTCCTTCTTCAGGATGAAGATGCAGTCTGCACTAAATTCATTAGGTATAATATCAGGCTAGAAAACCCAGTTTACCTCCCTGAGAAGAATCATGCTGAGCTCTTGTATATTCAGTTTCCATGTTGTACCTTTCCATTTTTTCATCTCTTTCTAATGATAGCATTAAATTGAACAAGTGTTTGTACCTTCATTAAACAGAGCAGAAGATACTGGCCTAATAGTACTTGAAACAGGGAAAAGGGAATAGAAGGTCAGGCTGCATTTCTTGAGAGTTATTAGGCATGTTTGAAATCACATCAAAGCACAATGACGGCATATTGAGTGGCTGAAGTGTTCAGTCTTTGCTTTTGACCCTCCTCCCCCACTCTCCCTCCACCCTGGAGTGTTTTAACGTTACTTTTTCAGTTCAGCACTTTTCAGTTTAAATTCATATATTTTAGTTACTTGAGGCAACGGATTTATACTGTGTTGGATAAATTTATTATGATGGCCTTGGGTTTTGGTTGGGTTGGTTTGTTGGGTTTTTTTACCCCATTCTTTTTGGAACTGAGCAGTTATATTTTCACCATTATATTTTATTGCGTTCTGAAATTACATGATTCAATGATAGGTTTGAGATATACAAATGAAACTGAATTGATACAAGGCCTGGTAAGCGTACAAGTGTATGAGAAATAAGTGGAGTTGTGAATCAAGATAAACAGAACTGTTTTAAATTTACTGCCTAACCAGTGGCGTCACGCGGTGCTTTCTGTGCCAGATAATCCAGTCCAAGGGAGTTGTTTCCCAAGCAATGAGAGCTGCATGATGTATCTCGAATAACATACGAGAGAAGACAGTCTCACTCAGGCCCTTAACAAGTTATTAAATAACTTAGTTGATTCATAGCCCAGAATGCATAAAGCCAATGTTAAATGACTCTTAATTTGTTTAGAGTTCAATAAACCTTGGATGATGTCTATCTATTGTCATTTTAGCGCTGCTCTGCTTCCGGTAAGGAGGTCAGTAAGACAGGGGTAGGGAGTGGAGCATTAGGAAAGTTGGGTTTGATGGTTAAAATTGTGACAGGAAAAAGAAAACTGCATTTTCTACCTCTCTTCTCATTCTTGTCTGCTGTTTCACAGCAGTGGGTTTTTACCAGACCAACACATCATGGTTTTGGTGTGCTTTTCACGTACCACTTCCCACGATGAGTATTTCGGTATCATTTCCCTTTTTGGGCTGTCTGCAAATGGTCTGTGCTGCAGGTTTTGTTAACCACTTCTTTAAATACCTCTGTGTGCCTGATCATCAGTTGCCTGGGATTAAGCCTGCTTTGGAAAGAACTAATACTTTTTGTGGATCCTGCTGTTTGCTGTAAATGCACAGCTCAAAAACTAAAAAGGGCTGGCAATCAGAAATCCTACCAGAACAGTGGGTTTTTCAAGGCACAGTGCAGATCCTTTTGCCATGCTGCCAGTGTTATTATTTGCAGGGAAGTAGACCTTCCTGGGCCTAATTGTGTAGAATATCTTGAGTGCTGTGCACTGCAGAAAAAAAGACTAATAAGATTCTTACAAAAGTACTAACATTAAGAAAACTGAAGGCTGGAGGACAAGACCAGCGTAAGCCAGAGCCACAGGGAGGTAAATCAGTCAGTAGAACTATTAAGATTTACACCACTTCTGGTACTAAGATGTTGTGGTACTAAGATGAAGAAGCCGAAATATCCCAGGGAACTAATCTTGTAAGATTGGTTGGTTTGGTGAGTCTGATTAATTAATGCCTTGCAGGTTCAACATTCGGTATTAACTAAACGTGGGAATTGCAAGTCTAAGTGCAAAAATATATTACTACTTTGGAACACTGTTTCCCCGCTGATTTCATCAGAAAAATTCTGCATTCACAGATGTGAATTGTCAGTAATAAATGTCTGTCATGGGTCAGAACTTGTTTTCCAAAGAGAGTAGTTTAAGGGGTTTTGTTTCTAAAAACATATCTTTTTTAGATAGGTTATTAGTATTTTTTTAAAAGTAAAGAAATAGGAAGGCAAGAAACAGATGAAAATGGCAAAAGTTCTGTCCTGTTTATGTGAACTCACGAACAAGTTTTATGTTATCTTCAGTAACAATTGGGAGAAAAATCAATAAAAATCAGAAAAAGCAAAGGAGCCACTATCTTACAGCTGGGATACCCTTCGTGCATTTATTTCATCCAGTCTGTGGATCAGGAGTTCACTTGGCAGCCAAGCTTTGTGTTTCACAGCCCGGTTAGGACTCTTTCAGGGTCAGCTGCCATTTGTGTGTTGCATACCTTCGTGTTGGAAAGAAGATCCTCTCCCGAAGCCCAGTCTCAAGGTGGACCCCAGCTGTTTGTGAGAAGGGCCTGTGTGAGGCATGCAGATGAACTGCCTTAGCCACTAGACTGGAGACACATTTGATGGAGATGTTCTTGCTGGCAAATGCAGTGTCTGCCACGGCATTGGGAGAGCTTGGAAGATTGAAGAGAGCATGTCTGATTACAGCTTGTGGAAGCATCAAGAAACAGCTGAACTAGACGTGACCACTGCTTCCTTTCTTAAATTAACATCAGAATTGGTGCACTGACTCTTTCCATGGTCAGCTAAGATTGCTGCTAGTACCTCTTGTTCAGAATTTTTGGAGGACCGGTGTCATTAAATGCTGTCTCCTAATGCCAGACGAAGTTCAGTGTGCCGTCTTGAGAGCAGCAGCAGTTTTGCATTGTGTTTGATACTGCACAATACCACCTCTGTGCTTGCAGTAAAACAGGGGGGTTTTGCATATTTTTCTGGTTGCATTTGGCTTTGGGTATTTTTCACTTTATATAATATTAGCTGGAGGGTTACCTGGTTCAGGTAACACTCTCAAAGGACCAACCTAAAGAGGCTAGCATCAAGAGGCATGTCCCCACCACAGCAGGCTCCCTGCCCTGCCCTGGCTGTGTATTTTGGGACACGAGGGCTCAGCGCTCCCCTTGGTTCTCTGGCAGAAGCACAGTGCAGCATGGTCACCCACGGGAGGGCATGGGAAGGGGGTACCCGTCTGCTTCATGGAAGAAGGCTGCTGTTGGGTGTTACTGTGCTCATAATCAGGTTTTTTTTATCCAGGTGCCGCAATTATGCTGCTCGAAATGAACAAATCATGTCGTGTCATCTTGCTAGATAAATAGATTTTACAGCGTAAGTTTTCTGGTAAAGCAAAAGGTCTGTGTGTTGCCCACCTGAGCTGAAGCAGTGAGGACCCTCCACCCTGTGCTGGATTCAGGAAAAGACAAATAAGAATGAGACAGTGAGACATTGGCTTTCAGACCAGCTTCTTGTCTGGTTTTCAAGCAACATGACTCCAATTCAGTGATGCCTCCATGTGTGTTCTTCACATTTCTGTTGTCATCCCATCAGGATGTACTTTTAGAGCAGTCTTGCCATCATGATGGAGTGATTGGTTTTCTTTCTATGGTGGCAAAATGGCATAGGTACCCTCTCTCTTCGCCCCTGCCAAACCCTTTTGTGGTTTGGAGAGGTTTTTTCTTTAATATCCACACCCCATCAGAGTTATCAGCCAGGTAACATTTTAGTGAAGTATTTGGCAGGGCCAAAGCGGGACATAGTTTGAACTAAGTAGCAGAATGGTAACTCCTAATGCATTCAGAGAACCTTCAAAGCTTCAGTGTGTAGATTGGTAGAAACCAAAAGTCAACTTTCAGCAAGGATTCTCAGCAGAGAAACTCTTAAGTGTAGTTTCTACTGCTTTCCAGTGCAAACATTAGCTGTTCTCCACTGGTTCCATCTGTCTTGCACACAGATAATTCAGCAGTCTGTGGCATGTGGGGCTGAGGTTTTTTTACGTGTATGTCATTTAATTTCTTTCATGTAGTTCCCTAACCACAAGCTGGTTTTAAGCCACTTGGGACCAGGCCACTTTCTAGATACCTAGCTGCTGGACACTGGATCAGCACAAGCTGGAATCTCATCTCCATCAATAGAAAGCAGCAATGGGCGCTGTTGTTCCTGGAGTTTGTTTTAGGTTATATAAGTTTGTTATGGAATAAGTGGTCCTAGCTTTAGCGATGTTCCACGGAGTTCACTAGGAGACAGTGGGTGGAATTGCCTTAGTCATTTCCACAGTGTGTGAACTCGAGGTTTGCCGCTGGGGACGGAAACCTGGCTGCAGTGTGTGCACGTGGTCGTGAGATCAGTTCAGGGCAAATAAATTAAATTCTGAGTACAGCTTTACTGTATTTAGCCATGTTGCCATGTTCCATTTTCATGATAAACATGTCTGTGTATATATATATTTATTAAATTGTTATTGTCTTGCTAATGTTCTCTATATTTAGGAGTTAGATGGGCATCAGAACTGTTGCAAAATGCCCAGGTTCTGCTGATCTTGCCCATCTTGTTATCAGGGGACGTCCACTGAATTTTTGTAAGCTTCTCTGAGCTTTTTACATGTGCCTCGTAACTAATAATGCAGCTTAAAAGTTATTGTTAATTACCTTAGTTATAAATCATCCAAGCAGGAAATTAAAAAAAAAAGCTAGGTTATGAACCATCACATTTCAGTAAATGGTTATTCCTTCTTACTTTGATAAAATAATTCATTTATGGTCTGAGGGGAAAATACCGAATTAGAATATACTTTGTGTTTAAAACGAGTATGGAAATGTTTTCCACTCCCTACTTACTACTTTTGGTTTTGGGGTTTTTTTAACTTTGCTTCATACAATTTGAAAGATCGGGTTTTATATTAAAGCTGTTCTTCAAAATGGGTAAGTAGTAGATTAAAATTCAGCTGTAGCCTTATGGCTTCAGGATGATAAGATGCAGTCATATTAGCTATCTGGTGGCATGTTTATCATCCAGTGGACAATTTGGTGATTACTACAATGTTCAGGGGAGGGGGAGAAAATGGGCCGTATCTAGAATCTTTTATATATTCTTCAGTGAAACTTGTATTGCTTTGTGAACCAGAAAAGCGTTCCATTCAAAACAGATGTTCGCTGTGCTGCCCTTGAGGGGCTAGCATAAGGAGATGAAGGCAGGCAGTGATTATTGCTCTTTTGCTTGCTTTTTTGTTTAGTGGAAGTGATACTTACTGGAATTCTCCTCTCCCTAGGTGGTTTGTTTTGGATGCAGAAACGAGGGATCTGGTTTCAATACACACTGATGGCAATGAACAGCTCTCAGTGATGCGCTACTCAGTAGGTAGGCAGACTTTTATGTCCAGAATAATTGCTGATAAATGAGATGTCTGTTCTGTTAAACAGCGTTAAACTACTCCTCAGTCACTAGAAAAGGCAGAGCTTTGAAAAAAATTGTTTTCACATGCTTAATATATAACTGAATACTTGGTTACACATTTGTTTATGTATAACTGCAAACATTACAGTCGCCTTCCCTTCACGTTGAACCCTGCTGTTATACTAAATGTTAGCTTTGCTCCCAGAAAAATTAAAGGTTCTCAACTAAATAGTTGACAGGTGAACAGAAAAGTCTGTAAAAAGCTCAGTATTTCAATGACATTTTAATATACTACTTACTTAATTTTCAAGTTTATTAATACAAAACCATAAAACCAAGCTCAGGTCTGTCTGAAACTCAGAGCTGTTTGTTAGGTATTTCTATGGGGATTACACGGAGCCCAAGCCAGCACTGAGTCTCTTTTTCAGACGTGATGTGACAGATCATCAGAGGCTGACTCCTCTCTGTTAAAACTGGATGGAAGAACACTCTTGTAAATCTGTTTCTTGTTTTCTTTTGGATAACATGCCATGTCAGTGGGCAGAATGTTTCTCTGCTGCTGCCACATCTGCCAAGTGCAGCAATTTATCTTAAAGCACTCAAGCACTGGTGTTCATTGACACTAGAGGCATTTGATTGGGATTCAAGGCAACTGTTGTCCATGTACTTTTTTTTTTTTTTTTTAATCGAGACAACACAGGTTAGAAAACTGCTTATAATATTTAAATGCTCCACTTCTTTAGACATTATTTAGTGCTGATTTATATTCAGCCCCCCGCCCCCAAAGCTAAGCTAACTATAGAGTAAATACTGTACTGCGTTTTTTGTGATATAGAAAACTCAAGCCTGCCTGCTGTCAACTGTTCCCAGAAATCCATTGCAGTCTGATGACTTACACCCTGTCCGTTGGACGCTTAAAAAAGAAGTGAAAGATCTTTCTCAAAAAACAAACCCACAAAGTAAACAGATACTGAAAAACAACATGATGTAAACAGTTATGTATCCTTAAATACACTTTGTAAGCTCTAGTTTAATTGAGACTATTGTCTTAGTGATAAATCTGAAATCATTAAGATTTGGAAAGCAAACATTCTTTTAATTTATGTCAAATATTTTGTCTTGCAGATGGCACCTTACTTGCAGTTGGATCCCATGACAACTTTATTTACCTCTACGTAGTAACAGAAAATGGAAGAAAGTATAGCAGATATGGAAAATGCACTGTAAGTTTTGGAGCAAATATAATCAGTAGTTCTTGCATTTTGATCTTATACATACACTAAGATGTTAAGCAGTGGATGCTTTTCTGGTTTTAGTTTTGGTTATACGTTTTATGGAGTTTTTTTCAGCATTTGATGGATTTTAAACTTCAGTCTGATGAGTGCTGCAGCCATTAGTATTAGGTGAACACTTTTGCATAAAATATGGCTAATTTCTCCAACTATTGACATTCTTTGAAATGGGAAATTAGCAGTAAGATGGAGAAATGCCTTGTTACCTATATTCTGAAACTTTTTTGGGGAAAATATTATACTTGTTTGGGGGGTATTTTCCCCCTATTGGTAAAGTACTCCTTGGACCAACATAACATTAGATGGTGGAATTTCGTTAGAATATGTAATTTTGGAGGTTGCAAATATGCACTATTTTCATCTGTAATTGTTACTACAAAATTTGGAATTGGAGGATGTGTTAACAATAAATTTCTGGCTCAGGGTGAATAAATGTAAGTGTAGCAGAAGTAGTGGAGTTTGTATTAGTCCTTACACTTACATAAGGTTGTCCTAGTGCTGAAAAGACATACCTGGTTTTTTTTCTTAAGTGTTTAGTTATCTAATGACCTGGCTTAAAGTTCAGCTATTTCTTTAGGTTATTAGGAATATTTACATAAAGAACATCTGAACCTTAATGGGATTTGTAAATGATATCATAAGAACAGGTTCACATTTCACATGTGAAATGTTGGGGTTTTTAAGGAATGCATCCCCTGCTCAAACACTGTTTGTCACCAATTGCATTTCTTCACTTTTAAAAATACAAGAGCTTCTTAAGCTGCTTTGTTAATTTGAAAAGGGAAGGTAAGGAGATCATAAGGCTGAAGTGTGGGGTTTTGTTTTCTTTTAATTTCTAACTTTGGTTGGGTTTTTTTTGCCTTTTCTACAGCCTTTGGTGCAAGTCTTGCAGTGGAAGCTGTTAGTTAGGGGGAAGGCTGGCATTAGCCAGTCCTTTAGTGCCATGTACAGTGTCTTTGAGAGATTTCTACCCATTGTTTGGCTGAGGACGCCCCGTGTTGCTGGAGCAGGGGGGTCCAGACCAGCCTGGGTCCAGCTGCTGCTGGGGGCAGAGGGCTGCCAAGGCAGTCAGCAGCGGTGGGTTTGCCCCACCCCTGTGGTCCGGAGGCTGGAAGTGGGGGCTTGGCACTGGCATGGGATGTGGCTGGGAGGGAAGAGGCTGTTGGGTGCGCTGGGGACTCCTCAGTGGCGGGGTTGTGGTGCGGGGTGAGCCAGGGCGTCCTGCAGCCCTCGAGGAGGGTGGTGATGGGATTAGCTTCATAGCGCAATGGTCGTGAGACAAGAAATTGGATCTGCAGCCTTCCTGGGGAGCTCAGGCAGTGAGGAAAAGGCTGAGCCTACAGGCAGGTCAGACTGGGGGCCCGGTGCTGCCCGGGGATGGCAGCAGATGACCGTGCCTCAGTACAGCATTTCACCCCATCACTTATTTTTTTTTCAACCATAAAAGATAAAGTCACTCAAAGATGGCTAATCTTAACGTATGTAACATTTAGCTCACTATGTTCTTTAGGGCCTCTGTGAGCTCTTTGAAGATGTATGAGATCATTTATTTCTGTATATTATATGTATTATGTTCAGGAGAGAGCATATGGCAATTTAAACCAGCGTCGATTGATGCTTGGGCCCCCTTGCCCCTACGTTGTAGGACAGTGTTTCGGAGGTGCAATTAGTTTGCAGAGAATACCACTTTATTTAGTAATCTTACTAGTAAGTGATCTCGTAATTCTAAAGCTGGGAATATTAAGCAATAACCAGTTTCCCGTGTACCTAAGTATGGTGAAACTGCATTGAAACAGAAAGTACCACCCCACTGAAAAGGATTTCTCTCCTTCCTCGCCTTTTTCCTCCTGTATGCAGCTTCTTGTCAGGCATCTGTACGTCTGTCTGTACCTCTGCCTTGGCAAGAAAGGGGTTTGTAGAAATCGGGATGGGAGAAATGAACATTGTTATGCTCGTGCAGAAGGGTTAAGGCTTCAAAGCAGATTTCAGTTAACCACTTTTTATTATTTTTTTCTTCAGTCTGAGTGACTGTGCGTAGAAGCCAAAATTAGCAGCCTGGTTTGTGTCGGGGCTGAGCTGCCCTGACCCTCCCCGCCTGCGCAGAAGGCAGCAGCGTGTCAGCTGGCCCGAGCTCGCGCTGCCGGTCGGGTTTCAGGCGCCCTGTGCCTCCCCTCAGCTGCCTGCCAGCACCCTGACGGCTCGGTACCAGCTTGATGCTGAGCAGGGGGGACACCCAGGCACGCTCGGGACCCGGAACGCTCTCCTGGCCGGTGCTGGGGCCCTGGCACCGCGTCCTTCTGGCGTTCTTCTGTCATTCAGTAGCCTTGCGGGTGACCTCCAAGTAGTATGACTCAGTCCTCCTGGTAGTCAACTTCTGGTTGTTTCTTCCAACTCAAATACGTTATTTGAATACTTTCACAAGGATTTTATCTACTGAACCGGCATCAGCTTGTGCATAAGGGCTGTATGCCCACTGTTGCGTTTAAATCCCCTTTCAGTCACAACCAGGCTTTCTGCGGCTGCCAGAGAGGCGAGCCGCTGATCTGTGAGCGTGTTTCCACGGTGAGGGATGGTGTTGGTTGGGATCAGAAAGAATTTCAGATGAGCCGAAACAACCGTTTCGACTTGTGCAGCTGTTTTTTGAGGGCTCCAGCTATGCAGACAGCAATGTGAAGGTATGGGCTGGGTTATGAACTTCCAGCTTGTCAGCAGCTCCGAGGTAGCTGGAGCTGTCTCTGTTTGTCTTACATTGCAGATATCTGTTAGCAAAGGAGAAGCAAGTGCCCTGCATTTACGAAGAGGGCCATGGAGCGTGACAGGCAGCCACCCTGCAGTATTTGATACACTGGACTTAACCTGAAATAATTAGCGTGCCTGTCCTATAGGCTGTGGGCGTTTCAGCCCTTGCACCACTTAAGTCTGAAGCAGATAAACATTGCCAATGAAGGAGAGGGTTTTTGTTAGTCGGATAGTTTTACTAGCCAGTGATAATGTGAGTAATTATGTTTGCTGTATATAAAGGCACAGAAAAGGAAAGAGTAAAAAGTTGCCTTATCAGTGGGCAGCTACCAGAGAAAGATTTTAATAGAAAATGGGATCGTCCCATTGAAAATATTATGACAGTGTTATGTTCCAGTTCATCATTCGGTGATCGCTTGCCTGAAGGGATTTTGCAGCGTGGAGCCCCCTGGCCAATTGCTTTGTTCCCTCCCCCACCGCCCGCAGGAATTGTAACAGCTGCCAAATGTCTGGCAGGATTTAGTAAATGACTGACCAGTTCTTTTCCATGTTGGAGTTTCCTTGCAAATTTGAAGACTTGGAAAATATTGGGGGGGAGAAAAAAATCCTAGCCAATTGTGCATTTGTTTGGGTTTTTTTCGAAATACCAAGTTTGCATGTCGATATCATATATCTCACCCATGACTGCAGAGTAGTTATGTCAATACACAGTTCCTCTACTTGAGGCAGAGACTAGTTCATAAGTAAATAAATCTTAAAGGCTAGCTTTTCTCCTAAATGTTTTTGTAGTCTCACAGAGAGGACCTGGGGACAGGGAGACAGGCGTGGGTGTATTTCTACATGTAATTCTGGAAGCCATCAGCATCTCTTGGAGCTGTCTCTAGTGGAAGCTGGCGTGGTGGGTGGCACGGCAGCCAGCACAGTGCTCCAGCAAGGAGCTGGCACGGCAGCTGCAGGCTGGGCCAAGAGACCTTGCAGGGGACCAAGGGACACCATCTTCATAATGCCCACTGATGAATTGGCATCTGTCACTCAAGAAGGTTTTGTTGGCTGGCAGAATGACTAGGAAGGGGAGAAAATGGATGGTCTTAACAAGGGGAAGAGGGGCAGTAAGAAGAAATGGAAGGGCAGAAGAAGAAGCGAGTGACATAGATGTCACTTTAATGAATTTTCTACCCCTTCCGCTACACAGAAATAATTTATTCCTACCTTATACAGCTTGTCTGGAGCTTCTCAAGTCTTTATTATTACTAGTAATATTATTATTACTACAAAAAAGTTTGCACACAGGAAAAATATTCTGACCAGCTGCATTTAGCTTCTCCCTGAAAAACAAAGATGGGTGTTTAGCCCTCAGGGTGCTCGTGGTAGTGATAACTAAGCAATTAGGCTCAAGTATTTAGATTCTTATATAGATGCCCCTGTGTCTATAGAGAAGACTCCTTTCGAAGCTGGCACTAACATGTATGCAGTGTAAGCAGCGTGGCAGAAACTTTCAAAAAGCTTACAAGGGTGTTCTTGTAACACCAGTCCTTGATCTTGTAGTTTTACATGGTGGTTGTTAACTGAGGTAGCCTAATTTTTTAGGATGAGCAAAGATTATTTGAAAGTGTGTGCGTTTAATGGGAGTTACTTTGAATGGATAGAGAAATAAAATAGAGTCCTATTTGTCACTTTCCTGTTGGGATCTAAAAATGATCCTGTGCAAACTACTCACCTTTCTCAATTAGTAGCCATGTATGCCTTCTTAATTCAAGTACGAATGTGAGTTCATCAATATTTTAGTAACATACCTTCCGGGAGTAAATCATTCTGGGGTCTGAGAGGGACGACACCGTTTATAAGTGAAGAATCCACCGTGCGGTGGGAGAGGCACGATGCCCAGCCTGCGGTTGTTTAGCTGTTAGTGAGGGTGGCACTGGGGAGTAAAGAGCCTTTCAAAGGAGCACCAGTGAATCGTGGCGGACCTGGGGTGGGTGGGGAGATGCTTTTTTGCTGTTAACTACCCCATCTGTGGGTGCAACTTCTGTTTGAATTAAAATACGTGTTTCACACTGGTGTTACTGCATTCTTCTCCAGGGACATTCCAGCTATATTACACACCTTGACTGGTCCCCGGACAACAAGTATATAATGTCAAACTCAGGAGACTATGAAATACTATACTGTAAGTATGATATTAAACACACTGGAAACAGAAGTATGTATTAGCTGTCAGAATATTTAGAAGAGTGTGTTTGATCAGGACTGTACAAAATGCTTACTGACAAAGGAACCAATTTGAACTTGTGTAACCCGATATCTTGATGTTATTCAGAGCTGTGTGTTACCTAATGGCAACGCCAAATATAGCTTACTTCTTTACAAGGTCATAAATCAGTTTAACAGCGTAGAATTTACAGAACAAGCGGCACTACATTTTGATGTTGGCCCAAAGTTCTGTAGATTGAAAATAATATATACAGTTATCTAATTAATGTCAACAGTACCAGTTATTTGGGGGGAATAAAATCAATGGGTCTGTGCCACTGTTCTGTTCTGGGCTTTCTTTTTTTAAACTTTCTTTTGGCTGGTGGTGTTGGAAACTAAGCAAAGCAAGGATACTACTTTAATGAGTTAGTGGTAATAATGTTTTTGTGATTGTCTTTTTTTAATAAGTGAAAATATGAATTTAATAGATAGTGATTGTGTCAAAAGTTCATTGTGCATGTTGCATATCACTCTGGTTTTAAATTGGTTTTTGTATTCTTGCCTTTCTGTGGCTTTAACAAGATCCAGGAGGATTGTAGTTCTGCTCCTGTTCAAGCAAGAAGAGCCATCAGTTTAAATATCTGTCACCTTAACATGCTCTTTCTGCGTGTTACAACTTAGGTTTCAAATCTGGATAATGCAATACCTCAATCTACCAAAAGGAAGTGTTGGTGTTTATAGCTGCCTGTATAGGAAAGCAGAGCTGTGACCTATTAGTAGTGGGCTGGTGTATTGAAAGATGGACATTCTTTTGGGAAACAGTCTTTTCTTTTCTAATTGGAAAAAAAGAAAAGCAGCCTAAGGCTTCTCCAGCAGGAGTTTATCACTGTTTTAAAAGCAGAGCTTCCCAAATGATTGATTGAGTTTTAACACATCAATGGAGCTGGTAGGAAGGAGAAATTATTCTATTATAGGTTCTGTTAAAGCAATTTGTACAGTAGGTAGCAGGGGACCCAAGCTGCAGGGAAGTGTTTTCAAGATATGCTGATCTGAAGAGGGAAATAAGAAGTAAATGTGAATCTTAAATACCAAGCGAAGCTCCAAGTTATCTGGAATTTATAAAGGTACTGGTCTGTCTTTACCTCTACGATGTGATTCCAGATTGGTTTTAAGATGTGTTTATTTACTGTCTTAGCACCTTCAAAGAGTACGTATGTAAATATAAAATTATATGGCATAACTCATCATTCACTTTTTTTACAGGGGACATTCCAAGTGGCTGTAAGCTAATCAGGAATCGTTCTGACTGTAAGGATATAGATTGGACGACATACACTTGCGTGCTAGGCTTCCAGGTGTTTGGTAAGCACCATTTAACTGGCTTTTAAGCTGTTCACACTGTGCTTTTGTGTTTTCTTTTGCTTCAATTTGTCATTAGAAACAAGCTGTTAATGATTATTGAGAATGGTGCTGAGATGACAGACCAAAGAGACTGGCCGCAATACTTGTCTGTGATACAGAGCACTGGCTGCTCTATAGACAATGTGTAATTGATTTCTATTTAGTCTTGAAGTTTGGGACTTGATTTTTCTGCTGTCATTTTAGGCTGCCAGTTTTGGAGGCACTGAAGCAAAAAGCTGATATTTTGAAGTGCTCATATGGCACTTGTGCATTCTCCTTTGCTTACCTTGTTTTGGGATAGGAACAAGACTATGTGAGCATAGGTTATAGTTCATAACTTAAAATCAGGACAACACTTTTATACCTGTAGTCAAAGCTGAGTAATATATACTGCTTTTAAAGGGTAAAAATGCTTTAAAGATTAAATAGATTCTTTACCTAGTAGTTGTGGGGCAGTTTTTTAAATGTACAGAAAATTTACAAAGCTGACAGATCTGGTTTTAACAGTGCGGTTTGAGACTGCGGCAAAACAGTTCACACTGCTTTTGCTGAAGGCAGCTCTGTTGGCCATACAAGAGGAGTCTCTCTGTGAGGGGTTCAAAAGTGTGGTTCAGCCTGTCAGTGCTGTGAAACCAAGTTGTGTGAGCAGGATGCTGAATGTCTCGCTTCCACCGCTGAGATCAGAAACCTGCCTCTATTCTTCATGTAGAAAACATCAAAACCAGGTAAATCAGCAAATTCTGTAGAGGTGAGAGTTAGGTCTACAAATCTTTCCTTTTACAAGGAGTTAAACTTTTGAGTATTGGTTCATATGCAGGGTAGAAGAAAATCAGGTAAGTCTTTCCATAGCTTTTGACGCCTATCGTGCGTATTTTAGGACTGTCATGTGTCCAGTGAGTAAGTAGTCGCAAAGGATTGCAGTGGATTTGTGGGTTAACACTGACACTCTTCTGTGGCATGTTGGCTGCGGGGAGGACATTTGGTGCTTTGTAACCAGCTTGATTTCCCTTCTGGGTACCAAAAATCTGAGGCAGAGCAGGGAAAAGAAAGGGATCAGAGAAGGAAGCTGAATGGTTGATAAACTGCGTAAATATTTTTGAGTTGTTTGGAGCTGGAGGTAGGTAGCAGAAATAAATAGGAGCGTGCTGTTTCTGGAGCTGAATACTGTTGCTTATTGCTACTTTGATGAAAATATTGGCTCCCATTAGCCTGAGAATCATGAACTGCATTGTGTACGTGTTTGTTTTTATTCAGTCTGTCTGGGGGAAGTAGAGAGTGGATGGCTGTTTCCTCCTGATGCTCTGTGCATGGAAGCCTAGGCTAGCAAGGAACTGGTCCACAGCAGTCGTTTCCTCCCTGTCTTTGCTACTGCAACTGAAATAATAGTGCAACAGAAATATCTCTTTTTTAAAATGGAGCGTCAGAAGATTCAGGAGACACTAGAGAAAATGAAAAGCAAAACTCTCTGTTTGACACTACTGTGACATCTTTCTCCAGGAGCAATGAAAAAAAATTTTGTAAGGACTCCTTCTGGAATAGCCTTGGAGCTGAAGCCATTTTACATTTTATGCAGAGTACTTAAATCTACCAGAAAGGTGGAGGTAGCAGACGGTGGCTCTGTTCCTACTGAACTCTTATCACGACGTTTGGTAGTTGGTAGAGCAGACTGGATAAGGGGAGCAGCTCTGTGAATCCCAGTGCTTTCCCCGAAGTGTCCTTTACTCCTGACCTATGGAGATGAGGTGTGGGAGTGCAGAAAGAGTTTTGTTTCACGTCTAAACCATTGGCTTTGTCTCTTTAACAGCTGTTGGATAGAAGCTACTGGTGACTCAGGCGAGGCTGGAGATGAGCAGCTCCCATAACTGCTGTTTTGAGAAGCCTTTTTACTTTTTGTTTTTAAGTAGTGGATAAGTCCGCTCATCCTGTCTGCATTCTGCTTTGGATTAATATGAACTTGAACCACTCTGGATTAAGTTTAATTAGTCTCAACTGCTTTCAAAATCTTCAGTGTTCCAGAGGACCTGGGAGTGAAGTAGATAAAGCAGATAATGTGATGTTATTCTGGGCCAGAACAGAACATATTTAAACTTCCTAGCCAAGATTCATCATGTTTTAATTTTATATTGTCTGGTAGTCTGACACCCTTTGCAGAATCTTAAAATTATGGCTTGGTCTCAGACAAAGGCAAGTATTTTCCCATTAAATCAGACAGTGCAGCTAAGCCAACCTAGCAGATACTTGCTGCCCGAAGGAAAAGTCTGGCTTTGACCCCAGGGTCAGCTGGCTCAGGGATCCAAACAAGCTGGGGGGCGCTCGCTTTGATGTTCAGGAGAGAGGGTTACGTTTATGGGATTTGGGCTTTTGGGGTATGTGTTTTACTAATTAAGCTCTGTGGATAGTGTGTCCGTAGGCTCAGGCATTGAACTGTTGTCAGCAGAAGAAAGGGGATGGAAATGCACGGTTCGGATGAGAATAGCATCGCTCCTTTTTGGCAGTTGCTATTACTGTATTGGCTCAGCAGTATCAGCAGTCTGCACCCCGAGCACTTGAAGTCACTCTCTCATTTACTGCACACTTCCCACACTTCCTCTGAGCAGATTTCTTTTGAGACGTTTACTCCTGCCTAGCAGAATTTATTAAAATTTAAGTGCTGCTGTCGTACTTAATAACTAACAAAGTCCTATTATTTTGGGGGGGTTGTTATTTTTACAGTTATTAAGAACTAAGAACTTGGTCATATTAATGTCCTGTTTTTTCCATGTTTGCTTGATGCATTGAAAGCAAATCCTGCTGTCTTATGACAAAAGGTTTGTCTTACCTTTAGAGCTGCTAAAGGAATTTGTGAACACAAAAGATGTTTAATAAGAGATGCAATCTTGAATATTAGTCTTTTCAATCTAAAATTGAAAAGAAGAAGAAATGGCGTAGCTGTTTGGCACAGTCTGCCTAGGGTGGTAGCTGAAACTTCAGGAAACTGATTTGAAATTCATTTATTATTCCCATCTGATAACAGTATTTTGTATATAGAATGCAGGAGAAAGTTAAAATTCATTCATTTTATGCTACTTGAAAATTCTTAAATCATATATGTTTTTCAGATTGATTTCATTGATGTGTGAGCACTAAAATATTTCTGAATACTTTCCTTAGCATTTCATGTCTTTGTGTAGTAAATTACCTGCAGTGTAATTTATTGGCGTTGTAACAAGCTTAACAAGCTGCATTTGTTATTGTTCAGAGAAAATAAAGTTCTTACTCCACCCACTGACAATGGAAAAAAAACACATTAAAGTTAAACGCTATTTGCCATTTTGCTTAAAAATAAGAAGAGATACTGTGGGAGTTTGAAAAAGATAAGGCAATTCTAAGTCAACGTTTTGTGCTGTACAAAATAGTAGACAGCACATGTGTTTTATTTTACCAAAGTCAATGGGAGGAAGAAGATATTTTCATACTTGGTAATGGACATCCCTCTCAGTCAATCACACATACAGTTTTTTGGGGTGGGGGGTGAAATTTGAGGGGCAGAAAATTCCTTCTAACTCCTGAGCTAATCAGAAACCCAAGTCTGAGCTGTAAAAATATGGTACCTTTGACACAAATTAGCGTCTTATAACCTCTTGCTTACCTTTTGTTCAGCTTTTCTTGCAGATGTGAATCATAAGTTTTGTTATGGGAATCTCTAGGGTCTTTATTTTTTGTTAAAACTAGAGCCTCCCCCCTCCTCAATTTGTTCAGTGCTTTTCCTCCAGGCAATGTTGTTATTCTTTTGTCTAGACATATCAGTGTCATTCTTTTCACATAAAAGCATATTGAATTGTACTTAAGCACTTGACAGCACTTATGTCTATGAAACTTGCACAAGATGGCTTTCTGTGCAAAGTAACGTCAGTCGTCTCCTTTGAATCATGCAAATACTAAAAGTTGTTCCAGTTTTAAAATAAAACCAAAAGAAATCTTTGCATAATGTACAGTACCTGGGCCTGTTCCATGCTTCAGCATCAGTCTTGCTTTTAAAATGCCTGTGCATGAATGAAAGTGTTAAATTAAGAGTTGCCAGATTTAGCAGCAAACTTATAATAAGCGTTAAAGAAGACTGATGTTTTGAAGGGGAAACGTATCGAGCCCAAGACGTTATCCCGGCCAAGGGTTTGGAGGGACCAGGGGCGCGGGAGCAGCACTAGACTCGCAAAGCATCAATGACATTTAATTCAACGCATATTCTGTTTTCCAGTTGAATGTCTTATTTACCTTTTGTTAAGCTTCCCTTTTGTCGCAGCTTTATAAATTTTATTTTTATTTATGGATTGTCTTTTAATTTGTTTCTAAAACTACCACCACTAAATATCTGCTCTTCTCTCTCCTAGGAGTTTGGCCCGAAGGATCAGATGGGACAGACATAAATGCCCTTGTCAGATCCCATAACCGAAAAGTGATAGCAGTTGCTGATGATTTTTGTAAGGTCCATCTCTTTCAGTATCCCTGTTCCAAGCCAAAGGTAAGTCTAGACCAGTCTCGTCTATGTGCTTGTTTGCATAAAGCTTTCCTTGCCAGACACCTGCTTCCAGCTCGGTTTTTTTGGAACCTGGCAGTCAAATAGCTCGTTTATATCTGAGAACAGTGCTAGAGGTGAAAGCATAGTTTTCCCCATTAAGTTTATATATAAAATAGAAAATATGAAATAATACAAAATATGAAATAATATACCTAAAAGTGAAGTGGCAATAGTTATCCTTAAGTCCTGGAGCAGAGGCTTGGTGCTTTCTGTTTGCTGGCCTTGGTGTTAAGTCCATTACTTTTTGCACAGAGAACTAAATCTGTCCCACGTCACAAGACTTAAGAAGAGAGGATGTATTGTGGGGGGAAACCTAATATATATATGTAATTCTTTACTGTTATGTGAATAAAGAGCTGTCTTGAAGGGCTAAGCAAAAATAGTAGTAGTTTTAGATTTCGGTATCATGTGCTCTTCTGGTCAAGCATGTGATTTATCTTTCTGCTTGTTTTCCATAGGCTCCAAGTCACAAATACAGCGCTCACAGTAGTCATGTGACAAATGTCAGCTTCACCCATAGCGATGGTCACTTGATTTCAACTGGAGGGAAGGACATGAGTATTATTCAATGGAAACTCGTGGAGAAGGTTACCCTACCGCAAAATGACATTGTCGTAGACATCGGTGCAACCAAAGTGCCCGTCCCTGCCAGTGAAAACGCTGTACAGTCTCCTGCACCCCTTCCACAGCCTTTTAATGAAATGAACCAAAACGAAAGTGTAACTGGCAGCTCTCCGGCTTCTTTGGAGAGCAACTTGGAGCAGTCTGCGGAGGCCAGCGAGGAGCAAAGCGAGGAGCAAAGTGAGGGGAGCAGCCTGGATCCCGCCGAGCCGGGCTACGAGGAGCCCTCCAACGAGACAAGCGAGGAGCACAGTGAATCCACGGTGACTGAAGAGCAGGCAGATAACTCACCGGTGTCTTAACGCTCCCAGCTCAGGCGGTTGTTATTTTCCCTTGGTGTGCGTGCTTTCATTACAGGGTGAGGGTTCAAATAGGGAAAAGTAGCTGAGATTCATGACCACTCCAGCTTTTGAGTTTCAGTGAGATTTTTAGTCTGAGCTTCAGTTCAATGTGTGGTGGAACCATCCCAAGGGGCCTGGCTTGATGGCGTGTGTCAAGATCTGGTCACGGTTAGTAGTGAACATTACCATAGATCCATTTCAGTTCTGAAATTGCTGTCAGGAAGTGGCATGAAATATATACTGGAAAAAAGGTTAGCTCTGAGAATTAGCTGAAGTAGACCACCTTAACGATGTGAAAGTGCTTTCTGAAAGAACTAAGCTGATGGGAAGCGCTGAGCTGTTCCAGCTGGGGAGTACAGTGCTGCTTTTTCCAGGTGCAAAGACAAACCGAACAAAAAAGCAACCAAAAAGCTCTTTGTAGGGCTGTCTTCCTTTGTTTTTTCTTAATGAGAAAAATAGAGGAAAAACAATGTAACGATGCCACATGTATGGCAATGCCTTCTTGATCTAACACGTATGCAATTTTCTAACACTACTAATTCTTAGTGGAGTCTGGATGCGTTCGCAGTTGGTCTGCCCTGGGTGCTGCTAGTTCTAAGGCAAACCCTGTCGAGGAACGGTGTCAGCTGTTCCATTTTCACAGACTATTTAATAACAGACTAACCAAATACTGGCGTGTTTTCACTTTTCATGACCTGAAAACTGATTTAAACTGCAGGACGTAATTGTCTTTTCAGAGAATTGCTTGCCTAGAGAGTTTGAAACTTAAGAGAGTCTTTACGGTGACTTTGATGTGAACGGCAGCGAAAGCGTGGCAAGAACACAGAAGTCAGATGGGCTCCAGAGTTAAACTTTAAGCCTTCAAGCAGAACTTGCTCCATCCTAGTAGGAGAAATATAAATACAGTTAACTTAAATTATTAAATTGGTGCTTAGGATTAGTATATTAAGTTGATATTTTTTTCCTCTGAATTTTTAGAGGTAACTCTAAGAATCGTTAAACTGCAATCTCTCTTCCCCCTTCCCCTCTGTCCCCCAGCTCCTTTAGCAGTTGTGATATAAGCATACAGTACTTTAGATGATGATGTGATTTTTTTTTTTTCCTAGACTTGCTGATTTTTGTGATTATTTTTTTTGTTTGTTTCCACCCCACCACTCCCTGGGTTGCTCTAAGCCATGCAGCTCTCATGTGGCTATACCTGGCCAGTTACGGGATATCTTGGCATTTGTTATGCATTTGGAAAGTACTTTTTTTTACAAAGTTTGTCAGATAGCTACATTTTTTTTCTTAAGTGCATATGTTTCCTACTTTAAAAAGATATAGATTTACTGACAGATATCCATTTCCTATGTACTTGTTTATATTTTGATTACATAGAATTTTCTTTTTTAACTTGCTGCATTGTGCTGGTATTTTAGTTCTTAGTTAGAATATCATGTTTAGAAACTTTGGATGAGTTCATAAGTCTTAATTGTGCAAGCGTTTACGTGATTGTGCCATTCCAAAGTGCATCAAAACTGTCATTCCCTTTCTAGTATCTTCTCAGGAGAAATGCTACAGATCAGGTATTTAGTCATCATTTGGAAAGATAAAAACAAATGGACTCCCAAAGGACATTTAGAACATTTATATATAAAATATATAAATATATATATACACACACATATATATATATATAAAAAAAATATCCTCTTGTTTACAACAGTTCCAGAAAACCTCAAAGTAGTTCCCTTCAGATGGAGGGAGATATGGATTCCAAGCAACCCATCTGCTTAAACTGTGCTCTGTGCACAGAGTTTTGCTGGAGAGCTCTAGTATGCCTGACTTGCAAATTTGCCAAATAGCAGCAATGGAAGATAAAGGTCGACTCATCAAAGTTCTTGGTTGCAAATGAGGAATACGCTGTAGGTTTAGCAAATAATCTTAGTAAAGGAGAAAGGATTTTAGAGCTAACGAGGCACAGAGCTCTCTCTGTCATTTTTATGAACTCCACGTAAGCAACACATTTCTTTTTGGAACATCTGCCACCTGGGGTTGCCATGTAAAGTGAGAGTTATAGTTGTGATATTCTTGTGTTCGTAGTTCAGAAGACTCTACTAATATGCAAAAAGCCTTACAGCTTTCAATTGCTGGCAACTACTGTTTAACAAATAATTAAATCTGTGATAATGGATGGAAATGGGTGGGATTATGTAACTGTAGATGTTTTAGAAAAATAATTGTGAATGAATTATGATTAAGAGTGTTTCATGTGAAGATGTTTGAGCCATTTCTATCTATCATGCATTCCTGTCTCAAGGCAGAAAATTTTGAAGATAAAAAAATAAAATAATCAAAATAATACATTGCAGTGTCTTTCTCCATATCTGTTCTGCTTCCTTCTGTACTTAAAGTGGATGCTGTGATCACAGTTGCAATGTCTGGGTCTGTGATTTTGGAAGAACCTTTTTAACTTAGGCTTTTTCGATAAACTCCCAGACTGCCTAAAAATAAGTTAATTCAGCACCATGAATAATGCCGTCGCTCCTAAATATTGACTTTGTTTACTTTTTGAAAGTTTTATGACGTTTCCCTTTTCCATTTTTGATTAACGGCCTACTAGCATTATCCTGCTGTAGCTAATTGATGGGCAGCAGAGGATTACAAATAGGTATTTGTCCTCATGCAAAGTCCAGTCGACCTTCCAGGGTTCTGCCAGAAGCTTGCTCCTGGAAGTCATGTGAAAAGTACAAGCTTATTTTGGATATAACGTGTTAAATACCTTGATGCTTCCACATTCCTGATCATCTCTGTCCAATTGCACATCGGTGCAGAAGGTCGCAATAAGCTTAATAGATTCCTTGTGAAAGATTCTCGGCCTTTTAAAACGCCTTTGAATCATCTCCATTTCTTGCAGCTGGTTTCTGTCCTTCGCAAAAGGGGAGGGTGGGGCAGAGAAGAAAGAAACCTGCAAGATAGCCAAATACCTCAAGTTTATCCTCGCTTAAAGGAAAAACAAACAAAAAAACATCAGTGCCACCCCCTGAGTTTGACTGGAAACCTCAACGGCCCCTCTTTTCCACCAAATTGTCGGGAGAATGCTGCTGTTCTAACTCGAGCAACAAGCAGATGTCCTCAGGTCATGCTGTGCTGTTTCCAGCTCGCTTGGCAACACCCCGTACCACTTTGCCCCGGGGGCAGCTGTGCAGTGATGCGCTTTTGTAGGCTCTGCTCCCTTTCTCTCCAAATTCACCTCATGGCTTTTGTTGCCGCTTCTCCTGGGATGCTTGGTAAGGCGGGAGTCTTTCTGAAGAGCAGGTCAGCTGGTCTTCTGCAAGCCTCCCTCAGCGTGGAGGCAGGGCAGGGCTCCAAGCGCCCGCGCTGTTGTTTGGGACAGCAGCATCTGCTGCCAGCTTGGGTGGCTGCAGCGATGGTACTTGTTACGTGAAGCTGAAGGTCAGGGTGGGAGCTCCACTAAGGCATAAAACTGTAGCAGCATCCCATTTTACACGATTGAACCTTCAGATTCTGCATCAAAATTTTTGTTTAGGTTGCATGGTAAAATACCTGAATAATATGAAATGCCAAGCTTATGGATTCTTCCAGTACATGTCCATGTTGGCCAGATGTCATGAAAAGTGATATTAATTGGATTTACATATAAAGGGCACTTTTAAGGATATGAGCACGTACTTTGGTTTGGGTTTTTTTCCCCCATATAAGTTCCAGGATAGGCGAGGAAGAGGCTTGGGGGTGTAATGATGAACCAAGGGTTCATCGGTAATGAATCATACCCATCATACCCGTGGGATGGGTAATGATGAACCAAACATTTCTTAGGTTTGATCTCACTGTAATTCACATTAGAAATAACAAGTACTAGTTTTTGCATACGATGCGTGGCAAGTTCCAGCCTCTAATTTTTTTAAGCATCCTGAGAATGCATTGATAACGGCTTTGTCTCTGAAAATAAAGCAAAAATTAAATTTTGATTGTTATATTGATTACAGTCTGCATTGAACAGTACATTTTTCTACTATGTGCTTCAGCCCTTTTATTTCCTTCAGTTGGGTGCAGTATTTTGGTTGAATCAGGACAAAAATAAGTAGAACATCCTTGTGAAATTTAAGCTTGGCTGAGCCAAACAAACAACAAACTCTCCCTTCCGCTGCCTGATGCCAATGAAGTCTTGGTTCCTGGCAATGAAAGGATTAATATTAAGTGAGGCGGATTTTACTTGCGTGATATTTGTGCTGTTGGTTTGCTTTCCTTCTGAGCAAGTCCGAGCCCATTGCCTAATCTTTATTTCTGACAGATGTTTTATGTACTAATACTTTAATCAACGGAGAATGAAAAACTGCTTACAGTAGGATTATACAATTTGGAAGACTGGGCAGTGTACACGTTTTAATGCATTTAATGTGCGTGGTGGTGTCTTTGTACGCGTACACGTCTACAAGCATCAGGCAGATACGGCTGCTCAAGGCTGTTTCTTTTGTTTGAAAGAGGAATGTGGGTGACTTCTCACCACAGGGAATTAAGAAGGTTTAGGAGCATGGAGTAAAAAGATGTTCCCAGCAGGACAGCAAGGCGAGAGGACTGGTTTTGTAAAAGCGGACTGGACGAGGAGGCACGGTGGTGGGACAGTGGTTGTACCAGAGCTGTTTTTCCAAGGTCAGGTCCCCAGTACCCTTCTGTGTGCGGGTCCAGCTGTCCCCCTCCATCGGGGTGGGCTAAGCAGGAGCTCCTGACACGTCCTCTGAAGGTTGAAGTTTCCTAAGTGATATTTCACAAATGCAGGACACTCGTATAAATGAAAACCCCCTTCAGAGGTCTGCTAACCTAAAACTCGCTCAGTTACCTTAAACTGAGTGTAGGCCTCAGATTCCTCTTTATAAAAAGAGAGAAAAAAATGAAATGTGGAAGCTCGGGTGCCTCCAGGCACGGCTGAGCGTGTTACAGGGGTGCTGGGGAGGGTGGAGGAATGAAATGCCCCATTGAGGAGAGTCTCCAGTGGGTGGACTTCTGTTGCATTGAAGAAGGAAGGAAAAAAATCTAACCAAAACAAAAACCTCCTGGTACTGTTCTTAATGGGGGAACATTTAGACAAAACGACTAGACCAATTTTAAGGAAAGAAAGCAACATTACCACTAGATAAAAAAAAAAAAAAAGTATAATTAACTCTTTCCACACACGTAGCCACCCAAATTGCTTTCTGCTAGGTTTTGTCTGTGTGCTAAAACCGAGAAGAGTTTTCACTTCTTCTGTTAGAAGTACTGGGTGGTTTTGAGAAACAGCAAGTTCATGGAGATTTTGGCCAGGTTTTATTTTTAACAAACAATTCTAGAAAACTTGTTTTTTTCCCAAAAGTCCTACTAACAATCCAAAATCTGGAAAGAGTCTGCGTCTTCAAGGGGTATGTGTGGCCTTGTGATTTAAGAGGTGGGTTTTACAGCTCGGTGTCTGCTTCTGAAGGGGACCTCTGGGCACATCCCACCTCTTGCCAGACAACTGATCCCCTGCAGCCCCTGCTGCGTCCTTCTGTGTCTGTCACATTATTTGCTCTCCAGTAACCACCACACTTTGTTGGTTCTTTGGGACTGCTGTAAAAAACACTTCCTATACGTTCTTAAAGACTGTATGAATTATGGTTGGTTATGTTGTCCCAGCTTTTTTTGATAAAGTCCCTTTAAGTTACTATTTTTAGAACACACTTTTGTATGGTGAGCCAAGTAAGTGCTCCACATAGCTCTTCAGACTTTATTCCCTATTGCGGGATGTTTCAGCAATTCCATGTTTCTGTCATGCATCGCTTGTTTCGCAACTTGACCTTGCTCTGCATCCTCCCCGTCGCGCAGCCCGCTCTTCGTCCTGCGTACGTCCCTGCCCTCCCAGGCTAAAAGCAAGAGGTGATGTTTGCTCTTAGTGCTGCTTCAGAATTTATTTCAGCTTCCTTTAAATATGCTGTCTTGTCGTCCCAGTATGCATGTGTGTGTTTGTCCCCTTTTCTCCTTCCCACAGCTTTATCAAATAAGATCAGTCCTTGCACTGGCAATAATTTTTCTTTTTAGTCTCTCTTAAGTCCGTTCACACTTTCCTATACATCTGTAACTGCATACAGAAAAATCATAGGGAAGGAAAATTGTAACCTGTCTGCATCAGACAAGGGATACAGCTTCAAAAGCTACCTAGTATGTAAGTATAAAAATCCCCAGTATTTTGTATTATATAAATGAGTGTTTCTGGTGTTGTGTGGACACTGGCAGTAGAATTGGAAACTTAAAAAACTATAGAATCCTAGAATGGTTTGGGTCGGAAGGAACCTTAAAGATCATCTCATTCCAACCCCCCTGCCATGGGCAGGGACACCTCCCACTAGACCAGGCTGCTCAAAGCCCCATCCAGCCTGGCCTTGAACACCTCCAGGGATGGGGCATCCACAGCTTCTCTGGGCAGCCTGTTCCAGTGCCTCACCACCCTCACAGTCAAGAATTTCTTCCCGATATCCAATCTAAACCTACCCTCTTTCAGTTTGAGGTTGTTACCCCTCATCCTACCATTACACTCCCTGATAAAGAGTCCCTCCCCATCTCTCCTGTAGCCCCCCTTTAGGTCCTGGAAGGCTGCTGTAAGGTCTCCCTGGAGCCTTCTCTTCTCCAGGCTGAACAACCCCAACTCTCTCAGCCTGTCCTCACAGCAGAGGTGCTCCAGCCCTCTGATCATCTTTGTGGCCCTCTTCCGTACCCGTCTTATGTCCTAGGTAAAGGGAACTTGGAACAAACTTGGTGTTATTGCTACATCAGAGAGGCCTGAAGACTTGCCTCATAGCTCAGGAAAACAATAAGAACAACAAAATAAACCCAATAGCTAAAGCCTTTGGCTTCAGCAAGGCAGACCAAAAAAAAGTTTTCAATTTGACAGGGAAAGAGGAGGGAGCAAGCAGAGCTTCGCAGTGTTGTGTGTGCAGAGGAGGTGAGTGTGAGCCGGACTTGGTCTTACTGTGTTTCTCCTGGTCCAGAGGTGGGTATGAGCAGCCCCCTGCTGCGGGTGGGCAGTCTCTTTACTAGTGACACTGCAGAGTCTACCGTGGGTGGAATTTCAGTGGAAAACCTTGGTTTTCAGAACTGAGTTGATTGGAATTTTTCCTTGAAGAACTGGACAAGACAGAATTAAACTGGAGAGAGCGGTCGGCTTCTTGGCCATACACAGGTATGCAATGTTGCTAATGCTAAACAGAGATCCGCCATGAATGTTTAATGTGAAATGGCTGTAGTATACGCTGGGTGCTTGAAAAGATCCTATTTGCCCCAAGTTTTGCAAATAGAAAATTAAATATCAATTGAGCCTGTGGGGCTGGGTTTCTGATGTCAAAGTTGCAATGCGTTTTTCAGATTGATTCACAAATCGGGAGATCTGCAATCCTGCCAGCTGGGATGGAAACAGATGTGAAGCATTTTAAACTTTCAAGAAAGCGTACCTAGGAGGGATTTTTCAGGACAGATGTCCGTTCTACTCTTTGCCGGGACGTTACAGATCTGCTTATATGTTTTTGTGCATATGAACACATTAAGTTCTGCCTATATTGGAGTATTTTGAATTAGACTCAATAATTCTCTAGAAAAAAACCAAAACAAACCAACAAACAATTCCATGAATAGTTATCTTCCAGATTACTCTATCAGAGGCCTTCCTAGAGTTGTGCCTCTGAAACATCTTTCCCTAAATAGGCCTCTTGCTCTGATAGATTTTTGGGTTTTGATGGGTTTTTTTTCAGTTATACATAAGGTTTCGAAATGGTTTTTCTCTCTTAAGAATAAGATGGCCTTTCAGGTTATTTCCAGCAATGAAATCAGAGTCAGTCTCCCTAACCATCAAAGAGGGGAACAGTGGCAACTGGCATAGACCTTCTGTCTGCTGAAAATTTTGGCTAAGGCTTCAGCTGTCAAGACAAAGTCATCCTGTGCTGATGTTGTCAACTGTGTCAACCATGCCAACTAAATAGGGTTGGTTGTGTTTGTGGGTACCTGCAGATGCTGAAGGGGTAGGTGGAAGGCGGGGGCTCGCCGAGCCCCATCACGGCCGCCCTGTTCCCGCCGTCACTGCGCTGTGCCACCTCAGCGTTACCCACCCGCGGGATGTTCCTGCAGCACCTTCGCTTCCTTGGATGGCTTTCTCCTGGAGTGTTTCCAGTTTAGCGGCAGCAGGCAGGCTATCCCAATCCATGAATTTCTCAGAGAGGAGGGGATTATATGCAGCATTCTCATGTACTGCCTTGATTTTTTTTCCTTTTTTTTCTTCACTATTCCACAGATTCAGATTTATTTATTTTTGACTGGAAATAGGCATGCATTGTCACAAAGCCTGCCACAGATTTGACTGGAAAGCTTATTCCTATGTTCCTCCCATGTCTTTGGAGCCTGACCAATATCATGGATTTTAATGTCACAGATAGCACGAAAGTCTGGTTTAGCTCTGCTGTAAGGAAAGAACTGGGGAAACGATGGGCTGTATCTCATTTTTGGGTCCTGAATTATTGCCAACTACAATATCTCCCCAGAATCACCACGTGGGAATAAATCATAACCTTACAGCACAGAGCAGAAAGGATTTCTGTGTGTGGAGGGGGAGGGCTGCAGATGGGGAGAGCTGCCATAAACGGCTTGCTTGACGGTCCAGCTTTTTGCTGAATTGAAAACATTTCGAGAGACTTGTCTTGCTGAAAATCAGGGGAATTGGCTCCCAAGTTTTAGGCTAGGTGCATCTGCATGAAGCTGTATCGGCAGAGGGCTTGGCCTGGGGGTACTCTGCTCTGTGCACATGTTCTCGCTGCACATCTGTCATGCCGTGTCTCTGTAAAATATGTATTTAATGAAATGGAGGGAATGAATATCATGTGTGCAAAGGAATGGGTGAGTTTTTGATCAGCCCAACATGCAACTCTCTTGTAATCCTTAACCTGATTTGTTTGTTTTCCCTTGTTCCTTCAAATGTTCAAAGGCCCTCCGTGAGGTTTATTCCTGGTAGCTCTCAAGGAGTTCCAGCCCAGAGTCATTTTTAGGGCAGAGCTGCATTTAAACAGCACTAAAACGCACCACCGTTTTCTCCTGTTATCCAAAATCGATCAAGCTACTGCTGACGGTTTGATGAAGCATTACAGTAGTGAGGCTGCGTGGTTACTGCGTATAGTAGTGAGAAAAAGCCAATTCTAAATAGTAATGGCAAATAAAAGCCAAGGGCGGTAAGGGCATACTGGTTTAGTACAGGTATGTAGACTTGATAATTAGACTTTTTTGCCTTTATTGGTTGCTTTGGCTGAGCAACCCTGATGCTCGTTTTTCCTTGACTCTCATGCTCCGACCAGTGACCGTGTATGAAGATAATGGCAATTGCTGCCTCCTGACCCGTCGTGCTGCATAGGAACTTGTGACTTTTTGTTGACATCCATTTGGAAGAAGATCCTCCCCTTCTTATCACGGACATGGGAATTTCACACCAGGCGAGTTTTAAACTGGCATTAACAAATATTCCCAGAAGAGATTTCACAGGTACAAATTTAAGCTTTGAAGTGGAAAGGTGGCTCTCAGAGTTGATTTCGGGAAGGAAATATGTGGTCTCATACGACTGACACAACAAAAGAAGGGGATTGCACCACTGAGTTTTCTTAATCGTAACAGACAAGTGGTCTCCAAACACTGGTATAGCTACCTGGGTTAGTTCAGCTGTGACTGTATTCTAGGAAATAATTATATTGAGTAATTTGAAAACTGAAGGGAGGTAGAAAGCTGTAAAAGGGGATTTGCATGGATAGGTCATCCTGCTTTTCTTAGCAAAGGAGTGTGCTCACTGCTACAGCACATTGCAAGCTAGACGGTGGCTTTGTGATTCTCATTCTCTAAACTACAAGAATTTGACCTTTCAGAAGTTTCTACTTATAGTTCCTACTTATATTCTAGTAGAGAAAAGGCAGTAGGAAATATGTTGTGCAATGCTTTGTCAAAACTGGTCACAAAGCAGACTTTCCTACAGGATTTTCCTCACTGATTGTTTTTAAACATTTTTTTCAGTGCTCTTCTTTTCTACGGCCACTAGAATTAGACATACTCTCAGTAGTGCTCTTAGCATTTGTTTGTAATCCTCGTTTTCCAATATCTGTCTTTATCCGTGGATGTTATTCCATTAAAAAAGAGCTCATGGAGTCAGTGTGTGGATACAAGCTTTCTGTTCCTCAGGAATCATGCCCTCGCCCTCCCGCACATCCTCCAGGAGACTTGGATTTCATTATTTTGCTCTTCTATTCAAGCATGTTCTGAATATCTTCCTTCCCTCGGGTATTCTGTGGCTCTGCGTTAGCACTTTCCTTAACACGCAGAAATTGGTAACGGTTAATTCGACCATTGCCCTTAAAATAAATACATTGCCATTTGACGAATTACGTATTCGAGTTTAAGCTTTTGAACTTTGTCCTCCGATTTTCCTCTTAATATCCCATCTGTAATACAGGTATATAGGCTACCTCTCTCTACCTATGAGATCCTGGGATATTCCATTTTGTAGCAATGGCCAGTCCCCTTCTTCCACCTGTGCTACAGTGCCCCTCACTCACCTCTGACCACCACCTCAGTATAAATTAGAGCTGGATTGATAGGCAGCTGTGTTGCTGCCTTTCTTACCAGCAGGTGAAAATCTGCCTGGGTGGAAAGATGCTCACACCTCCCAAATTAGGCCTGTAAAACTCCTGTACCCAATGAAGATGGGAAGGTGCACAATGAGACTGTTTTCTTTCTCACGTTGCGCCAAGCGTACAGCTTGCAAAACCCTACAGCTTTGCATAAATTTCTACAAAGTCATTTTTGATTTTTTTTTTTTTAGATATTTTCTCTTTTTTGATGAAATATTTTGATTAATTTACATTACCTTTTTTGTAGCTCTGATTGTCTAAGTTGGCCCCGCATAGGCTTGTGCTGAGACTGAAACTAAGCAATGCTGCACAGTTGCTTTTTAACTTTGGAAATGTTTTCCAAAAACATATCCCGTTGTGGATATATTTTTCATGTTGCTTATTTTTACTTTCTCATTCACTTACAGAACATCTGGTATTTCTCTTTGCTGCAGGTAGAAACTATTTAATCTCTCTACCAAAACTTTGACCCCATAGCAAATGGTATCAAGCACCAGGATCTCTATTCTGGGCAGTCGCCAAAAAGGCATTTCTCTTTTTTTCACCAGAGCAGACTGTGAGCATGTAGAAATAGGATTTACTTTTCAAGAACATTTAGAGATGAGTTTTTGTCGCTGGTTTTGATTGTGGTTTTATTTTTTTTTTAATTAGCAAGTTGTATTTTGATGCAGCTGGTCTATAAGGCTCAGATTTAAGCTGGTTATTTTCTGGGAAGGGTTTCCACAGGTATCCTGCTGGCATGGACGATGTTTTGTTGCTCTGTTTGCCTGTGAGCAAACTCTTCTCCCCAGCTCAATGTCTGTGTTGCAAACAACTTCTTCAAGAAACTGCGAAGGGCAAGAGAAATTCCACGAAATACCTCCAGCAACCTCTTAAATCAAAGGTATCGGTCTCTTTTTTGCAGACAGTGAAAAACCTTTACACTGGCCAAATATAGGTGTCCTATCCTCACACCGCGCTTCTTGCTGCCGACATCTGCTTCTGTGTGTGCAGTGTGGGTGGAAACCCTTCCACGATGAGCAGCTGCACCCAGGCGCCAGCAGGGAGGCTGAACTCTGCCTTGGAAATTAAATTCAGCTGCTCGACCTGGTCATCCACAATATGGAACCAAATATTTGTATCAGTTTGCAATTTTCTTTATATATTCTGCTTCTAACGCACAAATTTCTTGCATTCAGCTTTTTCACTGAAAGGAGGAAGTAGACCTTCTAAATCAAGGGAGATATCCATGTGTCCATGTGTCTCCGTGGAGCTGTGATGGTTTGCACCGGCTCAAATGAGCCATTTTAGCCAGGGACTCTCACTCTGCCTCTCCTAAGCTGTGAAAGACAGACTCGGTAGTGAATTATTGGGTTTGTTCTCCTGAAGGGACCATGACTATGTGAGGTAGTGATGACTGAGTACTAATAAGCTTCTTGTCATGAAGAACAGCACTGAAAGGGTTGAGTTTTATGGAGAGGTCTTTCTGATGCAGATGTGAAGTCTGACCTGCCACCCTAAAACTGCTGTGAAGAGTCCCACACAAAGCGGGGTCAGGGACTGTCCTACCCCTGCTCTGACCCTGGTCAGCTCCAGTTGCCATCTGGGCTGGTGGGGCTTTTCCATCCCCTGCTCTCGGAGGTGGCCCTCCTGCCGTGATGGGTTTTGCAGCATTAGCTACATGGGCTTACCCTGAGCTCCGCGATATTGCAACGAATGTTGAAACATTTAGACACCAGGGATATGACTCAGATGCCTGTGCCAGATACGTGAAAAGAAAATAAGAACAAAAAGTAAACCCTCCAGAAGGACGGGAGCGCCTGCGTGCATGTTTAATTGAACAAGAACCAGGCATTTTAAAGTCTTTTGGACAAAAACAAGCCTAAACCTTAGGTAAAATTCTCCACGGCCATTTTGAAAGCCATTGTTCCCTCCCCTCCAGCTGATAAAACAACTGGAACCAGTTTCCACCCCCATCCCTCTTTTATCTGTTTCCCTTCAGTAAAGTCTGAAGAAAGTATTTCCGTTCCCTCGCCCTCCTCAAACCGTGAGGCTGCCTGATATCCCCTCGGTCCAGGGGAAACAGAAAGAGAACTGCGATGGGACTTGTTCCCTTACAGATGTGCACAGCCCTTTATCCCCAGGACACAGGCTTACCGAAAGGTGACAGTTCTGTACATGCCTGTGACTGCCTCAAAAACCTGGTCTGAAAAATATATATATATGTGTGTATATATATATATATATGCTGTGGGAGGGAAGCATGAAGTTTTTAAGCACACTTCTTTGAAAATATGAGAGCTTAAGAAGAATTGGGTCACATCTGACTGCTACCATCTGGCCCACTTCACTCCAAGATTACCCAGGAATGTATTTCACATGTGCCTTTGGAACAAGATTGTGAGCTGCCAAAAAGAAAATATTTTACAGCTGAGCATTGCGTTTCGCTCTGAGCAGTTCAAATGCAATAACCCAAGGAGGAGGATTCCACCGGAGGGTATCACACAGCCTGTTCGGGCTCGGCCCCTTTGTTTTGGCTGCACAGTTTTGTAAGACGGGTCTCCGTGTTGATTGCTGGGTTGGGTTTAAAGGCCTTTGGTTGGGACAGCAGCTTCCCAACGGAGAGTGATTTTTTTAAACTGGGGTGCTGGGTAGGTGGCTGACCTTGCGTTAAACCGGAGTCCCAGCTTAAACAAGGCAGCTGACCTTATCCAAATGGTGCCTCAGGAGCACCAGTGAGGAAAGCGGTGGCTGGGGACACCTTGGATGGAGGCTGGGGACATCAGAGTGCTGCTCCCAACTCAACGAGGAAGCTTTCGCCAAAGGGCTTCATCCTTTGTGTCTCAGTTTCCCTGTGTGTGTGGAACGAGGGCATTTCACTTCTGTAAAACTGAGGTGTGCTGCCCTGCCAGAAATAGATAGATATATATATTTATATAAAGATAAATATTATTTAACAATATGTCTTAAAACATATAAAAATAGCTGTTGTGACGAGGATGATATTTACTTGCAAAGATGCACAAATTTCTCCATGGCAAATTGGCACGTGGACCAGGAACTTACCTGATGAAAGAGCACGTTGTGCTTCTTGTACTTGGGCTGAAGTAGGTTCATTCCACACAGCATGAGAAACCCTTCTCAGTAAAACGGGAAATGTGGGGGACAGCAGCACCTCCCTTTGCCTCCACCTGGGCATCCTCTAAGAGGAAAGGGGGCTTTTTCCCAACTACTCTAACCAGGATGGAGTTAATCCTCTCTCTGCCTCAGGCAAGAAGGTTTGCCGGACCAGAGCACTGAGCCAGCTGTGGAGATTTCATTTCTTGCCAGCAGGCTGGAAATGGTGGGATGCTGAGGTTAGTGCAAGATATAGGCTCTCTGGGGGATGCTGGGATGATCCTGAGAAGAAGGGAGTGGGAGTGCATCATACCTCTTTTTTTTTTTTTTTTTTTTTTTTTTTTTTTAAATAGAATCATAGAATGTGTTGGGTTGCAAAGGACCTGTGAAGGTCATCTAGTCCAACCACCCTGCAGTAAGCAGGGACAACTAGATCAGATTGCTAAATAATTGGAATCAGCCACTGTTCGAGGTCAGTTTTGTCTTAATAATTATTTTAAGTTTAGAATGAGGGGAGTTCTGCTTTTTAAGACTTAAAAAACGGGGCACTTTCATTTACCTGTAGGATATGAGCTCTGTCACACAGAGCGCAGTACGGAACTGTACGCAAGTACGCAACCCTTCTTCAGGGTGGCACCTCTCTCGTCTTTCAAGATAAGACTTTTATGTCAGAGCAGATGACTCGGTTGCAACATGAGGACAGTAGTTCAGGTTGCTTTTGTTCATACAAGAGTGGCACAGTAGACAAAGGGTTTGAATTGCTACACCTTTGTGTTTCATTCGTCTCAAACCCGACCTTAACCAAAAAGAAAAGAAAAAGCGACTCGTGAATCATGCTAATTTCTCCCATTGCAAGGGTGTATTTGCCATATTTGGAAATATTTACTAAGCAGCTATGAAATCTTGTTTGTCCTCTAAAACAGAAGAATTTGATAACTTTTATGCAGTCCATATTTGTAAATTATAACTCCAAATACCAACAGCGAAAGTGGTGTTTCTTGGCTTTGTTACAGTCTGAAAGCACGGAACAGCATGAGACAAGAATCAGAATAATAATTCAGAATAATTCATTGAATTATTTCTTGATCCACTCTGCCCATTTCTACTAGCCTAAATATAGGCTGTGTTTTTCATAGTAAATGTCAATTAATCTCAGCTTTCTCTCAAACACACCCAAGGAAGAAGACAGCAGCGAGCAGCAAATAGACTTTACCTCAGACTGTGTTTTCCTGGGAATATCTGCGCTCCACCCTGACGGTCTGTGGGATCCAGTTGTTCATAACCGCGTGTAGTGCTCACCAAGAGAAGGGACTGAGGCTTCTGTAGTCTGGGTATCATTTTCTGGGAAATCTTGTTTTACAAAACACCTGTTGTTGGGTATGTTGAAGATTTAAGAAATTAAAAAAAAAAAAAAAAGGACACTTCTCAATTTTTCCTTTGTCTCAGAGAAGAACATCTACATCATGGGAACATCATCCTAGCCAGGGAAATGCTTTCCCTAGCTTAATACTAGGAAATGCTTAATCTCTGTTGGAGCTATCAGGGAACTTCTTCCTACCCCTACCCTCTCTCAGCCTAAAATCTCCCGTGGAACACCAGTAAAAGCATTTAGGGAGTGAAAATTTTTGTGTGTCTCATCTCTGCTCATGGATAAGGCCATTTTCAGAGCCCACAAGCAGAGCTTTCACCTCATATCTCTCCAGGGAGCTGTCGGGCGCATAAAGCTTTCAGCGGATGTTTGCTGGGGTCAGTAGGTGCCTTTCATCTAAAATAAAGAGAATGTTCCTGGCCCTGTCTGACGTGTTCAGTTCAGCAGAGGATTTAGATTGTCTCTTGGTGGGGAAAACAAATTAAATTCTGT
Source organism: Chroicocephalus ridibundus (assembly GCF_963924245.1). NCBI lineage: Eukaryota > Metazoa > Chordata > Aves > Charadriiformes > Laridae > Chroicocephalus > Chroicocephalus ridibundus. The sequence continues at coordinate 29,008,647 of NC_086286.1, forward strand.
TAAGCAAAGTTTGATATAAACATGAATTTCCCCCCCCCCCCCCCCCGATTCTTGGGCATTTATAAAGTAGTTTGAGCATATTCTTGTCACATTTTCTTCTTCCGTTCATGTACATCGTGTTCTGTGCTAAAACCTAGACCATGTCTAACAGTCCAAATACTCTCACCTAGAAGTGCAGGGCTTTGTTAACGGCAGAGCCTTGTCGACTTTACAAAGAACATAATTAGGTCAGGCTCTTTTATAATTTTCCTCTCTGTTATTTCATCTGCTCTCCTTGCACCCTCTCAGAGAGAACGGGTCTGTTATACTACCAGTACAACTCTAAGAACGAATTTGTGGATGATAATTTCTTACAGATAAGAGCACATCTTTTGAATTCAAACCTGTTTAGCACTAGGTGGCACTCTGCTATAATCTAAATTAGTTTGCCTTAGTTTTGTAGTTTGGTAAACATTTCAGCCATGGGAACAACAAGAGGAGATTAGATTCATCAGTAAGTTACCGGGATATGCACCAATCTTGCGATATGAGGGGAATTTTAACTAGATCGTAAAGCTGTCTGAGCCTCTCTAATGTCCGCTGGATGAGAGAGCAGGGAGGAAATTAGATCCATGTACTTATTCTAATAGTGCTGTTCGTTGTACTTACTGTTGAGACATCAGTATCGTGTTTTGTAGGGTAAATAATGTGGTGCCCTTTAGGGAAGAGTTGCAGTCTGAAATAATTCAAGGCCACGTCAGTAGAGAATAGGATGGGGATTCTGGAACACCTACTAAAAGAGTGGCCGTCCTGCCCCGTTTGTTCTTAGTACATTTTGCATCATGGAGACTAAGAGAGGGAAAGCTGTGTTATTTATAATTTTCACGGTTTTGCATTGCCAGGTTGTTTTTATTTTAATGGGACTGAATGTATGGTGTCTCTGAATATTTTATGGAGAGATGGATTTCTGGGACAAATACTGCCTTAGTGGGGTGCAAGACCAACTATCAGTCCGAGGGGAGGATGGAGCCCTGGTAGTGGGTAACAATGTGGGCATGTTTGCAGAGCGAATCATTAGCGGAGGAAATGAAATCAATGGATGCAGAGCTTGAGTGCTGGAACTCAGTTTCTAGTGATAAATAATAATCTGGAAACTCTGTAGTGAGGCACTGTGATCCATCCAAACTCTAATTCCAGGAAGAGGTGTAGTCTGGGAACGCTGCTGAAGTTCTCCTTTAATGGCATCAATAGCGTGACAAATGGAAGAGGAGTGTCTCATGCACCACATACCTGAGAATGAGCTCTGAAATTCTGTCTCGTGGGGCCAACTATGGGCAATAAGACAATTCCCTGGAATATGACTGAGTGAAAATCCTCTGCAACCAAATATTCCAGGGACATAATCAGGTGCCCTAATTTCATTAACGGATGTTGCGTCTATGTTAAAAATAATGTGGCCCAGCAGGAGAAAAACCTGTGGATCCAAACACTTGAAGATTAACTCCTATCATCCATGCTTTACAGATTTTAAGTGCATATACTTTGGGCTAGCTCTAGCCTGGCCCCACTGAGTGCCCCTACCAGGTGGAGGATGTTAGGTGTCCTCTTGAGGCTCATCTTCTAAGCAGGTTTCCCATGAAAGGAGCCTGGTTTGCAACCTGTGAGACTGCTTGGAAGTGTGAACTGAACACTCAGGTGATGACAACCAGAAGATTTGCTTTAGAGATTCTCTCCTGATCCAGGTTAAAAAAAACCAAACCCTGTGCCCTAGGGCAGCCAACATTTAGAAATTGAGCCTTCCTCCCTCCCTTGGAGGTGATCAAAGCACTGGAAGGCATTACTGTTCTTGGAAGCTCCTACCCCATCCCTCCTCGCACAGCTGAGTTGCATGTCGTAGACTGTCAGCCAGCATCAGTGAACAGCCCCGAGCAGCATAGCACAATGCCACGTATGGTCTCTGCATACGCTCAAACCATTTTTATTCATGGATGGGACAGAATTTGTATATGTGCTGCTTATGAGGAAGAAATAGTGTTAGAAAACGTCGGCTTGTGAATGCTATTAAGAAAAATATGTGACTTGGAAAATGACTGTCAACAATTGATCCTTACGTCAGTGTTGTTTCTGGGCAGCTTCAGAGGAAGGGTGACCTATTGCTCAGGACAGAAACCCAGCCTGGGGATTACTGCTTTGATGTTTGAATTCTGATAATACAGACGTCCTATGTGACCATGGACACTGAGGGCTGGATTCAGTCAAGGGCTCAGCTGCTCTAGCCTAGCTCATCCCCGAACTCACCGAGTTTAAGACCTCAGACTCTGCAGCCAGTACGTGACGAGAGTTAGGATGCGAGATGGGCAAACGAAGCATCTCTGCTGCTGACCAGAGAAGAGAGAATTTTTCGTTAAGATGAGGCATGTGGGGAAATTTCTTGTGTTCGACAGAGCTGGAAAGCGTGTCCGAGGCTGCTGGAGATACCTGTCCCCTCGGGAGCCAGAGATAGGGGTCCCCCCAGCGGGCAGGTAGCCAAAGGCGTTTTCTGAGAAACCTGAGAAGAACTCACTGTTCGTCCTTGAAAATGGGGCTGGCAGAGGAGGAGAAGGGCACCAGTTTTTATCAACTAATTTAGGTCTTAGATATCTTAGGCAGATATCTTGGGGACCTTGGGCTCAGATTCTTGTGGAATTGCATGCCCAGATTTGCTGTTCATCAGGAGAGCTCCAGGGTACCTGCAGCACCCGGCTGAGGAGCTGCAGGGCTTCCACCTCCCACTTGAAGCTGTGCCGGTGGGCAGGAGAATGGAGGGAAAGAGGAGAGAGCCTGGGCCAGCCTGGAGCTTAGAGTATTCACTCGGGAGGGAGGACTGGGCTTCAGGTGCCTCTAAATGCCAGACTTTGCCAAAACAGAGCAAATTTGTTTTATATAAAGTGGGTGTGTGTCTGTAAGTTTCTCGCTGGTGAATGTTGTCTTTTTAGTGCTAGTCCATGACCTTTGTGGTTTGGGCCCTGTCCCTAGCATTAAAGGCTCCCTCCTGAGATACCTTTTCTTGTGCTCCGTGTAGATCAGTTCTTATAACCCCAGGTGACTGGTGCCATTTTCCTTGGCTGTCTCGGCATATCATTTGTTTACCAGTTTTCTTCCAACAGTCACTTTACTGGGTTGTTTTCTTTTCTCCTGAATTTTAGCCCAGGGCTTTTTTTTGTGCTGTAAGACAGCTCTGTTTTCTTGGAATGCCTTTATTATTTGCTCCTCTTCAAATACTTGCAAGTAATTAACTTAAATTTCTGTTCCATAGCAGATCTTTGGTTGTTGCGATGGCAAAAAGGGGCGTATTTTTTGAATTTCTTCCTTTCTAAGGGGAAAGCAAGCTCAAAACTTCTGTGTTTCTATCTGTAGGCATGCGTGCAAAGAAAGATAAAACCAAATGAGAGTAAATGGCTATCCGTGCATACTTGTGTAAAGGCTATTTTTTTTTTCTTTAATCTTTCTGTGAGCTATTGCTTCCCTCCCTGTAAAGATTACATTACAAAAATTTCCATATAAATTCAGATCCTTCTGAGGTGGTTCGTGGTGAAATGTGCCTGATTTTAACTGTTCTTTGTGGTGGAATACAACTGCAATTGGTGGTTTCAAATCAGTCCAATATGTGGTGGAGTACTGGTAAAACACACTGAGGCAGCCTGTCTTCCAGTGTATATTTCTGCTGGCAGAGACCCTAGATCTCCTTGGCCAAGCATTCAGCGCTGGGATATAATCTAGATTCCCAGCAAATTCTCAGTTAAGTGCAAGATATTTCTCGAGCACGGAGCCAGAGATCAAACTGAAATAAGGCTCACTCTCAGAAATATCTTGAAAACTGTTTGAATAACCTAGTGTATACAAATATTTTAGGTCAACTCTCATATTCTCTCAAGACTTGTAGGCGTTTCTGTATGGGTGCCAGCAGCACTGCATCTCTAAAGAATGGAACCAACGCTGATTTCGTACTTCCACTCCTGTGTCAGTGAATCCACCCACGGCTTGATAATGTCAGTGCAATGTGATGGAAAGTTTTAATTACCATTTGGCTCTTGTGTTGTTTTAGTGATTTTTGCGTCAGCATTGTGAGAAAAAGGAGCGGGTAGTATCCAGGGATATGAATCAAAAAGTAAATCATCCAGCCATTTGAAGACAAACTCACCTGGTCTCAGTTTGCAAAGTGGTTCTGGCAGCCGGTCTTTCATTTTTTTTTCACCTTTAAAAGCCTGCGTTTAAATTGGAGGATAAACAACTCTCAGCAATTTCTTCTGGTGCATTCCTGAAGGTCTATAGCATCACATCTGTGAATAGCACACACCCACTCACATGCCTTCCTAGAGCCACAGACACGTTTGGATACTCGGTTGATGGGAGCAAGTATGACTTAGGATGCATTATACCAAGAGATGAGCCCAGACCAACAGGCTGTACCACTAACCAGCTACCAGCTTGGTTAAATTTGTGGTGCAGACAGAGCTTAAGCTGGTGTCTCACTTCATCACGGTAACCACTGTGCAGTCTGCTGACCAGCTATATTTAAGTATTTTGGCAGGATCCCGTGTAAAATTGGAAGGAATGCTTTTAATAGCCTGCATTTCTCTTGGAGGCCTGCACTAAGGATATAGTTGCATCCCACACATACGTAAGTCTGATTGGAAAGCACGGTATGGCATGGATGTACGTTGTGGCTTTGGGATGTCAGCAAGACAGATTTACATACCGTTGGCTGAATGACAGAAGAAAGATTCCGACATTTTAAGGTTAGAGGCCAGATTCAGGTCTTTCATATATGAGAGCCGCAGCAGCAACTTTGAAGTCAGGGGTGTTACTGTGCTGTAATGCAAGTGAAAAGATTCTGCATAGTTAATTATTTGAACCAAAGCACATCCGTGCCTTTATGTCACTTTGAGATTTTTGTACGTGGAGCTCTTGAACCTCCTCAGAAGCCACTGCACTTGCCAGCTCCTGTTCGTTTTCGCACAGGAGAATTTAGCTCATCCAGAATTCACGCAGCAGTTGAGAAGATGAGAAATCCGTTGCTACTCTGCAGTCTATGGTATCTGGAAAGGGATGAGGTTTCCGTATACTTACAGTCAGGGTTTTGGGGTTGTTGAAAAGATACCTGGTCGGCTTCTGAGTTCTGAGAGTTAGAGAGAGAGCTCTGTGGTTTGCACGTACAATGTACAGGTCTCGCTTGGCACAAAATGTTTGCACATACTGTAACAGGGCTGTGTCAGCATGTGGGTTGGATGAAAGAGCTGTCAACCACAAGAATTCACAGCTTAAACATTAGTCCCTTCCCTCCTCCCCAATTAAATTACAATAAGGAGGATTTATTTTCATATTAAATATTTTGGCTGCTTTTTTTTTTTTTATGGCTCACAAAATGAAACGACGCTCTTGGATTACACTATAAAGCTTTCCTTTAGAGCTACCAGGACTAGCAACTTATTTTAAAAAACAAGTGAAAATGTATCCAAGAGATGAAAGTGAGGATCTTTCCAAAAGTTGCTGGTTCCTGAAAGAGGCTTGAGGGAGAACACCAATACCTGGAGCCTATTGATAGGACCCTGAGAAGAGACAACAGTGAAAGAAAGGATGTCCTTTTATTATTATTATTATAATTAAGCTAAAGCATGAGCAAAATGAGCAGAGCATCAGTTATGCCCTGAGCAGGAGTAACTATTTCCTGGAAAACAGTGATGAGCAAAAGCACCTGGAAAAGGGAACGTGTAAACTGTCATCCCACCCATCAGAATTTTGCTGAGCAGAAGACAACCTATTCTACCTGATGTGCGAGTGTGTCACTTCATGATATCCTCTTTTTCTTTGGAGGATCAGAGAATGTTCTACAGAGTCTGAGTCTACTCAAATTAGGTGGTGTGGATCCAAGGTTACTCTTCAAATGGGAACTTTGATAGCAACTTAATGTTTTGTGGTACTTAAATATTTTTTTTAATGCTTCCATGCAGAATTATGGAATCAGACGCTGGTCTGGGCTGTGGATGTGGCTTCTCTTTTTTATATACAATTCCTCTACTAGTTGCAGTGAGGAACTTGAATTGTGGTCATCTCAACAACCCTGACTGCTGGCAAGCCTTTGAGTAATCCGTATTGGATATACACTGACTGCATGTGGGCAAAACCGTTTCTAAGTATAAGAAGACGTGTGAATCTGCAGCTAGGTGATCCCATCCTTAGAAGCCTTGGTAGTGAATTCTGCAGGACACCCATGCCTTTGACAGCATCTTTATGAGGACATGTGGGAGAAAGTATTGCCTGTGATTATGTTTGGACACCTACACCAACAGACCCACCTCTTCTAATAGGAATCGTGGGACTCGCTGTGACAATGACAAATATTGAGAGGTATAAAGGAGGTATGTCTGAGAAAGGTGTATTTGTAGGTCAGATGTTGCGGGTGGAAAACCAGTCAAAAGAAGGTGAATTACAATACAATGTCTATGAGTAGACAACACAAGGCAGAATAAACCTCTTCAGGCCTCACTTGATTCCTTTTCAGATTGGTTTGGATGAGCTAATCATTCCTCTAAGGTTATGCCGAAGTTAACAAAAAATGGTCTGCAGTAAGAGATGATTTTTAAGGTAAAACAGTTAATGCTGGGGAGCCTGATGTCTGCGGCATATGCCTTGGGGGAATTTATTTTTTAATAGCTCTAGGCTGATCCTGTGGACTTGTTCTCCATTAGAACAGTATGTGCACTCCTGAAGCACATTGTCCTGTTGAATTTAGTGCATAAGGAATTAATTGCGTGCTCTGAGATATTCTTGGGATACAAACCAAAATGCAGTGAGTGAGATCAACCAGGAGATTTGCTTCAAGATTCTGCTTCTGACCCAAAGGAACACAGAGGCGCTCCAGGCCGTGCAGTTTATCCTCTCCGTACCTGGGGATCTTAACCCTCCTCATGCCTGTGCGTCCGCCAGTCCGACCTGCTGGAGGCTTTGGGAAGCACGGCCAAGCACCCCTGCCGTCGGCAGCTTGACTGTACAGAAACAGGGGATCTTCTCCATCTTGTCTGCACAGTTTTAAGTATCAAATCAACACGAAGGAAGTCAGAAAGGAAGATGGGAACGAATCCGCCTGATGTTTGTTATTTACTACACAAGCTTTTCTCTCAAAGCCAGGATACTGGAGAGACAGGGCTCACCTGCAGGCAGCAGGTTCTCCCCTATATGTTCACACTGAATACTCACAGGCTGGATCTGAAAATCTACTCTTTGCGTGTCAGTAAAAAAAGGTGCATGCTCGCTTCATTATGGCACAGTTCCTTGCATTAAGAAGTCCTAAAGCTTCCTTCCCTATTGTCTGACTTTCCATTTTTAGCTTACATTTTTATATTCCTCTGGGAGGTTCCCCGCTTTCATTTCCATACAGTCTTGAAGCTGGGAATCCCATTACTGTTGTTCATATGACCTCTGGAATGTGAGTAAATGTTTCATAGTAGTATATCTTCTTGGCTGTTCTCCAGCGCCTGTAATTAACTCCACATATATTCCTCTATCTATTGTGCCAGCTTAAGATCTGACCTAATAGAAGCAGTGGAAGACGGAATAAGAAGTAAAGCTTTACGGAAAAAATCAAATCGGTATAAAAGGGTGCCTGCCTAAAGGCCCCCCCCAGCAAGCGCCCCACTTGCTGATAAGTCTATGCGTTTACTGTTCATGCTCTCTCCTTTTAATAAGACTGCACTGCGAGGAAAGCGCTGCAAGTATAAAGCAGCCCTTTTGAAATCATCACTCCCACTTGCAGTGTGCAAGAGCACGCAAAATGTTTGGGCATCCTTACTTTTTTAAATCATGATGTCGAGCACGTGTCACTTGTGAGTGGGTTCAATTAACCTTTACTTAGATCAAAAAATTTTTTCATTTAATAAGTCACTTAAATATCTTATCATCCTGACTAGCTGGCGCATTTTTCAAAAGTAGCTGCTTTTCAAGTGATTTGCTTACGTCCTTTTTCCTTTTACCTGCTCTGATATTTGCTTCTGGAAAATACTTATTCACTCTGTGTTTAATTCTCTCATGATTTTACACCAAGTCCTTGACAAGACTGAAACAATTGTAGTCATGGTGGAAAAAAAAGGTAGGATTTGTAAAAGATTTAGAGGTACAACACACATCCTTTGCTGGGATATCAGTTAATTCTCAACCAATACTTAGATCAGACCAGATTCAGATCTTAGCTTTGCCGCTCTAAATCTGGAGCGGTAATGCTGAAATCAATGCACCAGCAGAGCTGAAAGTAGAACTTGGCCTTTATTTTGTTAAGTGCCACATTAGAATTTCCTGTCTTTGATCAATTTGCTTTTCTGTGCACTCAGTTTGTCTTCCGAATCCGATTATGTATATTTAACCTTGATTAGCATAACTAGTCAGAAACAAAGGCTTTCTTACGGTTTCTAGGCTTAGGCTATTGAGATGCATTAGGCACTGCTTGTAGAGAAATGTTAGTGGCTCAGCCAGCCTTTGTATATCCCTGTTGATGGCTTTTATGTGTGTCATTCACCTGGAACAGATGTTTTTCCTCCTGCTTTCACCGTTCACCGAAAATATCTGAAAGAAAAATTAAAAAACAATTAAATATGCATGTCTATCCAATTAATTTAAATAAAATAGCATTAAAATTGATTCTGGATTTATTTAGGCGCTTTCTGCAGTAGCCAAAAATAATCTTGATGCAGGACTGAATTTTGTCAGATGCTTCAGTAAACAGCAGAGACCTTTCTTTACAAAACAGGAACCTTTACTACAGGAAGGTAATTCAGTCCTAGAACTGGCCTCTCTTTTCTGTGAGCTGTGTGAACCCTTGGGTTTTGGTCTGCTGGGAAAATGGTAGAGAAGAGCACTAACCTGAAATAAGAGAGGATGACAGTCAGTCACTCAGTGAATCTACTGAGTTTTTGGGAGAGGACAGTGCAGATCAACTGCATTGACAGTATGGACTACAAAGTTCTGGACTGAGCACTAGTTAACGTGGCGACTCCTAGGCTAGAGGTATTTCTAATACACTGGAAATATGTATTACGGGGTGTTGGAGGCTCAGGTAAGGAGAACCGTCCATCTGTGATCAGAGGATTTGACATGACAAATTTGCCAGCTCCTCTAGAGGCCATGGGCTAACTGTGATGACAATGTGGAGGCACGTTTAAAGAGAATCTCCTATGAAATAAGTCCGATGCCAGCTCCAATCATTCTCCAAGCCAAGCTACATATAAATATGTTTTTAAGATTGGCCATGATCCCATAGCTAAATAGCTAGCTGTTTTGGACTTTCCTGACTATATAGTCTTAATTGAGATAGACAGGACATAACTTTTCACGGGCTTTTAGGGTTGACAGAGTTGGAAATGTCATGTCAGTGTGGAAACCAAGTAAAATGCAGATGCCAGGGCTTTTATCAAGGCCATTTCAAACTCAGTCACAAGATGATAATGGAGTGTGAACACTAAAATATTGCCTACTCATAGTGTGAAAAAAAATCAGGAAAAGCTGAAGGGGTTGGGATTAGAAATGGCTATACGTTCTGGCATGTGTTTTCCTCCTCTCCAGATTGCTTTCTACGACTCGAGATCCGCCCTCCAAATCATGGCGCTGCAGTCTTAGGAGTGGGCTGGTGAGGCGAGAGTTGTGGTGGCTCCCGCGTGTGGCCTTGGGCTCCTGCAGATACCAGCAGTGCGGAGAAGCATCCACTCCTGGCCGTGCAGCAGGTCAGTCTGGACCTTTGTCACCAAGGAAGGGGTGACACCAAGATCTCTGCTAGGACAGCTCTCTTCCTCTTTCTTTTGGATTTGATTTTGTGCATAAAACCACTAAACAACCAAGCACAAGTTGATGGAAGTTCCCTGTCGTACATTCTAATGAAGCCTATAAAAATAGCAAATAATAACAAGCCATTTTAAAAAAAGGAACAAAATGAATCACGATCATTTTCCCTTTCCTCCCCCAGAATATCAGCTGTTAATCTTGTTCCTCCCACGGGCTAGTGATATAAGATCCTTCAAACAACAGGTGAAAGCTAGAGTCAAATCAGAATACTAAAGAAAATTTACTCTGAGATAGTCGGAAAGATTTACTAAGTAAGCTTGAGTCAGCTGTATTTTTTTTTTAATCTAGAGTCTGAGCTTTCAGAAAACTGATAACTTTGAATTTGTACCTCACTACAAGAAAAACAATGTAAACATACCCAATACTTGTTGTTTTCTTTCAATGAAATGATGCAGTGAAAAGACCCATTTTGCTGGCTAAGTAACGGTTTTGTCAGCATACCAGTGAAAATGATGAATTGTATTGTGGTTTGTGCATACCTTTTGTGTGCAGTTTAGTATACTTCTATATGCAGGAAACTCTTACGGAATCTGCAAAAACAGATAGATAGATGAGCATGAGTCATGATGTGCTTCCTGGTCTGTCTGTCTGTCTTTCCTGAATGATTTAGTGCGAAATTTTTGACGTGATTTGGCAGCGTATTGCTTTAATTTATAAGACCTTCTGAGCTGAGTAGGTGTGAGGGCAGGTGTGGGCTGAGCACTTGGGATGTCAGTGCTGCTGCTTCCCCCACCCAGGGACATGCTCTGGTCAGGGTATGATATGGCAGTGCATCCTCATTCTGGCAAGGAATCAATATTAATGTCGCAGATTATGAACTTACTGCAGCGATCTTGCAAAAACGGAGACTGATTGCATGATGCAGGTAGCCAAGACAGCCATCAAAATTACCACTTTTCATTAAGGCAGAATCTTTCCCTTCTGAGGTTAAAATGCTGCTTGAGAAAGGCAGCTTTTTTTTTCATCATTCAAGAAATGTTGATGAGATGCTTGTCAATGCAAAAAGAAAAAAAATGGATATTTTTGCCCTTTATGAAAACATTTAAAAATTAATATTTGAATAGCTCTGCAACTACAAGTTGAGAACTGACATTTGGCAGGGATTATAGCTTTCATTGGGAAGGACTTTGGAGAGTTTCAGTGGAAATTGGGTTTGATTTGGCCAACTTTCTGAGCCTTTGAAAAGTATAACATGGATAATGCCCAGTATGTTTTTTTCCACTAAGCTCGTATGGATGTATTCATCACACATTCCAGTGTGGATAACCAGAGGTATTATGAAATAGGAAATGAAAGTCCACAGGAACCCACGGGGCTCGGTTTCTGGTAAATGACCCGTTCTATGAGCCGTGCAGGACACACCTCTGCGGCGAGGCACCTGGGAGCTGTGCTCTTGGTGGATGGACCTTCCCGGGCTCTGGAGATGCGTGGGATTGCAGGGAAAGGAAGGTTTCATCGTGGAGCTTCAAGACAGACAGGTGCAACGTTACTTAGAGGCTCCTCTCCATAGAGTAAACATTGGGCACGCAGCTGTTAGGAAATGCTAACTTGGATGCTGTGACCCTAACTTGGAGCTCTTAATGCACATGCTGCATTTGACTGCTTGACTGTACTTGTTTATGAAAGAGCAAGACGTGGTAGCATGTGATCCTTACCGCTACCCTCGATTCTTCTGGGTTGTACTGGGCTGTGCCGTGCCTCCTGTCCCAATGCAAATGGGTGTGTGCACCTCCTGGGCAAGAAGCAGCGATGCAATGGTGAGGAGTGTCATGGGGAAATTCTGCTGGCGCTTATAGGCCAGTAGCGATTAGAGACCACCTACATTTCCAGTTCATTTAGTTTCTTTAGTGCTGTTGTTACCCGAGTTATGCCCTGATCATAAAAGCAATCCCTGACTAGGAATTTTGAAACACCGTTTTGGTAAACTGCTCCTGAGTTTCTCCACCTTAATTATTAGAATTGCTTCCTAATATCTAACTTGCACCTCTCTGGCAAGTTTGTTGTTTTTACAGATAGCAAAGTATGTACATCCTTTTTCATAAGTCTTTGAAATACCAAAGCTGTCATTGAGGCCTTTTCTTGGCTTGGACACACTGCTTACCTTTTTTTCTTGTGTTTTACAAACAATTCTTTGCTGTCTTTGCAATCCACTCTAATAATCAGTTCAGTGGGAAAAATATGTCCAAAGAAGTTTGGGAGGTAGTAGCCAAGTGGGTAGTGTTCTCACACACAAAGCAGGAAAGCTGGAATGAATCCACACATCTCATTTTTCCTACTTTTTCTTCATTTCTCAGAAAATCCTACCCATCAGGGTAAGGTAGGTGGAAGACGCAGCTTCTGTGTCTCCTTTTCAAGCACAGCAGCAGCTGGTGAAGAACTCAAGATTTCAAGAGTAAGTGTGAACCTGGCTCTGCAAATCAGCGGCTTTCACTCAGGAGGAGGAAACAGTGGATTCCGGGCCACGTACGCTGTGTCTGTGCCTTTTTATGTAAAAACATTCAGGAGCAGAAATCAAAGCTGGGCACACATCCCCATATGTAACTTCATCAGTTGGCTACTTGGTGGACACTTTTCTGCAAGCAGGGATTTAGCCTCAGAAAGCTCACTGCTGAAATAATCTGCTGATAGGCGCAGCTGACGCACATCCTGGGGCTGCAAGTGAGGAACTGTGGAGAGTAAGTAAACTGGAGAGGGAAATTCCTTACCCGTTTCTCTCTAGTGTGACATTTCTTGGGTGGCTGCAAGGTCAAACGCTAGCAGGCAGCAGGAGGACTCGAAGGGGAGGAGATTGTGTAGGAGAAGCCATGCTAAAGGTACGCTTTGCAATGGGTTGCCATCTTTCCTGGGAACACCTTTTATATCCCCTGGGAGCCAACATACTCTTTCAATAAATGCCTCTCCCCTCTTTATGAGGAGACAGAACTTCACAAAATAGACTCTATTTTTATTTAAAACCATTCAGTAAATTATGAATATAAAACTATTTATTCACATTTTCAAGTGTATCCAAAGAGAACGTTCTCTAAAACACTTGGCAGACTTTTCACGTTTCTTTCCATGAAAAAAATTCTATTGTTCTCCATTAACCATCCCCAAAGATTTCAGTTGCTCTCACATAACAGTATAGAGCTTTTCACATGTCAGGGGATAATTTATTTCTTGAATTAATGAATGTAATTTCATTGAGTTTAATATTTTAGCCAGGATTTATTATAGTGCAGTCTCTAATTTACGTTCAGCTCAGGTGAATAGTGCCTTACATTTGTCATCATAATGATGATTGATTGGAGGTCTCTTATTACAAAGCAGCGGTGTGATGGCTCCCATTTTATTCTGAATAGGAACGACTACAAAAAACACTGCTCTATGTGACATTTTCTTGTCATTTTTCTGCAGTCTCAGCTGAGGCTAACTGAACTGGAAGGAATCTTTTTCTTTATTTCTGAGGTCCTCTTTCAGGCCCAATTTGAGGCAGGTGCCTCAAATCTGGGACACCACCCACTCCCTGCCCAAACCCAGCATTTCTGGTGTCTGCTATGTGCCTATGGTCTTTGGCTTCTAATCTTTCATTTTCTCTTGAGCCTAAAACTCACTCCTAGGTAAAAATCCACCCTTAGTAAATTTTCATTTTTGTGAATTTGACGAAGTCCTCACTCGCTTTTGCCATAACAACGATCGAGGAAATAAAAATTATCTTAACTGCATCATTGTCTTTATAACAGTAACACGAAAGCAGTGATCTGTATCTAAGAAGCGCTGAGTACCTAGAGTATTTCCCAGTTATATTCTCTCTCTTTCTTTAGAGGTATGGATTTTGGCTTTTTAGGTATTTGTTCAGTATTTGTGCCAGCCGTAGGAGTTAAAGTAACTACAAGTGGGATATTTGGTATTTGCAGTATAGAAAAATAACAATTCACCGATTAAAGCTGCTGCTTTGTTTGCTTGTGTAAATAGAGTAAAAGGACTGTTTGTCTCTGAGCAGACAGTGAGTAGGCACCAGAGACACAGATGAGGAATAAAAACTGTCCCATTGAAGAACAAAATGACGTTGAATTCTAAGCGTGCACACCACTCTGGACATGGACACCAAAGTCTGGTGAAACTTTATAATTGCACAAAGCATAAAAGTTAAAACCCCGTGTCTTTTTCTGGCTGGAGCCTGAAACATTACAGAATCAGGCATCACTTCTACTTAGATCTGAAGACTTCTGCTGACCTAATCTCTAAGAGCATAGGGTGCCTTTAGGCCAAACTGGACCTGAAAATCAAAAATCTTGAGGTCCTTGGGTTTGCTGCTTTCTTGCAATTTATCTTGGATTAAAGCACTGTTATATAATCAAGGATTAAAAGCATTAAACTATCCTAAAGAAACATAAGCATGTAATTTTATCTGAGTTACCGGATAACAGATGTGAAAGCTTTTTTTTTTATTGTTTAATTAGAACATACTCCTTGTTTGGTTTGCACTTACTAGCCAAGCAATTTAAAAATAAATTATTAAAATCTGAGGACTTCTCCTCCGCCTTTCCATATTTGACGCTCAAGAATATGTCACAGGCTGACCATCTTCCTCATCTACTTAAGCTTCAATCAGGTTTAAGCGTAGGCAGCTCACTAAACTGCAGTGACATGTATGCCTTACTTGATCATGTGGGAATTAGAGCTAGGGCTTACTCCAGCCAGATATAATCCCAGCGACCAAATTTGAAATACAAACATAGGTCATTGCTTGTACTGTATTGGCAAGCTGGGGGTATTTATTTGAAACATTCTAAACTCTCTCAGAGTTCAAAAATAATAATTTTGAATATTTAAATGTAATATTTATTTTACGTTTAAAATTAAACCTTACATTAAAATTTTATTTAACAATTATTACTATTGGTATTAAAATAAAAAGTAATATTCCATAAAATCACAAAACAGACCTAATTATTTTTTTTTTTAAATAACCTACATAATGTGCTGTAAATATTAGACTGAAATACAGAATTCATTTGGCGGGAGAGAATTCATAGCATGCACTAAGAATGACTAGGTTAACTAAGCTATAAATTTGTCAGAAGGTGCCTTATATGAGCTGAAATAGGTAATAGTGGTTTGTGAGAGACGCACACAGGTACATTCAGCCAGAAAAGACCTGCTCTCCCTTTCCACAGTAGGAATGAAATCATCCCAAATCATAAAACACAAGCTGTCAGGAAGAAGTACGTGCTGTAAGGAGGTGAGTGGCACTGACAGGGGAACAAAAATCTCCAGTGGCATTCAGGGAAATCTAGAAAAGGGCATTCAGATATTAAATCCAGGGTCAGATGCTGCACTTAGCCTCCCACAGGTATACGCTGGAAAACACAGGCCATGTGTTTTATATCCTAATTTCTGGTCTGATTCAAAGCTGGAAGAGTTCCTAGACTAATTTAGGCAGCTCATGGAGTTCTAAATTTTAATACCTCCCTGGGTTTGCCATTGGCCTTCATTTTCATCACTGGGTGCACCGCTGCCTTTGCCTGCGCTTTGGGCTAGCAAGGTAAGGGCAGGGTGCACCCAGCATCCACGGGCATCTGGGCTCACCAGCCTTGAACAAGGAGTACCAGGGCACGCTAAAGCCTTTGTCTGAGCTGACAGCTGTTGCTTTCAACTGTTATTCAAGAATGCATTAAAAATTCAATCGTTTCTGAATTGTGATGTAAGTGATTCTCCCCCTCTACTCCGCTCTCGTGAAGCCCCACCTGGAGTACTGCGTCCAGTTCTGGAGCCCTCAGCACAAGAAGGATGTGGACCTGTTGGAGCGGCTCCAGAGGAGGGCCACGAAGATGACCAAAGGGCTGTAGCACCTCTCCTGTGAAGACAGGCTGAGAGAGTTGGGGTTGTTCAGCCTGGAGAAGAGAAGGCTCCAGGGAGACCTTACAGCAGCCTTCCAGTACCTGAAGGGGGCCTACAAGAAAGCTGGGGAGGGGCTGTTTGCAAGGGCACGTAGCGACAGGACGAGGGGCAATGGTTTTAAACTAGAGCAGGGCAGGTTTAGATTAGACATTAGGAAGAAGGTCTTTACAATGAGGGTGGTGAGACACTGGCACAGGTTGCCCAGAGAGGTGGTGGAGGCCCCATCCCTGGAGACATTCAAGGCCAGGCTTGATGAGGCTCTGAGCAACCTGATCTAGTGGAAGATGTCCCTGCTTTACTGCAGGGGGGTTAGACCAGATGACCTTTAAACGTCCCTTCCAACCCAACGCATTCTGTGATTGTAGGCAGGCAATGTCTCCCCTGCTCTCCCAATAATTGGATTTTACTTGTTTGTCACTCTATTTTCCAGGCTTCTCAATACTAATAAATATTTTCTTATGTTAGTGCTCTCAAAGCCAATTTTGATGGCAACTACCTTGCCTGTGCTGATTGCTACAAGCACAGAGAGGAGGTACAGTCCCTGACGCAAAAAGCTAAGAATCAAAATGTGTTATTCTCAGTAAACGCTGCGATGTGCCCTTGTGCAAACACACTTACTAGATCTTTATTTCCATGTATTTTCTGTTCTTTGCTCTAGGAGCAGTGCACTTAAACAAGGATCTCTCTTTCAGAGACATACAACTTGTTTCACCAGGAGCTCCAAAGGAACGTAGTTGTTTTTCTACAGGTGCTCTGCAAACATCGATTGAGTCGCAGGTAGAAAGAATTTAATCTATTAAGGATTAGCTATTTAAACTTGCCCTCTAAGCATATAACTCAAAGTACGTTGATTGGAGAAACCAAATTTTCTAGGGAACTACAGATAAAACAGCTGAGTATTAAACTGGTAGCAATTGGAAATCAAATTTTTTAGCAACTGGTCACCAAATCACATAAGACTTGCAAAGAAAGACACTTGCAAAGGATCAGAAAGATTTTTTAACATTTTTTTATTGTGGATTTGCTGTAAGAAATTTTACCGGGAGTAAAAAAAAAACCCAATCCACCAACGGTTCTGTTTCATGTGGTTGCATTACACTGGTAACTGGAGTCTTAACTGGTGTTCTGCTGGTAAATCCTATTTCCAGCCCTGCAGCCTGACCGTGCCAGTAGTTTTTGGTTCCTCTTCTCCTGCCTCCATAAAGGGCCTAGACTTCCTAACCACCTTCCTATTCCTCACCAGCCTTTCTGTCAGCCATCGTATGCTGGTGCTTCTTGATCTACTTTTCTCTTGGGCAACCTTATCTTTTCTCTCGTCTTCTCTGATGCATGGCTGTGGTCAGCTCTTTTCAACTTGCTCTTCATTCACAGCTGTTCTCAGTAAACAGCCTTTCCTTGCTCCTTGCAAGCTGCAGAATAAGTTTTATCAAGATATATGTATCACATAAATGATTATCTCATAATTGTTGATGCTGAATAATCCTGGTATTCCATATTTTTCCCTAGTTTGACATCTGGTCCTTGAAGTCACGGTGCTGTAGTCCTTCACTGGTGATGACTTACAACCTGAATTGAAATCATCTCGTCTAATCTCGGCCAAAAGCATTATTTTCAGGAGTAAGTGTTCTAATTACACATCCCGTGGTAGATATTCAGTGTGGGAGTATTTTCTAACTTGACTTTCGTCGGCAGCCCTGCCAATAATTCCATAGGACGAGAGGCTACTCTGCCATGAGCCCAGCTGTCAGCCTTCACTCTCAAGTTTACTGGTAAAATGCCATTTTCATCATAAACAAATATTTAAATTAGTTTATCTTGCATAGTCCAATAGTTTCAAATTCATCATGATCTAGCAAGAGATACTTACGGTTGTTTTTTTAAGAAAACACAGAAAGCAGCTTGTATTTGTTAAGTGTTTATTTCAGTGAATATCAAGTGCAGAAGAGTGGGCTGAGTTAGTACTGTGCATTAACAAAGAAAGGGAGAGGAAAACACAGTGACTGATATCATTGTTCAGGCTTGTGCTCTAAGTAATGTCACATTTGTGGTAAAGAGATAAGAAGCGAGTAGTCTGAGGTACCCTTAGGGAGCTGATAAGTGAACTACTGGAACAAATGGAAGGAGGATTATGAGACTGGGAGGGAATAAAATTAAGAGTGATAACATATGGAGTCTTGCAGCTATTTCTTCTGCCTCCCAAAGATTAATTTTAGCTGATGGTATTTTTTAGAATGATTTAATAATGAACGGAGGGTTATGGCTTAAAATGCTGGCAAAGGGAGGAATTTAGCAAATGACTGCAACATGGAGGTCACAAGAGCTGAAGATGTATCAGCCAATTCCTACCAAAGCGATTTTCTTGCAAACTGAGGAGTGGTAAATTTATTTCTGACTCAAAAAAAAATAAATATATCAGTGAATAAGAGGAGGTATGCATCATGATATGTTTGATTGTGGTCAAGCACTTATATTGATTTTAAAATGGCGCTACTGCTCCATGAGGTACTTGCAAGAGGATTTGCAAAGAGTGTGACTTCTGGCTAGCGGTGGATGCAGAGTAAAGGAGGCCTTGAAAGATATTGACGTTGCTCAGAAGGGCAGGTGACAGCAGAAACTTTATGATATTGCCACGTGATACTGAACTGACCTGAGCTCAAACAGGATTCAGATTTATTCACCAGTGAACATTAATCCCCAAAAAAGAAGTAAGATAGCCTCTCTTTTGATTTAGTTTCATCAAACATACTGCAGTGAGATGTGTCTCTGCATCACCAGAGATTCACCAGAACTTAAAGTAAAAAAATAAAAAGTAGTGGGGTGTATAAGCCAAATAGACAGGATTTTGGTGGGAGTTGAATGAGATGAAATTCTCCTGTTCCTAATACAGAACACAAATATCTGTGCAGAGGAAATGAGCGAGAAGGCTGCAGTCTTTATCGTATCTCCTATGTTTCGCTGTCTCTCTTTTTTTTTTTTTCTTTTACAATTTGTAGTCTTGTCCACTGTCTCTTTTCCTACTCAAAGACTTGCTGACATTTTCTATCTCTTCAACAGTTATCCTTGCTCCTTCCCTCTCTACACTATTTAATTCTCTGCTTATCTATCTTAAACCCTGCCAAACCAATTCTGTAGCACGTTCTCCGCCACCTCAAACTACTTGTTTCCCCTCTCCTATTCAGAAAAATCCACCGAGCGATGATGATCATCAGCCTGAAGTCCTTCCTCAAGAAATTTCTCAATGTAGCCATTCACCTTCCAGGAGTCACAGGTTTTCTCTTCAGAATAGCTCCTAACTCTCCTCTCCGCTGTTAATGCAGCAAAGTCTTTCCCTCCCATCCAGAAACTATCTGGTGTGCCTCATTACGTGTTAGCAAGCCTGCAGAAGCTAGAGCAAAGAAAAGAGAAGGCCTGAACATATTCTGAGTTAATGAGGCTAGTCTGAATTTTTCTACTGACTTGCCTATTATTACCCTGGAGCAAAACGGCATACGTCTGGCTGCGCGCCTGTGAGGTGCAGCTTAAAGCCCCGGTACCCTGTGCACAGCAAAGCATTTGCGCAACCCGGGCCAGCCCAGGGTACCTCTCAGAAGATGTAATGCTGTTCTCTTGGAAGTTTTTTTTCGCTCGAGAAAAGGTTGTGGGGATAGCATCCTGAAGGTGAAGTGAATCTAAAATCAAATTGCATGAAAAAAACCAACAAATATATGAGGGGGGAAATTTTGTTTGCAGAACCGTTGCCACTAAGTCTCCTCTGTCACTCACTTGCCCATTGAGTCCCACTTGCATGGCTGTAATGAAGAAAATGTATGTCTCCCTCACATTTCGCCCTTTTTACAGGTTTAACAGCAAAGTATACGTTTATGATTGCGTGACAGCTACACCTCTGAATCTCAGCAATGCTGGTGTGCGATTTAGGCACCAAACTTCCAGCCTCGCTGACACGTAGTCCTGATCATTCTCTGACATTTAAGTGTGTGGCTTAAATCTAATCTCCTCTAAGGTGAGGTGGCAGCTGAGAAGGTCATCGCAGCTCCATCTCATATGCCTCAGAAGGGAATGTATACTCTATTTTCCTATCTTGTGGAGAGGAGATTGCTGCCAACCAGCACTGAGACCTGTGCAGCACGTGTTTTACCTTGCATGGGGTGTCTCCTGTGAAATTTAGTTAGAAAGAAGTCAAAAAATTACTCTCAGGAAGGAACTGCAATTGTATTTTATCACATTGGAAGGAAAGAAAAGAATCTTCCTTACAAAAAGGAGTGACTAAATCGCTTTTTCAGCATGTAATCTACTTTACACTTGTGTGCATGTTTCTGTGACTGGTTTGTTGGGGCCAGAAATTTATGGCTTTAAGAAACTGGCTTCAAGTTTCCCGTAGTTAAGAAGATAAATTGTGTGAAAATCAACAAGCTATTCTTTTGGTAGGCATTTGTTTCTTATGTCTTGCTTGTCTGATAGATCTCTCTTTTAACAAAGAGAAGAAACCCCAACTGGTGATGTTATTGAAATCAGTGTTTTTCAAACCTTTTTCCTAAAGTTTTCAAGTGGGTGCGTGGACTCCATGCAAATGATGTAGGCTTAGGGACAAGGGACTTGCTTTCCTTAGTTAACTTCCATAGCCTGTTTAGAAGTATTTCAGAGCTCCCCAACAATCTGTGTACCACAGCCTGAAAAACAACCACTTGGGTTCACTTCATTTGTCTACATATTATTCACGTAACTTTTGTTATTCTTAAGGGTGAAATATAGAGAGTATTTATTATGTTTTGGCTTGTTTGTGCGTGTGGGAGCGATGGAGGGTAGATGTTCTTTGCTTTTGGAGACAGTTCCTTCTGGTAGCTTGTACCAAACCTGCAGACAGCCCTTGCATTGATGAGAGTGACCAAAACTTGTGCCATCGTGTGCCAGAAAGCAGCCTATAGTCCCTTTACTGTCCTCTCACAGAAAAATCTTTCTCTCTTAATCTAATTTGTGCATCAATCAGAGGAGAGAAGAGTTTGAAGTGACAAGGGATGGAAGGAGGTGTTGGAAGATCTAGTTAATGGCTTGCTTGAACATTTTCATGTACAGTACAGACTGAACCCCTCCTCCCATTATTTAAACTCCCACTGTCTACAGAATGGAGCTTTTGTGCCCGTATCAGTTATATGAAAATGCAGAACAATTACAGGCTGACATACCTCATTCGTTGGTTTTGCTGGACTGCCGCTGCCAGAATCTGTCACTTCGAGAAACCTATTGTAATCCTATTCCTCTGCTTTTGTAAAGCATGTTTACATAAAGCCCCACTCACAGCAGTTACTCAAACAAATGCCTTTGTGGACAGAGAAATAAAGAAGCAGCAACAGGAATATGTTAAAAGCAGTCATTAGCATGTACCTCACATCAAATAAGAAAGTACTGCAAGTAATCATAAGGACATCATTTTTCTTAAGCCCATTTTAGATTGCTGTTTTAAGTGCAATTTATGCCACACACCCACCCATGTCTATTTTAATCAAACATTTTGTTCTGATGGGTAAATTGAAGTCATGTAAGAAGAGAGAGCCGAGATATGTGATAGAACAAACAAAAGGTTGTTAGACCCCTCATTCCAGCACTACAATATACCAGATAAAAAAGCAAAACCAAAACAGGTAACTTTTTTGTCAAATGAAAAACCTATAAATGTTCCAAACCAGTGTGACAAAAAGTCAAAGTAACATAACGTCTTTTCCATTAACCATTTGGTGTCACCAGAGCATCTACAAAAGAGTGGAGAAATTTCACAATTCCCATGCAGACATAAGGTTGTCTGATCACTGCTCATCTCTGGCAAACATCGTAGATGTGGAAGAAATAATTGCATTTAAATACAAATAGTTTTGTTCCACTGGCAGAGTCTTCCTGTGTGACCATGTGACGAGGTCATTTGTGTCCTAGCAGTCACTTATAAATGGCATTGATCTATTGATATTCTTGGTGTAGATCTATTGTACCTTACCCAAAATTGGCTGCTACTCTTTGCTTTGAACTGATTTTGTTTTTCAAAGGGGAAATTTTCTGTATGAGCAACAGTGAAATTGGAGAGAGTGTGTCTTGGCAGCAAAAATTAAAAAAACATTGATGTAAGCTGTCTCACTATGTCACTAGCCCTCCTACTGTTTCTTGTACTTGTATTTCCTCTCTCTGAATATACCATCTATCTGCATGTACGTGCTGAAACTTCAGTCCAAAATGTGTATTAGCTGAACTTCTGTTAATGAGCAAATGGGAGTGTAAATTATTCTTGGTTTTGCCACCAGTCTAGCAAAGCCTCTCTGTCTAAATCAACAGGAACCATTCTCAAAATATTCTGCCAATGACATTTCTTCCCCCCCACCCCCCAATAGAACATACTGGGAAATCATTGCTAATATTGGTATTTTTGACAGCACAATATGGTGCTATAGCTTAATTCTTCCCACCCCTCTTTTTTTTTTTTTTTTTAAATGTAGTTGATACATCCCTCTATGATGTTCTTTTCTGGCTCATTTCATTCCATTTCAGACATCTGATTACTGTTTTTAGTATATTAATAAATAGCCTAAACTAAGTTACTCTGTAGTCTCAGTTCAAAGCATTACAAGAATCCATGATGAAGTGTTCAAAATACCTGTTCTAGTGAAAATGTCAAGGTAAGTAATCTTCTGAATAAAAGAGAAGGGGAAAAAAAAAGTCAGCTTTCCACTTGAACAGAAATTATGTTTAAAACTATGTACTTCTGAATGAATAACAAATCTGCTTCATAAATTCACTTTCCTTCAATTACTCAAACACCAGAACAGCTGTATCATGCCAAGGTCCATCTAACTTGTATCTCTGATGCAAATGATAACTAATATTTAAGGAAAGGTGTGAGAACAAAGGAGGCACAGAGTGATGGGCACATCAAGCCTTCAGCCTTGAAAATCTGGCTGGTAACTTCCTGAAACTGTAGCAAACAAGGATTTCATGTTCATGTTAATGCCCAGTAGATGAACCAAAACTGGAAGTTTTCAGAATTTGGCTCAAATTTTTGAGAAACAGCATTTCCAGCACTACCAAAAGAAAACAGTAAGTAGTTTACATATCATTTTCCAAACAACTCTGATGTTTAGATGCAAGCAGGATTTGACTTTATCAATAGAAGGAAAGAATACTGCATCCCCTGCAAGGTTAATGTTACTTATTACCAATATGGACTGAATCTACTTTGGATGAAAACTCTTTGTAAATCAGAAAACCTGAGACTGTGATCCATATTTGCTAAATGGAGAACATCCTGTATAGGTATGCCTGATTTAGGGGGTTAAAAACGTTTATTTGACCAGTTCCTCCTCCTTTGTGCATCCATTTCTTCCCTTGTGTCGTTAATTTGTTCTGAAGAAGCAGGAATTGCTCAATGCAGCCGTTATCTGCCCAGTCTTGAGAGAAATGCTCACAGTGAACAATCCTGCTTTTTAAGCCCCAGGATGCAGTGTGGATATTTGCATTGGTATGTCCATGCCATGGGTTTCTTCACTCATAAAATATTCAGCGTAGCTGGACTCAAAGCTTCCAGGGGCATTTGGCCGCGTGACAGTTATCTTCCTTGAGCTGTCTGTGATGGGATGCTACCCTTACTAATCAGCGGCTGTGTGTGGAGAGGGGATTTGATGAGGTGATCTGGCTTGAGCTGTTTGTTTAGTTTGCTGCAGGCTCTGAATTTGTATTTATTTCATTGGGCTCTAGCCATGCAGGTAATTCACTTGCCTGGCAGTCAGCTACACCCAGGCTTGGTTTTGGAGCAGATGTCTGCCACTCAATCCTGGCAGGTTAACATCATGCTACTGGGTTGCAGAAAATACTACATAATTATTGGGGAAAAGATTCATCCTTTAACTGGGTTTAGAGGACTCTACACTTCCTTGAAACTTACAGCTTTGTTCATCTCCAGAAAAAGCAGGACCACCACCAGATGTAGGCAGATAAATGTACATCTGCACTGTGCCATTAAAATCCCTCTGTGTCCGTGCATCTATATCGTGCCATTTAAAGCCCTCTGGCAAAGTTTCTGCCTGCAAACCTTGTTAATCAAGTCTTGCCCTCTTCAAAAGATTTATTACAGTTCCTAAATCTTCTTCATTGATGAACTATTTCTGTGATGCATATGTATATGCCAAGTCACCTCGAGGTTTTTTTCCTCTTCTCCTCTTGCAGCTTGTGTGCTGTCAGGGCACCCTGAGGGGCTAGAAGCCAAGGGTGACCTTGGCAACTGTGCCCTCACCGATGGTGTGCAGTCCCACAGCATCCAGGTACTGCAGGCAGAGTTGGGTGCTGCTCTCTTAGAGAGTCCGTCAACTTAGAGGGTCCATCAACAGCCTCTGATGTTGTGAGGGGATGAACCAGCTCTGGTGTCCACCCAGGGAGCCCAGCCAGGAGTAAAAGGAGACAGGGCCAGAGACACGACTGGAGGCACAGCTGTAAGGCACATCCAAAGAGTCCATCCCGGAGGCAGGCTACTCACAGTGTAGGGTTTGAAGTCCATCCAGGAAGCAGGGTCAGAGATGGGGCTTGAGACCAGCAGTGCAGTGGTGTCACCAGGACAGGGACTGACAGCCCTGGACTGACCTGAAATGGGACTCCTGGACAGTGGGCGGGGAGGGGGGAGGCCCAGGGGAGGCAGGACAAGGACAGCAAGGGCTGTTAGTGCCCTCAAGGTCTTGACATCAATGCCCAAATCCTCGGTTTGTGTTTTTGCATTCTGCATACGTGCATTTGTTTAAAAACAGTCTCAAAATGTTAGTTATAAAGATACCATTGTCAAAATCCAAGCAGGAACACTTTCAGAGCCTGGAGATGTATTGTAATTCTGAGCTGCTGACTGAAACTCCTGAGAAGGAGTCAATGACCTGAGAAAGTGACTCTGAAATACGACAGGGCGATGGCGTGGCCCTACACCAAAGAGCCTTCATGCCGTGTGCTCCGTGGTTAGAACACAGGTAAGAGATGGGGAGCAAGGGCTGTGGAGGGGATGTCTTGTCTCCTTAACACGCTGCAGAAAGCAGCAGGTTACGTTATTGAAGAGACTCGGGGCAGTGAAATCAATGGCAGGGTAAAGAAAATGGAACTGTATTCAATAGCCATTGACGAACAGTTCAGTGCCTCAAAGGACTAGAAAAAGATGTGAAAAATTGGTAAGAGAAACGAAAATAAAAGCCAGGTAACCATTTAACCACCAGGAAGTTTCCTTTGCAAGCTCTGACTTGTAAGGAAAGCAAAAGAAATTAAGATGGAGATCTGAAGCTGGTGCTGCTGGTAGCTTTGCTATCTCCTCTTTTTTTAAACCAGGAGCTGGGTCAGAACTCTCCTTGGGCTGCAGGAGATTCGAGCTCATTCCTCAACCTGTCCCAAAAGACCTGAACTCGGACACAGACACACACAGAGACACGTCCCAGCTCCCTGAAATCAGAATTCATACAGAACTCATTTTCCTTGCATCTCTGGCAGCTGCCCCACCTTTGCTTGTCTCTTATAGAATTTTCTATTCTTCAGTGTTTTGGTTTAAGCTCTAGGAAATTAAGAGTTGCAGAAGTACTAGTTATGTTTTTGCAAAGCCCCATTGCCTCCTCTATATGACGGATGTTAGAAGGAATAGAAATGAAAAACTGTACTAAATACTCCGAGACATCTTGATTAGCAGAACATTTTTCCATAAACAGGCTTATATTTTACAACATTTGAAACCCATCTAATTAGCACAGAACAGCAGAATGAGCTCAGGATGTTGAGAGGATCTGGAAGGCTGTTATTTTGCAGTAAATGGCTTTAATCATCCTGATAACAGAACTGTGCTTTGTGCATAAAAAGTCTTGTTTCCCTCCCCCCCCCGGGCCCCCACCAAAATACTCCGTATCAGCTTTCTCTCTGAGCTCAAGCCACAGCGGATGCAGCCAGTCATGTTATATCCCATTTGCTCTGTCTGCTGATTAAACAGGAAAGATTAGGCGCATGTCATGTTACCCTTTTAAAAATTATTGCTTTTACAAGTATGTGTTCTGTATTTTAAAGACATTTACCCTTTGAAAGAGAGAGGTTACAAGAGCATAAAATCAACGTAAAGAGAGGCTAGAATTGTGCCTAGTCTACATTTTTGCCTTTAAATCAAAAAACACCTTCATATTGTATTCTATCTTGCAGTTCTTCCGCAGCCGTAGCTGGATGCTTTGGAACAGATCATCTTTCATCGTCTCAGATGTGGATCTGGCAAGGAGCTTCTGTGTTGAGGTTGGATTCTGGGAAGCCCGAGCTCCACATGGTTTGCTTCTGTCAGAAGGAGGAAGGTCACAGATAAAGTTACTTAATTGTGATGTTACCGCACAATTAGGATTATGAGACAATGTCTGGAAATAATTTAATCTGCAATTAAAATCCAAAAGGCAGCAGAAAGAAAGTAGTACATTTACAAAAACAACAAAAGGCGTACAGCATCCTAGGTATTGAGAGTCAGTTGGACAGATGCTGAGTATTTTTGGCTTACTTGACAATAACGGTTCACGAAAGTAGCTCACAAAAGTGATGTAAATTTCATAAACTGTAAATTTCATTGTCACTGGGCTGCATTTATGCAAAACCAACAAATACTTGCTCTACAAAGTTGTGCCTTGCTGTGGAAGAGCATGCCTCCCCTGGGCTTCCAAACCCCTTCAGGCTGACTTCCTCACGCAAGGTCCTCTCCCTCCTGCTCCCACCGTCGGTGGGACTCCGGGATCTCTGGGGGGCAGCCGAGCCTCTGCTTTGCCTCAGGTCCTGCTTCGCAAGATGTGCTGGGTTCAAGGGAGGCCGAAAGCGATGGGAGAGGAGGAAGTCCTGCATGACAGGCTCACATGCCAAGCACTGGATGAACTATAACTTCACCTATGGACTTGCTTCATAAAGAATGTTCCTGTGACACCATTTTCAATGATCATTTACTTTATCATTATCATTACGACGGCTGGCAACATTTTAAAACACACACAGGTAAGTCTGAAGGCAAATCCCAACAGAAAGTCAGAAAGCAAATCCTAACAGGTCACTTTGCTTTTATAATCCACTATCGTAAATAAATGCACATGGTTGAACTGACTGATTGCTTCCTTTCCAGTGCAAGCACAATTATTCATTGATTCAGTTTTGACAGGCAAGTTCCAGGTCCCTTTACATTTCACAGCTCCTCATAATGGAAAAGGGAGCTTTGGCAGCCACGTGAATCACTTCACTAGGTATTTAAGAGCAAACAGGCTGTAGGAGACAGCTGCAGCAGGAGGATCCAGGAGAAATGCTGCTGCACCTGGGAGCATCCTTCTGGCACTACCCCAAAGGGGCTGCCGCTGGGCGGGCAGAGAGGGGGACAGATACTGCTGCTGCTGCTGCGTTTGTGTTGGCTTTCCAGAGCTATTTTACACAGAAACAGAGAAAAAATACTACTATTGTGAACATCTGGTTAACCTTTTCATTTTCAGGTGGTCTTTTTCTCTCTCTGTAGATCAAGATTTAAATGTATCAGCAGAGCTGCCTGGAGAGTACCCAGGTCTTCCCCAGGACCTCAGCACGCCTTTTCTCAGTTCCTTCCAAGGAAGCAAAGCAGGCAAGGAATTTGATGGGGTAGAAATCTAGCTTGGTTGGATGGGGTAGAAATCCAGCTGGTTGGCCAGCTGTAACTGATGCCAAGTAGCCTCCGTGTTTTGTTTTCAAATAACACGTATATGATACAAAGCTGCTTTTGGAGCTTTTAGATTAATTTTTTTTTAATCCATTGTTACAACTAATACACTAGTTGCATCTTTGGTTATTACAGCTGGAGTTTCTTATTAAGCCATCAAGTTTGTTCCCATGGCCTAAGATCTCTTTTGAGGAAGAATGCTTTCAGTGTGCTGGTGAAAGACTTTAAAAAATCCCAAACAACTAACAGCAGCCAACAATTAGGTTACAACTATCAGGGAACTATGCCTGCCGTGAACAAATGCTAAATAATCAGTGTGGTAATTCACTACTGTGTGAGCCTGGGTAGGACTGGATAGGAATTGATAAGGTGCCACGACTCATATCTTGAAATTGTTCTCTATGTCTTAATAAATTATTTAAACTAGACACATCCCTATCCTGCTGCTACTCAGACAGTTTTGCTGATTGTTTTACTGACACCAAAGATCAACTCTCCACTGATAATGCTGAGGTCTGTACGTAAGTAGCTAATGCTTGTTATAAAATTGCACCCAAGAAGGGACTTTAAACTCCCACGAAAGTCTGATTAAGGCCAGGGTTTCTGAGAGGCGATGGCTGCCACGTAGCAGCTCTAGTATGCATATCCCTCCAGAGGTTTGCTCCTGTTCTCAGCTACCTGTCTGAAATCTGAACACCTTTGCCCGTGGTTTGGTACGATGGGTCCTATAGCTGTGCTGCTAGTGGTACCTGCATGTGCGTGTGGCTCTGGTTCCTTATGCAGCTTATTTCTTGTAGTATTTCTAGTGGGAAAACCCAGGAAAAAGACATACAGCCCAAGGTAATTGAATGCATAAATTTCTAGTCTAGTATATGGTCTATCTGACCTCAGAATCTGATGGTTTTGGTGGATTCCAGTGGAGAGGTTATGAATTAATTTCTTTATAAAGAGGTATAAAAGGCAACATAATTTTTCTTATAGGGGTCTCCCAGCTGGTGTATAGAACATCCTCCAACGTTTTGGCATCGATCACGTGCAGCCTTCAAAAATCAGCAAGTACAGAGATCTGCTAGTAGATTAGTTTACTATTAGACCTTATACAGTTGTGTTCAGTTATTTTTATTTTTCCCCAGTATTTCTGAGGATCTCTGGGGGCCAACAGACAAGGTTCATTGGGACACAAGGAAAACGCTGTTGCAGATTGTGCTCCACAATCCAGCCTGAGTGCAGGAGCTGGGGCACGTTTCTGAGGCTGTCAGATGGGGACGCGCTTGGTTTTGCTGGGATTTTGATGCCTAAAGAGGCTCTAACTCATAGCACCTTTCACATATCCTGTATGCATCTAGGGAAAAATAATGAAAGAACAAAGAGAAGGGGAGAATTTCCTCTTGTGATAAATGTCTCTATGGCTGAGCACAGAAGCGCTGGGGTGAGGGAGGGTCGGGTCTATCACAGTGGTTGCCCACATCTCCTGATGGAAGTTGCGGTGTTACTGCACAGGCTCCCACCCACATCGCAGCCACAGGCAGCTACGTCCAGCCCTGTCTATAGCACTCCTAACATGCATGTGTCCAAACACAGCTGTGAGTAATATTTTTAGACGTGCACAGGAAGACTGACTATTCTGCATTGTGTGATTGGAAGACTATGAAAGGTTCTGGGACGCCTCAGTAAATCCAGAAGGGATGCTTTCAGCACAGTGGAACATTAAAAGTTCCCAATATTTTTCAAGTTTTATAATGCAGTGACAAAAAATATCACTCAGACTAGGCAATCTTCATGGAAATATTTAGTCTTCTATCATGTGGGAAACAGACTGCAGCTCTTAAATTCTGTTCTGCAAATTCAGAGTCAAAGGGTAATGATTCCCCATGTGGGACAAAATTGATATATTATATGCAGTTGCTGAGAGCAATGATTAGGAATTAGGAGAAGTCCTCGCAAGACTCCTGAACTCTAACTTTTTGTTATGTCAATGATATTGCTTTAACAGAGGTAATTTATTAAGTAAAACAATACGGTCCCCAAAATGGACATTCTTCATTTTTTCCAATGCTTTGGACTTTCTCTTGCATTAGACACATTAGCCTAAATCCATCCTTGCCATAATTTCACTGGTGTGACTGGAGCAATGTGAAGGAGGTAGGCACATGCCAGCTTGCAGCCACAACACGTGAAACTCTTCATAATAAGCGGGACAGTCTGGATTGCGCAATCTCTGGTGGTTTTCCAATGTATTCTCATCCTGTTTAAACTGACGGCAGACAGGGATGGGCAAGAAACCTCCTGTTTGGATGATTGTGCTGTAGGGAGGTTCATTGGAACACCAGTATTTGTTAATTACTCCGTGATGCTCAGATTTTACTTTGGTTATGTGATCTAATGCATTTATGCAAAGATATTGTGTTTCAAGAATACTCATGACTAAATTTCATAACCACAGCTTAATTAAGCTATAGTAACTTAAAAAAACCCAACAAACCACAACACGCTCTTGAACAATATACTTATGCTATTTTTGCTTTGTGTGAAACATTAATATTTTGTACCAGTATCCTACATTTTAGCAGTATAAAGAGCTTTGAAACAATGATCACTAATATATGTTTGCATATACACCCACTCAGATGACACTGTGTATGTAGCATCTGGTAGTCACGATTAACCTTTCCAGACTGCCCAGCACAGATGTCAAATGGCACTAATTATCCCTCTCCTGATCACGTGCCAGGTTTTATATATAGAGAGAGGTAATGATGCGATTTCCACCTTTATTGAACTGTGCTCTGTCTTTTTGCCTGTCTCTCCGTTTCTTGCCTTGAGTTCACAAAACAAAACCCCCAAAACCCCCACAACTATTATGTTGAATTAGATATTCTTGAAATATGCCCCAAGTACCTTTTATGTCAGATTACTAGTATTACAGAAGGTATATGATCATTTCCATGTCAAATGTAAAGACAGAAAGAGATCATGTAAAATTTTCATAAACTGGAAAAGGTGCTGCCAAGTATAAAGCTTATCTCTCCTCCTTCTTAGAGCCTGGCTTTGCTGCTCTGTAGCTCAGGGCTTTCAAAGGTGAGGGGTTTTTTCCCATGCTTGGGAGAAAAAGTAGCCCAAGAGAAAAATACCCAAATCTGCTGGGTATTCAGGAAGAATTCTTCTTTTCAAAACATATGAAACACAGACCTTGGGGAGGAAGGAATGACTAAATGACACAGAAAATCTGCGCTTTTTTTCCCCACCGAGGTGGTGGGGAAAGGCGTGCTTTATGTCTGTTACAGGGAGCCACGGGAGAGGATGGTGTGCAAATGAATTTGGGGATGTCGAGTCTCCAGGTGGTGACTGTCACAGGTGCGAGGTGTTAATTAGGCAGCCCTGCCTTGCAGTGAGCCCCAGCTCTTTCTCACTCGGATGGTTCACACAGAATAATTCATTACCCAGTGCTGCTCTTTGACCGTCACAAACAAATCAGGGGCTGGAATTTTTTGCATCCTTCTCTCCACTTAGGAGACTGTATTTTCAGTATAATGAAATTTTGGCATTACAATTTTTTTTTTTTAGGGCAACAGGTCAAGAAACAAGATTTTAATATGATTTTGTTTATTCATATAGCATCTAGTGCACTCAAATATCATATCCACTTGAGGGAAAAGCCGTATGTCATTACATAGAAGCATTTCTCTCCCAAGGTTTGATTTGGTCACTGAAATTTTTTTAAGCTAAGTTTTATTTTCTATTGCTGCACTTATTCATCTTACCCAGAATCAGGATGTGTCAAGACAGTGCAGGAAATGATGTTCTCACTCTTTAGAAATAAGATGCAAAAGAAATTTCATAAGAAACTCTCTACAAAGATGCCTTTTATTAATGATTGAAAACGTAAATGAGTGTGTGGATATGATAATGATTATTCAAACAGAAAAAGAACATCCACACTTGCCTACTGTCATTTCAAAAACTACAGTGAGTTTTGCTGCAATCATAGAGAAAACTCAGTCACGTATTTTTAAATGACAGAGTTGTGGACCTAAGTCCCTTACAATCGGAGGAGCCGTTTTTCACAGATAAAGCAGAGATACGCATGGAGATGTAATTCAGTGATACACTGAGGCAGTGATGAATAGTGTTGAGAATTGTCCTGTTATGGTTGCCACTGTGGTGCCCATATGGGATATTTCCAAGTTTGTAAACTATGAGCACCTGGGGAGGTACTTTAACTGTAGCCTGACATTTAGTGCATCAGAGACTGTGGATTTTTGACCTTTTTTACCCTCCCCTGCAGTGCTGAGACATGAGCATTGGAAAGCATGGAAAACTAAGTTGAGGACATTTGGTCTTAACTCTATGCTGAATTCTTACTCCAACATACCACAACGATTACCGCAAGACAGACAGAAATTATCCCACCTGCAGACGGCCCAGGCAAGACCTCGAAGATCAGTGCTGCAGAAGCAGCTCAGGCAGAACAGCCATTCAAGAGTCCTTTTTTTTTTTTCTTTAGACACTTCCCAGGAACTTGGATGACATTTCTAAGGTGGGGAAGGGTAATATTCCTCACACTGTGGCAAGGGCAAGCTGCGGTGTTTTCAAGGGATTAAGCTACAGCCCTGAGCATTGTTCACTAGAAAGAGGAAATTTTTCCCTCCCTGCTAACTAAAGAGTTCTCAGCTGCAAACAAAATTTTCTTGAATCACACAGAAAATAGAGAGATCTTTATTTCATCCTAAAACTTTTCATCCTAAAACTTTGTCTTAAAACATCCTGAAACTTTTTTCTTTTTTTTTTTTTTTTTTTTTTTTTTTTTTTTTTTTTTTTTTTAGGATGAGAAGAGTTAAGCTCTTGATTTTGAAAGGGAGCTCAGTTTGGCTTTCAAAATTTTATTCTTGCTTTTTCACCTGCACAGAATTATGGCTAGAAATGCATATAATTCCTTTCAGTGGTTGAAGGCTAAGCATGCATTTGTTGGCACCATCAGATAATTATCTATCCAAGTAATATAAAACAATTGTAAAGATATTTGCAGCCCACTTCACTTTACTCACAATTACCATAAAACTACAGGAATGTGAGGAATGAGGTCTGGCTTCAGCTCTGAACAAAGCAGAGACCTACAGAAAATAACTTTAATTACATTCCTCCTCTTGTTGGAAAGGTTGTACATCAGGAAAAGTCTTCTGAGTCTTTTTTGTGGCAGAAATGCAGCCACCATATAAAACCCGTAATAAGAATTGTCAAATATAACAATTTTATGATGTCTGTTCGTCATTTGGGCAGTAAAAGGAAGCTTTCCTTAATGAATGCATTGATCTGACAGATGAGGGCCAAGGAAGAAGCGGCACAAAAGCAACACCATGGCTTCACAGAAGACCACAGAGGTGAATATTTGAAAGATGGAGGCACAAAAAGGTTTCACTTGTGTGCGGTTGTTCTGCCATTGCTGATGGCGACAGGTTGAAGGTGGATGCTAGGTGTGAATTCAGCCAGGAGGACTGGGCAGGGCCGAGAGCCCAGCGTGTATTGCCCAAAGAGACCAGGGGGTCAGAAGCACAGGTTATCAGATACCTTGGGGGGCATGTAAATCAGTAGCTATGTTATTGAAGTTTGGGTTCTTGGATTTCTTTAAAACCAGAGTGAGGTTACAACTGACTACAGTACATTATCTATTTATAGCAGGTTAAATAAAATAGCAAGGATTTTTGAAAAGCACATCGTTTTCTCTCTCTCCATGCTGAAATACAGCTTTAGCCTCTGTGTGGGTGGCTAAGAGAATATCATAGTGTCAATAAATGATAGGCACTTTCCTTTTTTTTTTAATCAAACTTTCCAGGGGCTGAGAGACATTATTATTAAAACAGTCAGGACCTGAATGCTCCCACTAGCATCAGTACAAACCTGCCCAAAGTGGTTATGCTCCGGTAGGATGAGGTCCTGCTGGCCATGCCTCTGGTTGTTTACACAGGTGTAAATTAAGTGTGAGTCTACTGTGGTCAGTGCAGGCATTAATCATCGTGTCAGCGTAATAGAGAGTTGCCTTCAACCCTCCACTGAATTTGTTGAGGTTCCTACCCCATGATAAATGTACCATAGCAGAAGTGGTGTGGAAATGCTCATCATGCATCATGATGCCCCTTCCCATGCACGCAGGCATTTGGGAGCTGGTACTTCCATCATCACAGTGGTGCTTTAGGAAACTGCTCCGGTGTTTGTGCTTTGTGACCATTTTTGCGACAACGCTCGCTGTCGTTTGTTTGATTGGGCTCAAAATCTGTTTGCTGAAGCTCTTTGCTACTACACGAGACCTTTTTTTCTTCTCCCACAGCCTTATTATGTCTGATTCGGTAACGCCAGCTCCCGAGGAGCCGTGGTTCAGCTCAGAGGATGGAGCAGCATCTGCAGAGGACAAATTAAGTCAGCCACAGCTCTGAGGCAGTTCTGGCCCTGAAAGACAATGATGCATCAGCTGCTTGGAAGGGAGCCTTAATTCCTGGTGGAAGTCAAGATTTACATGGTAAAATGGACTAATTGCTACTACAGTAAAGTATCTGTAGGGAAATGTTGGGGATCCACAAGAAGATAGTAGGGGATATAAGAAGAATTTATTATCACGGCAGTCTAGCTTTTTTCTTTCTCGCTGAATTGCAAAATTGAGTTTCATGTTGAGATAGACTCAGGTAGTTCAGATTGTTCTTAGCAATTTGTTATTGACATTAGTAATAAAGATTGCAAAATATGGCTGTAAGTTGTTTGTTCATCTTTAAAATACAACAGGCAAAACTGTTGTTCTGAAGTTCATACTGAAAAGTTGGCTCTCGCTCTTTGTAAACACACACACAAACACAAAGGGAATGTGCTCGTGCCTAAATGGGTCCCGAGAGAATCACTGCTTTCTGCATGTGTTTTCTTTTTTATGCTGGTTTTCTGCAAGGCTGGTTAAAACGAAGTTTAAAAAGAGATATTTTTATTAAAAAAAAAAAAAATAAATTTGACTCTTCATAACTGATGGTTTCCTTATTGTTTTGGAATGTTCAAGATGATGGATTTTTTTATTATCGTTGTTGTTATTAGGAAAGTAAGCCAGGGCAAGGACACAAGCCATGGGCTTCACCTAGAGCGTACCACTACTTGTCCTGTGTGTGTTGGAGCAGATTGCAGCTGTGCTATGGGGAGGAGGAGTGTGTGCCCGTGCAACACAACTGGTATGCAGGAATCCTTTCGGGATGCTGTGAGTGAGCCTGAGACACAGACACCGTGATCACGCTCTGCTCAGGTCAGGTCTGAAACCTTCCAGCAGGCCACAAGAATGGGCCATGTCTATTACTCTTTCCCATTTTCCTATAAACTTTGAAGAACACTGAACAAACAAGGGTGCATATTTTGTTCTGTGGTGTCCAGAAATATGGCATTGCATAGTTTTAGTCATGGAACACACTTTTCTGGAGAGCTTTTATTTTGTACTATCAGAACTTTCTGAAATCAAAAGTTCTGGATTAAAGAAAGCGTTTGGGAACTGAAGTTGAATCTTGCCAGTGGCCTTATGAATAGG